>NC_086104.1:42925735-43542426 GCF_963921235.1 Mobula hypostoma
CATCACAACAAGGTGATGTATGCAACAGCACACCCTGGGTATGCCAGACGAACCTGCTGTTCCTCCAACCAAGGCACATAGGACTCGAGCTGTGTGGCTCATACGAGCTCCAGACAGACTCCAATACTGGTTTTGGTGAATTCTTGAGTGGGAAGTCTGTGTAGGGTAATGTAATGGGTGACAGGTAACACATATTGTTCACACTAGAAACTGTTCTACCTAAGTCACAATCACCGTCATTGAGTTGGTGCCTGACGTACTGATGTCAGTATATATAAGGCATCCGTTAGTCTTGCGAGACCATGGATTTACACCTGGAAAGTCTTCACTCTCCAGGACGCAGGCCTGGACAAGCTTGTATGGAAGACTGGCAGTTGCCCATGCTGCAAGTCTCCCATCTCCACGACACCGATGTTGTCCAAGGGAAGGACAAGGGCCGATACAGCTTGGCACCAGTGTCGTCGCAGAGCGTTGTGTGGTTAAGTGCCTTGCTCAAGGACACAACACGCTGCCTCGGCTGGGGCTCGAACTCACAACCTTCAGATCACTAGTCGAATGCCTTAACCACTTGGCCACGTGCCAACACCACGTGATGTCAGTATAGGACGACTATTTTTGGTTTGTTCATAAAGGAAGTAAAGGTCTGTGGCTTTTGTTAAGCACATAAAATGACTCTTGCATGTTTTCTTCACAAAATCATAAAGTGCAAACAATGAAAAAATAAACAAATAACACACGAACATTAACTGCAGGGTCCCAAAAAGTGATCCCACAGTCATGAAGCCAGCTCAGCGCTTGGGTGAGTGCCGAGAATTGTGGACCACAGCTGCCGAGTCAGCTCAGTGCTGAAATGAGTAAACTATCAGGTGGTGAGCTAAACACCGGTTCGTCTTTCACCAACCATACAAAATAGTAAAAATAAAGTCAAATATCAATGTATGAATAGCTTATAACATAAAGCATAGAACATAACACATAGAACAGTATTGGCCTTTCAGCCCAGGATGATGTGCCAAACTTTTAACTTCTACTCTAAGGTCTTTCTAACCCTTCCCTCCATATAGCCCCCAATTTTCCTCTTGTTCCTATTTTTCTTTGCTCCTCTCTAAGAGCCTCTTAAAAGTTGCTAATGTATCTGCTGTTACCACCACCCCTAGCAGTGTGTTCCATCCACTTACCACACTCTGTCTAAAAAACCTGCTTCTGACATCTTCCCTCTGCTTTCCTCCAATCACCTTCTTGTATTAACCATTGCTCACCTGGGATAAAGGCATTGGCTGTCCACCCTATCTATGCCTCTTATCATTTTCTGCACCTCCATCGTGAGCTCGCATCCCCTTTCATTCTAAAGAGAAATACCCTAGCTGGCTCAACCTTTTCTCATAAGACATGCTCTCTAGTCCAGGCAGCATCCTTGCAAATCACTCCTGCAACCTCTCTAAAGTTTCCTCATTGACATTGAGACAACTAGTTCAGAATGCAATGCTCTGAGTGTGGTGTAACCGGAGGGTTATACAGCTGCGACATTACATTGCAGCATTTGGATTCAATCCCCTGATTAATGAAGGACAACACACCATACAGCTTCTTAACTATCTGATGCACTATCAATTACTCCAAAAGACTGGAAGTAGAATAAATACTGAAAGGCTTTTATTAACAGTAAAATGGATCCACGTCCATGTCTGCCCTGGACTGTGGGAGGAGCCACAGGAGCAGTCAGCAGAGGGGCGAGTCCAGACAGGTAACCCAGTTACAACCTATATACATGGTTTAGCACACTATCCTAGCAACATGTGCAGCAAATTTGAGGGATATATTGTGATGAGATTACAGCTGAGGTCCTGTGCTTCCCATCTCAGGGAAGATGGAGGCAGAGCAGCGTGAACTTACCCCGATGTGATGGTCACCCTGTGAGAAGAAATCAATTTCAATTTAGAACTATGACAGGGGCTCTTACTGAAACACAGAGGACACTGAGAGAGATTCACAGGTAGATTTATAGAGCAAAATCCTCTTTTAAAATCTAGGCTAGGGTTAACCAGGTAGACTGCTGGGTGGTGCAGCCCGCTGGGCTGTAAGAATCTATTCGATGCTGTAACTCTAAATAAATAATAGAAATTATTCATAATTATTGTTCTATCTCCTTCTTTAGGGCAATGATATTTGTATTTTTACAATAGGTTGTAGAAGCAATGCATGTATTTAATTAATGGGTAGGATTCTGAAGAGCTGGTCCTTGCCTTGGTCTCACTGTGTTCACCATACCCGTGGCCACACAAAGCTTTTGCAACTGTATTGCTCCTCATATCCTGGAGGAGGTGTAGCCTTGGTGCTTTCCATGACAAATTTGTCCATGAGTGGCAAGTGCACCTCAGCCATGCCCCTAGACCCTTCACTTCACTGAAATGCCTTTTCTGCAGTCTTTAACTGTTTTTGTTGATGAGAGGCATTTTACCAACACTTAAGTATATTTAAATAACAAAAACAAAAAAAGCATCTCAAAACACTTTACCTCATGTGACTAAATTAAAGATATTAAAATTTATTGACAAGAATTCCAAACCTATTAGCTTTAATTACCTTAACAATGAATGTTGCATATCACGGATATCTACCATAAACAGATATGAGATATATTTTGCTCTTCAGGAAATTCAGCTGGACCTGGTGGTTAGTCCAGCCATAGAGTAGAAAGTCAGATGTGCTGACTAAAATCAATATGATCTGGTCCATTACATTTGACATACCTTAATCTTCCAGTTGAGTTACTTGCTTCACCCATGAGTGATTCCTGCAGCAGGATCAGAAACAATGATGGAAACAGTAATTTAACCCCTCATGGCTATTCTGCCAATCTGTGACTCATCAAAATGCATGTTTATCTGACCTATTTACCCTTTCCTTTAATGTTCTTGTTTTCTGATGTCATTCTTCTTTTGTCTTTATTCTTGATGACTTTTTTTAGTTCTGCAAACCCAAACTTTGCTATGTAACATCTAGTTTAGTTTTACATGTTTATTGATTCATGGAACTTAAATGATTAATTAGAAAGTATTTATATTTTACTTAATCTACCTCAGTTTTAAAGATTTTCCTCAGCTGATCCATTAAACTGCTCTGAAAACCTGTAACACTGAACATACTTTATCATGCTGAATATGGCCTCTTCTCATGCAGTGACCATTATCTTTGACTCTTCATTGTCTTTTCTTATTTTTGGATTAGGCCTAACTATGTCATGATTTGATTTTCCACATATTCTCCTGCCGTTGCTTCAGTTATTTGTTCTGCTTCATTTCCCAACTGTAAATCAAACAATGATTGTTTCCTCATTGTATTCTGATCCAGGGAGCAATACTGGATACGTTATGAAAAGCATCCTGCACTTTGACCAGAATTATTACTCTTGTTTGTGTCTTTCTTGGGATTGTTTAAATTATCCAGTATTATTGTTCTTCTCGTGCATTTGAACTGCCGCCGATCTTTGTCATTTTGTCTTCAATACACATTGAGAATTGTACAGTTTTCTTTCCTGTGTGTTAATATTATCCATGTGAATTCTACCCTAATGCAGATCCCAAGGCATCCTTAGATTCCAGCTTTGTGCCAGAATTATTCACTGTCATTCCCAGTTGATTATTCCCTTTCCCACTTCCTTGCTATTTTTTTTCTTGCATTCAACCACAAGTAAAAGAGAGGAGGCAGATGAAGTGGGGGGAGGGGGAGATGGTGGAGCAGGAAAGGATAGCTGTGGCTTCTACTGACTCGCTCTGAATCTTTTCTGGAGATGATACTGTAAATCAGGAAATGGACGAATGAATTTAAGACTGGTTGGAGTATTTTATTCACGGTCAGACCAAATACAGTATACACTCAGCCATCCAGCATCCATGGGCAATGGAGACTTGCTCAACAAAATCATCGCTGCACATCACGCATTAATATCTGCATAAATTGATGAATTATATGTCATCTTTTAAATAACTCTATTTTACACAGGAATTCCATATTAGATTATGCAGACATGCAGTCCTCTTTTATTGTCACTTAGTAATGCATGCATTAAGAAATGATACAATGTTCTTCCATGAATGATATCACAGAAACACAAGACAAACCAGGACTAAAAAAACTGACAAAACCCACATAATTATAACATATAGTTACAACAGTGCAAAGCAGTACCGTAATTTGATAAAGAACAGACCATGGCACGGTTAAAAAAGAGTCTCAAAGTCTCTCAAAAGTCCCATCATCTCTCAGACGGTAGAAGGAAGAAAAACTCTCCCTGCCATGAGCTTCCAGCACCGCAAACTTGCCGATGCAGCACCCTGGAAGCACCCGACCACAGTCTGATTCTCAGCCCATCTGAAAACTTCGAGCCTCTGACCAGCTCTCCAACACCAAGCACCGAGCACCATCTCTGCCAAGTGCTTCGACCCCGGCCCTGGCAACAGGCAATAGGCAAAGCCGAGGATTTGGGACCTTCCCCTCCGGAGATTCTCAATCACACAGTAGCAGCGGCAGCAAAGTGGGCATTTCAGAAGTTTCTCCAGATGTCCCTCCGTGCTTCTCACGTCTGTCTCCATCAAATCAGGATTGTGCACGGCATCCTACTTACAAATACAATATCATTTTGGAGCGGCCGCACGCGCTACGTCACACCGCCATCTTCTCCTCCCCTCCTTTTAAGGTTAAATTGTATTAATATAAACTACAGTAGATCTAAATCAAATTCTTGGAAATGTTTGCTCAATGAATGGGAATTCTAGAAGTATAAAAGCTGGATAAATGAGACTTTACTGCATTTATCCAATAAGACCAACAGTAATATATGAAATGAGAGGGATTCTGAGACTCAAACCTGTTTTTGGAACTATCTCAATGTTTCCAGGAATATAGTGGAAGCCTGGTTTGTTTGTGTAAACAGAATTCTTGCTTTGGAATTTACTGGTTACCAGCTCAGCAAGTTCAGCCCTGCTTGATGTGCATATGCTTGGAGTTGACCCATTAGATGTAAGTCTGAGTATTAAAAAAAATATATTTGCCATATCTAAGGGCAATCCTTTGCACTTTAAAGATAGATAGGCAATATATTATTTTAATGTAAGATCATTACATTCCATAAACCCAAGAGATTCTGCAGATGTAATTACATTCCATATTTCTAGTGTCATCTGCAGTATTGCACAGTCTTCATTGGTTGCCGTGAACCAGATCTTTGATTAAATATTGGTGAAGAACCAAGTCCTACAGATTGACTGCTCCCACCACTCTCGCTGAACATCGATGACTCCTCCGTAGAGATCGTTAAGAGCACCAAATTTCTTGGTGTTCACCTGGTGGAGAATCTTACCTGGTCCCTCAACACCAGCTCCATCACCAGGAAAGCCCAATAGTGCTTCTACTTTCTACGAAGGCTGAGAAAAATCCATCTCCCACCCCCCATCCTCACCACATTCTACAGAGGTTGTATTGAGAGCATCCTGAGCAGCTGCATCACTGCCTGGTTCAGAAATTGCACCATCTCAGATCACAAGACGCTGCAGCAGATAGTGAGGTCAGCTGAGAAGATCATCGTGGTCTCTCTTCCGGCCATTATAGACATTTACAGCACATGTTGCATCCGTAAAGCAAACAGCATTATGAAGAACCCCACGCACCCCTCATACAAACTCTTCTCCCTTCTGCCATCTGGCAAAAGGCACCGAAGTATTCAAGCTCTCACAACCAGGCTGTGTAACAGTGTCTTCCCCCAAGTCATCAGACTCCTCAATATCCAGAGCCTGGGCTGATACCAACCTACTATACCCTCTACTGTGCCTATTGTCTTGTTTATTATTTATTGTAATGCCTGCACTGTTTTGTGCACTTTTGCAGTCCTGGGTAGGTCTGTAGTCTAGTGTAGTTTTATGTTGTTTTATGTAGTTCAGTGTAGTTTTTGTATTGTTCATGTAGCACCATGGTCCTGAAAAACGTTGTCTCGTTTTTACTGTGTACTGTACCAGCAGTTATGGTCGAAATGACAATAAAAGTGACTTGACTTGACATGACTTGACTTGAGATTCTGAAGCTGATCTACATTTTAGACCACTGCTTGGCAGATATTTTGCCAGAAGCATTTGAGCAGCCAAGGATGAATGAAAAAGACTGTTTTGGCTACCTTTTCTACCTCCTTCCCTGTGTGAGTGGAGCTGAAGAGATCCATAACTTTCGTCTCAAACCGTAGTGTAAGGTGATCATTCTATGTGTGGGTTTGTAACAAAGCTATTGGCATGCTGGCCTTCATAACAAGGGGAATTGAGTATAAGAGCAAAGACGTCCTTCTGCGGCTGTATAGGGCCTTGGTGAGACCACACCTGGAATACTGTGTGCAGTTTTGGTCTCCAAATTTGAGGAAGGACATTCTTGTTATTGAGGGAGTGCAGTGTAGGTTCACAAGGTTAATTCCCGGGATGGCGGGACTGTCATATGTCAAAAGATTGGAGCAACTGGGCTTGTATACTCTGGGATTTAGAAGGCTGAGAGGGGATCTTATTGAAACATATAAGATTATTAAGGGATTGGACACGCTGCAGGCAGGAAGCATGTTCCCGCTGATGGGTGAGTCTAGAACCAGAGGCCACAGTTTAAGAATTAGGGGTAGGCCATTTGGAACGGAGTTGAGGAAAAACTTTTTCACCCAGAGAGTGGTGGATATATAGAATGCTCTGCCCCAGAAGGCTGTGGAGGCCAAGTCTCTGCATGCTTTCAAAAAAGAGATGGATAGAGATTTTAAAGATAGTGGAATCAAAGGTTATGGGGAAGAAAGCTTTTGGTATGCTGGGCTTTATTAATCAGAGCATTGAGTATAGGAGTTGGGATGTAATGTTGAAACTGTATAAGGCATTGGTAAGGCCAGATTTGGAGTATTGTGTACAGTTCTGGTCACCGAATTATAGGAAAGATGTCAACAAAATTGAGAGAGTACAGAGGAGGTTTACTAAAATGTTGCCTGGGTTTCATCACCTAAGTTACAGAGAAAGGTTGAACAAGTTAGGTCTTTATTCTTTGGAGCGTAGAAGGTTAAGAGGGGAGTTGACAGAAGTAATTAAAATTATGAGGGGAATTGATAGAGTTGACGTGGATAGGCTTTTTGCATTGAGAGTGGGAGAGATTCAAACAAGAGGACATGAGTTGAGAGTTAAAGGGCAAAAGTTTAGGGGTAACATGAGGGGGAACTTCTTTACTCAGAGAGTGGTGGCTGTGTGGAACGAGCTTCCAGCAGAAGTGGTTGAGGCAGGTTCGATGTTGTTGTTTAAAGTTAAATTGGATAGATATATGGACAGGAACGGAACAGAGGGTTATGGACCGAGTGCAGGTCGGTGGGACTAGGTGAGAGTAGGAGTTCAGCATGGACTAGAAGGGCCGAGATGGCCTGTTTCCATGCTGTAATTGTTATATGGTTATATGGTTATATGGTTATAAGGCAGGAAATGGATACTGATAGTGGATGATCAGCCATGATCACAGTGAATGGCGGTGCTGGCTCGAAGGGTCGAATGGCCTACTCCTACACCTATTGTCTATTGTCTATTGTCTAAAACACCCTAGTAACCTCTTTACCAGACCCTGTTGCTGCTTGTCTATTTCTTCAAGAACTTTGTAGGGAAAGGTTGGGAAACATGGAAGAAATATTTACACCAGGAATCTACTGCATACCATAAAGCACAGAGTACATGCTGGAAGTTGCATTGGAATCCAATGGAAAGTATGTACAAAGACAAACAGAGATTCACTCTCCTTTTGGAGCTGTCATTTACCACTTTGGCTGGTGAGACAGGAGATCACTTTATCTGCTTGCTTTGATCTTGGGGTTTTGGTGTCAGATAGCTATTGAATGGTACCTTGTCCTTTCCTTCACACATTACCCCGTTGGGGATGCTGGACTCCGGCTTATATTTCACTCAGTTTCATTTGGACAACACAAACTTCTCTATGACATCATGGTTGCAATCCATAGGGAAAAGAATCTCTACCATGAGTAACAGCACTGTTTGTGAAACCATGCCTGCTCTTTACTTAAAACTTTACCTATGCTCTACGATACCATAAGACAAAAAATACCCAATATGTTCATATTTTGCACTTACTCACAGCCATTTTGAAGGTAAAAATGCATAATTCCAACTTGTGATACAGCAGCATCAATGTCAAAATATTCATTTAGAAGTGACTTATGCTTTCATCTTCAGAACCACACTTGGATTTTTTTAATATCTCTTCTTCAAAGCAAATTATACAATTCACCTCTAATGAGACTTCCTGACTTTGAAAACATCTCTAAATTGAATTGAATTGACTTTATTACCTACATCCTTCACATATATGAGGAGCAAAAATCTTTACACTACATCTCCGTCTAAATATGCAATGTGCAATCATAGTAATTTATAATAAACAGTATGTACAGCAGGACAGTCAATATAGCTTAGAAATACAATTGTATCGGCGTGAGTTGATCAGTCTGATGGGCTGGTGGAAGAAGCTGTCCCGGAGCCTGTTGGTCCTGGCTTTTACGCTGTGGTAACTTTTCCCAGATGGTAGCTGCTGGAAAAGTTTGTGGTTGGGGTGACTCGGGTCCCCAGTGATCCTCCGGGCCCTTTTTACACACCTGTCTCTGCAAATGTCCTGAATAGCGTGAAGTTCACATCTACAGATGCGCTAGGCTGTCCGCACCACTCTCTGCAGAGTCCTGTGATTGAAGGAAGTACAGTTCCCATACCAGGCAGTGATGCAGCCAGCCAGGATGCTCTCAATTGTGCTCCTGTGGAAATTTCTTAGGATTTGGGGGCCCATACCAAACTTCTTCAACTGTCTGAGGTGAAAGAGGAACTGTGGTGCTTTTTTTTTCACCACAAGCCAATCTGTACAGATCACGTGAGATCCTCGGTGATATTTATGCTAATGGCCTTGCTGAACAATCTGTACAGGTCTCAGTTATTGGTGAATTGTTAGATTTTCTGAACCTTTACAGTAATCATCATTCTGCAGACTTGTTTTTTCCCTTGGTCCTCAGGCCTCTGTAGAGTCGTTACTTTTCACTTGAGGTGTGGTGGATTTTCTAATTCAGTAAGTTTGCACGAATTCGTTCCTGGATCCTCGATCTCCTGTTATTTTCACGATGTACTGTAAGTCCTTATGTTTCCTGGCAGGGAAGCCTCTTCACTGGTGCTAATAATGGTAGAGTTTATGGCAGTATGACCACAGTGGACACTCTGTGGCAATTCTTCACTCTACAACGCCAGTGACAACCGATCGGGGTTTGATTTCCACTGCTGTCTGTAAATTGTTTGTATGTTCTCTCCATGTAGGTTTCCTCCAGGTGCTCTGATTTCCTCCCATATTTTAAAGATATCTGGTTAGAATTAAGAAGTTGTGGGCATACAATGTTGGCACTGGAGGTGGGCATACGATGTTGGCACTGGAGGTGGGCATACAATGTTGGCACTGGAGGTGGGCATACAATGTTGGCACTGGATGGGGGCATACGATGTTGGCACTGGAGGTGGGCATACAATGTTGGCACTGGAGGTGGGCATACAATGTTGGCACTGGAGGTGTGTCAGCACTTGCAGGCTGCCCTCGTTGATTTGATTTGTTGCAAACAATGCATTTCACTGTATGTTTGATACACATGTGACAAATAAAGCTAATATTTTATCTCCTATCTTTTGAAATGGTTAGAATCTCTAGAGTCACTGTCTGTGAAGAACCATCTTTCTAGGGTCTTTGATACTGTTGAAATTGATTTTTAAGTGGCAATATTTCTGCTGTTTTGGGGGTTCTCTGTTACATTTGAGAAACTAAACCTCACGTTGAAATGCTTTATACTTCTCACCTTCCCTGGCTGGCCTGCACCTCACCATATTATTTCATCAACACCCCACGTCCTCAAGCTCTCCTCACAACCTGAGAATCCCTCCAGACTAGTGTGGCATTGCTAAGCAGAAAGCCAGGTTGGGTTGCTAATGGCAACAATCCCAGTTCGGCACGCACCCTTCAGTGTTCCCAGCTACATATGTGCCTCTGCTCCAAGCTGCAGTAACCAAGACTTGTGCAACTTTCGTTCAGAAACTTGGCAGCAGCAGCTGCATTATAATGCCAACCATTCATGCCTTTAAACATTTGTTGTGGCCTAGAATATTAAAATATTGGAATTGCAATTATGCTTTCAAACTACTATAAATTAGAGAAATTTTCTATGTTCTAAATAAAAGTTCTTCCAATGGAGAAACTGCTAATTAATAATTATTGTCAATGACTATGAGGGAGAAAAGGTTATATCTCTTAAATGAATGAGGGCATTTGATTTATCTTCAAACTATGATTTACAGATAAAGATTTTGCCAAAACTTAAGACATTCAGGTACTTTAACAGCATTTCAGAACTACTTATTCATAGAAATGGCTTGCCCAAACACTGCAGAATGGGAACAATAGTTCCCACTGTGCTTAATGAAGTACTGTCAATGACTTTAGTATCAAGGAATGCCATCAAAAATAATCTGATGTTGATAAAATACCAATTTTGTATGGAGCTAGGTGGCAGACCACACTGGAAAACTGATTTGGGCTTTTGTATTTTATAAAATAAAGTACGTATATTTTTCATTTGTTGGTTTGAGTTCATGCCTTTTTGGTCTATGTAAGTGGTTGACGTGCATTCTGTTGCCAGCTGATCCTGCAGAATCAAAGAGAAGATTCTGGCACTCTCAACTATTTTTTAACCACATCAAGGACATTCCATGGATGCTCCCTGGAAGGTTACAATCACTTCAATCCAGCATGATACAAAAATGTTGGCATTTCTCAACACTTTCTTTAGAATCTTCACCTGGAATCTTCTATTCTTATTAATTTAAAACATCTGACTTATAAAAAAAACATTCTTAATTGGCATCTTTCAACCTTAAGAACATTTCCTTGTGCAGGGCAGCAGTGGGAGTGACATTATTTTTTGCTTGTAGTATAGTTTTTCCTGCTGATGAAATAGGAAAGTACATCTACCCATGTTGTTGTGACTTCTGAAGCTCACGTTTGTTTTCACATTTATTCTTTAGCTATTTAATTCCTTAAATGTACAGCCAAGGCTCTCTTCTAGAGCCACTTGCACATTTTCGAAAGCTCATTATTTCTTGTAAAGTCAGGGATTGTAGCCACAATTGACAGCACTCCTTGGGACTACTAGAAACTGGCTGAGAACAAGTAATAACAATTTTAACCACTCCTGCAATATTGATTGTTATTTAGAATATACTTGGTGGCTGAAGTTATCTAATCACCCCACTTCCCAATAGCATTGCACTTTGAACGTTGTTCATTGATCAGATGAATGCAGATGGGTGTGCATCTGGATGATTCTTTCCCCTTTCCTGTCAGCTCCCGAGGTCAACTCTTACTTGCTTTCTTCCCATGATCAGGATCCTCTTACAAATGGACATTCTTTCTCAACCTGTTAGACGTCTGCTTAGCTTTAGTGGTATTTTATTATCTACCCCAAATGGCTTCCTTTCCTTTGAACAAGGGAAGTTTTTCCAGGATGGAAGATTTTCTTAGATGATAGCCAACCAGCCAACCTTGACCCCAGGAAATCCCTTACCCCTCCAGCCTTCAGTCTGCCTCTCTCCACTTTATAATTATTACTTGTCTCTTCCTTGCAGGCACCTATTTAAGAAATTACTTTTCTTTCAGAGTGTTGTGAATCTTTGGAACTCTGTTCCTTCAAGGTTGGTGGAAGCAAATTCTTGGAATAATTTCAAATTAAAGCTAAGTGCATGTTGATAAGGGGGAGGGTGTGGTGAAAGCAGGAAGGCATGAATGCAGAGTTGAGTCTTAAATCAGGTCAGCAATGTACAATCTTGTTGAATGGTTTGAGGGGAAAGAGCGGCTTACTCCTCTTCTAATTCATATGTTTATATGGCCCTTCTTTTGGCCCACATGGAAAAAAAACATTTTGCATATTCTTATATTTTGTTTATTTTTTGGCATTGGATTTCTTTAGCAAGGACTGCTCCCAATATCAACCTTGAATACAGCATTAAGGTTGTTCACTGTTGTTAAATCAACCATGTTGTAGTGATTTCAAAAGACCCCAACTTTCAATCACCAACAGTATGATGTCCTGCCTGGAAAGTCAAGCTTGCAGGCAGACCTAGAGATGCCTGTTAGAAACTAACATGGTATGTGGTTGGTTTTAAATTATTTGGTCATGATTTTAAAATGCCCCTCCCCTAAGTCATATGCCCTGTTATTAACAAGAACAAGGGTTAAATCAAATAAAATTGCTGTGGGTTGAAAAAAATGAATTAGAAAATCACAAATCTCAGAAGCATTATATAATGAAAAAGCTAAAAAGATTCCTGATTTTGATCCAAAGTCCAATGGTTAAAACAAGTTGAGTGAAAGGGACTTGTGAATTCTTGCCAGATTGCATTGCATCTATCATTTGCCCAAGGGAATGGAAACAGTGAATCTTTCTCTTGAAATGGAAAACAGTTCACTGGATTCCCAATGCAAGTGCTAAGAATGGACTCTTCTCCTATTCATCTCTATATAGGAAACTGGAATCACAGTTCTGATCCTTGGATTGCGCACTGGAAAATCAGATGCAATGACAGTTTCATTTTCCATTGCCATCTGCACACCAAAATTACCTTGCTGAGACCTAAGAATGGATTTGGATTCAGGTGCTGACATTTGGATGATAACCATAACATCCCGAGTATCCTGAGTCTATCAAGAAGGGCAGCAAAAGGACAAAGATTATAAACAAAATTCATTTATTGCACAGAGGGAAATGCAGCTGTGAGACCAGGCATTCTGTTTGTAGAATCAAAGAGCAAAATGGAAGTGAAGAACTGGTTTAAGAGTGACGCTTTGATGAGTAACTGCAGGGCACTTTTTAGATGGCATACACTACCAATAGGCCATTTGTGAAGGGAATGAAAACTTGGGGTGCCAATCAATTCAGCTATGTTGACCTGGATGGTGTTTGGCTTCTTGAATGTTGTTGGCTTAGCATTCCTCCAGGAAGGTGGGGAGTCCTCCAGTAAACTCCCAACCTGTACCTTGCGGATGGTGGAAAGACTTTGTGGTGTCAGGAGGCAAGTCATTCTTTGCAGGGTCCCTAGACTCTAACCTACTCAAATTTATATTGCTGTTGCTGATGAGCTCCCAGTCAGAGCTGGCTTCCTCGAGGATATAGATAAAGAAAAATAACAATGGTACACAGGAATATTAAATCATCCCAGGAAAGAACTTTATGGAATCTATGCTTTTGTGAAGTATGGTATTGAAGGTACCCACTTAGTAAGGAGCCAGCCTCAGTCACAGGTTGAACTGACGAAGTGAAGCATGAGAGGTGGTGGAAGGACAGTAAATAGAGCCACTCAGTGTTACCTACCTTCTGATAACCTGATGCCCCTGAACTAGCAGCATTTGGATCTATGATCACCATCATTATTTTTATGATATAATAGTGATTATCAACAAGTGGTAAATCAAGGCAACTAGACTTGCTATGCTGTGTAGAAGACAGCTCACCACTCATCTGAGAGGCTTCTTCCATTCTAATCCACAGTGGGCAGTTTTCTGGTTTATAAACTCTGTGAGTTGTTTAAAGGAACAGTCGTAGAGGTAATGAGAAGGTCATTACTCTTATCTTTGCATGAATGGAGGTGTGAACTATTGTGGGAATGGGAGAGTAGAGATGTTAGGTCTGCATTGTAAGTAGCAGATAGATGGTGTCATACCCCAGCCCCTCTGCTCAGGGATGGGTTTTCCAGTTTGACAAAGATAGCTTCTTTAACCCCTGTTTCAGACCACCTGTCCTCCCTGTCCAAAATGTGCAAATTGTTATCATCAAAGGAGTGTCCCTTGTCGTTTAGGTGTAGATATGCAGCAGATTCTTGACCTGAGGTGTTAGCCCTCCTATGTTGGGCCATCTGTTTGTGAAATGGTTGTTTAGTCTCACCGATATACAGTCCTGTGCAGTTCTCATTTCATTGGATAGCATATATAATTGTCAGTAAGATGAGAGAGCTGATTGTGGACTTCAGGAAGGGTAAGACGAAGGAATACATACCGATCCTCACAGAGGGATGAGAAGTGGAGAAAGGGAGCAGTGTCAAGTTCCTGGGTATCAAGATCTCTGAGGATCTAACTTGGTCTCAACATATCGATGCAGTTATAAAGAAGGCAAGACAATAACTATACTTCATTAGGAGTTTGAAGAGAATTGGTATGTCAACAAAAACATCCAAAAACTTCTATAGACATATGGTGGAGCGCATTCTGACAGGTTGCATCACTGTCTGGTGGGGTGGGGGGTGGAGGGGTGGCTATTGCACAGGACCGAAAGAAGCTGCAGAGGGTAAATTCAGTTGGCTCCATCTTGGGTACGAGCCTACAAATTACCCAGGACATCTTTAGGGAGCGGTGTCTCAGAAAGGCAGCGTCCATTATTAAGGACCCCCAGCACCCCAGTGCATGCCCTTTTCTCACTGTTACCATACGACCATAAGACAAAGGAGCAGAAGTCAGCCATTTGGCCCATCGAGTCTGCTCCGTCATTTTATCATGAGCTGATCCATTCTCCCATTTAGTCCCACTCCTCCGCCTTCTCACCATAACCTTTGATGCCCTGGCTACTCAGATACCTATCAATCACTGTTTTAAATACACCCAATAACTTGACCTCCACTGCCGCCCATGGCAACAAATTCCACAGATTCACGACCCTCTGGCTAAAAAAATTTCTTTGCATCTCTGTTCTGAATGGGCGCCCTTCAATCCTTCAGTTATGCCCTCTCGTACCAAACTCCCCCACCATGGGAAACAACTTTGCCACATCCACTCTGTCCATGCCTTTCAACATTCCAAATGTTTCTATGAGGTCCCCCTCATTCTTCTAAACTCCAAGGAATACAGTCCAAGAGCGGACAAACGTTCCTCATATGTTAACCCTCTCATTCCCGAAATCATTCTAGTGAATCTTCTTTGAACCCTCTCCAACGTCAGCACATCCTTTCTTAAATAAGGAGCCCAAAACCGCCCACAGTACTCCAAGTGAGGTCTTACCAGTGCTTTATAGAGCCTCAACATCACATCCCTGCTCCTATACTCTATTCCTCTAGAAATGAATGCCAACATTGCATTCACCTTCTTCACCACCTGGAGGTTAACCTTAAGGGTATCCTGCACAATGAGACCCAAGTCCCGTTGTATCTCAGAACTTTGAATTCTCTTCCCATTTAAATAATAGTCTGCCCGTTTATTTCTTCTACCGAAGTGTATAACCATACACTTTCCAACATTGTATTTCATTTGCCACTTCTTTGCCCATTCTCCCAATCTATCCAAGTCTCTCTGCAGACTTTCTGTTTCCTCAACACCACCGGCCCCTCCACCTAGCTTTGTGTCATCAGCAAACTTAGCCACAAAGCCATCTATTCCATAATCCAGATCGTTAATGTACAACGTAAAAAGAAGCAGCCCCAACATGGACCCCTGTGGAACACCACTGGTAACTGGCAGCCAACCAGAATAGTCATAGTTATAGTCGTAGTCATACTTTGTTGATCCTGAGGGAAATTGATTTTCGTTACAGTTGCACCAACCAAGAATAGAGTATAAATATAGCAATATAAAACCATAAATAATTAAATAGTAATATGTAAATTATGCCAGGAAATAAGTCCAGGACCAGCCTATTGGCTCAGGGTGTCTGACCCTCCAAGGGAGGAGTTGTAAAGTTTGATGGCCACAGGCAGGAATGACTTCCTATAACTCTGTGTTGCATCTCAGTGGAATGAGTCTCTGGCTGAATGTACTCCTGTGCCCATCCAGTACATTATGTAGTGGATGGAAGACATTGTCCAACATGGCATGCAACTTGGACAGCATCCTCTTTTCGGACACCACCATCAGAGAGTCCAGTTCCATCCCCACAACATCACTGGCCTTATGAATGAGTTTGTTGATTCTATTGGTGTCTGCTACCCTTAGCCTGCTGCCCCAGAACACAACAGCAAACATGATCGCACTGGCCACCACAGACTTGTAGAACATCCTCAGCATCGTCTGGCAGATGTTAAAGGACCTCAGTCTCCTCAGGAAATAGGGATGGCTCTGACCCTTCTTGTAGGCAGCCTCAGTCTTCTTTGACCAGTCCAGTTTATTGTCAATTCGTATCCCCAGGTATTTGTAATCCTCCACCATGTCCACACTGCCCCCCTGGATGGAAACAGGGGTCACCGGTGCCTTAGCCCTCCTCAGGTCCACCACCAGCTCCTTAGTCTTTTTCACATTAAGCTGCAGATAATTCTGCTCACACCATGTGACAAAGTTTCCTACTGTAGCCCTGTACTCAGCCTCATCTCCCTTGCTGATCCATCCAACTTTGTCAGAGTCATCAGAAAACTTCTGAAGATGGCAAGACTCTGTGCAGTAGTTGAAGTCCGAGGTGTAAATGGTGAAGAGAAAGGGAGACAAGACAGTCCCCTGTGGAGCCCCAGTGCTGCTGATCACTCTGTCGGACACACAGTGTTGCAATCACACGTACTGTGGTCTGCCAGTCAGGTAATCAATAATCCATGACACCAGGAAAGCATCCACCTGCATCGCTGTCAGCTTCTCCCCCAGCAGAGCAGGGCGGATGGTGTTGAACGCACTGGAGAAGTCAAAAAACATGACCCTCACAGTGCTCGCTGGCTTGTCCAGATGGGCGTAGACATGGTTCAGCAGATAGACAATGGCATCCTCAACTCCTAGTCGGGGCTGGTAGGCGAACTGGAGGGGATCTAAGTGTGGCCTGACCATAGGCCGGAGCAGCTCCAGAACAAGTCTCTCCAGGGTCTTCATGATGTGGGAGGTCAATGCCACCGGTCTGTAGTCATTGAGGCCGCTGGGGTGCGGCGTCTTCGGCACAGGGACAAGGCAGGACGTCTTCCACAGCACAGGAACCCTCCGGAGCCTCAGGCTCAGGTTGAATACATGGTGAAATACTCCACACAGCTGAGGGGCACAGTCTTTGAGCACCCTGGTACTGACACCATCCGGTCCTGCAGCCTTGCTTGGGTTGAGATGTTTCAACTGTCTTCTCACCTGTTCAGCTGTGAAGCCCACTGTGGTTGCACTGGATCCCTTTATTCCCACTCTCTGTTTCCTGCCAATCAGCCAACACTCTATCCATGTATGTAACTTTCCCGTAATTCCATGGGCTCTTAACTTGTTTAGCAGCCTCATGTGCGGCACCTTGTCAAAGGCCTTCTGAAAATCCAAATACACAACATCCACTGCATCTCCCTTGTCTAGCCTACTTGTAATTTCCTCAAAAAATTGCAATAGGTTTGTCAGGCAGGATTTTCCTTTAATGAATTCCTTTAAGGATTTTCCATGCTGAGTTCTGCCTATCTTGTCATATGCCTCCAGGTACTCCGTAACCTCATCCTTGACAATCGACTCCAACAGCTTCCCAACCACCGATGTCAAGCTAACAGGTCTATAATTTCCTTTTTGCTTCCTTTTCCCCTTCTTAAATAGCGGAGTGACATTTGTAATCTTCCAGTCCTCCAGAACCAGCCCAGAATATATTGATTTTTGAAAGACCATTGCTAATGCCTCCGCAATCTCCACAGCTACTTCCTTCAGAACATGAGGGTGCATTCCATCTGGTCCAGGAGATTTATGTATCCTTAGACTATTCAGCTTCCTGAGTACTTTCTCTGTTGTAATTGTGACTGTGCACACTTCTCTTCCCTGCTACGCTTGAGCGTCCGGGTATACTGTTGATGTCTTCCTCAGTGAAGACTGATGCAAAATACTCGTTCATTTCCTCCGCCATCTCCTGATCTCCCATTACAATTTCTCCAACATCATTTTCTATCGGTCCTATATCTACTCTCACCTGTCTTTTACTGTTTATGTACTTGAAAAAGCTTTTAGAATCCTCTTTGATATTATTTGCTAGCTTCCTTTCATAATTCATCTGTTCCCTCTTAATGACCTTCTTAGTTATGATCAGGAAGGAGGTACAGAAGCTTGAAGGCACACACTCAGAGATTCAGGAACAGCTTCTTCCCCTCTGCCACCCGATTCTGAAATGGATATTGAACCCATGAACATTACCTCACTTTTTTAAATGTGCATTATTTCTGTTTTTGCACTATTTTTAATCTACTCAATATACATACACTGTAATTGGTTTATTTATTTATTTTTCAACGTTTTTTTCTTCTATCTTATGTATCGCATTGAACTGCTGCTGCTAAGTTAACAAATTTCATGACATATGCCTGTGATAATAAATCTGATTCTGGCCCTGATATACAATATTGTTGTGTATGTGTGGGTGTAGGATCTTTGGGGTGGTGAGTTTCTGACTGAATGTGTTTGTAGGTTTAAAAAGCACAGGGATTTGAAACACAGAAATGTAGAAATCTACAGGGTACTACAGCCCTTTGGCCTACAACGCAACGCCGTCCACGTAACCTACTCTAGAAACAGCCTAGGGTTTCCCTACTGCATAGCCCTCTATTTTTCTAAGCTCCATGTACCTATCTAAGAGTCTCTTAAAAGACCCTATTCTATCCACTACCGTCACCAGCAGTGTATTCCACGCAACCACCACTCTCTGTGTGGAAAACTTACCTCTGACATCTCCCTATATCTACTTCCAAGCACCTTAATACTATGCCCCCTCGTGCTAGCCATCTCAGCCCTGGTAAAAAGCTGGCTATCCACACGATCCATGCCTCTCTTCATCTTATATACCTCTATTAGGTCACCTCTCATCCTCCGTTGCTCCAAGGAGAAAAGGCCCAGTTCACTCAACCTATTCTCATAAGGTACACCCTGCAAGCCAGGCAACACCCTTGTAAATCTCCTCTGCACTCTCTCTATAGTATCCAAATACTTCCTGTAGTGAGGTGATCAGAATTGAACACAGTTTTCCGAGTGGGGTCCTCAGCCACTCATTTATCTGCACCATCTTCTTGTTCTGACCTTCCCTACCTCGTGGCACCGGGAGTAATCCGGAGAAAGCCACCTTGGAAGTTGTGCTCTTCAGTCTCCTTCCTAACTTCCTAAACTTACTGCGCAGGACCTCTACCTCTCTCACAAACAAGAGAAAATCTGTAGATGCTGGAAATCTGAGCAAAAATGTACAAGATTCCGGCTGTTCACCCTCCCCTTCAAGAATTTTCTGCAACCACTCAGAGACATCCTGGACCCTTACACCTGGGAGGCAACACACTATACTGGCATCTCTTTTGTGCTGCAGAATCTCCCATCTGTCCCCCTAACCATCGTGTACCCTATTGCTCCGCCTGACTTCACCCTTCCCTTCTGACGCTCAGAGTTGACCACAGTGCTATTGGTCTGGCTGCTGCTGCCTTGTCCAGATAGGTCCTCCCCCTCAGCAATATCCAAAGGGATATACCTGTTGCTGAGGGGACTGGCCACAGGGGACAGTGTTTGGTGTTTGTTGAAAATTCTTCTGTGTTTCTCTGAAACTCCAGCTACATATGGTATGTCTATGTTCTCTCGTCTGCTTTGCTGTCTGTTGGGCTGATGGTTTTTTGTTGCCATCTTGATGAAGGTCCAGTCTGGGTAGCTACAAACTTTCAAGGCTTCTCTCAAATACTTGGGCTCCTTGTCTTTAGCTGTAATGTTGGTGGGCACAGGGGTTAAAGAAGTCATCTTTGTCAAACTGGAAAATCTATCCCTGAACAGAGGGGGTGAGGTATGACACCATCTATCAGCAATTGAAGGCCGTATCTCGGGTAATGATGAGTTTGAGTACAGAGAGGAAATTAAGAACCTGGTGGCATGGTGCGAAGACAATAACCTATCCTTCGACGTCAGCAAGACAAAGGAATTGGTTGTTGACTTCAGAAGGAGTAGTGGACGGCACGACCCAATTTACATCGGTGGTGCACAAGTGGAACAAGTCAAAAGCTTTAAGTTCGTCGGGGTCAATATCACGAATGATCTGACTTGGACCAACCAAGCAGAGTCCACTGCCAGGAAGGCCCACCAGCGCCTTTACTTCCTGAGAAAACTAAAGAAATTTGGTTTGTCCCCTAAAACCCTCACTAATTTTTATAGATGCACCGTAGAAAGCATTCTTCTAGGGTGCATCACAACATGGTATAGAAGTTGTCCTGTCCAAGATTGGAAGAAGCTGCAGAAGATTGTGAACATGGTGCAGCACATCACACAAACCAATCTTCTGTCCTTGGACTTATTTTACACCGCATGCTGTCGGAGCAGTGCTGCCAGGATAATCAAGGACATGACCCACCCAGCCAACATACTTTTTGTCCCTCTTCCCTCGGGGAGAAGGCTCAGGAGCTTGAAGACTCATACGGCCAGATTTGGGAACAGCTTCTTTCCAACTGTGATAAGACTGCTGAACGGATCCTGACCCGGATCTGGGCCGTACCCTCCAAATATCTGGACCTGCCTCTCGGTTTTTTTGCACTACCTTACTTTCCATTTCCTATTTTCTATTTATGATTTATAATTTAAATTTTTAATATTTACTATTGATTTGTACACCTGGGAGCGGGAAGTGCAGAATCAAATATTGCTGTGATGATTTTATGTTCTAGTATCAATTGTTTGGTGACAATAAAGTATAAAGTATACTTACAATGCAGTCCTAACATCTCTACCCCAGCATCTCCACAACAGTTCACGCCTCCATTCATGCAAAGTTAAGACTAATGATCCTTTCATTATCTCTATGGCTCTTAATGACCCTCATGGGGTGGATTGCTATACGTTTAAACAACTCACAGAGCTTATAAACTGGAGAACTACCCATGAATTATAACTAAAGAAGCCCCTCAGATGAGTGGTGAGATGTCTTCAATTCAACACAGCAAGTCCAGTTGCCTTGGTTTAATACTACTTGATATACAATGACCTGGATGACTGAGAACCTTCATAGACATAATAGTGAATAATGCTATACAATGAAATAACAAGCCCTTCATTCCACCAGATCCACACTGACCATAAATAACTATCTATATTAATACTATTTACTAGGATTTGATTCACAATCTCATCTGCCTTGGTGATTCAAGTTCTTGTTCATACACTTTTTAAGTTTTATCTAATCTTGGTTTAGCACTGGGCTGAAAACTGCTTACTTTAATCATATACAGTGATGAACCAGGTTGCAGATTGTTTTTCTTGATTCACCTTTGAACGCTGTTTTATGAACCACTTGCTATAACCATTCAGGATACAGAAAGCTGTGACACCAATTAGCAAGAATGTTGTTCTTTTTTCCTGTCTCCCCCCTCACTTTTGATGTTTGATTTTAGAAAATTTAGTGGCCCATGCAGAATTCAAGAAAAGGGAAGTTCACTGGAAATACTACAGGGGTTCAAAATGAAGTAAGTGGAAGAACCCCCGAAACAATGCAAGAATCCACACTGTGGGAAAACACTGGCTAGCAGTATTTTGCAGCAACAAAGACCAAAACTGGAAGTAGCATCACATTGTGCAGTGGTGGCTACATGTACTGCTATGGGAAAAGAATCAGTGAACCAATTTCCACCCTTCTGGTAAGATGGCGATGAGCTTGGTCACAACGGCCTCTCCAGTTCCAACCAATGGTGTGATTATTTGCCCTTTCTAGCTGTCTTATGATTGCAAGATCGTGCTGGGTATTAAGACCACCAAATACTGTAGGATTACTCCACTAACGAGTTGCTGGTGGAGCACCATCAATCTGCAGGCCATGCCACTCAGGGACATGGGCTAATATTATGTTTTTTGTGACTGTATGTGATATCATAACTATATATATTATATGTTATGTGCTGTGTGTGACTACGTACTTGAAAACCTTGGAGGAGCTCTGCTTCATTTAGCTGTGTG
Organism: Mobula hypostoma; assembly: GCF_963921235.1. Taxonomy (NCBI): domain Eukaryota; kingdom Metazoa; phylum Chordata; class Chondrichthyes; order Myliobatiformes; family Myliobatidae; genus Mobula; species Mobula hypostoma. The sequence continues at coordinate 42,947,675 of NC_086104.1, forward strand.
CATGTGTATGGTTGAATGACAATTAAACAAAGCTGAATAAACATTTACTAAGATTAAAAACAGAAAGTGATTGAAGTATGCAACAGATTTGTCATGATACAAAATAGAAAGGGGAGTACTGAGATTTGATAACACTGAAATATCGGTCTGTTTTGTATCAGACATTGTCAAACCTGTTGCGTATTTTCTTCTCATTTACTAGCAGATACTTGTTAACTTCAGCTCACTGGTTTAAAGAGGCCGAATTAAGCTTTTTGTTATGTATTCATGTGTATTTTGACCCTTACAGGTTGCTGTCAAGGCTTCCCATATTGTATGTGATGAATGTAATGTGACAGGGCATTCTTACAAACAAAACAAACAGCTGCACATTTAGGAACCAGAATCAGGTTTAATATCAGTGGCACATGTAGTGAAATTTGTTAACTTTGCAAGATTTTTATGCAAGATTTAACAATGCATGATAAATATAGAAAAAGATCTGATAAGCATATATATGCATATTAATAGTTAATTTAAAATAAGTAGTGCAAAAAGCATAAATAAAATTAAAAATAAAGTAGTGAGATTGTGTTCATGGGTTAGAAATCAGATGGCAGAGGAGAAGAAGCTGTTCCTGAATTGCTGAGTGTGTGCCTTCAGGCTTCTGTACCTCCTTCCTGACAGTAACAGTGAGAAGAGGGCATATCCTGAGTGGTGGGAGTCCTTAACAGTAGACGCTGCCATCCAGAGACACAGCTCCTTGAAGATGTTTTGGCTAGTACCCATGATGGACCGACTAATTTTACAACTTTCTGCAACTTACTCCAATCTTGTGCAGTAGCCCACCCCCACACCCCCAAACTAGACGGTGGTGCAGCCAGTCAGAATACTTTCCATGGTACATCTGTACAAGTTTCTGAGTGTTTTAGGTGACAAACCAAATCTCCTCAGACTCCTAGTGAAATATGTTGCATCCAGGTTAGATCCTCAGACCCTAGAACTTGAAATTGTTCATTCTCTCCATTTCTGATCACTCTATGAGGATTGGTTTGTGTTCCCTCATTCTACCCTTACTGAAGTCTACAATCAGCTCTTTGGTCTTCCTTGACATTGAGTGCAAGGTTGTTGCTACAACACCACAAAACCAGCCTGTATATCTCACTCCTGTACACCCTCTCATCACCATCTGAGATTCCGCCAACAAAGGTGGTATTATCAGCAACTTTATAGATGGCATTTGAGCTATGCCTAGTCACATAGCCATGGTTATAGAGAGAGTAGAGCAGTGGGCTAAGCACATGTCCCTGTAGTGTGCCTGTTGATTGTCAGCGAGGTGGAGATGTTATTTGCAATTCGCACAGATTGTGGTCTTCCAATGAGGAAGTTGAGGATCCAATCGTAGAGGGAAGTACAGAGGCCCAAGTTCTTTAGCTTCTTATTCAGGACTGTAGGATTGATGGTGTTGAATGCTGAGCTACAGTCAATAAACAACATTCTAAGATTGGTATTATCTTTTGTTCCTCACCTTTCCGTCTCTCTTGTGTGCTATTCATGGCCACCGGCTTCCCAGTGAGGACAAGATGACAAGTCCTCACACAATATTTATTGCTTTATTCCCTTCGGCAAGAAAAGTCAGCCCGCAATGTGGATGAGCAAAAAGAAAACGGCTGCAGGAAGGGCGGTAGTGAAAAATTCAAGGGGTGAGAATGAGAATGGGACACAAACAAATAAGAGGTGGAGGGAGAGCTGGATAATATGAGTTAACTTTTCTGGAATGTGATTGTGATCGAAAATGGTGAAAATGTTTGGAAGTATGGGGCTGTATGATGAAACAACAGAGCAATGGAGGTCACATACTGAAAGGTTTGAATATTTTGTGCAGGCAAATCAAATTTCAGATGACAATCGTTTTCCCAACTGTCATGGGTGCAAAAATGTTTAATTTATTGTGCAGTCTAGTGCAACCTGCTAAGCCTGGCCATAAGTCTTACAAGGACATATTTAAAGTTTTAAAGAACCACTAATCATCTGAAACTTTGATTTTTGCTGAGGTTTAGATTTCATAAAATGGATCAAGAGGAAGGTTAGTCCATCGCACAGTTTGTGGCAGTAATGCAGTAATCAGCTGAACACTGATTTTGGGCAGCTGTTGAATGATGTGCTATATGATAAACTCGTATGTGGTCTGCGTAGTGAGGCAATTCAGAAATGCTTGCTGACGGAAAACAGACTAAAAATACAGAAGGCAATTGAGATTAGCTCATCTGTGGAGATGACAGCTAAAGAAGCACACCTATTGAAAGCATCTTCCCAAGTTCATGAAGTTTCTGCTGACTTTAAGAATAAGGCATCTTTTGTCAATCAATGTCACTATGTGGCAAAACTGGGCATTTGGCAAAAAAGAACATACTGAATATACCTGTAAAAGTAAAAAGACGCTGTCAACCAAAAACACTGTAATAAAGAAAAAATACTTCCTGAAAAAACAAAAATAAACATGTGAACAAGATGGAGCATACCGGGGAGGTTCTCGAAAATGATTCCAGGATTGTAAGGTTTATCGATGAGGAATGTTTGAATGCTTTGGGCTTGTACTCACTGGAGTTCAGAAGAATGAGAAGGGGATTGCATTGACTCCTATTGAACGTTGAAAGGCCTCAACAGAGTGGATGCAGAGAGGATGGCTTCTCTGGTGAGGGAGTCTAAGACCAGAGGATGCAACCTCAGGATAGCGGGACACCCATTTAAAATGGAGATGAGGTGGAATTTCTTTAGCCAGATAGTGGTGAGCGTTTAAACTAATTTGGCAGGGGGATGGGAACCGGAATGACAGAGTGGAGGAAGGGGAAAACAGAAATAAATCTAAGATAGTGAGCAGTAAAGATGTCAGGAAAGACAGACAGGTGATGGGGCAAATTTGTAGCCATTGGGATGAGTTGCAGTGCAATAAAGTTGCAGTGAAATCAAAGCGGAAAGTACCAAATACTGGTCTTAAGGTGTTATACTTAAATGCACGCAGCATAAGGAATAAGGTGGATGATCTTGTCGTAGAGCTACAGATTGGCAGGTATGATATTGTGGCCATCACTGAGACCTGGCTAAAGGATGCATGTCTCTGGGAGCTGAACGTCCAAGGATACACGGTGTATCGGAAGGATAGGAAGGTAGGCAGAGGGGGAGGCGTGGCTTTATTGCTAAGAAATGATATTAAATCATTAGAAAGAGGTGATATAGGATCAGAAGGTGCAGAATCTTTATGGGTCGAGCTAAGAAATAGCAGGGATAAACGGACCCTGATGGCAGTTATTTATAGGCCTCTAAACAGCTGTAGGGATGTGCACTACAAATTACAACTGGAAATAGAAAAGGTTTGTCAGAAGGGCAGTTTAATGATAATTGTGGGGGATTTTAACATGCGAGTGGATTGGGAAAATCAGGTTGGCACTGGATCTCAAGAGAGAGGATTTGTAGAATGTCTGCGAGATGGTTTTTTAGAACAGCTTGTTGTTGAGCCCACTAGGGGATCGGCTGTACTAGATTGGGTATTGTGTAATGAACCGGAGGTGATTAGAGAGATTGAGGTGAAGGAACCCTTAGGAGGCAGTGATCATAACATGATTGAGTTCACTGTGAAATTTGAAAAAGAGAAGCCGGAATCTGATGTGTCAGTATTTCAGTGGAGTAAAGGAAATTACAATGGCATGAGAGAGGAACTGGCCAAAGTTGACTGGGAGGGGACACTGGCGGGAAAGACAACAGAGCAGCAGTGGCTGGAGTTTATGCGAGAAGTGAGGAAGGGGCAAGACAGGTATATTCCAAAAAAGAAGAAATTTTCAAGTGGAAAAAGGATGCAACCGTGGTTGACAAGAGAAGTCAAAGCCAAAGTTAAAGCAAAGGAGAGGGCATACAAGGAAGCAAAAATTAGTGGGAAGACAGAGGACTGGGAAGTTTTTAAAACCTTACAAAAGGAAACCAAGAAGGTCATTAAGAGGGAAAAGATTAACTATGAAAGGAAGCTAACAAATAATATTAAAGAGGATACTAAAAGCTTTTTCAAGTATATAAAGAGTAAAAGACAGGTGAGAGTAGGTATAGGATCGATAGAAAATGATGCTGGAGAAATTGTAATGGGAGATAAGGAGATGGCAGAGGAACTGAATGAGTATTTTGCATCAGTCTTCACCGAGGAAGACATCAGCAGTATACCGGACACTCAAGGGTGGCAGGGAAGAGAAGTGTGCGCAGTCACAATTACGACAGGGAAAGTACTCAGGAAGCTGAATAGTTTAAAGGTAGATAAATCTCCCGGACCAGATGGAATGCACCCGCGTGTTCTGAAGGAAGTAGCTGTGGAGATTGCGGAGGCATTAGCGATGATCTTTCAAAAGTCAATAGATTCTGGCATGGTTCCGGAGGACTGGAAGATTGCAAATGTCACTCTGCTATTTAAGAAGGGGGCAAGGAAGCAAAAAGGAAATTATAGACCTGATAGCTTGACCTCGGTGGTTGGGAAGTTGTTGGAGTCGATTGTCAAGGATGAGGTTACAGAGTACCTGGAGGCATATGACAAGACAGGCAGAACTCAGCATGGGTTCCTTAAAGGAAAATCCTGCCTGACAAACATTACAATTTTTTGAGGAAATTACCAGTAGGATAGACAAGGGAAATGCAGTGGATGTTGTATATTTGGATTTTCAGAAGGCCTTTGACAAGGTGCCACACATGAGGCTACTTAACAAGATAAGAGCCCATGGAATTACGGGAAAGTTACATACGTGGATAGAGCGTTGACTGATTGGCAGGAAACAGAGAGTGGGAATAAAGGGATCCTATTCTGGTTGGCTGCCGGTTACCAGTGGTGTTCCACAGGGGTCTGTGTTGGGGCTGCTTCTTTTTATATTGTACATCAACGATTTGGATTATGGAATAGATGGCTTTCTGGCTAAGTTTGCTGACGATACAAAGAGGTGGCGGGGCCGGTAGTGCTGAGGAAACGGAGAGTCTGCAGAGAGACTTGGATAGATTGGAAGAATGGGCAGAGAAGTGGCAAATGAAGTACAATGTTGGAAAGTGTATGGTTATGCACTTTGGCAGAAAAAATAAATGGGCAGACTATTATTTAAATGCGGAAAGAATTCAAAGTTCGGAGATGCAATGGGACTTGGGAGTTCTTGTACAGGTTACACTTAAAGTTAACCTCCAGGCTGAGTCAGTAGTGAAGAAGGTGAATGCAATGTTGGCATTCATTTCTAGAGGAATAGAATATAGGAGCAGGGATGTGATCTTGAGGCTCTATAAGGCGCTGGTGAGACCTCACTTGGAGTACTGTGGGCAGTCTTGGTCTCCTTATTTAAGAAAGGATGTGCTGACGTTGGAGAGGGTACGGAGAAGATTCACTAGAATGATTCCGGGAATGAGAGGGTTAACATATGAGGAACATTTGTCCGCTCTTGGACTGTATTCCTTGGAGTTTAGAAGAACGAGGGGAGACCTCATAGAAACATTTGGAATGTTGAAAGGCATGGACAGAGTGGATGTGGCAAAGTTGTTTCCCATGATGGGGGAGTCTAGTACGAGAGGGCATGACTTAAGGATTGAAGGGCGCCCATTCAGAACAGAAATGCAAGAAATTTTTTTAGTCAGAGGGTGGTGAATCTATGGAATTTGTTGCCATGGGCAGCAGTGGAGGCCAAGTCATTGGGTGTATTTAAGGCAGAGATTGATAGGTATCTGAGTATCCAGGGCATCAAAGGTTATGGTGAGAAGGCGGGGGAGTGGGACTAAATGGGAGAATGGATCAGCTCATGATAAAATGGCGGAGCAGGCTCGATGGGCCGAATGGCTGACTTCTTCTCCTTTGTCTTATGGTCTTATGGTGAATCTGTGGATTTTGTTGGCACAGGCAGCTGTGGAGGCCAAATCATTGGGTATATTTAAGGTAGAGGTTAATAGATTCGTGATTTGTCAGGGCATGAAGGGATATGGGAAGAAGACAGGAGATTGGGGCTGAGAGGAAAATGGATCATCCATGATGAAAAAGGCTGAGCGGGTTCAATGGGCCAAATGGCCCAATTCTGCTCCTATATCTCACCCCGGAAGGGGTAAAGTTGATCTTAAAGACTTACAATGGTGAGGTTGTTCCAATGAGGGGAGTAGTGTCTGTTACAGTGGAGATTAACGGACAGAGAAATCAACTTCCACTGGGACTACAGGCAGTCTACCCTCTTGCCCTAGTTTAGAAAAGAAATGATTTTTTTGTTGTTGGTTGAATTTGATTAACTGTTAGTAGTTCAGCAGCTGGTCTGTGTGTGGGAAGGAGTGAAACCTTTAAAGTAAGGGCAGGGGGGTGGGAGGGATATGTTATGTATCCATGTATATTTTGCCCCTTGAAGCTTCCCTGTGTGTTACGTACTGAAGATAATGTGAGGGGGCATTCTGGATAGACAACTTACAAGTAAAATAAACAGCTGCATATTTGTTCCTCACCTCTCTGTCTTCCGTGTGTGTTATTCATGGCCACCCGGCTTCCCAGTACCACAGACATAACACTTTTCCTTCTGTGATGTGTTAGTTTTAATTATAGGGAATATGATGGGGTGGAGGAAGCCGACTCCCAAAAATGGACAGGAGGATCATGGTAAGTGATTAAACCAGTCGTATTGTTATCTACTTGCGCAACATAACAACTTTGTGTTGTCTGCTCAGTTGGACAGTCTCTACATTCAGGCAACATTAATACTCTGTTTGACGGCAGCAGGCTGCCACTGGTAAGGGCTGGCTAATGCTGACTGGGAGCATTTACAGTAAATCTATATTTAGAATATAAGACCATAAGGTACAGAAACAGAATTAGTCCATTTATGCCTTCGAGTCTGCTTTGCCATTTCTACATGGCTGATCTCCTTTCCCCTGCAGCCCCATTCTCCTGCCTTCTCCCTGCAATCTTTCATCCTGACTAATCAAGAGCCTATCAAACTCTGCCTTAAGTTCACCGAGTGACCTGGCCTCCAGTAAGTATAAATGTATGTGAAATAGTTAAATTAAAATTAATAGTGCAAAAACAGAAATAATTAAAAATTTGAGGTAGTATTCATGGATTGAATGTCCATTTAGAAATAGGATAGCAGAGGGGAAGAAACTGTTCCTGAATCGCCGAGTGTGTGCCTTTAGGCTTTGGTACCTCCTTCCTGATGGTAACAATGAGAATAGAGCATGTCCTGGGTGATGGGGGTCCTAAATAATGGATGCCAACTTTCTCGGGCACTACTCCTTGAAGATGTCTTGGACACTACAAAGGTTAGTACCCATGGGAGCTGACTAATTTTACAACTTTCTGTAGGTTCTTTTGATCCCGTACAGTAGCAACACCCTCCCCCCCATACCGGACACTGATACAGCCAGTAAGAATGCTCTCCATGGTGCATCTGTAGAAGTTTTCAAGTGTTTTAGGTGACAAACCTCCTCAATTTCCTGACGAAATATAGCTGTTGTCTTGCACTAGAGCAGTTGTGCTTTGGAGCCACAAATGTAACAATCATGGCTGGGTTGGTGTATAATGAACAAGATGGTGATGGCACTGTGTGGCACAGAGCCACCAACCCACATTTGATCCCGACACTTGTACTGACTGTGTGGAGTCTGCACGTTTTCTTGGCTGGTCTGGCTTTCTTCCGCAACCCTAAGACCTAGAGTAGACTCCCATGTTCTGAGGATCTCAGAGGATCTACCCTAGGACAAGAAGATGTACCATCACAAGGTCACAACAGCACCTTTACCCTCTTAGAAGTTTGTGTAGATTTGACATGTCATCAAAATCTTTGACAACCTTCTGTACATGCACAGTGGAGAGTATCTTAACAGGATATGTTGTGGCCTTCTATGGAAACACCAACGCCCACTACTTTGATCTGATTCTATGCCCTACAGGCTCACTTTCAAGGAGTCCTTACAACTTCTGTTCTCAGGCTTATTTTTTTTTAATCTGCAGTTTGTCTTCTTCAGCACGTTAGTTGTTTGTCAGAATTTGCCTGATTAGGTATAGATTTTTCATGAAATTCTGTTATATTTCTTTTTCGCTTGTAAATGCTTGCAAGAAAATTATCATATACCTACTTTGATAATAAATTTACTTTGAACTTTAAATTTTGTACTTGACTAAGACTACTGCACTTCTTCAAAGAGCACTATATGAGGTAATTCTTACCCTTGGCCATTAGCTCTATAATGAGTCAATCTGTAGCCAGGGAGGTGATGACCCCTTACTGTTAGTCTGTTTAAGGTAGCTTATTTTTTATTCTTTTTTTCCTTCTCTTCTAATATTTGTATATCTGTGCAATTGTAATGCTACTGCGACACTATAATTTCCTTTGTGTCAATTAACTATTGCATTCCTTGGAAACCATAAGACATAAGACATAGGACCAGAGTTAGGCTGTTTAGCCCATCAAGTCTGCTCCATCTTTTGATCATAGCCAATTTATTTTCCCTCTCACCCCAAACTCCAACATTTTCCCTATAACCTTTGACACTCTTACTAATGAAGAACCTATTTAAATATATCCAATGGCTTGGCCCCCACAGCTGTCCGTGGCAATGAATTCCACAGATTTACTACCCACTGGCTAAAGAAATTTCTCCTCATCTCTTTTCTAAAGGGATGTTCTATTCTGAGCCTATGCCTTCTGGTCCTAGATTCTCCCTCTAATGGAAACATCCTCTGCACATCTATTCTATCCATCCCTTCCAATATTTGGTAGGTTTCAATGATATCCCCCCTCATTCTTCTAAACCTCAGTGAGTACAGGCCCAGAGCTTTCAAACGTTCTTCACACATTAACCCTTTCATTCCTGGGATCATTCTTGTAAAACACCCTTTGGACCCCCTCTTAGATACGGGGCCCAAAACTGCTCTGTTATCATGTGAATTTCAAGCGGGAGACAGGAAGCTGCTTGTAAAAGTAGATGGAAAGACCAAAGCCCAGCTGGATGAATGGAAGGCCATAAAGAAAGGAATAAATGGAGACACAAGAACAGAGGATTCGTCAGATGATGTTGTGGATGAGGAAAGCAAGAGAGATCATATCACAAAGGGAGCAACAGAAGGATTAAAAAGAGAATACTCCATTGAACCTTCCCAAGATCAAAATGGACAAACTAGAGAGAAGACAATTAGAGAGAAGTTTAAAGAGAGAGAAGGAAACTGGGACCAGGAGAGAAGCAAAGATTGAAGGAGATCCAGAGAGAAAAGCCAAGCAAAAGAAGAAGAAAAGGATGGACTTGTATTCTGAGACTGTGCCCTTTGGTTTTACACTCCCCCTTCCCCCCCAAATGAAGCATCTTTTCCATGTCCGCTCGAGCTGAAGCTTCCAATATTTGATCGAGATCAAGACAGAGCAACTTGCGGTGAAATTCAGTCCTTATACAACATATAAATGAATGTAATCATCCTAAAATATATGTACATTTGTTTTCAGTTTCATGTGTTGATCCAATACTAGTATATTTTCAAAGTTTTTCATCTTATTCTACTTTTAAGCTATTTTCATCCATTGTTCTTGATGAAGAAACAAAGTTTCTTGGCTGACTGTAGACTGATTCTGGTTCCAAAGTTCTCTAAGTGTCAGGACAAATTTGAAGCTCAAGAAAGTGATGTCAAAATATTTCCTCATACTCTACCAATGTAGTTTTTACTGTTGAATATTGAGGTCTAAGTCAAGGACTTCTCAGCTATACTGCCTTCCAAGGTTGCAAAAGGGAATATACGTTTGTGTCTCTTGAAATTTTAGGACATTGTAGCTGATACTGCCATTTCTTTAAAAGTTTACTTCTGTACATAGCATTCTCAGCAACTGGAAGTGATCTGCTTTTGTAATAACTTTTGGAAGTGCATCCTCTAATTCTTGTTTTTTTTTGTTAGATTAATTATCCATTTATCTGAACATTGATTTGAATGTTACTGAAAGATGGAACCTTCAGTTCAGTTCAATGTTACTAAAAGATGGAAGCTCTACAAGTCAGGCACCATGTGGAAAGAGAAAGAGTTGACTTTTCAGGCTGCTGACCTTTCAGTAGTACTGGAAGTGGTTGGAATTGGAATTGACTTATTATTCTTGTCACATTTACTGAGGTACAGTGAAAAACTTGTTCTGCATGCTGTTCATACAGATCAATTTGTTAAACAGTGCATTGAGATAACACGAGGGGAAACAATTACAGGAACTGTAACAGCTACAGAGAAAGAGCAGTGCAGCTAGACAGTAAGGTGAAAGATCAGATAACGGTAGATCAGAAAGGTGGGTTGTGCTGTAGTTTGTGACTCCAAACTAAGTGAAAAGAAAACACGGGAGACCGGGGTAAACATGCGCAGTTCATTTTCACTTTTGTGAACCACGCACTTATGACGTGATGGTGTAATGATGTATGTGATTCACGTACTTTTACATATAACCCATAATGAATTATGTAAACAAACAAAGAACGCTTAATCAAACAATATATTTACAATACCACACAAACATTACAGAAATACTATATACACAACACTCCTCCCTGCTTAGCTATAAAATCCAACTCAATGGAGAATGCATGTCAGTGATATACACAGTATATTATATAATTCAACTACTATATACAGACATCCACTGCATAGTAAATTTTGAATTGTCCCATTCAGGCCTAAAGATTTAATTGCTGTGGAGGATCTTGTACTCCTGTGGGATACCATTTTTGCTGTCAAGGGACATCAGACACAATCTCCACTGTGTAGCAGAGCAGTCCAGTTCTATCCTTAATCTTTCTAAATACCCACTTTTGATCACCTCTGTAGTCCCTCACCAGGGCTGCTCATCCAGGAATGAAACATTGAACCTCCTTTTTTGAGGAGCTCTCAAATTGTCTCAGCTGTTTGACCTGCATACTCCTTCTGAGTTGGTTTTGAGCAGATCCAATTGTGGGCACAAGGGATAGCTTAGGAATAGCATAACAGACAGGTTGTTGGTTGTGAAGTGTGCTGCTTTGTGATATGGAAGTAGGAAATTGGTGAGCTTCTGATTCAGTGTTAGTGTAATGTGTTCTGCTGACATTGCTCGCAGTGAATTCTTTAGACTCTGGTCAACCTTTTCCGCCAAGCCATTTGTAGCTGAGTGGTACAGTGCTGATGTGACATGTCTCAATCCATTAACTTTCAGGAATGACTGAAAGTGTTCCACTAAAAACTGTGGTCCATTGTCACTGACAAAGTGGTCTGGAACACCAGTCCTTGAGAAGAGACTTTGCCACATATCAACAGTGTGCAAGACTGTAGTAGAGGCTATTGGGAACACTTCTGACCACTTGTAGCTGCATCCACTACTACTAAAAATTTTGAGCCCATGAAAGGTCTGACTAAGTCTACATGATTCCTCTGCCAGGGGAATACAGAACATTCTCAGGGATGGAGAGGTATTGCTCTTGGCAACTTCTGGACATGTTGGCATCCTGAAAATTAGCAAGCTGCTCAATATGCTGATCAATATCTGGGCACCAAACAAAGCTTTGAGCCAATCCTTTCATTTTGATCTTGCCTAGATGTAGCTCCTTCAGTACGTTAGCTCTCAGTTTGGATGCTACAGCAACTCTGAATCCCAACATAAGGCAACCCCCGACAAGGGCAAGTTTATGCTGGCGCAGGTGAAAATGGGGGAGCTGGAATTTCTGTTGCATGTTCCAGCCATTTTGGTGTGGATATGTAGACCTGAGACATACGACATCTTTTCTGGTTTCCCTTTGGATCATCTCTACTGGCTTGTTGGTTGTTGTATTTCACCGTTACCAATGACATTCCCACAGGAATTATCTTTCTCCAGTATAAGTTCTTTGAGATCTGCAAATTTCAGTTTAGTATCTTTGAAATTTTGTTCAAACTCATTTGTGGAATGACTGAAGCAACTGAGCCAGTGTCCAATTCCATTTTAATTAATTTCCTGTTCACTTCTGGAATCAGCCATACTGCGTGTCTATTATTAATTTTCACATGCTACATCTCAAGACTACCTAATCCTATGTCACTCTCATCATTATCAAATTTTTCATCAGCAGCATGCAGATTAGTGCTCTTTTTGAAACTGCAACTTGACATTTTATCTTTATCTCTTCTCTGTGCAGTCCATTTATTTCTGTCTGCTCGACAGGCTTTTTTGTATGTGTCCTAATTTATTGCATTTTCTACAAGTTTCTTCCTTGAATCTGCATTGGTCAGGTGTATGTGAGCCCCTGCCACAATGGTAATACAATTTGTCTGGCCAGGCAGATTTCTGTTTAGATATTGCAATTTTGTTCACGCCCACTTTCATTTCTGACTGCAACTTAATTGTTCTCTGGTTCCTATTTCCACTGATATAGCTATTTCAACTTCTCTTTTAAATGTGAATTGTGCTTCAGTTAGGAGCCATTTTTGAATGTTTTCTTGTAAGATTCTACAAACTAAATGATCTCTCAGTGCATCATTAAGATAAGCATTGAATTGGCAATGCTTAGGCAATCACTTAAATTTAGCCACATAAGCTGAGAAGGAATTACCTTCCTTTTAATTCTGCTTATGAAGCTTAAGGTGATCTGCAATCAACAATGGTCCTGCATTACATTCAAGACATCAGCAAAACTCATCTTGGCTGGTTTGGGTGGACCAGTCAAACTTCTAAGCAAACTGTATACTCTTTTACCATTTATACTCAGCAGTACTGGCACTTATTTTTCTATTTGCTTTAACATACTGCCCAGTTCATTCAGTATACATGCCCTAGTTATCTTTTGTGAAATCAAACACATCTATATTTCCAATGTAACCAGCCACTTCCTCTTTTTAAAAAGTTATTACTATTATCACTCAGTACTCACTGTTTACGAACCTTTGAATATCGTCCATTTTCTGCCTTTGTTTTAAACTTGATTGTCTCTCTCTTCTTGGGGAAGAAAAATACATGCTGCCCTTTTATTTACCTCGACTGTTTCTCTCTTCTTGCAAAGAAAATGTGCTGTGCTTTAAAAAAAAAACTTGACTATCTTGCTGTGCTTCAACAGGTCATCTTGAGTTTGTTTTAAAACTTACTTGTCACCACTGTTATGTTTTGTAACTCCAAAACTAGTCGAAAGAAAAACACAGGAGCCCAGGATAAATAGTCATAGTCATAGTCATACTTTATTGATCCCGGGGGAAATTGGTTTTCGTTACAGTTGCACCATAAATAATAAATAGTAATAGAACCATAAATAGTTATATAGTAATATGTAAATTATGCCAGTAATTTATGAAATAAGTTCAGGACCAGCCTATTGGCTCAGGGAGTCTGACCCTCCAAGGGAGGAGTTGTAAAGTTTGATGGCCACAGGCAGGAATGACTTCCTATGATGCTCTGTGTTGCATCTTGGTGGAATGAGTCTCTGGCTGAATGTACTCCTGTGCCCAACCAGTCCATTATGTAGTGGATGGGAGACATTGTCCAAGATGGCATGCAACTTGGACAGCATCCTCTTTTCAGACACCACCGTGAGAGAGTCCAGTTCCATCCCCACAACATCACTGGCCTTACAAATGAGTTTGTTGATTCTGTTGGTGTCTGCTACCCTCAGCCTGCTGCCCCAGCATACAACAGCAAACATGATAGCACTGGCCACCACAGACTCGTGGAACATCCTCAGCATCATCCAGCAGATGTTAAAGGACCTCAGTCTCCTCAGGAAATAGAGACGGCTCTGACCCTTCTTGTAGACAGCCTCAGTGTTCTTGGACCAGTCCAGTTTATTGTCAATTCGTATCCCCAGGTATTTGTAATCCTCCACCATGTCCACACTGACCGCCTGGATGGAAACAGGGGTCACCGGTACCTTAGCTCTCCTCAGGTCTACCACCAGCTCCTTAATCTTTGTTTTCATGTACATGTACTCTTTGTTCTCACTTCCATGAGGAATGCGCATATGACATGGTGGTGTAATGACGTATGCCATTCACATACTTTTACCTATAGCCGTAATGATTATGTAAGCCACAAAGAATGCTTAATCAAATATATTTACAATAATAAATACACTGCAGGAGGAAAGGAGAGAACCACAGGCAAATCTGTTGTTAGGTGGAACCAGGAGAGAGTAAGTGACAAAATGGGCGATTGTGAACGGTAGTCAAAGACTATAGAGGATGTTTCTGAATCTGTAAATGAAAAATAATTACCTGAACTTTCCAAAAGGAATAAGAAAGGATTGGCTACTATCTAGAATTTCTGGGTCCAGAAGTCTGTAACATGCCTAGTCAGAAGATAAGGTTTCTTCTTCTTCCTTTAAGTTCTGTTGGGAGAGTGTAGAATCCCAAGATCAGAGATATGACAAAGGGAATGACATGAAGAACAAAAGTGACTGGTAATTGACAACATGCTGGCTGACAGAATGGAAGTATTCTGCCAAGTTCACTTCCAGAGAAGCTTCATGCCTTCTATGCTTATTTTGAATGTCAGAACATGGAGGAACCTTCATGAACTCCTACAGTTCCAAGGACCCTGTGATTTCCGTCTCCAAGGCTGGTGTGAGAGCATTTTTCAGGAAGGTGAACCCATGGAAAGCATCTGGGGATACCTGGCTGAGTACTAAAGACCTGTGCTGTTAACTGGCTGGAGTGATCACCCATTTATTCAACCTCTCACTTTGGCAATCTGAGATATTCTCCTGCTTCAAGCAGGCTTCCATGACACTGGTGGTCTGTGAAGTGACTTGGATCTGCTCCAATTTGCCAACTGGCGCAACAGATCCACAGCAGATGTCATTTCATCAGCACTTCACTCAACCCTGGAACATCTGGACAGCAAAGATGCCTACATCAGCATGCTCTTTATTGATTACAGCTCAGCATTCAATACTATCATAGCCTCAAAACTAACCAATAAGTTTCAAGACCTTGGCCTCAATACCTGCTTGTGCAATTGGATCCTTGATTTTCACACTTGCAGATCCCACAGTTCCAATTAGCAAAAATATCTCTTCACAATCTCCATTCGCACAGATGCACGCAAAGCTCTGTATTTAACCCTCTGCTCTACTCGATTTATACTTATGACTGTGAGACTGAACACAGCTCCAATGGCAAATTTAAGTTTGCTGACGACACCACTGTCATTGGCTGAATCAGAGATGGTGATGAATTAACATATAGGAGGGAGATTGAAAATCTGGCTGAGTGGGCCCACCAATACAACCTCTCACTCAAAGTCAGCAAGACCAAGGAGTTGATTATTGACTTAAGGAGGAGGAAACCAAAGGCTCATGAGCCAGTCCTCATCAGGGGATCAGAGGTGGAGAGGGCCCTCAACTTTAAATTCCCTGGAGTTATCATTTTAGAGGATCAATTCAAAGTGCAATTACGAAGAAAGCAGGGCAGTACCTCTACTTCCTTAGATGTTGGTGAAGATTCAGCATGACATCTAAATCTTTGGCAAATTTCTGTAGATGTGTGGTGGAGAGTGTATTGACTGGCTGCATCACAGCCTGGTATAGAAACACCAATTCCCCTTGAATGGAAAATCCTACAGAAATAGTGGATATGGCCCAGTCCATCACAGGTAAAAATTCTCCCCACCATTGAGCACATCTACCTTGAGTGCTGTCGCAGGAAAGCAGCATCCATCATCAATGACCCTTTCCACCCAGGTCATGCTCTCTTCTTGCTGCAGCCATCAGGAAGAAGGTACAGGAGCCTCAAGACCTACATTACCTGGTTCAGGAACAGTCATTATCCCTCAACCATCAGACTCTTGAATCAGTGGGAATAACTTCACTCAACTGTTCCCACAACCAGTGGACTCACTTTCAAGGACTTTTCATCTCATGTTCTCAATATTTATTGCTTAATTAGTTATCATTATCATTTTATTTTCTCTTTGTACTTGCACAGTTTGTAGTCTTTTTCACATGGATTGTTTGTCTTCCCTGTTGGGTGCAGTCTTTCACTGATTCCATTATGATTCTTGGATGTACTGAAGTTCAGGGTTGTAAACGGTGAACTTTATATACCTTGGATCCTAGGGTTGTCATAGCTTGGGATGGTGGTGGGGATAAGCTCCCACTACCTATAAAGTGCTCCAAATGGCGTGCAACTCTAACAGCCGCTGACAACCAAGTCCAACTCTTGGCCTTCATGCATGGCTTAGCTACTCGGCCCGGCGGAACTGTTTCTACTGATGAGAAGGGGCAAAGGTGGACCCTTGGTGCCTCAAACCCAGTTGCTTCGGGCAGGAGGGACTCATCACCCTCGGATGGCAGCCTGCCTAGGAGATGGGAAACTCTGATTTTGAACCTCTGCAGCCTTGCGCCATACCCACCCATGGGAAAAGCTTCGGGAGTAAACCCCGAGGAAGAAATCAGGAGCCGGGGTCCCTAAGGCACTTTGATGTTGTTTACAGTTTCACTCTGACAACCTCTGCGATGACACTGATGCCAAAAGCTGTATCAGTGCTTGCCCTTCCCTTGGACCACATCAGTGATGTGGAGAGGGGGAACCCACTGCATGGGCAATAGCCAGTTCTTCAGATCTTCCCGCCTAGGCTCGCACGCTGGAGAGGACACAGTCCACCAGAGGCGCAAAGCCATGATCCCCTGGGATTGATGGCTGCCTACTTTTATTTATGTACTTTGATAATAAATTTACTTTGAACTTTGAAGTGCTGACCTAGTGTTGAGGACACCACATTGTAAAGAAGTACATAAAATTGAAGGAAAAGAAATTAAATTCTGCTTCACCTGTAATGAATGTGAGTGTCCTGGACAGTGCAAATTCAGGGAAAGGAATTGGTACTGGTACCGGTGAAAAAGTGAACTAGATTGTCCAGGAAGGTTTCAATAAACTAAGGAAGGATCCTTTAAAAGTGTTAGGAGGGTTCAGGTGGAAACAGGATGAGGTTGGTGGTTTCAATGGAAGAAGCAGATATCATTTCTTTGATCTTATTGCTTTAAAAATTCCTTAGTTCAAAGAGGTTCCCTTTCTCACAGATGAGCATTAGCAGTCTGTATTTAAAGCAATCAGGCAATAAAAGTATAGATACATTAAAGCTTGCACAACAATAAATTAAAGATGTGATAAAAGGAAACTTGGAATTCCATGACAAATTAGGGTCGGTGAATGCCAAACTGATTCTATCTGCTCAAGGATGAAGAGCAGGCATGCAGGATTAATTGCATTTTCTTTGGCAATACTGGCACAAATATGATGGGCTGAATAGCTCCCTGCTGTTCTGTCTGACTGTATTCTATGTTTAAATCTGCTAGAAGGCTGGAGAGCCATCGAAGGTGGATTCAGATTCCTAAAGCTTGGAAACAGTTTGCAAACTGTTTGAAATGAGTTCTTCTATCTGGCATGACACTAAGAGATTCTTGTAAATTAAAACTTGTAATTCCTTCACAGGCTCCACCAAGTATTTTTCCATTCCAAGCTGCCCAGTTCTGGGAGTCTGTTTCCATTGAGGCAAACTGCTTTCAACGCTGCTTTGTAAGCTCCTTCCAGTGTTATCTTTAATCAGCTTGAAATGTACCCCCAGATGATGTTATAGTTTAGTGTTGCTTTCCATGTTATTTACTTTGCATGTTCTTAACATCTGTTTTTACTTGTGTGTTTCTCTAAACTAGCCTTGATTGCTAAATGGGATAGCTTAGATATTTTGAAACAGAAGTAAATACAAATCTAGATTTAAAAGGCATTTAATGAAAAATGCAATAGTACACATCTTATTTAGAATGATTCAGCTTCTTATAAGGGAATCCTGTAGTGTTTCTGAAGTATGAAGTCTGGTATTGGATTCCTTATATTTTCTTATTACTTCATATCATCTTAACTCTCTCTTGCCCATATTTCAATGAAACCAAATTTTCAGACATCATGGAAACCAGCCTGCCTTCCGTGGACCCTGTCTACTTCTTGCCACCTCAGTAAAGCAGCCAGCTTAAACAAAGATCCTACTCACCTCAGAAATCTCTCTCCCCACTTTCTTCTCTCGGGCATAGGATACAAAAGTCTGAAAGCACACAGCAGCAGGCTCCAAGAACTGCTTCTACCCCATTGTTTTAAGACTATTGAATAAGTTCCCTAGTGCGATAAGATGGACTCTCGACATCACAATCCACTTCATTATGATCTTGCATTTTATTGTGAATCTCTACTGTACTTCCTCTGTAGCTTTAATGTTGCATTCTGTTGTCGTTTTAATTTCTACCACATTAATGATTTTATCTCACTTAATATAAAACACAGAACACAGAACAGTACAGCCTAGCATAGGCCATTAGGCCCACGACTTTGTGTAAACCTTTTAACCTACTCTCAGCTCAATCTAACCTTTCCTTCCCACATTGTCCTCCATTTTTCTTTCATCCATTTGCCTATCTCAAAGTCCCTTAAGTGTTCCTAATGTGTCTGTCTCTACCGCTATCTCTGGCAGTGCATTCCACACACCTATCACTCTCTGTGCATATAATTTACCTCTGACATGCTCCCCCATACTTTCCTCCAGTCACTTTAAATTTATCTCCCCTCATTTTAGTCATTTCCACTCTGGGAAAAATTCTCTGGCTGTCCACTCTATCTATGCCTCCTAATGCTACAGGTCTTCTTTTCTCCTCCTCCCTGCTGAGGTACAGAGCTAGACTCAGTGAAGGAGATTTAGTCACTGTGGCTTTCACCTGGTAGGTTGACCTTCCCACCCCCTCCCCACAACAGTATCCAAAGTGTTATTGACAGGAATGGCCACAAAGGTACTATCTGGCTATTCCCTTTCCCTCTCCTGACAGTCACCCAGCTACTTTCCTCCTGCAACTTAAGGTTGACTACCTCCCTGTATCTCCTATCTGTTACCTCCACATTTTCTCGTATGAGCTGAATGTTATCCAGCTCCAGCTCCAGTTCCCAAACAAAGACTGTAAGCAGTTGCATCCAGATGCACTTCTTGCAGAAGTAGCAGTCAGAAGAGTAAGATCTGTAAAAGCAATATACAAGATGACATACCACTGTATATTCACTGCTTTTCTAGAGACACTTGGTCCTTGTCAGCACTTTATTTCACAGGCTCTTCTTTCTTCTGGCATCTCACCAGAAAACTCCGCCATTCCATAGAGTGCTATATGAGGTTATTCTTACCCTCGACCATTAGGCTCTATAATGAGACAACCTATAGCTGGGGAAGAGATGACTCCCCTCCTGTTAGACTGTTTGAGGTAACTTTTTTTTTTATTCTTTCTAGCTTCTCTTCTAATATTTGTATAGTTGTACATCTATGCACTTGTAATGCTACTGTAATTTCCTTTGGGATCAATAAAGTATTTATCTATCAATTGTTACTCTTATTGAAGAAGACTTCCTAGCAGCTGCTGTCAGATTGTGGGGAATTGCATTCAAGCCCGACCCCATTCTCAGCTATCACTGAGTAATGGCTGCAGGAGGAGGATTGTTTCTCCCCTTCCCATCCCAGAACACTGAGATGATGGAATTCTTCTGTCATTGTCATCAGCCACATTGGCACAGAACAGGGACTGGACCTGGGGGTCAGGTGATATGGATATTATTCACTGGAGTGGTATATGGTCCCAATTGTTTCTAGGTCAGATCATGACAGAGTGGAAATTTCATTGGAAACTTCTTATAATCCAATTACGTTAGAGCTGATGATGGGTTTTCCATCTCAGAAGTGCACTTATTGACAACATTCTTCATGCAACCTAACTTTAAAGTGTTGCTGGAACAGAATAATAAACATTGTTCTGAGATACGTCTGCTGTTAGGTGCTCTGAGGACAAATAACCTTTAACAGCAAATCTTTGCTGCAGACTAGTGTACAGGAGGCCTTCCTGAGCAGATCCAAACCCAATTCAGGCAAGTAATTTTAAAATAGCTACCTACACCCTTTCAGGTTCAGTCTCCCACCATCATATCTCATCGACTATTTTTTCCCTGCCCTGCTCCTCCTAGATTACTGTCCCTCTCAGTGCCTCCACTGTTTAATCCATACGTTCCCCTCTTCTCAATTCCAAAGGACCCAGCCCACTTTCAGTTCCAGATGACCACCTATGAGATCTTCCTGTGCTCATGCTCACCCTTCTTGAAAAGGGACGAGGCACACCTGCCTTGCTTTTGGTGCAGTTTGTAAAGGAAAGTGTGGAAGGCCCAGTTAGTCATGCCAAACGTTTTGCACACAATAGAATTGCTGTACCATATAGGCCTTGGTCTAGGTCTCAGTCCAAATAAATTGCTGTTGGTGAAATTTGATCAGTCAAAGAAGAGCCTGCAAGAATACAATTAAATAGAATATGGATAAGGGCCTTATGGTTTCCTCTTGCCTTCAGCACCAGAAGCACCCTCAGTGATGCATCTTTAATTGTCATCAATACAAAACTGGCAAAATGGTAACGATAATGAAGGAAAAGCTTCTCAATCATTTCTATTTTCTGTATGCTCTTTCTCACTAAGGATTGCAACTTTCCTAGATAAAATTAACTGGGGACATGACTCATGGTCAAACCTGGAACAGAATTTCATCACTCTGATCTTTGCCTTACTGGGATACTGTAGATTTCATTTACTGTTTACTGCTGAGTTCTGTGATGATTGAAATGCTTTACTATGCTATACTTAAACTGTGTCATTAGGAAGATTAAAATGAAGGGCTATAAAATTTAACTGTCCGTTAAAAATACGCTATTTTCCTGCACTGTAATGTTATGCCAAGGTATGCTTTAAAATAAGAGCATTTTAAATTAAACCAGTAAGTCTTTTGAAGCAGCAATAGTTTTCATCAAAACAGATGCTTGTTTTGAAAGCATTACATTTGATTGTAGCCAACACATATTTGAAACATTAAAAACAAATATGGTGATGATGGACAAAGCCACACAGCTGCAAATGAGGTCATCTTGCAATTACATGTAGTGGAAGTGATAGTTCTGTGTGCAGTATCAAGCGACTTCAAATTTCTGGTTGCAAACCCAAAGAGGGACACTGGTGTTTATTACACTGCAGCCTAAGAACTGAAATTCATGCATTTACTACTTTTAACCCTTGTTTAAACAAAAATTTCCTATTTGAACATATTATCTTGAATATAACCTTTGGAGCTGAAATTTACTGCCACAGAATTCAGAATTGAACTTTTGTTTGATTTTTGTTTGTTCTCACAGATTGGATGCAATAATGCTTCATCTTGTCCAGATGTTGGCAGCATATCAGAGATCACTACTAGTACTCACTGAGTGATCTCACAAAGAGATCTCATTCTTCAAAGATCATCTGACATCTATGGAACCGTACATCATTGCCAAATTCGACAAGCAATTGCACTGCCTCTCTCAGATAGCAAACTATTATGTGGCATGAGCCTCCAGAGAGTCTTCCAGAACTTTCCAATCTCCAATTAGAGCTCAGAAGTATTCATTAAAGCTTTGTAAATGACTCTGGTATTACTGAGCAGATGTTCAGTGTGTTTGAAGGATAATGTTTGTGTTAACATCTCAGTTAAAACAAGGAGCAGAGGGATGTCAAGAAAATTATTTGCTCATTTATACAATAATTTGGCAAGCAGATACTTCAAAGTTCACAAAGCAATTTGAAATTAAGAGGGACAACCCCAATTTCCAACCATTTCCTCCTCACACACCCAATATTAAGCTAAGGCATTCAGCCCAAAGAGGTGCCTGATTCACACTCTGTCCAGTTCTAAGTTGTGCGAAGTGTAAATTGTGTGTTTGGCACTTTAAGATTGAAGCTGCAGGTGCATTCTAAAGGAATTAACAGAAGGCACTTACTTCCTAAACGATATTTGCAAATATAAATTCAGTAGCAAAATATGTGCACAACAACAGGATAGATATTAATCAAGGCAATAATTAGATCTGTTACTGATTCTGCAAAATGAACAGTATTGGATGGGGCGTCTATATCTGAATTAGCGTGAGTATGCTAACTTGTTGAAAAAGATAACTAATTATTTCTGTTTTCCTGCTCTTTGGCAATATGTTTAAATGTTTACATTTAAGAATTTATCATGTGTCTTTTATAAAGTTTCTCGTGAATCTGGTTCTTAGAATGTGCATTTTAGGTCATATCAAAGAAGAACAAAAGGATGTAGTGGGAGTAGGTCACATGTCCTCTATCATTCAGTAAGAACATGAATGATCTCAACCCTACTCCACTTTCCTTCCTGATCATTGCTACCTGTGAACTGCTGTATCAAATAAAAATATCCTCATATTGCCACTGGCTCTTTCATCAACCAGCTAAAACTCTGAATACCAAGCCTCTTGCACTGCAGATGGTTAATCCTTACTCAACCCAAATTATTTATCATCTTAAAAATCAAAAAATCTATAGATGCTGGAAATCTGGAAAATAAGATTCTGTTGGAGGATCTTTGACCCAAAATATTAATTCTGTTTCTCTTTCATCAAATGCTGTTTGACCTGTTGATTGTTTTCAGAATTTTCTGTTTTAATTTATGATTTAAACTCATCTGCCAAATATCCTTTAATACTGTTCTGAGTGAACAATCCGAGCATCATATAAACTATATTCATCATCTGAGCTCATTCAGTACAATCACTTCTGTACCATAAATAAACTCTTGAAATCTTCAGCAACACACATAAAATTCTGATGAACTCATTAGGCCAGGCAGCATCTATGGAAAAGAGTAAACAGTCAACGTTTCCGGTCGAGACCCTCATTAGGACTCCCAATGAAGTCCTGATGAACGGCCTTGGCCCAAAACGTCAACTGTTGCTTTTTCCCATAGTCGCTACTTAGCCTGCTGATTTCATCCAACATTTGCTGTGTGTTGCTGAACATCTGCAGATTATCTTGTTTTTTGAAATCTTTCTCAAGTATGATGGTCAAAAATGATATAATTCACCAGCTAAGACAAAACCACTATTTTAAAATAGGTGTAGTAATACTACTCCACAGGATATGATACCATCTTTGATCACTGAATGTAAACATAGAGTATAACAGCAGATGTGTGTTTGATAGTGTTTGGTGCTCCCGGTGTGGCCTCCTGAACATCGGTGAGACTGATGTAGATTGAAAGACTGCTATGCCGAGCATCTATGCTCCACCTGCCAGAACAAGTGGGATCTCCCAGTGGCCAGCCATTTTAATTCCACTTCCCATTCCCATTCTTATATGTCCATCCATGGCCTCCGCCACTGTCGTGATGAGGCCACACTTTGACTGGAGGAATTGTATTCCGTTTGGGTAGCTTCCAACCTGCTGGCATGAACATCGATTTCTCAAGCTTCTGGTAATGCCACCCCCCAATCCCCCTTCTACATTTCCCATCCCCTTTTCGCTCTCTCATTTCATCTCCTTGCCTGTCCATCACTTCCCTCTGATGCTCCTTCCCTTTTTTCTTTCTTCCATGGTCTTCTGTTTCTTCCACCAATCAACTTCCCAGCTCTTTACTTCATATCTCCCCCTCCAGATTTTACCTATCACTTAGTGGTTCTCTCTCCCCGCCCCTTACCTTTCAAATCTACTCCTCAGCTTTTTTTCTCCAGTCCTGCTGAAGAGTTTCAGTCCAAAATGTTGACCGTACTTTTTTCCACAGATACTGCTTGGCCTGCTGAGTTCCTCCAGCAGCTTGTGTGTGTTGAGCAGATGTGTGTTGTTGCTGCTTATGAAATTCAGTTCCACTGACTTTAATGTGGATTCTCTTGCAGAATCAGAATCAGAAACATGTTTATTATCACTGAAATAGGACCTGGAATCTATTTATTTATTTATTTATTTAGCAATACCGTGCGGAGGAGGCCCTTCCAACTCTTTACAACCCTGATTAGCTCGAAACTAATCACAGGACAATTTATAACGAGCAATTAGCCTACCCTGTCAGGCTTTGGACTGTGGGAGGAAATTGGGGAAAGCACACACGTTCTACAGGGAGGATGTACAGAGACTCATTACAGAACAACGCTGGAATTGAACTCCGAGTTCCAGAACGCACTGAGCTGTAATCGTGTCGCTCTAACTGATACGCTACCGTGGCGCCCATTTGTTGTCGGTTGAAATTTGTTTTGTGGCAAGACCTAAAGCTTGCCACAAGGTACAACAAATACAGAAGTACTTAGTGCAAAAAAGTAGTGTTCATGGCTCATGGAGCATTTCGAAATCTTCTAGCATGTAAGTGGCATGATAAAGAAAGCACAGCAGTGCCTTTACTTTCTTAGCAGTTTGCAAAGAGTTAGCATGTCACTAAAACTTTGACGAACTTCTATAGGTATGTGGTGGAGAGTGTATCAACCGGTTGCATCATGGCCTGGTATGGAAACATCAATTTCCCTGAAGGGAAGAGCTTACAAAAAGCCATAGATATGGCCCTGTCTAAAATGGGTTAAGCCCTCCCCACTACTGAGCACACCTACCTACAGCACTGTCGCAGGAAAGGAGCATTCATCATCACGGACCCCCCACCATCCAGGGAGATATAGAAGCCTCAGGACCCACACCACCAGTTTTAGGAATAGTTATTACCTCTCAACCATCAGACTCTTGAAACAGAGGGGATAACTTCACTCACCCCTTCACTGACCTATTCTCACAACCTATGGACGCACTCTCAAGTGCTCGTCATCTCATGTTCTC
Source organism: Mobula hypostoma (assembly GCF_963921235.1). Classification (NCBI taxonomy): domain Eukaryota; kingdom Metazoa; phylum Chordata; class Chondrichthyes; order Myliobatiformes; family Myliobatidae; genus Mobula; species Mobula hypostoma. The sequence continues at coordinate 42,972,291 of NC_086104.1, forward strand.
GGTACTTATTGCTTATCTATTTATGTATGTATGTATGTATCTATTTATTTATTTATTATTTCTTTATTTCTTTTTGTATTTACACACTTTATTGTATTCTACCCATTGGTTATGCATGGTCTCTCATTGATTCTATTGTGTTTCTTGTACTTACTGTGAATGCCCACAAGAAAATGACACTTAGGGTTGTATATGGTCACATATATGTACTTTGATGATAAATTTACTTTGAAATTTGATGGTGGAGGGGGTAGAAGCTGCTCTTAAAACATTGAGTGCGAGTCTTCATGCTTCTGATCCCCCTTCCCAATAATAACAACAAGAAGGCATGTCCAAGGATGGTCAGGATCCTTAATGATGGATGCCGCCTTCTTGAGGATATCCTCAGTGGTGCAGAGGGCTGTTCCCATGATGGAGTTGATCTGGCTGAGGTGGCAACCCTCTGCAACCTCTTTTGATCTTGTTCATTAGAGCTTCCAAATCTGGTGTGATGCAACCAGTCAGAATGCTGTCCATGGCACATCTGTAGAAATTTGCTCAGCTCATTGGTGATATGCTCAAGCTCCTCAAATTTCAAATGAAATATATCCACTGGCATGTCTTCTCCATGATTGCATTGATGTGTTGGGCCCAGGGAGATCCTCAGAGATGTTGGTGATCGGGGAACTTGAAGCAGCTCACTCTTTCCATTGCTGACCCCTTAATGAGGACTGGTGTGTGTTCTTCTAATTTTATTTCCAAAAGTCCACACTCATTTCCATGGTCTTGCTAACACTGAGTGCAAGGTTGTTGTGAAACCATTCAATTAGCTGATCTATCTTGCTCCTGTATGCTTTCTTTTTACCACCTATGATTCTGCCAACTACAGTATTGTCAAGAGACCATTAGTCAGTATGAATCAGAAATAACATCTCCTTCTTGCTGATAACCAACACAGGCACACCTCATGGATGTGAGTTTAGCTCACTGCTCTACTCTTTCTATGCTCAGGACTGTGTGACTCAGCATAGTTCAAATGCTGACAGGAGAATGGGGTTGAGAGGGATAATAAATCAGCCATGATGGATTGGCAGAGCAGACTCAATGGGAAAAATGGCATAATTTTGCTCCTACACCCAGTGGCTACTTTATTGGGACACCTGTACACCTGTTTGTTAAAGAAAATTCCTTATCAGCCAATCACGTGGCAACAACTCAATGCATAAAAACATGCAGACATGGTCATGAGGTTCAGTTGGTATTCAGGCCAAACATCAGAGTTGGGAAGAAATGTGATCCAAGTGACTTTGCCTGTAGAATGGCTGTTGGTGCATTAAAGGAAGGTGACTGTAACTCAAATAACAATGCCTTACAACAGTGGTGTGCAGAAGATCATCTTGGAATGCACAATATATTGAACCTTGAAGTCTATGGGCTACAGAAGCTGAAGACCACAAACATACACTCAGTGGCCACTTTATTAGGTACAGCAGGTACTAAGTATAATGAATGACTTATGGTCTTATCACACATGCCACAACAACTATGTAGAATACATAGTAAAGGAGATTAGCTTCTTTTTCATTACTTGAAATATTTAGCTTACCTCAGTTGTTATCATTGACTTTCATAACTTAACAGCAAGCAGAAAGATGTCTTTGTGAGCTGGGGGACAGGGATCACTGGCTGTCAAAGCCAATCTGAGAGTGCTGCCAGCTGTTGGGATAGTTTGTGCACAATGCCACATGTTGGGATCAAAGGTCCTAGTGGAATATTGAGACTAAGACATTTACATTTATATTTCAATCAGTGAAGCAGATAAACTTAGAAATGTAATGAGTTTGCAGCTGTACCAGTGAAAAGTAACAAGGAAGAAGAGAGAGATCAAAAGGAAATGTAGGTAAGAGGGTGGAAGCAAAGTAAAAGGAAAAAAGTGCATACAGAATAGCTGGAGGAAATTAAACTGGCCATTCATGTTTCTACTACTTTTTAACATTCATTTTTCCAAAATTGCCTGTCAGATAAGCTTTTTAAAGGAACAATATATTCCACTTTGAGCATGTCTAGTGTTCCAGTCCAGAGCAAACACAACAACTTGAGTCTCAACTTGGACAAGACAAAAGAGATGATTGTGGACTTTAGAAAGGTTCAGGCTAACCACTCCTCACTGCAAATCAAAAGGCTCCTTCATGAGAGAGGTAGGAGCACCAAGTTTCTGGGAGTGCACGTGACAGATAATCTCATCTGGTCCCTCAACACCACCTCCATAGCCAAGGAAGCACAGCAACGTCTTCACTTCCTGAGGAGCTTGAGGTGAGCAAGGTCCTCCCTTTCCAATTCTAACCAATTTTTTACAGGAGCACCGTTGAGACTGTCCTGATAAGATGCATTACCATCCGGTGCGGGAATTGCAAAGCATCTGACTGCAAGACACTACAAAGGATTGCAAGCACTGCTGAGAGGATCATCAGGGTCTTTCTTCCACCCATCCAAAATATTTATCAGGAGCACTCTGTACGCAGGACCCTTAGCATTGTCGATAATCTCTCCCATCCATCTGACACTCACTTTGACCTCTTACCATCAGACAGGAGGTACCATAACACTAGGACAAGGACCGTTAGCATGGGAAGCAGCTTCTTAAGTTAACAATCTGATGATATTTAATACAAGCAATGGTGGGATCTCTGCTTCTGCACCACCTGTTCTTCATTTTGTTGTAACGGATCATTCTTTTCAGAGTGGAATTATTTAAAATCCAAGCACAGCCTCTGAAAGTTCAAGTTGATTTCCAGCAGCATGTGATGTAGAACGATTGCAGAACCAGCAGCTTTAGTGTGCTCAGATTCAGCAGGACTGTGGCACCGATGCAGCATGTCTAGGTTGCAAAAGCAGGATTTAGGCAGGATGTTGTAGTAAACCACTTCTGCTCTTAATAGGGTGTTCACCAATTGTTGGAGCTATACACAGAAATTTACAATTGATATGAATTCATAATTACAGTAAAAATGCTGGGGATACACAGCGTCTCAGTGGGGAGAGAAATAAAATTAATATTTTCTGTCAATTGCCTTTTATTAATGATCATTCAGTTTTGTTGAAAGATAGCGGATCTGAATCGTTAATTCCATCTCTTTCTGTCTCTCTGCCTCTCCGCCTGTCTCTCTCTCTCTATCTATCTCTCCCTCTCTCCAGATGCTCCTTCACTTGCTGAATGTTCCAAGCATTTTCTGTTTTTATTACAGATTTCCAGCATCTGCAGTTTTTTTTTTGCCTTTTATTTGGGTTAATAGGTAAATGGGAAAGTTACTTTAATCAAAAAAGTAAATGGATGACATATTTCTTTCAGAGTGGTGTCTGTAGTTTCTCCAGTGACTCCCTGTTGGTTATGGAACACCTTTGAACAACTTATTGAAGTTCTTCCAAATACTATATGAAGAACATCCATGCTGGTAACACAGCAGTAATTCCAAACAGACCACAGGACTTTTAGCAGTGGTTTGAAATCCATAAAATGGGAGGCTGCAGTCCCAGTGGACTAATAACTGTGCTTTAGGATGAATGCCATTCACTATGGTAAAGTCATGTTTATGTGAATTTTTAAGATTATCTCTTCTCAGAATATCGATGGATGATCTACTGTTGCAAAGTTTATTAGTAAAATCTTTCAAGTGATTGCACCCTATACTTTAGAAATTTTCTGAGATATTTTGCTCTTCCTTTATTTGGTCAACCATCTGTGCCACACCTGTGGATTGTGTGATACACCCACATTTTAATCTGTTCCTTCAAATTTTATACAACTAATGGATTGAACAGAACTTCTAAGTGCTTGAAAATGAGGTTAATAAACACAAGAGACTGCAGATGCTGGAAATCCAAAGTAACACATACAAAATGCTGGAGGAGCTTAGCAGGTCAGGCAGCATCTATGGAAAGAAATAAACAGTCGCTGTTTTGGGCCGCAAATCTTCATCGGGACCGGAAAGGAAGAGGGAAGAAGCCATAATAAGACGGTTGGGGGTGAGGAAAGAGTACAAGTGGAAGGTTATAGTTGAAGCCAGGTGAGGGGGAGGTAGGTGGGTAGTGAGGGTGAAGCTGAGAGGTGATGGGTAGAAAAGGTAAGAAGCTGAAAAGAAGAAATCTGATAGGAAAGGAAAGTGGACCATGGGAGATAGGGAAGGAGAAAGGGCACTCGGGGAGGTGGCAGATAGATGAAGAAAATAAAAGAGGTAAGAGGGGAACCAGTGTGGGGAATGGAAGAAGGGGGAAGGCAGAAGATGAAAAACTACTGGCAGTTAGAGAAATTAATGTTCATGCCATCAGATTGGAGACTCCTCTACTGTCATATGAGACCACTCTCACGTAGGAGGAGCGACACCTCAGATTCCATCTGTGCAGCCTCCCAACTGATGGTGTTAAGGTCAACCCCTAACATTTTTCCTAAATGTTTATTCCATTCTGTGAAACATTTTTGCCTTACTTCAGAAACGAAAACCAATTTCCCCCGGGATTAATAAAGTATGACTATGACTATGAAATAATTTTTAATTTAATTTTTAAATTACATATCAGGTGCATCTGCTTCAGTACATTTCTCTGTCAGCTGCTGTAAGGGGAGCAATCCCTAAAAACAGTCAAGGTGCTTCTCCCCGAGTTCTCCATTACTGATAGAGGAGGTCATGGCAAGCAAGGACATTGATTTTCTCAGCACCCAGAAGGGCTGATTAGAAGTACTTGTTGGGACTGCTGCATTAACGTTTCTTTAACTCATATCTTTCAGCAGGAACAGTATAACCTGTGTTATTCATGTGGTTGCTACTCCTCATCCCTTGTGCATTCCCCAGTGCAAGTGAAACCAATGGCAATTGTGCCCCTGACAAGAAGAGGGTACAAAAGCATGGCTGCTGAAGCTAGCAAGATGGGAGTTATTTCTGGGAGTCCAAAGAGCACAAGGTGCACAGATTCTGTGATCCTAGGAATCTGAATCTCTGGAATTCTCTAATCCAATGAATGCTCTGTCATCAAATGCATTCAGGAACAGAATTATTCTTCTGTATGTTAAGAGAACCAGATGATCAGGGGACAGGGACGAAAGGTGGAGCTAATGTTAAAGTTCAGTCATGATCTCATTCAGTATGAGGTTTCACATGGTTTCACCAGTTGCTATTTCTTATGTTCTTGTGCTTACAGCTGAATACATTTTCTCAGTGACAGGCCGGACACAAGTCACCACTTCTGTTATTTTGTGTTAAAAAGGCATAGGCATCTGAATAGTGAAATAATGCCACATTTAAATGTTTTCATACATCTCCCCTTTCATACCTTGCCCGACTTAAATACCTACTTGGATCAAATTGTGACCCTTCTGCTGTGATTTTACTCTCTATCACTCGGACAAACAATATTAAACCTATCATCTCGGGTTTTGTTGCTGAAACTCAGTGAAATGGCAACTGAGTTTTCATTCGAGAAGTTCTTCGGCTGGACCATGCAGTAGGTGGCTCAATGTCCACCTCATTTGCCATGTGCCCACTCACCAACCCTGCATATGAGGAGTTGGTTGATCTGGCCTTTGTACCCAAGAGGACATGAGTGGAAGAGGCCATGAGTTATACTATAGCTTTTCCCTCCACTGGTGCTGCTTGACCTGAATTCTTCCAGCATTTTGTTTTTTGCCTCATGAACAGTAATTAGTTCTCTGGTGGTCTAACTTGAAGCCCCAGGCCACTTTGGTAGCCTTTATCAGTTCCATTCTATCAAAGGCTATGAATTGTTTTGAAGCAACAGTTAAAATTCATTCAGATAGCTTTAAATAATTAAACACAAGTTATTAATAAAGGGACCCTCTTCTCATTGTTAACATCAGAAAGGAGGTATAGAAGCCTGAAGCTCAGTGAATCAGGAACAGCTTCTTCCCCTCTGCCATCCGATTTCTAAACGAACATGGAAACCGTGAACACTACCTCACCACTTTTTTGTCATTTCTGTTTTTGACTACTGACTTTAACTTAACTATTTAATATACATATCCATACTTATTGTAGCTCAGATTTTTTCTGTACTTATCACGTATTGCATTGTACTTCTACTGCAAATTTAACAAATCTCACGACATATGCCTGATTCTGGTTCTGAGTTTGATTCTGAACGATTTTCATTAGAAACAAGAGAAAATCTGCAAATGCTGGAAATCCAAGCAAACACACACAAAATGTTGGAGGAACTCAGAAGGCCAGGCAGCATCTATGGAAAGTAGTAAATAGTTGACATATCGGGCTGAGATGCTTCATCAGGACTGATGAAGGGTCTCAGCCCGAAATGTCGAAAGCTTACTCTTTTCCATAGATGCTGCTTGTCCAGCATTTTGTTAATTAGAGATATCTTCAACTACTAGCAAATGTTTCAAAGCTTTAAGATAAAGTTAAGTGACTAAAGCATCTTATTAAGTCTTTCCCCAGATGCTGCTTGATCTGATCAGTATTTCCAGCATTTTCCTTGTTCATTTCCCTTTCCTGCACTTCACATTTTTACAAAGAGCCAGAAACCTTTTCAAATGTAAAGGGTCGCTGTTTGTATGCCAGCCGGTCCTGGACTAAAGCTGAGGAGCCAGATTTGAAGTGCTGCCCCCCCACCCCCACCACTATCTCCACTATGCTTGTGCTTTGCCACTCAGTTAATTGATGAGTCTAGCTGCAGAGGGACTCATTGAGTGATGTTTGCCTTGGACCTCCACATGTACCTCAGCATATGGAACTGCCAGTTCTCAGTCAGCTCAGTTTTGGTCCATTGTATATGTACTGTATGTCAGAAATTAGCTTTGCATTCTTGGTATCTTTTCCTTTCAAACCAATTCTCCTGCCTTCTCTCCGTAACCTTTGTGCCCTTGCTAATCAATAACTTATCAACCTTTACTTTAAATATATCCTGTGGCTTTGCCTCCAAAGCCATCTGTGGCACTGAATTTCACAGATTCACCACTCTCAGGCTAAAGAAATTTGTCCTCATCTCTGTTCTAAAGGGACACCGTTCTATTTTGAGGCAGTGCCTTCCAGTTGTAGACTTTGCATAAAGTTTCATCTTGAGAGATGTAGGCTGCCAACTAGGCCCACCACATCATTCCTGACAACTTGAGAACCCTGCTATTTAGAAGTATTTAAAGACATCACACGGTCATGAATGTATATTCAGTCACAAGTTTGTGTATTTTTGACATCCCTAGTATGCTAGAAGTTCTAATCTTGCTAAGAAGACACGAATGAAGGATAGTAAATGAAAGCGTTTCCAAGTGGATCTGAAGTGATTAATTGGTTCCCCTTTTTGTTATTTTTTATTAGTAGCTGTTTGCATTAGTTGTTTTCAACCTTGTGGTTGGTGGTTTTCATTTCCACTTTCTATTTATTCATTGGCACCGACTCAACCGTGTCTGCTATGATTTGTTGCTACTTTATAAAGTGAAATTTGAGCAATTCAGTTGCATGGGTAACATATATTGTATCATTGCAGCTACTCGAGTGTGATTCGTTGAATATGATGGACAAATCATTTTGTAAGTGCAAGGGTTATGTGTGTAAGTCTCTGTAATTCTTATTCCAGACTACAAAACTAAACTGAAAACTCTGTGATTTCTAGCTGTTCTGATGCTGCCAAACCGTCAAGTAATAGATACTAACACATGCGTAATACCAGGGAGCAGAAAACAGTGAAGTGAGCTATTATTTTACACATGCAAAAATAAAATAGAAATTCACTTTTAGTTTGAACCAATGTATGAGAAGCCTTTAGGAGGGCGAACCCATGAAAAGCATTCAGCACAGATAGGGTACCTGGCCAAGTACTAAAGATCTCTGCTGATCAACTGGCTGGAGTGTTCACTGAAATCTTTAACTTCTTCCTTCGGCAATCTGAGGCACCCACCAGCTTGAAGCAGGCTTCAATTATACAGGTGCCAAAGAAGAAAGTGGTAACCTACCTCAATGACTATCATCCAGTGGTACTTATATCCACAGTGATGAAGTGTTTTGAGGGGTTGGTGAGGAAACAGATCAACTCCTGACTGAGAAGCGAATTTGATCCATTCCAATTTGCCTACCAGTACAACAGGTCCACAGCAGATGCCATTTCATTGGGTCTTCACTCAATCCTGGAAATCTGGACAGCAAAGATGCACACATCAGGATGCTCTTTATTGACTACAGCTCAGCATTTAATACAATCATCCTCTCAAAACTAATTAATAAGCTGTATGGAACCGAAGGAGAGAGCAGAGGTACGTAATGAATACTTTGCTTCAGTATTCACTATGGAAAAGGATCTTGGCGATTGTAGGGATGACTTACAGTGGATGAAAAGCTTGAACATATAGACATTAAGAAAGAAGATGTGCTGGAGCTTTTGGAAAGCATCAAGTTGGATAAGTCTCTGGGACCAGAAGAGGTGTACCCCAGGCTACTGAGGGAAGCGAGGGAGGAGATCGCTGAGCCTCTGGCAATGATCTTTGCATCATTAATGGGGATGGGAGAGGTTCCGGATGATTGGAGAGTTGCAGATGTTGTTCCCTTATTCAAGAAAAGGGAGTAGAGATAGCCCAGAAAATTATAGACCAGTGAGTCTTACCTCAGTGGTTGGTAAGTTAGAACATAGAACATAGAACATAGAATAGTACAGCACAGTACAGGCCCTTCGGCCCACAATGTTGTGCCGACCCTCAAACCCTGCCTCCCATATAAGCCCCCACCTTAGATTCCTCCATATACCTGTCTAGTAGTCTCTTAAACTTTACTAGTGTATCTGCCTCCACCACTGACTCAGGCAGTACATTCCACGCACCAACCACTCTCTGAGTAAAAAACCTTCCTCTAATATCCCCCTTGAACTTCCCACCCCTTACCTTAAACCCATGTCCTCTTGTATTGAGCAGTGGTGCCCTGGGGAAGAGGCACTGGCTATCCACTCTATCTATTCCTCTTATTATCTTGTACACCTCTATCATGTCTCCTCTTATCCTCCTTCTCTCCGAAGAGTAAAGCCCTAGCTCCCTTAATCTCTGATCATAATGCATACTTTCTAAACCAGGCAGCATCCTGGTAAATCTCCTCTGTACCCTTTCCAATGCTTCCACATCCTTCCTATAGTGAGGTGACCAGAACTGTACACAATACTCCAAGTGTGGCCTAACCAGAGTTTTATAGAGCTGCATCATTACATCGTGACTCTTAAACTCTGTCTCTCGACTTATGAAAGCTAACACCCCATAAGTTTTCTTAACTACTCTATCCACCTGTGAGGCAACTTTCAGGGATCTGTGGACATGTACCCCGAGATCCCTCTGCTCCTCCACACTACCAAGTATCCTGCCATTTACTCTGTACTCTGCCTTGCAGTTTGTCCTTCCAAAGTGTACCACCTCACACTTCTCTGGGTTGAACCCCATCTGCCACTTCTCAGCCCACTTCTGCATCCTATCAATGTCTCTCTGCAATCTTTGACAATCCTCTACACTATCTACAACACCACCAACCTTTGTGTCATCTGCAAACTTGCCAAACCACCCTTCTACCCCAACATCCAGGTCATTAATAAAAATCACGAAAAGTAGACGTCCCAGAACAGATCCTTGTGGGACACCACTAGTGACAATCCTCCAATCTGAATGTACTCCCTCCACCACGACCCTCTGCCTTCTGCAGGCAAGCCAATTCTGAATCCACCTGGCCAAACTTCCCTGGATCCCATGCCTTCTGACTTTCTGAATAAGCCAACCGTGTGGAACCTTGTCAAATGCCTTACTAAAATCCATATAGATCACATCCACTGCACTACCCTCATCTATATGCCTGGTCACCTCCTCAAAGAACTCTATCAGGCTTGTTAGACATGATCTGCCCTTCACAAAGCCATGCTGACTGTCCCTGATCAGACCATGATTCTCTAAATGCCTATAGGTCCTATCTCTAAGAATCTTTTCCAACAGATTTCCCACCACAGACGTAAGGCTCACTGGTCTATAATTACCCGGACTATCCCTACTACCTTTTTTGAACGAGAGAACAACATTCGCCTCCCTCCAATCCTCCGGTACCATTCCCGTGGACAACCAGGACATAAAGATCCTAGCCAGAGGCTCAGCAATCTCTTCTCTTGCCTCGTGGAGCAGCCTGGGGAATATTCTGTCAGGCCCCAGGGACTTACCTGTCCTAATGTATTTTAACAACACTAACACCTCCTCTCCCTTAATATCAGCATGCTCCAGAACATCAACCTCACTCATATTGTCCTCACCATCATCAAGTTCCCTCTCATTGGTGAATACTGAAGAGAAGTAATCATTGAGGACCTCGCTCACTTCCACAGCCTCCAGGCACATCTTCCCACCTTTATCTCTAATCGGTCCTCCCTTCACTCCTGTCATCCTTTTTTTCTTCACATAATTGAAGAATGCCTTGGGGTTTTCCTTTACCCTACTCGCCAAGGCCTTCTCACACCCCCTTCTTGCTCTTCTCAGCCCCTTCTTAAGCTCCTTTCTTGCTTCCCTATATTCCTCAATAGACCCATCTGATCCTTGCTTTCTAAACCTCATGTATGCTGCCTTCTTCCTCCTGACTAGATTTTCCACCTCACTTGTCACCCATGGTTCTTTCACCCTACCATTCTTTATCTTCCTCACCGGGACAAATTTATCCCTTACATCCCGCAGGAGGTCTCTAAACATCGACCACATATCCATAGTACATTTCCCTGCAAAAACATCATCCCAATTCACACCCGCAAGTTCTAGCCTTATAGCCTCATAACTTGCCTTTCCCCAATTAAAATTTTCCTGTCCTCTTTGATTCTATCCTTTTCCATGATAATTATAAAGTTGATGGAAAAGATCTTGAGAGGCAGGATTTATGAACATTTGGAGAGGCATAATATGATTAGGAAAAGTCAGCATGGCTTTGTCAAAGGCAGGTCATGCCTTATGAGCCTGAACAAATTTTTTGAGGATGTGACTAAACACATTGATGAAGGTAGAGCAGTAGATGTAGTGTATATGGAATTGAGCAAGGCATTTGATAAGGTACCCCATGTAAGGCTTATTGAGAAAGTAAGGAGGCATGTGATCCAAGGAGACCTTGCTTTGTAGATCCAGAACTGGCTTGCCCACAGAAGGCAAAGAGTGGTTGTAGACAGGTCATATTCCGTATGGAGGTCGATGACAAGTGGTGTGCCTCAATGATCTGTTCTGGGACCCCTCCTCTGTGCGATTTTTATAAATGACCTGGATGAAGAAGTGGAGGGTTGGGTTAGTAAATTTGCTGATGACACAAAGGTTGGGCGTGTTGTGGATAGTGTGGAGGGCTGTCAGAAGTTACAGTGGGACATCAATAGGATGCAAAACTGGGCTGAGAAGTGGCAGATGGAGTTCAACCCTGATAAGTGTGAGGTGGTTCATTTTGGTAGGTCAAATATGCTGGTAGACTATAGTATTAATGGTAAGACATTTGGCAGTGTGGAGGATCAGAGGGATCTTGGGGTCTGTGTCCATAGAACACTCAAAGCTGCTGCGCAAGTTGACTCTGTGTTTAAGAAGTCATACGGAGCATTGGCTTTCATCAACGGTGGGATTGAGTTTAAGAGCCGAGAGGTAATGTTACAGCTATATAGGACCCTGGTCAGACCCCACTTGGAGTACTGTGCTCAATTCTGGTCCCCTCACTACAGGAAGGATGTTGAAACTATTGAAAGGGTGCAGAAGAGATTTACAAGAATGTTGCCTGGATTGGGGAGCATGCTTTATGAGAACAGGTTGAGTGAACTCGGCCTTTTCTCCTTGGAGCGGTGGAGGATGACAGGTGACCTGATAGAGGTGTATAAGATGATGAGAGGCATTGATTGTGTGGATAGTCAGAGGCTTTTTCCCAGGGCTGAATTGGCTAACATGAGAGGGCACAGTTTTAAGGTGCTTGGAAGTTGGTCCAGAGGAGATGTCAGGGGTATGTTTTTTACTCAGAGAGTGGTGAGTGTGTGGAATGGGCTGCCAGTGAAGGTAGTGGAGGTGGATACGATAGGGTCTTTTAAGAGACTCCTCGATAGGTATATGGAGCTTAGATAAACAGAGGGCTGTGGGTAACCCTAGGTAATTTCTAAAGTAAATACATGTTCGGCACAGCATTGTGGGCCGAAGGGCCTGTATTGTGCTGGAGGCTTTCTGTGTTTCTATGTTTCTAAGCTCCATGGCCTTGGTCTCAATACCTTCTTGTGCAATTGGATTCTTGATTTCTTCACTTGCAGATCCCAGTCAATTCGGATTGGCAACAACACCTTACAAAGTAGAAAGTACATTGCATGAATTAAAATTTATTATCAGACTACATACATGTCACGACATACAACCCCGAGAGTCTTTTCCCTGCAGCCTACTTAACAAATCTATAGAACAGTAACTGTAAACAGGATCAATAAACAACAAACTGTGCAAGTAAATATAAATAAATGGCAATAAATAACGAGAGTATGAAATAACAAGATAAAGAGTCCTTAAAGTGAGACCATCAGTTTTGGGAACACCAGAAATAGAATGAGTGTAATTATCCCGTTTTGTTCAACAGTCTGTTGGTTGAGGGGTAGTAACTGTTCTTGAACCTGGTGGTGCGAGTCCTGAGGCATTTGTAACTTCTATCTGATGGCAGCAGTGAGCAAAAGAGCATGGCCTGGGTGGTTGCTGCTTTTCTACGACAATGTTTTATGTAGATGTGCTCAAAGTTTGGGAGGTTTTACCCATTAATGTACTGGGCTGAATCCTTGTGTAGGATGTTCTGCTCAAAGGCATTGGTGCTCCCGTACTAGGCTGTAAAGCAGCCAGTCAGTACACTTCCCACCGCTCATCTATAGAAGTCTGTCAAGGTTTTTGACATTGTGCTGAATCTCGGCAGGCTTTGTAAGGAAGTAAAGGCACTGTTGTGCTTTCTTTGCAATTACATTTATATGTTGTGTCCAGGACAAATCCTCTGAGATAATGACTCCCAGGAATTTAGAATTACTGACCCTCTTCACCTCTGATCCTCCGATGAGACCTCTGGTTTTCCTCTCTTCAAGTCTACAATGAGATCCTTGGTCCTGCTGACATTCAGTGAAAAGTAGTTATTACACTACTCAGCCAAATTTTCAATCTCCCTCCTGTATGCTGATTCATCACCATCTTTGATATAGCACACAACAATGGTGTCATCAGCAAACTTGTGTATGGTGTTGGAGATCTACTTAGCCACACAGTCATCGGTGTAAACTGAGTAGAGCCGGGGACTATGTATACATTCCTGTAGTGCTCCTGTATTGATGGAGATTGTGGTGGAGATGTTTTTGTGAATCCGAACTGACTGGGGTCTGCAAGTGAGGAAATCCAGGATCTAATTGCACAAGAGGACATTGGGATTGGATCTTGGAGTTCACTGACTAGTTTTGAGAGGATGATGATATTAAATACTGATCTATAATTGATAAAGAGCATCCTGATGTATGCATCTTTGCTGTCCAGATGTTCCAAGGTTGTGTGAAGAGCCAATGAGATGGCATCTGATGCTGACCTGATGCTTTGGTAGTAAATTGGAGTGGATCAAAGTCTCCACTCAGAGCTGATATGTTTCTCAACAGTCTCTCAAAACACTTCATCACTGTGTATGTAAGAGCAACTGGGCAATAGTTATTGAGGCAGGTCTCCACGCTCTTCTTCAGCACCTGTACGACTGCAGCCTGCTCGAAGCAGGTGGGTACCACACACTGCTGGGGTGAGAGGCCGAAGATATCCATGAGCTCACCAGTCAGCTGGTCAGCACAGGTCTTCAGTACTCGGTCAGGCACTCCGTCCACTCCAGACACTTTCCTTGGATTCACTCTCTTGAAGGTAGCCCGCATGACGTCTTCAGATACTAAGACCAAAGGATCATCAGGAGACAAAGGTGTGCATGGCAGTTCCTCCCTGTACTGGTAGTCAAAGTAAGCACAGAAGGCATTGAGCTCACCCGGAAGCGAAGGTGTGCTGGCCACAAAGGTCGCTGGATATTAACTCTGTAGAAGGTTATGGCATTCAAACCTTTCTTCAGCTGACGAGCATCCCTTGTTGGATTCAGTCTAGTCTGGAATCTCTCCTTTGCCGGTGAGATGGCTTTCCAGAGATCATATCTACACCTCTTGTAGTATTCTTGATCATTAGACTTGAATGCCTCTGATCTGGTCCTCAGCAAACTCCGAATTTCATGGTTAATCCAGGGCTTCTGATTGAGGTAAATCCTAACACAGTCATCTACAGCTGTTTTAGTAAAGTCTGTTACAATCCTGGTGTAGTCATTCATATCCTCAGTTGAGTGCTTCACCTTGGCGCAGTCTGCTGACTCAATTCACGACCACCTCTTAGTTGTCTTGACCTCTGGAGCCCTGCTTTTTAGGCTCTGTCTGTATGCAGGTAGCAGGAGTACAGCCAAATGATCTGCAAGGAGGAAGAGCACCAGAGGGAGGTGATGGGAAGGTAAGGAGATGGAAACGGGAATGGGAATGGTGATGGTGAGGGGGCAACCTCTTCCAGTTTCACCTATCACTCTTTTCCATAGATGCTGCCTGTCCTGCTAAAGAATGATAGATATTCCTTATTGTCGTGTAGCAATGGTCTATTGTGTTGGGATCTCTGGTGCAATAGATTGCATGCTGGTGATAATTGGGCACATTTTGCTTCAAACGTGCCTAGTTGAAGTCAATGACTATAATTTAAAATGCGTCGGAATGGGCAGTTTCTTACCTGCAGATGACAGAGTGCAGTTTCACGAGTGCTTGCTTATAATTGGCCGCTGGTGGTATGTGAACTGTGGTCAGAATCATGTATGAGAGCTCCCGACCCATCCATACAGGTGCATCACAGGCCTGTGTGCTTCGCCCCTGTTGTACTTGCTTTACACTTTTGTCATCTCCAATGCCCTATTCAAGTTTGCCCCTGTCATAGGCTGAATTAAAGGTGGTGATGAATCAGCATATCAAAGAGAGATTGAAAATCTGGCTGAGTGGTGCTATAACAATAATCTCTTACTCAATATCAGCAAGACCAAGCAGCTGATTATTGATTTCAGGAGAAGGAAACAGGAGGTCCATGAGCCAGTTCTCATTAGGGGATCAGAGGTGGAGCAACTTTAAATTCCTTGAAGACCTGTCATTGGCCCAAGACTTAAGTGTAATTGTGAAGAAAGCGTGGCAGAATGCCTCTACTTCCTTAGGCATTTGTGAAGATTCGGCCTGACATCTAAAACTTTGACAAAGATCTATAGATGTATCGTGGAAGGTATACTGACTGGTTGCATCAGAGGCTGGTATGGAAACACCAATGCTATTGAACAGAAAAGCCTACAAAATGTAGTAGATACAGCCCTCTCCACCACTGAGCTCATCTACATAAAGCTGCTATGGTTATTATTCCATTATGGATTTATTGAGTACACCCGTAAGAAATTAAATCTCAGGGTTATATATAGTGACATGCATGTACTTTGTTAACAAATTTAATTACAACTTTGAACTTCGAATTCCAGAATAATATGGATTAAATGGAAATATTCTCCAGTAATGAGCACCTTATGAGCACGTATGAATATTCTTGCAAGATCATCAGTCCATCTGTATTGCTCATGTTTGATACAAATGATTGACTTGTGGCATCACTGCCTAAGACCATAAGACGTACGAGCAGAATTAGACTATTTGACACATTGTGTCTGCTCTGCAATTCCATCATGGCTGATTAATTATCCCTCAGTACCGGGCAGTTAAATTTCATCACACTACTGAGGAGTTGGAGTCACAAAAAGGCCAGTTAGCATAAGAATCCTATCTGGTAAGTCAGATCATTTGGCTGTACTCCTACTACCAGCATACAGACAGAAATTAAAGTTCAAGGCTTCAGAGATCAAGACAACCAAGAGGTGGTCGCAGGAGGTTGAGGAACAGTTACAGGATTGTCTTGAGTCAATGGACTGGGCCGTGTTCAAGAACTCATCTGAGGACCTGAATGACTCCACCAGGGTTGTTACAGACTTTACTAAGTCAGCCGTGGATGAGTGTGGCCCCACAAAATCATTCAGGGTTTTCCCCAATCGGAATTCCTAGATGAACAATGAAATCTGGAATCTGCTGAGAGCCAGATCAGAAGCATTCAAGTCTGGAGATAAAGAAAGCTAGAAGAGGTGCAGCTATGATCTCTAGAAAGCCATCTCTCAGGCAAAATGGAGATTCTGGACTAGACTGAGATCAATGAGGGATTCTTCAAAGCTGTGGCAGGGTTTGAATGCCATAACCGCCTACGAAGTTAAATCTTGCGACATAGGGGACAGCAGAGCCTTGCTTCCAGATGAGCTCAATGTTTCTATGCTGGTTTCGACAACCAGATCAGGGAGGAACCATTGTCCACCCCCAGGTCTCCTGATGATCCTTTGATCTCAGTATCTGAAGATGACGTGTGGGCTGCCTTCAAGAGAGTGAATCCAAGGAAAGCATCTTGTCCAGATGGAGTATCTGGTTGAATACTGAAGACATTTGCTGACCAACTGCCTTGTGCGTTCACAGATATCTTCAACTTCTCAGTCTGGCAGTGTGTGGTATCCACCTGCTTCAAGCAGAGTTCAATCGTACCAGTACCCAAGAAGATTGTGGTGATCTGCCTCAACGACTATCACTCAGTGGCACTTACATCCACAGTGATGAAATTTTTTGAGAGGCTGGCGTTGAAGCCTATCAGCTCCTGTCTGAATGACGACTTGGATCTTCTCCAATTCGCCTACTGAAGCAACAGCTCTACAACAGATGCTATCTTGTTGGCTCTTCACACAAGCCTGGAACATCTGGACAGCAAGGATGCGGATGCATACATCAGGGTGATCTTTATCAATTCCAGCTCGGCATTTAACACCACCATTCCCTTAAAACTAATCAGTAAACTCCAAGACCTGGGCCTCAATATCTCCTTGTGCAATTGGATCCTGGATTTCCTCACTTGTTGATCCCAGTCAGTTCGGATTAGCAAAAACATCTCCTCCACAATCTCCATCAGCACAGGAGAACCACAGGGATGTATATACTTAGCCCCCTGTTGTACTTGCTTTACACCTTTGACTTTGTGGTTAAGTACAGCTCCAATATCATATACAAGTTTGCTGATGACATCAGTGTTGTGAGCTGTATCAAAGGTGGTGATGAATCAGCATACAGGAGGGAGATTGAAAACTTGGCTGAGTGGTGTAACAACAACCTCTCACTCAATGTCAATAAGACCAAGGAACTGATGGTGGATTTCAGGAGAGGGAAACCAGAGGTCTATAACCCAGTAATCACCAGAGGATCTGAGGTAGAGAGGGTCAGTAACTTTAAGTTCCTGGTTATCACTATCTCAGAGGACATGTCCTGAACCTGTAATATAAATATTATTGTGAAGAAAGCACAACAGCTCCTCTACTTTCTCAGGAGTTTGCGGGGGTTTGGCATGTCATCAAAGACCATGGCAAACTGCTATAGATGGTGTGGTGGAAAGTGTGCTGACTGGCTGCGTTATGGCCTGGTATGGGAACACCAATGCCTTTGAGTGGAAAATCCTACAAAAGGTAGTAGATTTGGCCCAGTACATCATGGGTATAGCCCTCCCAACCATTGAGCACATCTACATGAAACATTGCCGTAGAAAAGCAGCATCCATCATCAAAAATCCTTACCACCCAGGCTGTGCTCTTTTCTCGCTGCTGCCATCAGATAGAAGGTGCAAGTGCCTCAGGACTAGCACCACCAGGTTCAAGAATTACTCCCACTCAACCACCAGGCTCTTGGACAAAAGGGGACAGCTACATTCATTTAAGAACTTATTTGAAGACCCTGTTATATTGTTATTTCATGCTTATTATTTATTGCTATTTATTTATATCTGCTTTTGCAGAGTTTGTTTACAGTTTATAGTTCCTGATGTTTACAGTTTACAGTTACTGTTCTATAGTATGCCCGCAGAAAAAGAATGTCAGGTTGCATATGGTGTTATGTATGGACTCTGATAATAAATCCTACTTTGAACTTTGAAATTCCTCCTTACTAGCAGTTCTTGAACCAGTTCCATTTCGATGAAAAAAAACAAGAGTAAATTACTTTTTACTGAAGAATCCAGGAATGAAAGTAAAACATTTGTATTTATTTAAAAGCTACTAAACTCACTTTGTGATGAAGAAACCTTCACACACATAAATTAAGTTAGGTGTTGTTATGATACCTAGTTTTCCATAAGAGAGCAGTACTAGACTACAAATGTTGTGGCAAGTTCTTTCAACCTTGGCACAATTCTGCTTCTCAAACCTACTTTCGCTGATAGCTCCAACTATAATGAAAACATATTCTATCACAACCCTGTGTACTTATTGGCTAAAAATAAGTATTTATTTAAATCGAATAATGCTCAAACTTAATTGAGTTAATTAAATTGTTTAATTTGTCAGTTATTCATTGTTCAATTCATAATGTTTGTGTTGGCCCTCACAAATGATTCATTTGATGACTTCTTCTAAATCTGAATTTTAAGTGAGTAAAGCAAACCTTCTGGTGGTGACTCAGCTTATGATATTTAAATTTACGGCCAATATAAACAACATCAGTGTTAATGAATGCATTTTGTAGAAGTTGGACACTTGCTGACCTTTTCATTTACTGTGTACTTCAACCAGCATGAAAAAGAACAACATGCTATTTTTGCCTGGCTCTTTGAGAATCGTTATAATAATAATAATAAAGGATATAATCTTTTCATTTAGCCTGTAAGAATATTTGGTAATTGATATCTTTGCATAATTCTCTTTAATAATATTTTTGACATTAAAAAGTTCTGAAAGAATTTTTTTGTTCGGATATTTTCTGACAGAAATGATGGGTGTACTTTGAAAACTAATAACCTCTTTCATTAAGCAACATTCAGACCTCTTCAGTCACTTTGTGCCCAGCTTCTGTTCATTTTCACTTCACTCCTGACTTCACTATTTACCTTTAGTGGCAGCCTGCTAAGAAGTAAGGAGGTCTAGGTTACCTGAGGAAATCTTCTATAGAACAAGCATTAGGGATACACTATCATACACTTTAAATAAATATTTGACACTTCATTCTTCATGTGTGTTTAATCATTTGTAGATTATATAACACCAGTACCAGCTGCATGAAAAATGTTCTTTGTTACGCAGGTTATTTTGACATTATGTTCATGATTGTATGGTTATTCGTTATAAACCAAGATAATGGCCAAGTATTTCACTAAGCACCCAGATGATTAATATCATCAAACATTGTATGAAGAACAGTTCCATAACGTAAAATATAAGAAGCTGTGCATGATGTATGTAGGCAAACTGTGTGCATAGAGAAAACAGATTTAAAGGGACAAAGTATTTAATAAATAAGAATTAGATAACTACTTTTATGCATAAATAATAGACATATTCAACAAGATCAAACAAGTGGAGCTGGATAGCTGTCAGATATGTAACTATTGACTATAGGTAGGATTTCAATTTTAGAATTAACATTCTAAATGCACATTGATACAGATTTTGCTAACAGTAGCTTCCATTTTCACATTGATTCTAAGTTGCTTTGTTCAGAAAACATAAAAGAATTGTGAAGAATTGCATTTGTGTGTGATTTCAAACTAAGTGCATATATCCATTATTTAATGCTTAAAATTTAAACAATAACTCCTGGTACTCTTAGTGTTACCCCTTTCATTCAAAATGCTAATACTTAAACAGATGGAAATATCCAGATGCACATGTTAACCCACTCTATCATCGCCTGTCACTTGCTGTCTTATTTGCTTTTAGTCATCCAGACTAACTGGAACATCTGCTCCAGTGTACCACAAATAAAAGTTCCAGATGTGTGTATTATGCCTAAGTACAGATGCATGTGCTTCAGTGTGGTGAGCAAATTGACTGGTGTGGTCTAGCAATGACATCTAAACATAAAGATTAAATGGTAATGTTGCAATTAAAAACCTGTTCCTACTGGTTTGGAGAAAGTATAACTTTACATGTCTATGCATGAGCGGTAATGAACAAGCTAGAAGATACATTCATTTTATTTTTTGCTTATGGTATCAGGAGGAGAACTGCTTTGCATTTTTGAGCACTGGTCCAATTTAATGCCTGAAATACAAAACAGAACTTGCTAGAAATACTCAGCAAATCAGGCAGCAATCATGGAGAGAAAATCAATGTTTCAAATCAATAGCTTTATTGGGAGTTAGTCAACCAGAAATATTAAATCTACTTCTTTCTCCATTGATGCTGCTTTTGAATAGTTAAGATTTTTTTCTTATAGTACTGAGAATGTTATTCACAATTCCAGGCATGTTTATTTAATTTAACTTAATCTCCTTGTATTTTCTGAATCAAGGTTAGTCAACAGTTCTTTATTATCACATTCAACAAAATTATAGCTCTTCAGCATTTCTTATCAGAACTTGTTGATATTTTTACTTTAAGAATATAGATGTGTCCATATTCAATCAAGTTATTTGCAAACTAATCATATTTTAGATTATCTCAGTCTGTAGCCCAACAATGTATAGCTTTCCATTAAACAGTCAGTCTTTCAGGCAGGCAACAGCACTATTGTAAGTCTTGTTAGTGGAACATATACTAAGGTTCCTATGTACAAAAATATATGCTATATTCAGTAGTCTTCCAAGAGCAGAGAATAGCACAACACTTCAATAATGCACTGAAGGGTTTGTTTTTACACCAATACTTTTATTACAATAATTGGCTGCACTTGACTAACATTGCTAACTCTTTAAAGGTGGCTTGTTGTTCAACTGAGGTGTCTTTGTGCATGTAGCTTGATCTATACACCTCAAGCTGTATGGACTATGGAGATGTACAAAGGGCCTGTGCACAGGATCGAAAAAAAGCAAAGGATTGTAAACTCAGCTGGATACATCATGGCTTTTAGCTTTCCCACCATAGAGGACATCTTTTAAAGGTGATACCTCCAAAAGGCGGTATCCATCATTAAAGACATCCATCACCAAAGGCATGCCCACTTCTCTCTACCAGGGAGGAGGTACAGGAGCCTGACATACACTCAACATGTGAAGAACAGTTTCTTTCCCTTTGTCATCAGACTTCAGAACGGACAATAAACCCATGAACACTACCTCACAATTTCTATGAGTGGATAACTTCACTCACCCAACCCAGAACTTATTCCACAATTTATATAACACTTTCAAAGACTCTACAACTCATCTGTACTATTTATTTACTTTTTAATTGCACAGTTTTTCTTCTTTTACAGATTGGTTGTTTATCAGTCTTTGTGTGTAGTTTTTCTTGATTCTACTGTGCACTCAGTCACTACTTTTATAAATATACCTATACATCTGCTCATTAATGCAAATATCTAATCCGCAAATAATGTTGCAGCAACTCAGTGTATAAAGGCATGCAGACAAGGTCAAAAGGTTTAGTTGTTTAAGCCGAAGATCAGAATGGGGAAAAGTGTAATCTAAGTGATTTTGACCATGGAATGATTGTTGGTGCCAGATGGGGTGGTTTGAGTATCTCAGAATCTGCCGAACTCCTGGGATTTTCATGCACAGCAGTTACTAGAGTTTACAGGGAATGGTGTGAATAACAAATAACATCCAGTGAGAGGTAGATCTGTGGGCGAAAATGCCTTGTTAACGAGAGAGTCAGAGGAAAATGGCCCGACTGGTTCAAGCTGACATTAAGGTGATAGTAATTCAGATAAGTACATGTTACAATAGTGGTGTGCAGAAGAGCATCTCTGAAGGCACAGCATGTCAAACCTTGAAGTGGATGGGCTAGAGCAGCAGGAGACCATGAACAAACACTCAGTGGCCTCTTTATTTGGTACAGGAGGTACTTAATAAAGTGGCTACTGAGTGTAGTTCTCTGTTTTACTGTGAATGCCTGTAAGAAAATTAAGCTCAAGGAAGTATATGGTGTCATTTTCACTACATACTTTGATAATAAATTTACTTTGAACATTGAGATTTGAATATCAATAAAGGACCAGAAGTGTAAATCTTGTTTTGCCTGAGTGGCTTTAGGACCACCCAGCCTCTCTCTTTCGCAATCAATCCTCAAAACTTTATTTCATCCTTGGTGTTGTATTCTTTGTTTTATCAGTATCTACTTTTCTTCCTTTGCATGTTCCTCTCGGCATCAGCACATCATGTGCTCTCTATGCCACAGGGACACCTTAGCATTATGACGGATGACCTCACATTATTAGGAAAGGTTAGGTTACTTGGATGAAGGCAGAGTCAGTGCTGTGCTGTCTAAATCATCAGAATACAGAACACAATAAAAGCCCAGTAATACTTACTGTAACTAATGCTTATTATCAAGAGTATACTGTACATTTTAGACTAGCCTTGCAAAACTTTCAATCCCAAGCCACTGACCTAGACTTTTCAGTATGCAATAAGGCCACTATAAGACCAAATGACCATAAAATATAGGAGCAGGATTAGGCCAGTTGGCCCATCAAGTCTGCTCCGCCATTTCAACATGGCTGATCAAATTTTCCTCTCAGCCCCAATCTCCTTCCTTCTCCCTATATCCGTTCATGCCGTGATCAATCAAGAATCTATCAGCCTTCGCCTTAAATATACATAAAGACTTGGCCTCCACAGCTGCCTGTAATTCCACAGATTCACCACTCTCTGGCTAAAGGAATACCTCCTCATCTCCGTTCTAAAAGGATGCCATTCTGTAAGAGGAGCCACTTACCTAACAAGTATCCAGCATCTTGAACTTGCTGAATGATAGCCCCAGATTCTTAGTGGCAAGTGTTTATAAGATGAAGGGTCCAATAATATAAATGATGCTCCAAGTGGGACTGCTTTCGAAATAGCCAGGTCATATCTCTGGCCTTCGCTGGCTGATAAGCTGAGCAAAGAATTTTAATACTTTTGAAAGACTCTGATGTTTAAAAACATAGAAAAACTGCAAAAGGTTAAGAAAAACTAAGCGATAGGACATTTTTAAAATGATTCATTAAAACAAAATATCATTAAGAACAATTAAAAACAATTGAAATCATTGTTCAGTCATTTCATTAAAATGTATCCTATTGCTTAGTTTTTCTTTTGCAGCTTTCTTTTTCCAATCAAGTGAAAGTAGATCTAACAGACACTGGCTTTTTGCTTGAATTTCTTATTGTAAATACTTACATCAGCACAGAAGGAGCCAGTACAATCCACTGGGGCAATGCCAGCTCCCAGGGAAGCATTTCCATTAATTCCATCCTCCCTCTCATTGTTTCCCTCTAATCCTGCAATATTTTCTCTCACATGCTCATCATCTCCCCTTTCATTTTTTTTTGCCATTAACCTATGCAAAGGGTAATTTAGAGTAGTAATTAATCCACCAGCACATCATTGCAATGTGGGAGGAAACTAGAGTGCCCTTACATTAATGGACTGAGCGTACAAAGACCTCACACCACATATGGTATCAGGATTGAATCTTCCTCCTTGGAACTAGGAGGCCACAGTACAACTGCTTCACTATTGTACTTCAGCTAAGCTCCAAGAGAACTAGAATTGTAGCATTGCCAAGGAAAAGTGGCAAACAACTCTGGGACTTCCACAATCATGAGCAAACTTGCAGATTTATTGACCTTGATAGAACTTAGAATAGTGTTTGGATTTGACAACACTTGATAAAATAGGGGCTATTTATGGGTTTGGGTTGTAGAGATTATTATTATTATATTTTTGTCATTATGTTAGAAACAAGGATGAAGCTGGATGGGGGTGGTTGGTTGTGAATGCAGGAGCATCATCCCATAAAGTCATTAAAATATGAAAAGTGCTTGTGAATCCACGTTTGTGTAGAGAAGTTTACTTTTATCATGGTCCATTCCTCTCTTAATAAAAGTGGTCATATTTAAAAACCTGTGTACATATACCTGCATGAAGTTGTTTTCCCTCAAGTTGGGTGAGACTAGAATTTTTTATGATCTATGCACAACTGAGCAGTGAAGACATGCCCTTGATGAATAGTGACAGAAAGCCACTTCCACGGGATAATTTAGGGTGGCATGGTAGTGCATCGCTTTCTGGTGACAGCGATCAGAGTTCAATTCCCACTGCTGCCTGTAAAGAGGTTGTATATTCTCCCTGTGATCGCGTACGGAGTAGGAAGTTTGCTAAGTTGAAGGCAAGCCCTGTTGTCATTGGAAACGTGGAAACTTGCAGGCTGCTCAAAGTTCAAGGTACATTTATTATCAAAGTATGTATACATTATACAACCTTGAGATTTGTCTCCTGACAGGCAGCCACGAAACAAGAAATGAGAGAGAGAGAGAGAGAGAGAGAGAGAGAGGAGGGGGAGAGAGAGAGAGAAAGAAAGAAAAATCATGCACACAAAAAAGTATGCAAATAGCATTTAGAATGAAAGTGAGTCCTCAGACATGAAGCCTAGAGCAGGACAACAGCCTCAGCCTCAGTACATCACATAGTGGAGTAAACGTGGAGCATGCAGACACGGAGCCTGGAGCAGGCCCACAGCCACAGCCTCAGTCCAGCGAAGAGCGGAGTGGAGTAAACGTTGTGGAGCAGCAAGCTGAACCAGCCTGACCCTCACCTCTGTTCCTGATATCTGGCCTTTTCAATCCAATCGGCCTGGAGTTTAAATTGTCCAAACATCGGACCATTCCTTGCATTTGGACCTGGGCTCTATAGCTTCAACATACGCAACGACAGAATGTCCTCAAAATCCAACATAAGCATAGTATTTGAAGAGTCTCTGTGCTTCATTGCCAAAAAGCACCTGGGTTAGTTTGATGAGAATGAGCAGGAAACTCAGAAGATAGTCAACTGTAGACTTAAGTGTAGTTCGATTGGAAGCCTGGGGGGGAAACATCTCTACAGAAATCACGTAATAGATCAGATGGTGGATGGAAATATCACAGGATGTCCAGCAATTCCCTGTTATCAAAAATGTATGTGGCTCTTCAGTGTGATTGAAACCATCCAAGGCCGAAACATTAAAGGGTCCACTCCACAGAGATGAACTTAAAAAGTTCAGAACTGCAGATAGCATTGCAAGGAAGATGTTGAAACACTCTTCAACTGTGAGTTTATCCTTGACATCTGCATTTCATTCCACAGACAATTTGCCCCATCCCTGAGTGATAAGAAATAAAAAAAACAAACAAAAAGCCAGCTGATAAACTGGACCCAATGTCATCACTGATGAAATTCGAAAACTTGGAGGAGAGGAGTATCAATCATAAATTTGAAGCCTTGTTTCCCACTTCTGGGAAAGGGCAGCATGTTCCTGAAGAGCTCAGAAATAATGCAATTGTGTCCAATTTCGAGGAAAGAGACAAAAACAATAATGATAACCTCCTGCTGTGTGCAACAGCGCAGATCATTACCAGAGTCCTCCTCAGCTTCCTTCTCCCAGTGGTCAGACTGCTACTCTTTGGATTCTATCTACCTGGAGGCAGACGTGACCTGTAAAAGAAGTCAATCCAAGGAGAAGGAGTGTTGTGAGGGTTAACAGTGGAAGGAACTCATCATCTCCCAGACTGCCTACTTTCCAGCTCCAGTCAAGCACATGCTGCTCCACTTTTTATCTGTCTATCTACATCGGCCTCATCGCCTACCCCAGAACACATGGAAGTGGAGTGGAAACAAGTCAACCTCAATTTCAAGTTTAATTGTCATTCATAAGGCCATAAGACCAAATATATAAACAAAAACAACAGGAATTCTGCAGATGCTGGAAATTCAAGCAACACACATAAAAGTTGCTGGTGAATGCAGCAGGCCAGGCAGCATCTCTAGGAAGAGGTGCAGTCCTCTTCCTAGAGATGCTGCCTGGCCTGCTGCGTTCACCAGCAACTTTTAAATATATAAACAAAATAGCTTTTCTCCAGGAACAGGTTGCAAACCACAATGCACAGAGCCACAGTCAGCACACATAGTTATGATCTCACATACAGTAACAAAAAAAAACAATATTTGCACAAGTCCCTAAGGGACTTGACCTGAGAATTGGTGGTGCACGGGCTATTGTCCGGGAGCCACATTTCTGCAAGAACAAATATTTAGCAGTTGCTCATCTCATGTTAATTTAGTAGATAAAGGCAAAACAGCTTGTCTCGTGCTGGGTAACACTGATGGGAGGGTACAGCATGGATGGTATTTCCAGTGCACCCACCATGTCTCTGTTCTCTCTCCCATCGCCTCTGGCACCTCCTCTCCTGCTGGCTGTAGCAGGTGACATCATGGCATGAAGGCCTGGTTCACTAAAACAATCGAGTCCACGCAGATCTCTGCCGTTGGTCTTGCCAATGAACCAATGAACCGGATGTTGTATTTTATATTGTTAATGAGCAACAGGGTCCTTTAGTCACAAGAAAAACATTTAAGACACACATTTGCACCATTTTTTTGGACCCGGAGAGGCCGCTGTGACCAAGCGTGCTGCTATCTTACCAGAATTTAGAAAGAATACTGAAGAAAATGAACAGCAATCAACTAGTAAAACATACCATTTTAGATGTCCAGTCTCAATCAAGGTGTTAAGCAATGAGTAATCATTTATTAGCTGTTCAATCATTAGGAAGGGGTTCCTAGATCCCGACCAGAAACAAACAGATTATATAGTAAATGGGAAGATCTCACATGGTGATGGCAGTACTTAATTACTTGGTTAAAAATCAAGAGTTATATTATCCAGTGTTTGTTATTTTCCAACAATTCAAACACAGCCCCCAGAATAATGCAATAGGGATGTGTCAGCTTGCCAAAAAATACTAGCAAATATTTGCTGTTACCGGCATCTTTAACTATAATCATTTTGATTCTTTTTCATTTGAGGAATACTGGAACTAATCATAATTTTTTCAAGAAGTCTTGTATTATTTCAAATTATGGCTCGTAACTCTGCTTATCCCATGTACAGTAAATTATGTCCCCAAGCTCTTAATTTTGCTCCATTTCCTTCCCAGATGGATCTTCTTTGAAGTTTTACCACAAGTAATGAGAAAGTATGAATGTTTCATGGTCCCTTTTTTTGAGACTTTTATCTTCTTTGCTAGGTCATCCACTTCTATTCAACTTGGAAATCCTTATTTAACATCTTAGATTCATTTAAGGTTGACTGTAATTGTAACCATTTCTTAAAAATAAAGTGATTGGTTTCAAAGTGAGCTTTTTAAAGCTTTTTGACTGAGAAAAATATACCTTCCAGAGAAGAGATTCTGAAGGGAATATGTTTGTCCGAAAGTTCTAGTGTACGAGGGGTGATTGATATGTTTGTGGCCTAAGGTAGAAGGAGTCAGTTTTAGAAAGCCTAGCACATTTATTTTTCAACATAGTTCCCTCCTACATGTACACACTTAGTCCAGCTGTCGTGGAACATACAGATCCCTTCTTTGTAGAAGTGGTATACAGCAGGGGTGATTGATAAGTTCGTGGCCCAAGGTAGAAGGAGATGAGTTATTAACTTCAAACTTTCTGCATTATCACTCAAAGAGTTGAACTGCACGTGCATGTAACGAGAGTGTCTCGGACCTCCAGGTGGTCCACAGCAGGGGTGATTGATAAGTTTGTGGCCTAAAGTAGAAGGAGATGCTCTCATTACAGCTCTCATTACATGCATGTGCTATTCAGCTCTTTGAGTGAAAATGCAGAAAGTTTGAAATTAATAACTCATCTCCTTCCACCCTAGGCCATGAACTTATCAATCACCCCTGCTGTGGACCACTTCTGGAGGTCCAAGATGCCAACTTTCACAGAGAAGGGATTCGTATGCTCCACAACCGCTGGACTAAGTGTGTAAATGTAGGAAAAATAAATGTGCTAGGTTTTCTAAAATTGACTCCTTCTACCTTAGACCACAAACTTATCAATCACCCCTCGTACGTTCATGGATAGAGCATTGGACATCGAACAGGAGAGTGCAAGCATGTAGAGAATCATGGGCTCCTATATTGGTTAGAAGTCGGTCTGCCTACCATGTGTGTTTCACAGCAGGTCCCAAGTTCTACCTCCCAGTCTTTCTCTATAACACTGCAATTTTTTTCTCCACCATTTACTTCTCTATAACTCTAAGCTTGCTTACATAGGTCAGAGCATAGAGCATTAAAAATGGGCATGATGTTGCAACCTTATAAACCCTGTTAGATTGTACTTTGGATCATTGCATGCAGTTCTGGTTGTCACACTGTAGGAAGGATGTTGTTATGCTGAAGCTTCACCAGGATGTTGCCTGGATTGGTGAGCTTTAGTTATGGGGAGGGATTGGTCAGGCTGGTTTGCTTTCCCTGCAATGAAGGAAGCTGGGGGTTGTCCTGATAGAGATATGTAAAATTAGGAGCACAGATAGGAGAGATGGTGAGAATCTTCTTCCCCTTTGAAAAGGTATCATTAACAGGAGGATATGGGTTTAAGGCAAGAAGAGGATTTGAGGACATTGTTTTAATGCAGAGTGGTTGATATCTGGAACTCATTGCCAGAGGAAGTGGTGAAATCAGATACAGCACTATGTTAAAGAGACATTTAGAGAGACACTTATATAGGCAAGGCATAGAGGGTACAGACCTAATGGGGGCAGATTGATTAGTGCAGGTGGGCAAAAAAAAATCAGCTTGGACATGACGGGCTGAAGGGCCTCTTTCTGTGTTATACAGTTCTGTGACCCTATATCCATATATTCACTCTTGAAGGCCTAAGTAGAATCTGCCTTTATCAAATATGGAGACAGTGCATTTCAGAGGGCAACTGTATGCTGTGTCATATCATTCTTAATTCTCCAATTTTTAAACATCCTCCAGAGGGACCAGTCTCCTGTTATCTACTTTGTCTGGATCCCTCACCTCTATGCTTTCTTTTCTTGAAATAAAACAGTACCAGCTTTCATATTTATCCTTGTAACTGTAGTCCCAATCACTTCAGGCTTTGGCCACCGATGACTTTTGATGTTTCAGAAGTCCAAAGCCTGAAAATGTGCCACCTGGTATTATTTTCTGAGACAGGGGATGGGCCTCTGTTGGGAAAAGTCCTACTGGGCTGGCTCTGTGTGTGTGGGGTGATGCTCGGACTGCAGCAGAGTTCAGCATTTTGAAATAAAAGTGGAAGTGGAGTGGACCAAAGGAATTTTGGAATAAAATCAGAAAGTAAGAAAACACAGTAAGGTAGGAAGCAGCTGTGGGTGGAGAAACCAAGTGAATATTTCACATCAATGAACCAGTCCTATCAAGTATTTCCAGTGCTCTTTTTCCTTTTTGTTTCTGATTTCTAGCATCTGCAGTTTAATTTTGAATTACTGGGCATCTTTGATTGTGTAGGAAGGAACTGCATGAGGGATCTGCACTGGTATTGTAGTGGGGCTGGGGAACCCCCAGGAGGACTGAGAAGCAGAATATGTGATGTGGTAATGGAGGTGGAGATTGCATTCAGGAGCAGGACCAGGAGAGTCAGTGGGACTAAGGGTTCGGGGATTGGCTGAGTAACTGGGGAAGCAGTAGACCAATGCTGAGGCTTTAGGGATCTTGATTTTATGACCAGCCTGGAGATAATGTAGGTGTTGATGCGTGACGAGCATTCTTGTCTGAGAGTCTCCATTGATGGGCACTTCTGAGAAAAGGATGTTTAGGTTCCCCTTAAATACCTCACAAGGAGTTTTACATAGGAACTATGTTATTCTTTGTGTCCCTGATGCAGAGAGTGATGGGCTCAGTCTGACTCATGCCTGAAAATGAATTTCCAGAGTGATATGAAACAGCTTGGAAGCGGCTGTCATTGCATTTCAGTTTTGGGAGAAATTAGTTCATGGTTTGGAATTTAATTTGTGGCCTATAATCTTTCCCTTCTATTGGAAACATCCACTCTTTATCATGTCAGAATGCGGTTCTATTCATCCAACTCAAATTTGACTTTTATGGTTTTCGAATAAATTGGACCATATGCCAGCAACTCACAACCAAAGTTCAAATCTCTATGCTTAAGTGATGTTCTGATGGTCTAACGGGCTAAAACCTCTGTATTAATGAACTGTAACATAAAAGAGTTACTGTCTGTTCAAGAGACCGTTATCAAAGACAGCTTCTGTTCCCACGTTAATCGTGGCTCTGCACTGATACGGAAATACTCTGTATCTAATGACTAGCAACATCCACCGGCAATGAATATGGAGGAGAAAACAAGGGGCTGGCAGATCTCAATCAAATTTTGCAAAGTGAGTGCAGAGGTGCTGCTGGCCAAGCTCCCATGTCAGCTTTTCAGGCAGCAGCCCACCACGGGACGTGGCATGGTCCAAATGTAAACTGTGAGTTTATTGAAAGTTCCCAGTATTTTTTTGCTGGAGTATCTCCTCACAGTCCACTGCCTGGTTCAACCTGCTGCAGATCAGTGAAGCATTTCACTCGGTGGACATTATTATAGTTGCAAGAATCAAAGGTAAGTGTAAGCTGTTACTTTTATATATTATTTGTGTTTGGAGGGATGACTTCAATTATTCAAGACTTCTAAATGTCATCTTAATGTTTTTAACCTTGCATTTTGTTTTTAATAGTTCTTGAACATCAGGACTTTGAAATCATTGGAAATCAAAGAAATCCCATTGTACCGTGCAAAAGTCTAGGCAGATATTTATAGCTAGAGTGCCTAATACATTTGCGCAGAACTGTAGGTGCTGAAAACCTTACATAAAATCAAAAAAAAAAATGCTGGGGACAACCAGTAGTGTAGTCAGACAGCTTCTATGAAAATAGAAACAGAGTTAACATCTCAGGTTCAAGACCCTTTATCAGAACTTTAATGTCTAATGAAAGTTATTTGACCTGAAATATTAACTCAGTTTCTTTTTCCACAGTTGCTGCCTGACCTGGTGAGTGTTTCCAACATTTTCTGTTAATATTTAAATCCCTAATTGATTTGACAAATGGCAAACCAGGCAGCATAATCTTGCCATTGGTCAAATACGTTCAGACGACTATCGTTATCGGTGCTTGTTCTGGCCTAGCTACCTGTCCCAAGCATGTTGTACAACACTGGAGCTCCCCACAGCTTGTCTGCTTTCTTCCAGCAAGCCTTTCCTTATGGTCTGCGATCATTTAAATAGCGGAAGTTGCTGTGTTCAGTGACGTAAGTGGACAACCTGGACCTCTTCTTCATATCTGTGCCACTGGGTGATCTGTTGCGCTCATCAAAGTACGTGTGACTGCTCTCTGCTTTTGCTTCAGACGCCTAAACTTCAACAGTTTATTGATCCTGATCAACCTATGCTTGTGCTGGTAAAGTCTTGTTCTGTGTTGGCTGTGAGAGTTGCTGTTGAGGGTTACATATGTCATTTAGCTACAGTAAATATAAACAAGCAACAGAGATGAGAAAATCTTCAGATGCTGGAAATCCAAGCAACACACACAAAATACTGGAGGAACTCAGCAGGCCAGGCAGCATCAATGGAAAGGAGTATTTATCACTAGTTCTGATGAAAGATCAATTGTTTACTCTTTCCCATTGATACTGCCTGCCGAGTTCCTTCAGCATTCTGTGTGTGTTGCATAAAAACACAACACTTGGAGAGTCACTGTTGTGCACCTGCCTACTTTTCTTGCTATGTCTCTGAGTTAAGACAATTTCAAACTGGGTGGTTACCCTAGGATGTACTATTTTCTCCGTACCCACACATTCCAGCGAGAACAAACTGGAGGAGAGGCTGTACTCGGTGCTGTCGCAGGATCGAAGAAGATGGAGGTGCATAGCCACCAACCCCAGATTCGGGACGGCACCCACTGACTGACTGTCTGACCCACACATTTATGCAGCTGGACCCCCAGGATGGGAAGATCTTCAGCTGACAAAAGCCCTAGGAAACTTGGTAACAGCTTCTTCCATGTTGGTTTAGCTGGATACTCTCCTTTCATTACAGGACTCTATTGAATACTCGGATAATAAAAACATTGGAAATATACCGTTAATCTGGAAGGTGACCAAGAGCGGGAACTGATGGCTTAGAAGCTGTGAAAAGAAATGTAGTTAGATCTATAAAATGATTGTACTCCAGTGATGATTAGAAGTATTTCTGAAGAAATTGGTAGACAAGATGAGAAGGTGAATATATGAGTTTACAATTGATAGATGCAAGTTAATTTACTTATGTTGGCTATCTCTTCGACATTAATTTGAAAACAAAAAAAAACAAGGTTTTCTGAATGTCAAGCTGAAATTCACTCCAGATTTCTGTTATTTCGAAATCTCAGAATCAAATAGTCACCATTCCATCTGCAGAAAATGGCAACTGCAGTGGTTATAAAAGGCATCAGGCTTAACTTCTAATAGTTATATATGAAAACTTTCAAGAAAACACTACATTGTCATGTTTTTGGATATCAAAAATATACTCCATCCAAAGTCCCAAGGTGTATAGTTTGGAAAAGGATATGTTCACAAGACAGTCTCATGTGTACTGGCCAAATGTGCAGACAATAGAACAAAGTTAATTGGCCTACATTGAAATAGGCAAGATATTTTCAGCTGAGATATTTTGCACCATTTCAACAGATATCAAGGAAGATTCCAGACTGGTTATTTTGCTAGCTGAGTTTACCTTTATGTGGAGAGGCAGCAAAGGCTGAAGGGTCAGCTGTTTCGCCAAGTCCTGATCCTGTCTTTGTTCTTCAAAGATAATGAATAAATCAAAAAGGATGAGAGGGAACAACAGTTGCTACCATTTTTTCTAATCCTGCTAAGAGATATGATTATCATTCAGGTGCTGATTTAGATACAATGATTAGTTTTTCCTCATTTACAAATATAATGATCCTGCAGTCACATTCACCATCCATTTTATTTCCGTTAATTCACTTCTGATGTTTTACTTAAAACAATGGATCTGCAAAAGACTGTGTGTAAATTCTTTGACTGGACATGCAGTTATAATGAATCGTGGAAGTTATGCCCCATGGCCCCTCAGTTGCTCAAGGTTGACCACGGAAGTTGTGACCTAGCTGTTGAAGTTGATACGCAAGCCAGGGCAGAACAATATGGAGAGAAAGTTGCTGCCCATGCAGCAGGTTTCCACCTCTGTGCAGCTGATGAATCCAAAAGAATGGCAGAGACCGATAAAGTTTGGTACTAGCAGCGTCACAGGATTTGCCAATTAGCGTTGAACTCAATGTGGGACTACCTTAGGAACTCCAGCTCCGGATTTTTCCTCAGAGTTTACTCCTGAATTCATACTCACGAATGGGTAGAGCTGCAAGGCAGTGGAGGTTTGTGATCAGAAAATTCCTCCTCTTAGATGAGTTGCCAGTCACAGCTGATGAGCCATCTTCCTGAAGTGACCGGTTTTAAGGCATGAGTATCCTGCCTTTGTCCCTTCCCCTGTCAGTAATAACAGTTCCACAGTGCTTAGTGGCTGAACCACAGGTGAAAGCCAGGAGCTGAACTTGTTGTCAGAGCCTATTTGAGATGCACACCATTGGGAACATTAATAGGTAGTGGGAGCTTGTCCTCATTACCACCCCCAGCTATAACAACCTGCACTTTTTACTGGTACTGTATACAGGAGTTATGTTCCATTTCTTGCAAATGCAACGCTTTTTTATCTGGAAATATTTTATGTAGAAAGAATTTATGAGACAAATGTTGATTTACAGGTACAATGATAAATGATCATGGAGGTTGATGAGAAAATCATCTCACACAGTAATGAAAGCAGATAAATAATTTCAGAGTGAAAAACATTTACTGGAGCTGGGACAATTGATCTCTTTTGATAAATATGAAGTTATGTAGTCTTAGATGCTCTGGAAAAAAAGTTTCAATTGGAATATAAACAGTAATTCACTCAATCGAATGCATCGATCAATTTCAGATATTCTAACTGAACTCTGTTCCCATTCTAATTCCACGAGGACAGGTTGCTTGCAAGAATGTTTTTCTTTTAGTATTTTTGTGAGACCATCCATTGGTCAGGGTCCACCATGGATGTTGTGTCCCAGCTGTCTACGTGATATGCAAGCCAAGAAAGTACGATACGGAGAGCAAACTGTTGCCCATGCAGCAGGCTCTACCACCCCCCTCCCCACCCCACGCTGATGATTCCAAAGGGATGACAGAGACCAATACAGTTTGGCACCAGTGGTGTTGCAGGAGTGGCCAACGGAGTAATAAAAGTAGAGTTATCATTCTCCGAGATGAGCTGCAAACTACGGCTGCTGAGCCCCGTCTGCTGAAGCGGCTGGTTTTAAGATGCCAGTAACCCGCCTTTGCTCCTTCTCCTGTCAGTAGAAACAGTCCCGCTGTGCTTAGTGGCTAAACCACAAATGAAGGCCAGGAAGTGAACCTGGTCGTCAGAGACTATTTGAGACACTTGTCATTGGGAGCACTTATTAAATAGTAGGAGCTTATCTCCACTACCACCCCCAACTATAACAACTTTAAGGAACCCTTGTCGGAATAGGACAGACAGATTGATATGTGGCCTTCACCCAAGAGTGATAGTGACAGCAGGGCCCCAGGAATGGGACACCAACAAATAGGACACTCTTTAGAGGTAGTGCCGATGGAAAGGACAAAGTTTGCAATCGATCACCGGATGCAGTACAGCAATTCCAAGCTTAGTGGTGTCATCACTGATTAACTGGACTCTTAAAAACTATCACTTGTTCCTCAAACACACTTTAGTTACTTGTGCGTAGCCCCGTCACCAAAATGTTCTGAAGTCAAAACAGAGAAATGCCAATTTTATACAGAATTGATGAGTAGTTATGGATATTGATCATATGGTAAACTGTGTATGTTCAAACTTTTTACTTGTGATCACCATTCACAATCAAGATACTAAGTGTCAACAGAATTTACAAGCTAACAACCGACAATACTTTGACGTTAGTAAAGTATTATGCTTTAGTTGGCTTGTGTGTCTTGCATCCTTCAATTACATCTTTATTGCTTCTCATTATGCCAAATAGCTCCATCCCCCGTTGTGCTCTACAAAGTCCTTTCTTCAAAGATCTTCTTTGTTTAGGCAGACTGCATAGCATCTATCTTCCCTAGACATTATGTTAATCCTTGCCTTACTACAATTCCCACACTAGGGCAGTGGGAGTGTTTGAGGCAGGATGCCAGGTGTGGGATATTGGTCACCGGAAGATCCTGTGAGAATGTATTCACGCAGTCAACAGGGAGAAGGGCCGAGTTCGCAGAAGTTCATCGGTAACATCACTGTGTTTTCCAGAGGACTTTAGGCAGTGGGTCAGTGTTCACAAGAACTCCTTGCAAATGGCATTTTCACTCATGCCATTCTACAGATGCACAGTAGAGAGCATCCTAACCAGCTGATTCACTGTTTGATATGGAAACTGCACTGTGCTGGACAGGAAGGCTCTGCAATGGGTAGTCAAAACTGCCTGATGCATCACTGGCACCACCCAGCTACCATCAAGGACATATATTGAGAAGGGTGCCAGAAAAGGGCCAGTAACATCATGAAGGATCCCACAACCCTGCTATGGACTGCTTGTCCCACTCCCTTCATGAAGCAAGCTATGTAGCATCCACGCCAGGAAGACCAGACTCAAAAAGAATTACTTTCCTCAAGCTGTATTTGAGGAAAGTAGTGATGGTTGCGAAAAAGGTTTACTGAGCTCATATTGTGATAGCATTAAATTAAGGGACATTAAACATGGCGATGTCTGGGGAATGATTGAGAAAACCGGTGGAAGGGATTCAAAGGGCTAACTACATTCGAGCATTGATTGAAGGAGGTAATACGATTGTGACTGAAATAGAGAAGGCTGACTTACTGGCTTGGTCATTTGCTGCAATTCATTATTAAGATAATATAAGTGAAGAGGCTAAACATTGTAGGGATAAGGTTCTACGTGAATACCCTGAGGTGTTGGAAGCCAGCTGTAGTAGTGACAGTATTAGTGATGTAGAGCTTTCTTTGTATGAATTTAAGAAAGCAATTAATCGTACGGGTCAGACGGTGCTATTGAAGTATGATATATGTTATTGTATGCTTAAACACATGGCTGGCAACTCTCTTGAGATAATATTAAATTTTTTGAATCCATTTTGGAGTTTAGGCCATCTTCCCTCCTCATGGAAAATAGCAGTAGTGATGCCTGTTCTAAAATCTGGGAAACTCCCGTCGGATCCTTCTAGTTATAAACCAATATCATTATCATCCCATTTGTGTAAACTTTCGGAATGTATGACAATAGAGTGGTTGAATTATATTTTGGAAGAAAAGAAGTGATACAGCATTTTATCAGAGCGGACTTTGGAAAGATAGAATGACATTTGATTCAGTTTTATGTTTGGAAGATGACATTAGGAAAGCACAGGTAAATGAAGAAGTTGTTATAGCAGTCTTTTTTGACATTGAAAAAGCATATGTTATGGAGGGAAGGTCTTTTGATTAAATTATGGAAATTAAGAGTGAGAGAAGGCTATATAATATTTTCTGAGTTTTTTTATTTAGACAGTTAATGTGGGTAAGAGTGGGGAAGGTATATGCGGGCTTCTATGAGATAGCGAATGGGACCCCACAGGTAGTACTTGTAGCCCTTTATTGCTTAATGTTATGGTTAATGGTATTTTCTCTGAGACAGGTACTGGGGTGGGTAAATCTCTACATGCAGATGATGGAGCTTCATAGTTTAAAGGGAAAAATTTCAATTTAACTATATATAGGTTGTAATTAGCAATTAATAAGGTGAAACAGTGGGTAAATAGATGGGGATTTAAGTTTTCAGTAGCCAAAACACAAGTTATGTGTTTGACAAAGAGGATCAGTAGACCTGCCCTTGATTCAAAATTATATGGTCAAACTCTGAAGAAGTGTCAGTGCTAAGATTTCTTGGCCTATGGGTGGATAATAAGCTGATGTGGAAGCACCATGTCACTAAGATAATTGACAAATGTAAAGGGGCATTAAATATCCTTAGTTGTCTATGTGGGTATTCTTGGGGTGCTATACAAAAATCTCCGTCGACCATTATATTTGTTTAATTAGATCTGTACTTGATTATGACTGTGTGGCTTATGGATCAGCTTCATCATCAAAGTTAAACTGTTTGGATGTGATACAAGCACAGGCTTTAAGTCTGTGTTGTGGTGGAGTAAAGTCATCTGTTTTAGTTTACTGGTTGAAAGGGGACAATTACCCTTACAGTTGCGGAGGATGAAGTTGTTGTTAGCATATTGGA
The DNA here is from genome assembly GCF_963921235.1 of Mobula hypostoma. Classification (NCBI taxonomy): domain Eukaryota; kingdom Metazoa; phylum Chordata; class Chondrichthyes; order Myliobatiformes; family Myliobatidae; genus Mobula; species Mobula hypostoma. The sequence goes on from NC_086104.1 coordinate 43,009,518, forward strand.
TTAATTTGAGGGGGCAGAGAAATGATCACCAGAGAAATGATTAAAAGTGTGTTGGAAGTCTGTTGGAAACATCACAAGAAGAGTGTTTTTAGTTTTGGGTGTTTGGGTTCTTATCACGCTAGGAATATAGATTTGCTGGATTAGGCAATATCTCCCACTGTAGTTTTCTCGGTAACCCCACCTTGGTTTTTTCCAATGACTTTAGTTAATTTTAGATAACGTGATTTAATGAAGTCCAAGGATCCTGATACGCCTGAGAGAATGCTGGTTCATCAATATGTTAAGGAAAATTATTGCGATATGTTGATTATTATTACTGATGGATAAAGATATATTTTAACTGGAAATGTTGGTGTTGCTGTTTCTGTGTCTGAATTACAGGTAACAATAAAGACGCATCTTACTAACCATCTATTAGTATATGCAGCAGAAGTGGTTGCCATCATTTTGGGCTTACAGTGGGCAAAGGAAATTTGTCCCTGCAAAGTTGTAATTTGTTCAAATTGTTTTTCGGTTTTGACTAGTCTTAAAATAGGTCATTCTAGCAGTAGGCCTGATTTACTGCTGGAAGCTCTTCAAAATTTATTTCATATTCAAAGTATTGGTTTAAATGTCCTCTTCTTATGGGTCTCAGCACATAGAGGTGTTGAAGGGAATGAGTGGTTTGATTGTTTGGCCAAGAAAGCTGTTAAAAGATCAGCTGTGGATATAAACCTTCCACTTAACAAATCAGAAGCTAAGGGATCGGTGGGGTACGAATGAGGGGATTATGGCAAACCTTGTGGGGTAACGGGCATAAGGGGGAGACCGCTTTACAGAATACATCAAACTGTTGGGTTGATGGGAGAAGGGGGTAAAACAAGAAAGGAAGAAATTGTATTGACTCGACTTAGAATTGGCCATACTGTACATAATTACTCCCTATATCTTGTTGGAAAACATCACTTCGGGTTGTGTGGTAAACCATGTATATATGTTGTAACTGGGTTACCTGTCTGGACACACCCCTCTGCTGACTGCCCCTGTGGCTCCTCCCACAGAGTCCTGTATAAAGGTGTTTGTCTTGCCCCTCCCCCTCAGTCCGGGGGCAGACACTCACTGTGGAGGTCGTATTGTACAGCGAATAAAAGCCTTTCAGTATTTTACCAAACATCAGTCTTTTGGAGTAATTGAAGGTGCTTCAATTTTATTCGCTGTACGTTTTAAGACATGGAACAGGCCCTGAGACCAGAAAAATTAGACCTCAATCCGCAAACACCTGAAGCTGGAAACGCTTTCGAACTCTGGCTGGCCTGATTCAAAGCGTATCTAGAGGAGATTAAAGCGACCGACCCCATGGCGAAGCGCAGAGTTCTACTCTCCAGGGTCAGTCCACGGGTTTATTCGCTGATCAGAGACCAGCCGAACTACAACGCTGCAATGAACGCACTCAAAAGACAATACCTGCGGCCGATAAACAGCGTCTATGCTCGGCACCGTTTAGCGACACGGCAACAATGCCCCAGGGAATCGAGTGCTGAGTTTGTCCGGGCCCTACAGACACTTATGCGGGCCTGCAATTGCCAGGAGCTGACGGCGGCGCAGCATGCAGAACTCCTAGTGAGAGACGCCTTCGTTACGGGGACCAGGTCAGTGTACGTGCGCCAGCGGCTGCTGGAAAAAGCCGATCTTACCCTAAATTCGGCGATGCAGCTGGCTGATACATTGGAGCCCGCTCTGCATAACTCCGAGGCTCTCCAGGCACGCGATCTCCCGATGGCCTCGTGGGTGCTGCAGACCCCGCAACCTGCCGGCGAATCGGCCTCGGCTGCCGCCAGTCGTGAGTCCGCGAAGTGCTACTTCTGTGGACTGGAGAAGCACCCCGGAAACGCTGTGCAGCCCGACAAGCTACCTGCTCCAGCTGCGGAAAGAAGGGCCACTTCGCCAAGGTCTGTAAGTCAAAACCGCGAGCGGGATCGAGTAGCACCACGTGCAAGACATAGGGGCCGCCATCTTCCCTGCACACTGCCACCACGTGCGAGACGTGGGGGTCGCCATCTTGCCTGCTGCCATCTTCCCTGCACGCCACCACCACGTGCGAGACATGGGTGCGGCCATCTTGGTCGGCACCACCTCCCACCGCCTACGACCAACGGGTGCTCACGGGGCACCCCACCATGCCGGACCAAGCCAGCAACCCCACCCTGGCTTCCGTGACCCTCGACCAAAGCGCTCCCCACCAGCTTGCAAGGTCAATGATGGACATCCTGGTGGAGGAGCACAGGACAAGCTGCCTGTTTGACACAGGCAGCACGGAGAGTTTTATCCACCCGGCCACGGTGCAGCATTGTGGACTCATGATACGGCCAGTAAGTCAGAGGGTCACCATGGCCTCCGGGTCGCATACAACAGACATCCGGCGGGGTTGTGTAGCGACACTAGTGGTGCAGGGCACAGAATATTGGGACTTTACGTTACTGGTCTTGCCTCAACTGTGTGCCCCTGTGCTGTTGGGGTTGGACTTCCAGAGCCACCTGAAAAGCGCGACAATGAAGTATGATGGGCCCCTCCCACCAATTACTGTCATAAATCCCCTGTTTTGTAGAGATATGTCACGTACCCCGCTATTGACCACACACACACACCGACCCGCGCATCCCTCCCAATATCATGCCAACTGCCACACTACCGACACCACTTGTGGCCTCTCCACCCTCAGGATCCCTCCCCCACCGCTGTTCGCCAACCTGACCCCCGACTGTAAACCTGTGGCAACTAAAAGCAGGAGGTACAGCGCGGGGGACAGAGCTTTCATTAAGTCGGAGGTGCAGCGGCTGCTCAGGGAGGGGGTCATTGAGGCAAACACAAGACCTTGGAGGGCGCAGGTGGTGGTTGTTCGGAACGGGGAGAAGAATAGGATGGTCGTGGACTATAGCCAGACCATCAATAGGTTCATGCAGCTCGACGCGTATCCTCTACCCCGCATCGCGGATATGGTCAATCAGATAGCACAGTACAAGGTGTACTCGACCATAGACCTAAAATCCGCTTACCATCAGCTCCCCATCCGCCGGGAGGATCACCCTTACACCGCCTTCGAGGCGGACGGCAGGCTTTATCACTTCCTGCGCATCCCCTTCGGTGTCACGAATGGTGTATCTGTCTTCCAGAGGGCAATGGATCGGATGGTGGACCAGTGCCAACTGAAGGCCATGTTCCCATATCTGGAAAACATCACCATCTGCGGTCACGACCAGCAGGATCACGGCAACAACCTCCAAAAATTTCCCCAAGCGGTCAAATCTTTCAACCTCACCTATAAGAAGGACAAGTGTGTATTTGGGACCACCCGACTTGCTATCCTTGGGTGTGTCGTGGAGAATGGAGTCATTGGCCCTGACCCCAACCGTATGCACCCCTTGTTGGAACTCCCTCTTCCCAATACCCTCAGAGCCCTCAAAAGGTGCCTGGGCTTCTTTTCATATTACGCCCAATGGGTCTCTAACTATGCAGACAAGGCCCGCCCCCTGGTCAAGTCCACCACATTCCCCCTCTCTGCCGAGGCCCACGCGGCCTTCAACCGCATAAAAGGGGACATTGCCAAAGCAGCAATGCATGCGGTGGATGAGGCCATTCCCTTCCAAGTAGAGAGTGACGCCTCCAACTTTGCGCTGGCTGCTACTCTCAACCAGGCAGGAAGACCAGTGGCGTTCTTCTCCAGTACCCTTCAAGGCCCTGAAATTCAGCACTCTGCGGTAGAGAAAGAGGCCCAGGCCATAGTGGAAGCTATAAGGCACTGGAGGCACTATCTTGCCGGCAAAAGGCTCACCCTGCTAACTGACCAGCACTCAGTCGCGTTCATGTTTAATAATCAGCAGCGGAGCAAAATCAAAAATGATAAAATTCTGAGGTGGAGAATCGAACTCTCCACCTACAACTATGACATCATGTACAGTCCTGGGAAGCTCAACGAGCCCTCCGATGCCCTATCCCGGGGAACATGCGCCAGCGCGCAGATCGACTGGCTATACGCCCTACATGTAGACTTTTGCCACCCGGGAGTCACCCGGCTTTTCCACTTCGTGAAAGCCCGGAACCTGCCTTACTCCCTTGAGGAGATCAGGATGATGACCAGGGACTGCCAAGTCTGTGCAGAGTGCAAACCGCACTTCTACCGACCCGAAAAGGCACCACTCATCAAGGCCACCCGCCCCTTTGAGCGACTGAGTGTTGACTTTAAGGGCCCCCTTCCCTCCACCGACCGCAATGTGTACTTTCTTAACATAATTGACGAGTACTCGTGGTTCCCCTTCGCCATCCCCTGCCCCGACACCACTACCACGTCAGTTATAAAAGCCCTGCGCAAGCTCTTCACTCTGTTCGGATACCCATGCCATATCCACAGTGACAGAGGGTCTTTGTTTATGAGTGACGAGCTGCGCCAATATCTACTGGCTAGGGGAATTGCAACCAGTAGGACCACGAGCTATAATCCCTGGGGGAATGGACAGGTAGAGAAGGAGAATGCCACAGTGTGGAAAGCCACACTCTTAGCCCTCAGGTCAAAGGGACTGCCGGTCTCCCGCTGGCAGGAGGTCCTTCCCGAGGCACTCCACTCCATCCGCTCCCTGTTATGCACAGCCACCAATGCCACCCCTCATGAGCGGCTCTTTTCTTTTCCCAGAAAATCAACCACTGGAACCACCCTACCATCTTGGCTGACGTCCCCGGGGCCAGTGCTGCTCCGGAAACATGCGAGGAGTAATAAATACTCCCCGATAGTCGAGAGGGTTCACTTACTTCATGCGAGCCCCCAGTATGCCTACGTGGTTTTACCTGATGGGCGGGAGGACACGGTCTCCATCCGCAACCTGGCACCCGCAGGAGCTCCGGGCCCCTACCCTGAACACTCCGTGGTGACTATTGACCCCGTACCCACCAATGTATGTACCTACGAGACACCGTGCACCCCAAACCCTATACAGACACCACACAACACTCCCATACCGGGCGCGACACACACGCACGAGGGATTACCGACGCCTAACGTGCTGGCACCTGAAGTCAGGCTGGAGCCAGCACAACCGCCATCGCCGATGCTACGTAGATCACAGCGACGGACTCGACCGCCTGATAGACTTAACCTGTAAATATACTTCTTGTAAATATTGTCAGTCACTTCACCCCGCGGGACTCTTTTTAAAAAAAGGAGTGGTGAATGTGGTAAACCATGTATATATGTTGTAACTGGGTTACCTGTCTGGACACACGCCTCTGCTGACTGCCCCTGTGGCTCCTCCCACAGAGTCCTGTATAAATGTGTTTGCCTTGCCCCTCCCCCTCAGTCCAGGGGCAGACACTCACTGTGGAGGTCGTATTGTACAGCGAATAAAAGCCTTTCAGTATTTTACCAAACCTCAGTCTTTTGGAGTAATTGAAGGTGCTTCAGGTTGTGTGGGTGTAGTCATTATTATGAAACAGTCTTTAATTTCTTACAATCTAGAGGGCTTTTTGGGGTAATTTAGTTTTCATTTGATAAAGAACTAATAGGGGTTTTATTTCCCATCTCTCTACACCACCCTGCAGTCCAGTTGGTGGTGGTGGGCGACACCTTTAGGTTGGACTGCCAGCTGCCATTAGACCTCATAAGAAGAAGACCAGAGGTAAAACAAATTGTCTTTCTCTGCTGCTAGAGGACACTTTACTGATCTGGAGGCTGGTGAAGAAACAATGCCAAGTGACAAATCTGCTCCTTGGATCTTCCTGCTTACCGACGTTGCCAAGGGAATATCGCTGATTGAGTCAGGGCCTGGTGAATCCGAGCCTACAACCTAGCAGCATCATAATAGGCCGATCGGTCTCTTTTTGAACTCTAGAATTCCTTTATTCAGTGAGATTCCATCACGACTGTGACTACTTTTGCCAAATTGCATCTTCCATACGGGAAGTCAAACACTGATACCGAGACCTCCCAGAAGAGAGGAGGGGTCCTTGTCTGGCACCAGCTGGCTGTGAGGAGTCTTTGCCCACTGGTGCCAGAATTAGGCTGGTTCCCCGAGTGCCAACAGGTACTGTTGGTGTGTCCTCACATGGAGTACACTCTGGTGGCACCTACCCAGCTCCGTGACTTTGGTCTCCAGTTGACACCAGCTCTTTTGGGGGATCCACCCTCTTGGACCCCACCCGACTCAGGGGCGCCCATGTTGTGGGGGGGTTGGGCTGTGGAGGGGCAGTCACAGATCCCAATTGGCCCTTTATGTGACTCCCTCCTCCCCAGTGTGGACCCACCCGCAGACACTCCACAACTCCTATGGGGGGCATCTGATTTCCTGAGTGTTTCACACCCAGGAAGGGTATATGGGTCCCAGAGGCACCTTCCTATGAGTGGCAGGGGCTCATGACAAGAGTTGAACTCCTTTGGCCCCTGTAGCCGTGAGCTCGGAGCTGGATAGATGCCCTCATCCCTGTTCCTAGGGATTCCCTCTCAACCTTCCCTCCCTGCTGGTTCACCAGAAGGAAGCCTCCTGAGAGACCCCTGCCTTCAGAAGCCCAGTGGTAGCCCGAGTCGGTTGTGAACTCCTGTCGTTTCAGCTGATGTACTGAACACAAGGGTGATTCAAATCTGGAACCGACTATCCATAAGTCCCTCCATTTGCCCTCCCAATGTCCCCTCCCAATCTGCACCCACTGGCAGCTCAGGTTCTGCAGGTAAGTTGAGGTACAACTGATACCAGTGTGAGGACCACCTCCTGAGAGCACCCACTGTAGCAGCAGGCCGTGGGAATCTCAGTGAAGGAGCAAGGTTTCTTGTCCTAGTCACCACTTCACCTCCCCCTTCCACCTCGGGGCCTCTCCAGGACCTGTGCTGTGGTAGTAGAACCTTCAGGAGCCCCCTTAGTGGCACTCAAGGAGCAGGATCATGGCTCACTAGTAGATTTGACCCCTCCAGCAGCCTCTCCTAGGCCGTGCAAACCACACATCGTCCCTGTTAGCTGCTGATGGCTATCAACATGTAATTAAGAATAGAATGCGGATTTGCTGTCCATATGAAGCATTTATCATTTGATCAATGATGAGTAATTCTTGCTACCAAATATTCAGGAATAACTTACGTATCATCCAAGGATCTAAGAATTTGTTTGAATCTATGCTTAAAATGTACTCTCTAATGTGTTCCTATTGTTAGGGTATAAAAAGTTTATTTGTTCAGGAAGATGGCAGCATTGAAGGCCGTAAAGAGGGTATTAAACCCAAAACAAATTGATCCATTGGACTGATTGCAGTTGAAGAGAAAATGTAAGAATGAATATGACTTTATGTATATTTAATTTTGGGTAGAATATTCACACAAATAATATTTTATACCTTAATAAACAGAACAAATATTTATCTTGTAACCACACTGCATTCATTATTGCATCAGAATTGTTGTTTTACATTTTGCATTCTGTTCTTTGCTGGATGAATAGTTGTAATCGTGCTACATTACTCAGTGTTTTTCCATAGAGTTTGGACTCAAAATGTAATGGCAAGAAGTAAATTTATTTGTAGCCCTTCAGGACTTTGGGATATTCTGATGTGAGTTGTACAGGCCTGATTGTGCTACACTTTAGCAACGTAGTATCATTTAGAATTAGAGACCAGAATCTGGAATGACCTTGGGCCTGATTGTGCTACACTTTAGCAACGTAGTATCATTTAGAATTAGAGACCAGAATCTGGAATGACCTTGAAAACTTAATCATCTGCTTTAAAGGTGAGAGTACCACCATTAAATTAATGTTAAGATACAAATGCAGCTGTTATTCATTTAAGCTTTTGGATGCAGAACCATATGGAATTGGCGACCCACAGGATAGGGCAGTTAGTAAGAGTCACTTCCTCCCAATGTCAGCAAATTGGTTTCCATTCTAAGCTCTGGAGCTGACTGTGTGGAGTTTGTATGCTCTCCTTGTGACTGTGTGGATTTTCTCCAGGTGCTCTGGCTTCTTTCCATCTCCCATACAGGTTAGTAGGTTAATTGGCTCCTAGTGTGTAGTTGAGTGGGAGAATCTGGAACGGTTCATGAGGAGAGAAAAAATCAGATTAGTGGAATTGGGTGCTAGATGTTTGGTGTAGACTTTGCTAGCTAACAGACCTTTTCTTGTGCTGAATCTATGGCTGAATGGCATCTACATCAGAAATAATGTCCAAGTGATGTCATTTACCTTCAGTTATTTTACCTACCAACACTAACTACAGAGAGAGCAACAACTGTCCTTTTATCCATGCTTTTTAAAGAAGTGTAAGTATACTGGAATGAATCCTATGCAGTCGGTAATATAGAATAGTGTTAATGCTTCAAGTTTATGTAAATTGCCCTCAGTTCTGTTGAGAAGTCAATTCCTTTCTCTCCCTCCACAGATGCTGTTTAGTCTGCTGAGTATTTGCAGCATTAGCTATTTTTAATTTTGATTGCCAGCAGTACTTTGTGGATGATATAGCCCATTAGTTCAGCTCCCCTCCATTCCCAACAACCATTTCCACACCGCAGCCTAGTAAGATGTGTTATATTTTAAATAGCCTGCAGTGCTTTTGAAAGACAGTGAACATAAAAATACATCAGTTATACAGGACAAAGTACCTTCATCTTATGTTCCACCTGCTGGAATTACAGAAGTAGATCATTAATAGCAGAACAGATTTTGCTTCTCATTTCATCCATATTATTTCTCCGAACCCATGTTGAAATACGATAAGTGTTGACATACTTATCAGCATTAATATAGCCCTCCCGGCACCTGTAGGAATTAGCAGTGGTGCAATTTGATACACTGAAGTTGAAAAGATAAACTGCCTGTCAAAATACCATCTGGACAGGAAGGAGACACCTGCTGTTCAGAAGAATTTGAGAAGCATCTTGTTCTATAAAATGATTAAACTAGTTAAGAAATTCTAAACAATGCATTACTGAGGCATCTGAATTTTCTAACAGTTGATACTGAACCAAATTAACATTTAAACTCAGATTAGTAACACACTTTCTCACCGGGAGAGAATACTGTGCACAGGGATCGTCTTCCCTGATTTTTTAATACTAGGGATTTAGAAAGCATTTGGCCATCAGAGATGTTCAAAAATCAAAGTTGTAATTTCAGCACTGACATGAGTTTATCCATGGAAGTCTGCACAAGAGTGCATTCAAGGGTAAGGACAGCTCTAATGTGCAGATGTCTGGTGGTTGTGTTCATTACTTCCGCTGCAGAAGATTCACCAGGTACATTTTATATCAGTCCACTGCTACTTCCACCTATACTTTGGGTGGTTAAGAAAGCCTTGGGAGTGTTAGCCTTCATTAGTTGGGATTGATTTCAAGAGACATTAGGTAGTGTTGCAGCTCTATAAAACTCTGGCTAGATCACATTTGGAATTTTATGTTCTTTTCTGGCCATCTCATTATAGGAAGGATGCGGAATCTTTAGAGAGGATGCAGAGGAGATTTACCAGGATGCTGTCTGGACTGGAGGGCATGTCTTAGATAGCTTGAGTGAGCTGGCGCTGTTTTCTTTGGAGTGAAGAAGGATGAGCAGTGACTTGATAGATGCATACAAGATGATAAGAGGCACAGGTAGAGGAAATGCTCAGAGACTTTTTCCTGGGGGGAGTTGTCTAATATGAGAGGGCATAATTTTAAGGTATATGGGGCATGTTAGAGGTAGGTTTTTTTTCACCAAGAGTGGTGGTTGCATGGAATGCATTGCCAGGGGTGGTGGTAGTGGCAAATACATTACAGGCATTTAAAAGACTCTTAGGAACATGGATGAAAGAAAAATGGAGGGCCTAATAGGAGAGAAGTGTAACAGTGATCTTAGAATAGGTTAAAAGTTCAGCACGTTATGGGCCAAAAAGCCTGTACTCTTCTACGTTCTATGTTCTGTGTTGCTAGTCTGAACTGCCGTTCCTGTAAATTACTCAGAACTGATTGGTTAGCTTTACTGACCAGTGTTGTACAACACCCACCTGCTGTCAGCGTAAGGTAAGAGTGAGTTTGAAATTATGGGCCTTAGTTACATGACATGATGTTTCCACTGAAGGAGTGCAGAAAATTTAACTGAGCCAAATGGCAGTGAGCTGGTGTTCCTTCAGGAGAAATTCTATTTCTGTTCTTCCTGTCTGCACAAAAAGTTGAACAATTCTAGAGCCGTTCTTTAAGAAGCCACCAGCGTGCACTGACTGAAGCTGCTCAGTATCTGTGAGAAATGGGTGGAGAATTTGTACCATAAAATTTCAAATAGCACTTTATGTACAATCACTTCCAGGGAGGCAAACGAGGCAGCCTCTGAAGGATGTTTGAAATTTGTAATGGTTCATCAACTGCACCTCTGGAGGGTGGGCACACTTACATGGTAATAATGTCAATCGAATAAGCGTGCAAAGTGTAGCCCATATATTTGCACTGACTTACAGCAAACACTGAGGGTGTATCAATTTCTAGCATCCACTACAGGCCCATGATAGGATTAAAAAGTCATCAAATGTGCAGGCAAAAACATAAATTTAATCAGATCATTTTTATTGCAAAATATTAATATTTCCTGGCAAGGGTTTGGGTGGGTGAGAAGCTCTCTTTTCCAGTAAGACTCTGTTTAATTCTCATTGCTCTGCTTATGGTTACAGATAGATCTGAACACATCAGCCTCGATATGGTTGAGCAGGGAATGCACAATGTTGCCTCTAGGCTGACCCAATAGACCACAAATTAGTTTGCTATGTTTAAATATTAATTCCAAATTAAACATCTTCAGTGTAGTTTTAAGGCAGTATGAAATTTAACAAGAAGTAAATCTTAGACATCAAAGAAAAGTTCTCATTGATAAATTAATCCTGGTGCTCATTTGCAGAATACAAAGATAAATCATTACAATTTTTGAAACAAATCCACACTTTTGAATAGGAAAAACTCAAACCACCCTATACTCTCTGTCATCGTTGTTATTTCTGCAAAGTGTTGTTTTTGGACAGTGTGACTACTGACAACTGGAGAGAAATGTGTCAACATATAATGTATGCACAGCAGCCACTGGCTGTATCCACCTCTTCACATTTGGCTCCATGACCTTAAAGAGGTTGCGTGAGAGCACCTGGCTACACACGCACTCACTGGCCACTTTGCACACTGGTACCTCGGCTCACTAATGCAAGTATCTCATCAACCAATCACGTGGAAACAACTCAATGCCTAACAGCATGCAGACGTGGTCAAGAAGTTCAGTTGTTGCTCAGACCAAATTGAGGAAGAAAGATGATCTAAGTGACTGTGCTAAAACACCTTGTTAATGAGAGAGGTCAGATGAAAATGGCCTGTCAGGAAGGTGATAGTAGATAAGAGCACCCCTGAGTGTTGAACATTGAAGTGGATGGGTTACAACATCAGAAGGGCATATACGGTCCTTTTCCTGTACCTAATAAACTGGCCACTGAGTGTGTGTTTATTGCTGGTGACTAAGACTAAAATTTTAGTTTAAAATGCATGCCAATGTTCTTTTTATTGTGAAATATTCTATTAATTGTCTTGATCAGCATGTTGGGAAATTAAAATTAAAATAGAAAATACTTGAAATTTTCTGCAAGGCAGATGGCATCTGTGAGGGAGTTAACACAGAGTTAAGACAGGGTTAACACTTTAGGCTGTCAGACCTGGGAAGGAGACGAAGTACACTGGGAAGGTGGAGGAGAGTGATGTCTTGGAGAGAGTTAAACAGCCTGAATATGGGGATAAGCTGTAAACGTTTATTTGTCCAATGAGTGAATGACAGCAGTCAGAGAGTGAGAACGTAGAAAAAGGTTCATGGATTAAAGAACGTAGGAGTTCAGAATCAGAATTAGGTTTAATAGCACTGGCATATGTCGTGAAATTTGTTAACTATGTGGCAGCAGTACAATGCAATACATGATAAATATAGAAGCAAAGTAAATAAATTAAGATAAATATATATAAAATAGTTGAATTTAAAATAGTACAAAAACAGAAATAATATGTGAGGTAGTATTCATAGGTTCAATGTCCATTTAGGAATTGAATGGTAGAGAGGAAGAAGCTGTTCCTGAATCCCCGAGTGCATGCCTTCAGGCTTCTGTACCTCCTACCTGATAGTAACAACAAGAAGAGGGAATGTTCTGGGAGATGAGGTCCTTAATGATGGACAACACCTTTCTGAGACACCGCTCTTTGAAGATGCTATGAAGACTTGTGCCAAAGATGGAGCTGACTAATTTTACAACTTTCAGTAATTTTGATCCTATACAGTAGAAACAACACCCCCCCACACCCACCATACCAGACAGTGTTGCAGCCAGTCAGAATGCTCTCCATGGTACATCTACAGAAGTTTTTGAGTGTTTTAGGCAACAAACCAAATCTCCTCAAACTCCCAATGAAGTATGGCTGCATCAATACGTTGGGACCAGGTTAGACCCTCAGAGATCTCGACACCGAGGAACTTGAAATTGCTCACTCTCTCCATTTCTGATCCCTCTATGAGGATTGATTTGTGATCCCTCATCCTACCCTTTCTGAAATCCACAAGCAGCTCTTTGGTCTTACTGACATTGAGTGCAAGGTTGTTGCTACCACACCACTCAACCAGCTGGTATATCTCACTCCTGTAAGCTCTCTTGTCTCCATCTGAGATTCTGCCAACAATGGTTGTATCATCAGCAAATTTATAGATAGAATTTGAGCAGTGCCTATCCACACAATTATGGGTATAGAGAGAGTACAGCAGTGGGCTAGGTACACATTCAAAAGGTTTCAATGAGGGCTAGGTACACATTCAAAAGGTTTCAATGAGATCCCGCCTCATCCTTCTGAATTCCAGCAAGTACAGACTCAGTGCCATCAAATGTTCCTCGCATGATAACCCTTTCATTCCTGGAATCATCCTTTTGAACCTCCTCTGGACCCTCTCCAATGCCAGCACATATTTTCTAAGATGAGAGGCCCAAAGCTGTTCACAATATTCAAGGTGAGGCCTCACCAGTGCCTTATAAAGCCTCAACATCACATCCTTGCTCTTGTATTCTAGATCTCTTAAAATGAATGCTAACATGGCATTTGCCTTCCTCACCACCGACTCAGCCTGCAAGTTAACCTTCAAGGTGTTCTGCACAAGGACTTCCAAGTCCCTCTGTATCTCAGGTTCCTGGATTTTCTCCCCATTTAGAAAATATTCTGCACATTTATTTCTATTACTAAACTGCATTTTCCAACATTGTTTTTTATTTGCCACTTTCTCGCCTATTCTCCTAATCTGTCTAATTATGAGCAATTTTGAGGCAGTTTTGCCATTAAGATTCAAATTCACTGCACAAGGTCCCAAAACTGGAAAAAAAAAACAGGAGAAATTGGCTGTTATTCTAGTTGCCCTATATTTACATTTATGGCTTGGATTTTTAAAAAAAAAAGAATCTTGGTTGTATTTCAGTAACCTTTTGTTGATAAAATTGGGATATTCCCTTACTAAAAATAAATTGCAAATGCATCAACCTTCATCATAAATTGTAGTTAAGCTGGTAAAGAAATCAATAAAATATTCGAAGAACTACACATAGTCAAGATGAAAGCCTTGGAAATGATCCATATATGGAGGCTCTGAGGCGATAAATTTGTGACTACAAAAGACACAGCAGCTAAGAGGGAGTTGAAGTGGGAGTTAAGATGCTAGTCAGTAAGCGTTCAGAGACAACAAGAGGGAGATCCTTAAGAGAAACAGAAGAATAAATTGTAGCAAATAATCTAACATTATCCAGTAATGTACCAAATACTATAGATAATTCAATTATGAAGTTGATTATTTTAAAGAAACAACTCTGGAGCATTATGAGAGAACAGGCTTGTATGAAGCATATCTGGAGATGTGATTCACTGGAATTCACCAGAGATTTATTGACAAATAATAAAGATTAAAGTCTGAAAATTTTACTGATCTTACCATATGAAATAGTCCTTTACGTTATACTTTTTAAAAGGCTCCTGTGACCTCCTTGAAGTCTCTTGTGAAAGTTATTTTTCTTCCATAGTCATCTGTAAATTCTGATTCATTCTTAGAATTACAGATTTACTGATTTCACGATATTTACGCCAGAACTGACCATCTCACACACCTTTCTGTTTCCAATGTAGCTGAATGTATTCTTTTGTGTACAATAGCAATCTTAATTGCAGAACTTACTCTGATATCCTGTGAGGACTGCAAAGAAATATTGCAACATAAAACAATTCAATAAAGCTTTGTATTCTAATATTACTGAAATCTCCAAATGAGTTGCTGGCACTGCTATGATCACATGTCCTGATAACTGAGTTGGAGGTACCAGAAAAACAGATATGTGTGTCTTCCTATTAATTCTTCTTGGTCCCAGCAACTCACAAAACCTTATGGTTAACTAGAAACTGGCACCAGGTCCAGGGAAAGCACAGAGCTTAGCTGTAAAGTACATGAAAATAAATAACTATATTAGTAACAAGATAACTGGACATCAGCTTTATCTAGGAATACGTCTATAACTGCTCACAACAATTAAATGAAGATAGGATACAGCCAGATACTAAAGTTAGTTTAGTGTGCTTTATACTGAGTTTCAAGGTTGAATGGTGGATTTGCTAGTATTAAAGATATTGGGATTTCTGAATTCAGTCAATCAGTTGCTTGTTTTACAGAATTTATCAGTCTCAGTTTCAGCATGAGAACAATAGCTACAAGAAAATTGGGGGAACAGCTAATTTGAAACTGAAAAGCTGCTGACGGATAAATTGGTGTCTTCCCGAGTGGTGACCCATTAAAAAAAAGGTAAGAAGTCACAACTAACATGGATTATGAATCATTCATCTTAAAGCAATCAATAATTAGTTGCACATCTGTTACAATTTTCGCCGTCATAAACAGCAATGAACCTGAAGTATTTGGAGTATGATAACATAATATGAAATCCAGCTATTGTTGATCTGTAAAACAAATGTTGAAGTTCCTAATTTGTAATAAGCTCTGACATTCCAATAGCTTCATATGACTTCCATTCTACATTGGTTGCATGCTGATGTGTGTAACAATCCTTCACTATCTAATTTTTAGTCCAACACCTTTTGCTGATATCAAAAGACATAGATTTAGAAGAAAGGTATTTAGAAAACATGCTACCCGAGCTATTCAGTACTAAAGAAATATGTTTTTATATTTAAAATATTAATTGCTGTCAAATGTGACTCTGTCACAATTGAGGTTGTTGATGGATGTTAAATCTGCTGAAAGGAAAACAGCTCTGGGCAGCAGTTTTTGAAAGTGGAAAGAACTTTTCAAAGGAGTGTTGTTTTTCTGTGTAGGAAGGTCTGGGAAAAGCATTATAAAATTTGTCCTGTGTTAACAAATGTTGTATTCATTTTCAAAGCTTTGGGCCTGCACTCAGCAACTCAGAGCAGTCATATAGCCACCAGTACTGCACATGTAGTAGTACTGTGGACAATTACAACAACCTCAGCAACAATAACAAGATGCTAATCACCTAACTTCGGCATCAAAAGAGAGGAGGAGTCACCAGGGAGGTCCAACCCTGCATATAATTTCTGACATGTTAGAGTATCAGTGTTAAGAAAAAGTAAGACATTGCTTCACATGGTGGCAGATCATTGCCTTTTCCTAGAGAAGCAAGCAGAGCCGGACAGAGATGAAGGACATGTCCTGTCATGGCAGTGAAATTGATCACTGCCCTCACTTTCTGCTCCTCAGCCTCTTTTCTTGAATCTTGTCATAGAATCATAGAGCACTACAGCACAAAAAAAAAGCCACATGGTCTGTCTAGTGTGTACTGAACTGTTTTTCTGCTCAGTCCCATTGACCTGCAGCCGGACCATCTACTGGGGACCATCTCTTCCAAGCTGACCAATATTTCTGGCACTGAGGCCCTAATTACATTAAGAAAGCCTAATGGGCAGGGATGCCACTTGCATGCCTAACATTATCTACTTCTTGGAACAAACAGTATTGTAAGCCCCATTGCTGCAAACGGTTACCACAGGCTCCTTGAAAATCTGAAAAAGTATCACAGACTTACAGAGAACCCTCCCATGATCTCTCAAAATGGATAAGGAGCACTGAGAACATCATACACTTGCCAGGAGCATCAGGGTAAGTAAACAAGGGAAGAAGAGCACCAGCTCACAAACCATGCCCATCCTGCCTTGTCAAGCACTAACTACCCCACAGAGTCTGCTCTAGACTTGCCAGCCATGTTATAATCCATGAAACCAGAATGGAAGAAAATTATCCTCAGTGCCAAGGAGCAGCTGAAGAAGAAGATGTAGATACGTGTTTGGCCACACGTCGATGCATCAGCCAGTTGGCTTTCGCTTTGCTTAAATTACATCAACTTCACCATTGATACGAAGTTCTGTCTGGCTTAGGGAAGGTGTAATAGATTATCATTCTCCAGGCACTTCCAGACCACCCAGCAATGCCCATTAATCACAGTGACCCACTCCAGGTGGTTTATAACCATAAGGAAATTGTTCTTCATAAGCACATGAGCTTCCTTGCCAGCTGCCATGATTCATTCGTCCTGTGGCAGTTCACCCTTGTCGATCTATTTATTTACTTCTCAGTATCTTAAGGTCTGTCTGCTTGGTGACTATGGCAACCCACTGAAAACACTGCTGACAGGCCCAGGGAGGAAACCAAGCAGTGAGGCTCAGCGGTGTGCGTAAGTAAAGCCACCCATCTACAGGAAATGGCACTGGGCAACATTCTTAAAATATACTTCAGGTACCTCAGTCTATCTAATGGTGCCCTTCAATAAGTACCGCTCCGCGCAACGGCAGTGGGGATGGTCTGCTTCACTCTCCAGATCATGGCACAGCAGCACAGATGGGAGCCATGGGGCAGGAGTAACACAGCCTCTTTGGACAAAGGTCAGGATTTGAAAAAGATGAAGGTTGGCTCAGGATGAAGATCTAAGAAGTGTTGACACAAGACATTGGAGCTGCTGGAGTTTGGAGCTCAGCAGGTCGAGCAGCATCAGTAGGGGGAGGAGCGGGGAAGGAATTGCGAACATTTTGGATCCTGATTCAGGGTTCCTCCAGCAAATTCTTGATATAAGAATTGTTGTAAGATGTGTTCATCACTGCATGTTTGCTTAACCTCAGGAACTCACAATAAAGCATCTTCTGTTTGCATTCCCCCTATCAAGTCAGGCTTGGACATAAATATACACACTTTGTCCATTAGATTCCCTGCAGATTCACATAATACTACTCCACAGCTCGGAGACAGCCAGATCTACTTCTCTATATGTTAAATAAAAGATCACAGAGCAGTAAACAAATGCTCATGATTCTATTCCCATCATGTAGATGAGAATACGCAATGATATAAGTGGATCAGGCACTAGTCATTCACCCCCTCAAGCCTGCTCCACCATTTAATAGGATCATGGCTGAGCAGACATTCGAGTTAATTTGCCTTTTTCCCTATAATGCTTGATTCGCTTACTGATCAGAAATCTGTCCATCTCAGCCGCAAATATACTCGAGGACCACATTTCTGCAGCCCTCTTCGGTTTGGTGATCCAAAGACTCATAACTTATGGACAGAAGAAAATCTTTCTCATCTCAGTCTTTAATGCATGCCTCCTTATCCTAAGACCACGTCCTCTTGGCTTGGACACTTCCAGATTAGGAAGTAGCCTCTTAGCATTAAGTCCATTTAACATTCTTACATGTTTCAGTCAGATGTCTCTCACTCTTAGCATTTCAACGTGTTTATCTGTTTCCTGGATCATCCTAGTGAATCTTCTCTGAATCCTCCAGTGAATTAATATCTTTAGTTAAGTTAGGGAACTAAAATTGTTCAAGGTACTCGGGATTTGGACTGATTAGTGTCTCCAATAGCTGCAATAAGACTTCTCTGTTTTTATGCTTCAATCCCCCTGAAATAAGGAGTAACATTCCATTAGTTTAACCAGTTACCTACTGCACTTGTAAGCTAGATTTCTGTACTTGGTGCACAAGAGCACACAAATCTATTCATTACAAAATGAACAACATATTTTCCCACATAATACTCCACACGTCATCGATGAACAGTTGCAGCAATGCGTACCATCTACAAGATGCACTGCAACAACACACAAAGGTCCTAAGGCAACACCTTCCAGACCCACAACCACTACCATCCAGAAGGACGAGAACAGCAGATACCTGGGAACACCACAACTTGGAAATCCCCCTCCAAGTCCCTCATCATCTTGATTTGGAAACATATCGCTGTTCCTTCATTGTCGCTGGGTCAAAATCATGGAATTCCCTCCCTAACAGCACTGTGGGTGTACCAACACCTCAGGGACTGCAATGTTTCAAGAAGGCAGTTCATCACCACCTTTTCAAGGGCAACTAGGGATGGGCAATAAATGCTGGCTTAGCTGGCGATGCCCACATCCTGTAAACAAATAAATAAAAAGAAGGAGAAGCTCACTATCATTACAATAGCAGTGTGTAAGAGGCACTTAGACAGACACATTAACGGGCAGGGAAAAGAACATAGAACATAACAGCACAGTACTGGGCCTTTGAGCCATGATGTTGCACTGACCTTCTAATCTACTCTAAGATCAATCTAATTATTCCCTCCTATATGGCCCTCCATTTTTCTTTCATCTTGAGCCTCTTAAATGTCCCTAATGAGTTTGCCTCAACCACTAGCCCTGGCAGTGCATTTACCACTTTTTGTGTAAAAAAAGAACATGCCTCTGATATTTCCCTTATTCTTTCCTCCAATGATCTTCAAATTTTGTCCCTTTGTGTTAGTCCTGTACGAAAGTCTCTGGCTATTCACTCTGTATACTTCTTACCATCTTGTATACTTCTATCGTCACCTCTCATCGTGTTTCACTTCAGAGAGAAAAGCCCTAGTTCACCCAAGCTGTCCTCATAAGATATGCTCCCTAATCCAGGCAGTATCCAGGTAGATTTCCTCTGTACCCTCTCTAAGGCTTCCACATCCTTCTCATAATGAGGTGACCAGAATGAACACAATATTCCAAGTGTGGTCTAACAAGGGTTTTGTAGAGTTGCAGTATTACCTTGTGGCTTTGAAACTTGTATGGAAACTTTGAGGGATCCATGAGCATGGATCCAAAGAACCTTGTGTTCCTCCACACTGCTAAGGATCCTGCAATTAAACCTATGTTCTGCCTTCATACTCGACCTTCCAAAGTGATTCACTTCAAACTTTTCCAGGTTGAACTCCACCTGCCACTTCTTAAACCCAGCTCTGCATCCTGTCAATGTCCTGTTTTAACCTATGACAACCTCTCACACGATCCACAATTCCACCAACCTTAAAGTATCAACTACTTTATAGAAAATACTGCCCGCTGCTGCCCCTTCATGCCTTGTGAAGGTCAAATTTCACTCTTTGTGTCTCAGTAAGAATTCTTCAATCTCCTTTGGTCAAGTTAATTCACTGTTGCTTGTGTTGTTCACCTATAAAAGGTTTCAGACTCACAAAAGTGAATGACCTAAAGCTTTGGTTCTCTAATTGGCACAAGTAATGATTCAAAAGCCCAGAGTTTGTAGGAAAAAAAGAGTGAAAGGTGAGCACTGCTTATTCACCACTGACCAAAAAAATCTGGGGTTTTGCATTTTTTATTACATTTCATCTGTATTATTATGTGTGCATTTTATCCTACCCACATCATCTTGAGACAAACATTTATTGTAAGTGGGTGGCTGTAGCTTGTGGCCGGGTGACTCAGAGAGCAGCACATGGGAAGTGCTGAAATGCATCCCAAACTGGCTGTCAGCTACAGCCCCTGACAATTCTACCTTCTACCCTCCCTTTAAGGAGGCCTCTTGTGCTTGTGCAGTGTTGCATAAAATGATCTAATCATATTCATAAGTAACCAGTTTGGGGAAGATTTGATTTTCTCCTGTAATTAATTTCCAAGTTTTTATACATGTTCTCTATTTCTGAGAAAAATGAAACTTGGACAACTTGTACATGTTGACAATATTCATATGCCTTTAATGCAAAGGGTAGCTGGTATTTGACAGGGATTTTACAAGTTCATTTGACAACGAGAGACACGTGGATTGCATTTTGCAGGAAGATTGCAATTGAATGTAATATGCTGTAACATTTTAATAAAAGCAACCAGCAATAAATTGAATCTGCCAGATGAAAGGGGAGTAAAAACATTTTTTACCACACTAAAGGATGATAGAATCAGCTGTTCATTATTGGTTTGTAACCATGACAAAACAACCACTGGGAAAAAATAAATTAGCCCTTATCCCATCACCCCCTCAAGTTTTAACCCTTGCTATGTTTTTACTATCTCTTGTGATCTTTCCCTCTCTGATCTTTAATAGTCTGTCCTTAGAGGCTTTTATTCCCCATATTTCCAACTTAGCGAATTCTGACATGATGTTAAGCTTGTCTTCTGCTGCCTTCAGCTCTGTGCCTATTTCTTTGTTCAGAAGACTTACCCCCAGACAGTGGAATCTTTCCCCTATTTTCAGAATTCCTGATTCATCTCTCCTGGATCTCTCCCTCTGCCCTCTTATTTTTTTCAAGATCTGTTCATTGCTAACTGTGACATGACTATCTCAATATTTTTTGCCATACCTACTCTAATTTCACCTCCTCTGAATCCTTTGCTGCCAGTTTTCACTTGACTCTCATTTTCACAGGGTTCAACCTTATCTCTTCCATTCCCTTTCTTGACATCTCTAACTCCATCTCAGGGGACTGCTCAGTGACCAAACTCTGATACAACCCATACACTCCCACAGCTAACTCAACTACATTTCATCCTATCCTGCATTCTGCAAGGTCTCTATATCTTCCAGTTCTCTGTCTTCATCATTCCACTTCTGATTTCAAGATGTTCCACATCAGTGCTTTTAAGATGAATCCCTCTATCCTTAACCAAGGCTTTGTCCAGTATCATGGTTGACAACGTGTTCAGTCAATTCTCACTTGTTTTTGTTCTTCAATCTGCACCCCCACCCCTTCCCCTCAGGCAGACCTTGGAGAGGGTAGTCCATCTCTTCACCCTCCATCCCATCAACCTTCACATGCAGTACATCATTCTCCATAATTTCCACTACGCCCAATGGGATTCCAGCTTAGACACACATTTCCTCCTCCTTGCTGTTGCCCAAATGAAAGTTGGTGACGAATCAGCATAGAGGAGGGAGATTGAAAATCTGTCTGAGTGGTGCCACAACAACAACTTCTTACTCAATGTCAGCAAGGCCAAGCAGCTGATGTGCTGACTTCATGAGGAGGAAACCTGAGGTCCATGAGCCAGTCCCCATCAGAGGATCAGAGTTGAAGACGCTCAGCAACTTTAAATTCTCAGTGTTATCATCTCAGAGGACCTGTCCTGGGCCCAGCACTTATGAAGAAAGCACGGCAGTGCCTCTACTTCTTTAAAAGTTTGCGAAGATTTGGCATGAGATCTAATACTTTGACAAACTTCTATAGATGTGCAGTGGAGGGTATATTGACAGGCTACATCACAGCCTGGTATAGAGACATCAATGCCCTTGAATAGAAAATGCCACAAAAAATAGTGGATACAGCTGTTCCCACAATCTGTGGACTCACTTTCAAGGACTCTTTATCTCATGTTCTCAATATTTATTTCTTGTTTATTTGATTGTCTGTCTGTTTGTTTATTTATTTATTTATTATGTTGTCTTTGTACAGTGTGTTGCCTTTTGAACATAGGCTTTTTTTGTCCATCCTGTTGGGTGCAGTCTTTCATTGATTCTGTTATGGTTCTTGGATTTACTGAGTATGTGCACAAGTAAATAAATCTTAGGGTTGTATATGTACTTTGACAATAAATTTACGTTGAACTTTGGAAAACTCTATAAGATTGGTTAGACACAACGTACCACACACAAAGCAATATTGACTATCCCTAATCAGTTGCCGTCTATCCAAATACTTATGTATCCACTCCCTTAGAATACCTTCCAATAACTTTCCCTCTACTGATGTCAGGCTCACCAGTTTATAATTTCCTGGCTTATTCCTAGAGCCTTTCTTGAACAATGGAACATCATTTGCTATCCCTCAATCCTCTGGCACCTCATCCATGGATAAGAACGTTTTAAATATCTCTGCTAGGGTCCTTGCAGTTTCTGCACTCGCCTCCTACAGGGTCCAAGAGAACATCTAGTTAGGCCGTGGGGATTTATCCAGCTAATTTGCCTCAAGGCAGCAAGCATCTACTCCTCTGTAAAGTTCATGACCTTGCTGCTGCACTTCCTCATATCTATAGGCACCATGACCATCTCTCTAGGAAAGACTGATCCAAAAAGAATCCATTTAAGATCTCCCACGTCTCTTTTGGCTCCACACCTAGATTACCACTCTTATCTTCCAGTTTTGTCCCTTGCAATCCTTTTGATCTTAATATATCACTAGAAGTCCTTAGGATTCTCCTTCAGTGTTATCCTTAAGTGTTTTCTTATACTTCTTACACTCCTCAAGTACCTCATTTGTCATTGTCTGCCTATACCTGCCAAGCACCTCCTTCTTTTTCTTAACCACAGCCTCAATATCTCTCAAAAACCAAGGTTTCATAAACCTGTTAACCTTGCCTTTTATTCTGACAGGAACATACAAACTCTGTACTCTCAAAGCTTCACTTTAGAAGGCCTTCCATTTACCAGGTACCCCTTTGCTAGAAAACAGCCAGTCCCAATCTACACTTTCCAGTTCCTTTCTGATACTATCAAAATCAGCCTTACTCCAATTTAGAATCTCAACTCAAAGACCAGACCTAAACTCTTCTGTAATTACTTTGAAACTAATTGTATTACGGTCACTAGATGCAAAGTGTTCCCCTCCATAAACTTCTGTCACGTGCCTGTCTCATTCCCTAATAACAGATCTACTATCGCACTCTTGTGAGTTGGAACTTCTATGTACTAATTAAGGAAACTTTTCTGAACACGTTTGATAAACTCTTTTCCATCCAGTCCTTTTACAATATTGAAGTCCCAGTCAATATGTGGAAAGTTACAATCATCTGCTATCACAACCTTATGTTTTGTGCACCAGTCTGCGATCTCTCAACTAATTTGCTCCTCAAGATCCCATGGACTGTTGGGCAATCTATAATATAATCCCATTAATGTGGTCATACCTTTCTTATTCCTCAGTTCTACCTATAAAGCCTCACTTGATATGTTCTTCAGTCTATCCTGACTGAGTACTGCTATGACATTCTCCCTGACTAGTAATACCACCCCTCTCCCTTTAATCCCTCCCATTGTATCACGTCTAAAACAAAGAAACCCCAGAACATTGAGCTGCTAAGCCTGCCCCTCATGAAACCAAGTCTCACTAATGGCTACAATGTCATAATTCCACATGCTGATCCATGCCCTAAGCTCATCTGCCTTTCACTGAAATATCCACAGCTCAGAACATTAGCTCAACTTCTTGATTCCTGACCTTATGTAGGCTCAACATCTTTCTCCACAACCACTCCACTATCAGTTCTGGCACTTCGGTTCCCATTTCCCTGCAACTCTACTCTTTCCAACTGAAACAGCAATTTACTTGCACCTTTTTCTTTTACACCCACTTCTTTCTGTGTTGACAGTGCAGGGCATTGGAGAAACTGAAGGTAGATTGGGTGACTGCTTCACCAGACACATCTGCTCAGTCTGCAAGAACGACCCTAAGCTTCCATTTGCCTGTCACCTTAATTCACTATCCTATTTGCCTGTCTTCAGCCTGCAGCATTTTTCCAACAATACCCAATGAAGCTCAAGAAACAACACACCATCTTCCATCCAGGCACACAGCTGCTGGAAGGACTTAATATTGAATTCAATAACACCAGGTAATCAAACTTACCTGTTTGTGCTGAACTGGCCAGCTTTGATGAGAGGTTATTTTCCTGCAACATTAATGCAGTTTTGTTTGTGCTTCACAGCTGCTGCCTGATCTCTTGGATACTTATGGCATTTTCTTTTGTTTGAAGATTTTCTGAAGTTGCAGTGTCTTGAATTTCATAGTTTTGCTGCTTTTCCCTTTCGATGTGCCTGCACTAAAAACATTCTTGCTTCCTGTAGAACTTCATCTCTGCCTCTGCAGCTTAAAACATACTTGATTATTCACTTTTCCTGATGCATTGAAGTGCTGTTAACCTAAAAGGTTAGACTTTACTTCTCTCACCACAGATGCTGCCTGACTTTTTGAATGTTTCCTGCATTTTATGTCTTTAAAATCCAAACATGCCTGTCGCCTTGAGGGAACGTGGACTAACCCTTGTTTCCCTATACCTCATACCACTTCCTTCACCACTGTTCCTCGTACATTGGTCACTGTATTGCTGTTGCTTTCTGTTCTTGTACAGAGTTTGAACATGTTATTACATTTGCCCTCACCACTGTCCTTTATTGCCTCTTCTACCTCAGGCTCAGGGGATACGCGAGAAAGCAATATCCAGTGTAAGTCTGAAGACTCCACAGCTGTCCTAATCTTATTCCCTTCCACTCTGCTTCCTGCTTTCTGACTTTGGCCTCTTACTCTGTTCTAATAAAGCTCTGGAACTACACTTCACTTTCCAATGAGGCACATTACAGCTCTCAAGATAGCACTGGATTTAATAACTGATGAAACATGTATGACTATTTGATTCAAATAAGCCTGTTTCTTTTAATTACGGCAGTCTTATGATGTATGTCCAGATCTGGTTATACAGGTAAGAAGTGCTGTTTATCAGATTTAAACAAAAATGGAATATGAAGTTACTCACTTTGATCAGGAGTATAGAGAAACAGATTTTTTTTCAAATAATGAGAACACAATAAATGTTACAGCTATCTCCAGATTCATCCAGGCATAGAATACGTTGTTAAATTGCAAAAGTTTAGGAATCACAAAGGTTGTGTTGAGCATCAGCCCTTGTCTGCAACACAGGGCAAGTAAAAACAAGACACAAATCTGAGATGCTGGAACAACCCCTCTGAGGCTATAATTACAGTGAGACAAGTTTATAAATCACAATCTTCATTACTACTGTGGCCAGCAGTACTCGAATGTGCTTCCAATTACTATAAAGATAGTGTGAATGCACATAGTCTTTCTCCCAGGAAATGGGAATCTAAAAACTTGAGGTAGTTATTGGGATAGAATTAGTAAAGCAGACAGGATGTGCAGATAGACGTATGACACTGAGATGCATCCCAGGATGCGCTGGGACACATCATCACTGATGTAAGCGGGGTCATTGGGTGTTTTGGGTCTTTTAACGTCAGGCACCCTTACCCAGCTGATGCAGCCAGGGTTGATCAGGCCCTGGATTGCATCCCAGCAGCACTGGTCTATGGGTTACATCTCTTAATCCATAGCCATTTGGAGGCTTGCTCGGCAGCCTCTGTTATGGTCCTAATGGCTCTTTTCTTTGCAGCCCTCATTCTGAGGCAAGAGTAGGTGCTGCTGAGTGATCCAGAAAAACCTCTACACCCCACCTCTATAGGCTAGCAATGTGCCCTCCACCCCTGTCTCTGGCACTGCTCGACCAGCTCCTGGTATTTGGTTTTCTGATGCTCGATTGTCCTCTCAATCCAGTCTTTTCAAGGCATTGTCAGTCCTACTATGATCATCTGCTTCGAGGTTTCTAACAAGATAACCATTTCAGGCCCCAGACCTGCTTGTGACACCACTAGTAGTGGCCTTCTCCCAGGGCCTTTGGGAAACTGTTGAGGATGTTTTCCAGGGTTCTGCCAGACCAGAGAGGATATGATGGTGCCTCAAGCAAAACTGTCCGCTGGACTAGGCAGGATGTGGCACACAGCCTGGATCCTGAACTTGATGTGCTGTGGTTCTGCCTGCCTGATGTTGGATCAGGAGATCTTCTGCTTCAACGCACCCTCCCACCTTGTCCAAGCTCCCCACTGCCCCATTCCTACCATCCTGGTCGTACACATATCCAAGCAGTTGCTCGCACCGCTTCCTGGACCAGTTTGTGTCTGTCCCTGCCCTGCTGCGGAGACTTTGGGGTCGCTGGAATCTCTGTACAGCAGCAATTCTCTTGTGTGGGAAGCCATGAACTCCTCATTCAGGCTGCTGTAGGGAAGCTGCAGTCTATTCGTTTTCCTGCAAGGAGCAGTGCCGCTTGTAAGGTTTTCACATATGGTTTATATATCGTATCTCTTTAGCTCTCCAACATATAGTGTATACTTTACAATGTTGCTGAGTAACATCATAGAGTAAAGAAGCATTGAAACGGGCATTTCGACCCAACTCAATGATACCATTCATGGTTCCATTTGCCTGCATTTGGCCCAATTCCCTCTAGACTCCTTCTGTACATGTGCTTATCCAAATGTCTTTGTTATTGTGCTGGCATCAGCCACTTCCTCTGGCATGTATACACCACCCTCTACGAAGAAGTTGCCCCTCAGGACTCTTTTAAATTTTTCACATGTTACCTCAAACTTATGCCCTCGAGTTTTTAGCTTCCCATTTCCTGGGAAAAAGACTATGTGCGTTCACACTATCTATATAGTCATTAGAAGCACATTCGAGTACTGCTGGTTTTCTGGCTTAAGGATACAATTTTTGCACCCTTAGCACATAGCTGAATTTGAGTCGCAGGACAC
Organism: Mobula hypostoma; assembly: GCF_963921235.1. Lineage (NCBI taxonomy): Eukaryota > Metazoa > Chordata > Chondrichthyes > Myliobatiformes > Myliobatidae > Mobula > Mobula hypostoma. Next base: position 43,036,162 of record NC_086104.1, read on the forward strand.
ATATCCTGCTTGAATTTCTACCTCTTTCTGAATTGTATATAATTTTTTACAGCACATCTATGTTATGAGTTGAACATGACAGTACAGAATCCAACCAAAGACAGGGTTTCTGTCTTCCCTTTAGCACTGGAATATTTTTGCTCAAGTATAATAATAAGTAATTACGGCAATGGTAATATAATAACAAAATATATTCTGAACACTCAGTAACCCATGGTAGTGGATAAAGCTGCCAAAAGGATGCATTAAGGCAAGAGCTGGAAGATGTTTAAATAGTGGAAGGCCATTTGGTTCATTTGACCGTCTGTGCCAATCCCTGGCTGCTCCATCCTTCTGACCTGATGCACCGCCCTAATATCAATGATTAATTCCCTTATTTTACAAGTGGTAACTGAAATCATACATGAAATGTCAATTTTCACATTTTTTTCTAGTGACCTTTAAATGTTTTTTGATACCTTTAGTGATCATGCTCGGAAGTTCTCAATCTTTTTAGTAGATCTGGAGCTATCTGTCGAGAAGACAGTATTTCCTGTAGGAGGTTGTCCTATTCCCCTATTTCATGCCTGAAGTGAAAAATCATTATAATGAAGGCATAACATTGTGAAAATGTCAGCAAATTATTGTTACTAATCAAAATCAAGTAAATAATTTGGAATGATAGATTAAACATTGCAACCTTTATTTTTGTGCATGCTCTTTCTGGAGTGATCTGCTAAATTTTAGAATGCCATTTCTTGCTATGGCTATTGGAATTAAATAAAGAGTGAAAGACTAACTGTTGGCAGCATGACCTGGAGGGATCTGTTACACTGATCAGTGTTTACAACAGTACAGCAGGGAACCTATGCACTGCCAACTATGGGGCTCGCAGGTGATGGGATTTCCAGCCATGGATGGCTTTATAGTGGAATTTTACCACACAAAATATAGCCAAGGTTTGCTCTCTCCTACGGGATTCCCATGTACTTCTTAAAACAAGACCAAATACCATATTTCTTCTGTTAAGTCTTTTATTCTTAATTCACAAAACAGGCCAGGGATTAAAATACCTCATATCAAGACTTGCTATTTCCCAACATTGTTATGAAAGCCATTTATTTAATTTATTATATTGGCAAGAAGACCTTAATTTTAAACATAAATACTTACATCTGTGAAGGTTAACTTACAAAAACAGCGAGACTAGCAGGAGCTTCCCCAGGTAGTATCCAATGCATGCTTCATTTCTCCTTTGACACTCTATTTTTGAATGGAACATACAAAAGTGATGCTTTCCCTTTAGGGGGCCAGAATGAGAATGGCTATTTGTCAATTTCGATAAATTATTCCATAAATAACATAATCTGCAAGTGCATAATGTAACAGTCCCAGATTAATAGCTAATGGCTGCTAAGTATGAACTAATTCCCAGAGCCTCTGGTATTTTTAGAAACAAAATTTAAGTATAAAAGCAGTATTGTGTGAATGATATTCATTTTCTTTCCTCTCTTCTTGTGAGGATCTTAAATTCCTTTAACATTTTCCGTTCAAATACCATCCACCCACATCAAGTATTTGCAACCAAGATAACAGCTAAGAGGTTTCTTCTGCTTCTGCCAAAGTATATAGCAATTGCTTGTGGGAAGCTTTTGCTCAGTTACAATTTTCTGCATGGCAGTTTAAATGAGCTTGGTAATTCACACAATATGGAACATTGAACTTGCTAATCAATATAGAACAGACCTATTGGCATGCAAACAGAGCACCTGGGAAAGATCACCAAACTAATCCAACCATTTGGACAATTGATCCAACTGAAAACCTGCACTGTGGAGAAACAGAACACAGATGAACAGAAACTAGCAGCCAGTTCTTAAAGAAGTCCGGAAAAATTTTCCACAGCTTTTTGCAACAGTAAAGCAAATTGAAAGAGATTGCATTTACATGCATTCAAGTAACATGACAACTGTGCCTAACCAAAAACTGTCTGCTATTTGCTATCCTACATTAACAGTAAGGATAGTCTGCAACCTCTCATGCTTCCTGTTGACATCCATTTACCATCTGACGAAACTGTCCAGCAGCACTGGCAGGTCCACTCAAATGCTTACCCAGTCAAGATCAAGTTATGCTCTGTTAAATAACTGCTAACTAATTAAACAATAAAACACATTTACTGACCATGCTCAGACTTCATTTTGGATGTGATTGCAAATTTAGGCCACAGGGAATGAGGACTTATCTACATAAGCTGAAACCAGTAAAGAATAAATGTGATTTTGTGAGGCTCTTCTTGCAGTGAGGGACTTCATTGGCATAGAAAAAGAATCCAGCAGCCATACCAGGGACACTTACTATTTGGAAGGGAAAAATACTGAGTTTGTAGTGTGTGACGTATCATTTAAGTATGTAAGTAAATTGCTAAAAAGCCCCATATGGATCTCATTTCTTCAGGTAAGGCTGTGCAGCAGCTTGAGAAAATACGTTTGTACATTAGAAAAAAACTCAAGATGGATGTTGGGACCTGATCTGCTCAAGTAGATTCTTAAAAGGAGACAGTATTCTTTATCAGTGATACCATGCTGTATTTAGCTTCCTGCAAAAGTTGAATTTTTTGGGTAGCCCATTTCGTCCAATATTTTTGGCTGTAACTGGCACCTTGCAAAGCACTAGTAATGTGTTTTTCTTTGGGGGTGCTGAAGAGTAGTTTGTGGCAGGGCATCAAATATATCGGTCTTATCACCTGAGTATTTTTTATGTCCGTCTCTATCACTATCATTCCACTTGCAGCTGAATATCTCAAAGCAGGATTATACAGTGTCATTGAACATTCCTGTCTATCATAAAAATGTATCATCTGCAAATAACATCTGGAACACAGATGGCTTTTTTCCAGAGAAGTCATGCTATGAGACCCATCCAAAACAACTCAGGAAATGTTTCCCAATCAAGCAATCTGGTATGCCTCCTTGTATCAAGTTATGTTTATAAAGGACAACATCTTCATTATTATACCTTTGGAAGGGAAGGTGAGACAGGTGGCACTCTTATGAATGTGGGTATTCTTTGACTCTCTGTATCAATCCACAGCCCATAAGCTGATGGAGTTGTGCTCAACTATATGCAAGCAACATCTGATCACAGACATTATGCCGAGTAATAGTTATAATCCAGAACATCTTCATTAAGCATTAAATATAAAGTATCAAGCTGTAATGATTGGATGTTTGCACAGAGAGTAAACACTGCTGGGAATCCTGAAAGAAAACCAGGTATTGTATGGTTCTTAATCTCACCTACCAGATGAAACTGTTCATTGAAATCTATTTCCAAACTTTGATATGAAGTGAAGATGAATACATGGGGCAATCTATGCAGACAATGGATGATATGTTGTTTCCTAAATAATGAATGAATCTTTAAATTAGTCCTGCTGGACATCACAGTGAAACAGTTCTGGAATGAGAAGCACACATACCTCCAATTTCCAAACTGTCCATCAGTTAAAGGAGAATCAATGCCAGCTTTGATAGTGACACCACAACTGGCATATGAGCAAATACAGAAAAAAAACCTATACTAGGAAATAAATGAACATTTTCTACAGTGTAGGGAGGAGAAAGAAGAAACAACTTACAGCCTTTAAAATGGTATGAAGAATTCCTGGGCATACAGCTCTACTTTCTAAATTACATTCCACCAATGAGTATAAACAATGACAAATGAACCAAAGTTAATAAAAAAACAAACATAAGGTAAATCTTTACATAAGAAGCAGTTGTTCATAATTATTGATGTAACCAATACTCAATTCTATAAATACTACAATGATTATATTACTGTGCATTACAAAAGTGGTCCATTATTATTGTAGGTTTGCAAGTAATATTCCTGCAAAGCAATTGCTTAAGAAAACCAAAACCATGTGAACATGTCAACCACTTAGTCTTGAGTAAGAAACCATGGCCACATAATGCAAATACAACTACAGAATACTGCGACTTTCAGCTGTGAAGCTTATGTGAATTAAATAATGATGAGACCAGCAAATGTGATGAACCTCACGGACAGACTTAAAGCCTTTAGGACCTCAATCTTCGAATGAAGGCTTTCTTCTCTTTTATGTGCAGGTTGAAGTGTTTGAACTAGGATTATTCTTAATCCTGAAACTCATAAATCAATCAAACTTGAGCTCTAACTGTAAATTCAACTCGGTAAATCCCGGTCTCAAGACATTGTTTTGAATGCACACTTCACCGTACTTATGCGGAGTGAAGTTGTCAAGCTAGATTCTGTCTTTTGTTTGAAATAATGATTCTCATAAGCCTTTGATATTTTCATAAATATAATTTTCGAATTACTTCTGCTTTCATTTCATGAACTTTGGCAAAATTGGAATTTATTATAATAATGTAAAACACATCCCACAATCCCCATGAGAGCTGTACTGAAATTTGAGGGTTGCACAAGGATTCAAATTTCAGAGAATGTTCAGGCAGAATTCTCTGAAAACATCATAAATACAGAGAGTAGAAATCATAATAATTGTCTCTTTATTGAATAAAGATAAATGAGATTACATGTCTTTTTGAAGAATGATTTGTTCTATTTTCAAGATAAAGTGTTCCGAAGCTCCAGTGATGATCTCAGTTCTGATATATAGTGTTTGATATGCTTGATTATCTCTGTAAAGATCTATAGAAATGTAGTCATGCATGCTTTTTGAGAAGAAAAACATAGATGTGAAATATAGCAATAGTGTTTTGTTGTGTACTGATTTTGAACATGCAATATCTTGAAATGCCAGGATTGTATTCCTATAACGGACTACATGGAATAGTGGAGAGCATCTCCAAGGGGTTACATAGAGAATCATTTGTTAGAGAGCTAGTCTGTAATGGTATGTAATGACATGAGAAATAAAAGAAATAGGTTTTTTGTCCATCATGCCTTTAAAGTCATTCAGTAAGTTTATGGCTAGCATTTATTTCAAAGGGAATAGAATATAAAAGCAAGGACGTAATGCTGAAGCTTTATAAGACACTAGTCAGGCTACACTTGGAGTATTGTCAACAGTTTTGGGCCCCTTATCTGAGAAAGGATTGTCATTGGAGAGAATCCAGAGGAGGTTCACGAGGATGATTCTGGGAATGAAGGGGTTAACATATGAGGAGGGTTTGGTAGCTTTGGGCCTGTACTCACTGGAATTTAGAAGAATGGGTGGAATACTGAATGTTGAAAGGACTAAATAAAGTGGATGTGGAGAGGATGTTTCCTCTGGTGGGGGTATCCAGAACTAGAGGGTGACCTTTTAGAACAGAAGTAAGGAGGAATTTTTTTTTAGCCAAACAGCAGTGAATCTGTGGAATGTTCTGCCACAGACTGTGGTGGAGGCGAAGTCTGTGGGTATATTTAAAGCAGAAGTTGATAGATTCCTGATTGGCCATAGCATCAAGTGATATGGTGAGAGGGCAGATGTGTGGGGTTGAAGCGAGAATTTCAATAATTTACCTTCCTTTTGGTGAAGAAATATTCTTATATCCTAAACCTTAATGACCGTCCCCTTACTTGGAGCGTGTGTCACCTATTTCAATATACCCTAATCAAGGGAAACTTCACCCCTTTTTCTAAACTGCAACAATTTGTAAGTTTCAGTATGAGTACCTTTATACCTTCATAGCAGAAATACAACATCCCAGAATCAGTCTGGTCAACCCACTGCATTGATGTTACTGTGGTGCTCTATCTATCTACATATTGAATAGATGGTTAATATGTTGTAGAGTAGTAAAGTAGAAGTCTGATGGGGCATTTTGCAGAGAGGAATTAGGCTTCAAAGGGCATATGAACAGGGCTAGACTGTTGTTCTAAATGGCTTTATTTTGAAATGACATGAGACAGACCTATTCTATAATTAAAGAACTGAATGACTGAGTTGAGAAGAACATTATAAACTGACGAGACTGTCAATTGCTCAGGTTGCTTGTACTGTAAAGCACAAAGTTTTACAGTACAGGTGACCTGGGGTCAATTCCCGCTGTTTCCTGTAAGGAGTTTGTATGTTCTCCCCGTGACCGTGCGGGATTCTTCTACAGTGCTCTGGTTTCTTCCCGTAGTTCAAAGACATACCTGTTGATAGGTTAATTGGTCATTGTAAATTGTCCCACCCTTAGGCTAGGATTAAGTTGGGGGACTGCTGGGGAGCATGGCTCGAAGGGCCAGAAGGGCCTATTCTACGTTGTATATCAAAAAAATTTAAAAAATAGAAAAAATGGAGGTATCTGTTTAAATTTATGTTTTTAACGATGATTTTCTGAACCTCTGCATCAGTGTGACTATTTTGCTACAATAAATTTAGATTCACAATAATTACTGTCTTAGAATGTTTGATTATGCCTTAACATTTTTAAGATTTCTGTTATCATTTTATAGAATGGTTGAATGGTTGAGAAGAATGGTTACCTGAACATAAGAAATAGGAGCAGGAGTAGGCCACCTGGCCTGTTGAGCCTGCTCCGCCATTCAATAAGATCATGGCTGATCTGGCCATGGACTCATCTCCACCTACCTGCCTTTTCCCTGTATCCCTTAATCCCCCTACTATGCAAAAATATGAATGTGTGATTGTGGAGCATTCTTGATTTGTTACTGAGCAAGTCAAACTATGAATGAGTTAAGTACAACCACTGGATTTCCATCTTTGGAATGAGGTGACCTGTATTCCTGCAAAGAAAATAATTGAATACAAATTAGTGTGGTAGATTTGATCACAGAGAGAATGAAAATACAAACTGAAAGTCACAAATATTGATCTTGATGCAGCTCCAGCTGGACAATAATAATTCAATTTTCTCTTCTTTCTACACTTTGACCAGATATATACTGTATTTGAGCAGGTCAATTTGAAGATGAATCATCACACTTGTGACTGTTATAGTTTAACGGGGAACATTATGTAATACAAATATTTAGTGAGCATAGTGGTGTTACTGGAGATAGGGAGAGAGAATGATTTTTGCAGAGAGGGAGAGGGACATACAAAAAAAGTTATATAGTTTCTCAACAATAAGTTCCTTTTGTATGCAGTCCAAAAATATAAAGGAGGTGATAATGGGCTCCTGCAGGTATTGGCACGGTATTACAATTGTGGGTGGAATTGAGGTTTATAAAAGATGAGGGAAAATAATGTGAGATCATTTAAGATCAGGGAAAATAGTCAGCTCAAGATTACCACATGATGAAATATTAGAGATCAGCAATTGTAACAGTTAGTTACATGTGAGAGAAATTAGTTAATTGTGGTAATTTTATTTTTATTCGGTGGGTTGTAAACTATCGGAGTGAACTGGCCACACATTAAACCACCATTCTATGCGACGTAGGGAAGAATTGTCACTTCTTTGTAGTGGATGAAATAAATCAAAGCTTTTCTGCCTCAATGAAGAGTATGGTGGAATTCAAGATGTAGTAATCAATCATTACATTGCAAGTAGACTGGCTTGTGTATGCATTGTGGGTGGGAGTGAAGGATAAATGAGATTATATATATTTTATATAGAACGGAAGTAAACAGCAAATGAGTTGACATGGTTGAATGACGAGTGAAGACAACAGTGACAGGAGTAAAGAAAACAGAGACTATTTTTGGGGGAAGTACTGACTTCATGGAAAAACAAGGCAGGGAATAGTTTGACAGCTGCAGCCCTTACAAACAATCTTAGAGGAATTTAGCTAGTTATGAATAGAATATTGGTGGAAGGATACTTAGAAATGTACACTCAGATTCTGCCAGAGGCTTTGGCAATGTCCATAATGATGACTAGTAGTTTGCCAAAGCAGTGTTCCATAGATGTTCTGTATTGGAAGAATATTAACAAAGTGAACGTTATAAATGTTTATAAGGTTAAACGTACTTTCAGGGTAGATATGCTCCATGCTTTTTCTATGGAAATTTATTAAAGGAAAATGTGGCAGCAAGAAAAGTGAACTGAAATTTTCTACCTTTGTTTTTGGGAATTTAATGAATTGATTTGTTTTTTTCACATTATAGATCTGATGAGAATGGATATCACAGAACCTAGAACTTGATTCATTCATCACTTTCACTTAATAAATCCACCCGTTACTTTATGTTAGGAGTTGTGCAGAGTGAGGAGAGTAGAGCCCTTTCCTGCTTAAACTCTGGCAGTTTCACATGCATAATAATGATGCCATTCTGTGGCAACACCATCACTGAATCTCCTACTATCAACATCCTGGAGGTTACCAATCTGAACTGGTCTAGTCATAAAAACACCATGGCTACCAGAGCAGGTCAAAGGCTAGGAATCCTGTGGTGAGTAACTCACCTCCTGTCTCCCCAAATCCTGTCCACCATCTACAAGGCTCAGAACAGGAGTGTAATGGAATACTCGCTACTCACCTGGATGAGTACAGCTCCATCAGCACTCAAGAAGCTGGACACCATCCAGTACAAGGCAGCCCACTTGATGGGTACCCCTTCCACAAATATCCAATCCCTCCTCCATCAACGAACAGTTGCATCAGTGTGTACTATCTACAAGTTGCACTGCAACAACACACCAAAGTTCCTCAGGCAGCACCTTCCAGACCAATGACCACTACCATCTAGAAGGGTGAGAACAGCAGATACCTGGGAACACCACCACTTGGAAATCCCCCTCCGAGTCACTCACCATCCTGATTTGGAAACATATTGCTTTTCCTTCATTGTTGCAGGGTCAAAATCATGGAATTCCCTCCCTAACAGCACTGTGGTGTGCCTACACTTCAGGAACTGCAGTGGTTGAAGAAGGCAGCTCATCACCACTTCTCAAGGGCAACTAGGGATGGGCAATAAACACTGGCTTAGATGGTGATGCCCACATCCCGTAAACAAATAAAAATAAATAAATAAGCTTCTAATGGTGGGTGAACAGAATATATTTATTGGTCACACATCTCTCCTCTTTCCTGCCATCCAAACAGCATGATTGCTGGAGTTATTGGGTTACCATGGGAAAGGCAGGCACATTGTGCTCTCTCTATTTTCCCTTTTATACTTCCCTCCAATCACCTTAAAGTAATGTCCTCTCATATTACCCATTTCCACCCTGAAAAAGATGTCACTGGTTATTATGTAACTTTAAATTCCTTTGTCATGTAACCATTATTGAAGGGATAGCTTAGCAGGTGGAACATAATGTGTAAAATGTGAAGTCATTCTCTTTGGTAGAAAAATGGAAAAGCGTATTCTTTTTTAACTAGTGAGTGATTGAAAGGTGCTGGTCTTTATGGAGAGACCTTGACGTCCTTGCAAATGATACACTGAATGTTAACATGCAGGTTCAGCATGAAATGCTGGGGAATCAGGTTAGATTCTGCTTTGAAACCAAATTGTACCAGTTCTGCGATATAATCCGCTTCACGTTATCACACTTGCAATTCTGGTGCAAGGTGTTTGGAGCTCCAGGTTCCACACTTTTTAAGGGTCATCAATACCAATACATTATCTGCACTTGAGCTACTCATGAAAGTTCAGTGTTCAATTCAATGCCGCAGAACAGTGGGAATTCTGTTTTCTTTTAAGATTGAAGATCGAAGTGTCATTTCATCAGTCAGTGCCCCAGAAATACTACAAACATTTCACAGCAGCAAGTATGTTATAGCTGAGTACATACAACAAATTATTGTTTGTCTTCTAACTTCTGTTAAAATATCACATTTAACCACCTTTTAAAAAATCTGACGCAGACTCGTAAATTCTACGTAATTACATCTTATTCTCAGTTATCTAAATGGCACAAGAATAAAGTAATTGCCAAAGTATACTGTGATTTTGTTTGAAGTAGACCACTGTGATAAAAAGGAATGGACATCCCAAAACGATGGAATGACAACACAATTTAACATCAAAGAGACACGACACTGTTACAAAACCAGAAAAAAACAGAGGCATTTAGCTGCAAACAACAGGAATTCTGCAGATGCTGGAAATTCAAGCAACATACATCAAAGTTGCTGGTGAACGCAGCAGGCCAAGCAGCATCTCTAGGAAGAGGCGCAGTCGACGTTTCAGGCCGAGACCCTTCGTCAGGACTAACTGAAGGAAGAGTGAGTAAGGGATTTGAAAGCTGGAGGGGGAGGGGGAGATCCAAAATGATAGGAGAAGACAGGAGGGGGAGGGATAGAGCCGAGAGCTGGACAGGTGATAGGCAAAAGGGGATACGAGAGGATCATGGGACAGGAGGCCTAGGGAGAAAGACGGGGGGGGGGTGACCCAGAGGATGGGCAAGAGGTATATTCAGAGGGACAGAGGGAGAAAAAGGAGAGTGAGAGAAAGAATGTGTGCATAAAAATGAGTAACAGCTGGGGTACGAGGGGGAGGTGGGGCCTAGCGGAAGTTAGAGAAGTCAATGTTCATGCCATCAGGTTGGAGGCTACCCAGACGGAATATAAGGTGTTGTTCCTCCAACCTGAGTGTGGCTTCATCTTTACAGTAGAGGAGGCCGTGGATAGACATGTCAGAATGGGAATGGGATGTGGAATTAAAATGTGTGGCCACTGGGAGATCCTGCTTTCTCTGGCGGACAGAGCGTAGATGTTCAGCAAAGCGGTCTCCGAGTCTGCGTCGGGTCTCACCAATATATAAAAGGCCACATCGGGAGCACCGGACGCAGTATATCACCCCAGTCGACTCACAGGTGAAGTGATGCCTCACCTGGAAGGACTGTTTGGGGCCCTGAATGGTGGTAAGGGAGGAAGTGTAAGGGCATGTGTAGCACTTGTTCCGCTTACATTTAGCTGCTGAGTTCCACCATTCACCACTAAGAAAGAATTGATTAACTGTAGGAAATAAACATGAAAGCTACAGTGAGTTACACAGTTTTGGTGAACTATTTGAATTAAATAAGCATGAGGGCAGAGGAGTGCATGCAGTGATTTGAAGGGCAGTGAATAAATTTATCAGAGTAACTTAATAGGTTAATGCAGATGCTTAATTTCATTTCTTGGGATGAATGATTTTCTCATAAGTAATTTATTCTATTTATATCACAATTGAAACAAATTCTCTACTTCTATTAGAAAACTAGATAACGTATCAGCCAAACAATAAAATAAAAAGTATCTTCGTTCCATTTGTTCAATTGTTAAGTTAATATAGTATCTATTTTCTATTCATGCTCTTCCTTTACCTTTACTTTCCTGTTTAATCTGTACAATTGCATCATTCTTGGATCTAATTTCTCATTTTGAACTCTTTCTATACTAATAAACTAATACCAACTCTTTTTATACTCACACTTTATTGATCTGAAAGTCAATAAGAAAGGATTGATTAACTGTAGGAAATAAACATGAAAGCTACAGTGAGCTATACAGTTTTGGTGAACTATTTGAATTAAATAAGTATGAGAGCAGAGGAGTGGATGCAGTGATTTGAAGCAGCAGTGAATAAATTTATCAGAGTAACTTAATAGGTTAATGCAGATGCTTAATTTCATTTCTTGGGATGAATGATTTTCTCATAAGTAATTTATTCTATTTATATCACAATTGAAACAAATTCTCTACTTCTATTAGAAAACTAGATAATGTATCAGCCAAACAATAAAATAAGAAGTATTTTCATTCCATTTGTTCAATTGTTAAGTTAATATAGTATCTATTTTCTATTCATGTTCTTCCTTTACCTTTACTTTCCTGTTTAATCTGTACAATTGCATCATTCTTGGATCTAATTTCTCATTTTGAACTCTTTCTATACTAATAAACTAATACCAACTCTTTTTATACTCACACTTTATTGATCTGAAAGTCAATAAGAAAGGATTGATTAACTGTAGGAAATAAACATGAAAGCTACAGTAAGCTATACAGTTTTGGTGAACTATTTGAATTAAATAAGTATGAGAGCAGAGGAGTGGATGCAGTGATTTGAAGCAGCAGTGAATAAATTTATCAGAGTAACTTAATAGGTTAATACAGATGCTTAACTTCATCTCTTGGGATGAATGATTTTCTCATAAGTGATTTATTCTATTTATATCACAGATTAGTGAAGCAGAACACCAATCAATTAAAACCCAGGAACTAAAATTAAAAAGTGATGGGAATAGGCTCATTATTGGTAATTTGAACTTCTGTGATGTCATCGTTGTTTTGAAATGAATAATCACAATATACCAACTAATCCTAGACCGCCTTGGTTTAATGTTATTCAAAACGTATAGAATAAGGATAATTAATCATATAAGCTCAATTCTTCAGTATAAGAAAATAAACAGACAACCTTCAAACATTTGCATCTTCTTCTGCAGGAATTAACAGAACTCAGTTGAAAGTTTACCACAGACATTGAAATGAAATGCTGGCTGCATACTTGCACTTGCTTTAGTCACGATCTAACACCCTTTTGCACTGAAGGACAAACGTTGGTGACGGTAATGAAATGCATTTCATGGGATGCATTTGCAGAAACAATACCGAAAAGGAACACATTTCAGATCAGTTTTGGGACCCACATTTGACATTTTGTTAAAATCTGTAGTCACATTATTTGCTCTTCATGCATGCAACTTAATAGCATAAATCATGTATTCTACCATATTAGTAAGGATATAAATCTGGTTCCTATTGTCAATAATTAAATCATGATGCCAATCAATTGGCATGCAATGCTGATTGGATACCAGTTCTGTCCTTATGAAGTTTCATGGTGCCATCAACACGCTCTCTCAACCATGTATTCAGCAAGATGAAGGACAAAACAATATTGCTCTTTAAATGTGCCATCAAACACTTTCAGGTTAGTTACCTTGACCCACTGCAATTCATTCTGTGCCAGAACAGTTGTATGGAGAACACCATCTCCTTGGCCCTACACTCATCTCTGGAGCATCTGGACAGTGAAGGCCCTATGTTAGAATATTGTTGATTGACTACGTCTCCACTTTTAAGAATATAATTCCATGCAAACTCATCCCCAAACACATAGGCCTGGGACTCAGCACCTCGCTTTGTAGCTGGACCTTTCACTTCCTGACAACAGAATTAAATCAATAAGGATAGACAAAACCTGCGACACGATTATTCTCAACACTGGCACTCCCAAATCTATATCCTTGTTCCTCTACTCGACTCCCTATTATCTCATGACTGTGTGGCCAGATTTTGCTCTAACTTCACTACGAGTTACTGACGATTCCACCGTCATGGGCTGAATCTCATAAAGCAATGAGTCAGAGCAGAGGCAAGAGATAGCGAGCCATGGTCTCATCACAGCAACCTTTCCCTCGATATCAGCCAAACAGAAGATAGTCAGTGAAGAAGGGTTTCAGCCAGAAATGTCAACAGTTTATTCATTTCCATAGATGCTGCCCGACTTGCTGAGTTCCCTCAGATTTTGTGTGCATTGCAAGACATAGTCACTGACATCAGGAAGCAGGACAGTACAAATACACCTGTCTACGTAAATGGTGCTGAGATTGAGAGGGCGGAGAACTTCAAATTCCTCGGAGTGAACACAAAAGAGGAATAGCAAGACCATGTACCCATGAACACAACCTCGCTACTCTTCTTTCTTTTCACTACTTATTCATTTTTATTATTGTATTTATAATAATTTGTTACATCTGGCCTGTACTACTGCCACAAAAAACAAATTTCATAATTTATGTCGTTGACAATAAACCTGATTCTGATTCTAATTCACCAGCAGTCCATCCTGATTCAAACTCATAGGTGTCACAGCTGAGATGCTGCATCTCACCAGCAACTCCAATTCCTAAGTACACTGCGAGTGGTAGGTTGCATCTGTGTGTGAGGCCTTGCTCTAAGTGTAGTGTTTTAGGAAGTTAGGTGCAAATTCTGAATAGCAAAGGTTGTTAAAAATTGAGCCATAAAGTTACTAGTCCCACACAGCTCAACCATCTTGGGGGCTGGGGCCTTTGATAATATTGAGGGAATGTGATGAAAATGCTGTCCCTGCTGCAGTGGTCCAGGTAAACTCAAGCCCCATTTAAATAATTCCAGCATAGGCCTGAGCCCCTCGAAGAAGGTATGCTTCAGTGTACAATGATCATATTATTTACAGATCTTTTATATGCAGAATAATTTCATGTCAAAATTGGCATTACTAGTACCTAATACCACTGTAGACATCCAGCAGCCTCTGTAGTACACACATCACAAAGGGCCTGAAATTAAAATCCAGTAGAGGCCAACTGCATCAAAATCCTTGATCATGTTTACCAATCTGTTTTTGATAAAATTTCACTGCAGTAACCAACCAACTGGAGAGACTATTGAAGGACATTTTCATCCTCTCACTGGTACAGGTGGAAGTTCCCACTTGCTTCAAAAAGTCAACAATTATACCAGTGCCTAAGAAGACTAATGTGAGCTGCCTTAATGACTATTGCCCAGTAGCACTCACATCTATAGTAATGAAATGCTTTGAGAGGTTGGTCATGACTAGACTGAACTCCTGCCTCAGCAAGGACCTGGACCCATTGCAGTTTGTCTATGCCACAATAGACCAATGGCAGACGCAATTTCAGAGGCTCTTCGCACAGCCTGAGACAACCTACACAACACTAACACTGATGTCAGGATGCTGTTCATCGACTGCAGCTCAGCATTTAAAACCATCGTTCCCACAATCCTGATTGAAAAATTACAGAACCTGGACGTTTGTACCACCTCCAGCAATTGGATCCTTGACTTTCTAACCAGACGACCACAATCTTGCAGATTGGTGATAATATCTCCTCCTTGCTGATGCTCAACACTGGTGTACCTCAGGGGTGTGTGCTTAGCCCACTGCTCTACTCTCTCTATACCCATGACTGTGTGGCTAGGCATAGCTCAAATACCATCTTTTAAATTGCTGATGATACAACCATTGTTGGTAGGATCTCAAGTGGTGAGCAGAGGGCGTACAGGAGTGAGATATGCCAACTAGCGGAGTGGTGTCACAGCAACAACCTTGTATTCAACATCAGTAAGATGAAAGAGCTGATTGTGGACTTCAGGAAGGGTAAGATGAAGGAACACATACCAATCCTCATAGAGGGATCAGAAGTGGAGAGAGTGAGCAGTTTCAAGTTTCTACGTGTCAAGATCTCTGAGGATCTAACCTGGTCCCAACATATCAATGTAGTTATAAAGAAAGCAAGACAGCGACTATACTTCATTAAGAGTTTGAAGAGCTTTTGTATGTCAACAAATACACTCAAAAACTTCTATAGATGTACTGTGGAGAGCATTCTGACGCGCTGCATCACTGTCTGATATGGGGGGAGTGGGAGCCAGGGCTATCGCACAGGACTGAAAGAAGCTGCAGAGGTCGTAAATTTAGTTGGGTCCATTTTGGGCACTAGCCTACAAAGTGCCCAGGACATCTTCAAAGGGCGGTGCCTCAGGAAGGCAGCATCCATTATTAAGGACTACCAGCACCCAGAGCATGCCCTGTTCTCATTGTTGCTATCAGGTAGGAGGTACACTCTGATTCAGGAACAGCTTCTTCTCCTCTGCCATCCCATTCCTAAATGGACATTGAACCCGTTAACACTACCTCACTTTTTTTAAATATATATTATTTCTGTTTTTGCACGAGTTTTAATCTATTCAGTATAAGTACACTGTTATTTATTTATTTATTTTCTTCTATATTATGTATTGCATTGAACTGCTGCTGCTAAGTTAACAAATTTCAGTATACATGCTACTGATAATAAACCTGATTCTGATTCAGTATGCACAATAACATTGCACAATACAGTAGATTCCCAGGCCATTGTATTTTTCTCTGATTCTGTGCCAACCCTTTGTTGGTGAAGGTCTAATATACTAGGATCTGTTTGGTTTAAATGTTGATGTTTTCTTATTCGGAGATGGTGCACCAAATAATAAAACATCAAAGTTATGCAATATGCAAAATTATACATCATTATGAGGGGAGTAGATAGAGTAAATACAAGCAGGTTTTTTCTGCTGAGGTTGGGTGAGACTACAGTGAGAGGTAATGAGTTAAGGGTGAAAGCAGAGATGTTTAAGGGGAACATGAGGGGGAACATCTCCACTCAGAGGGTGCTAAGAGTGTGGAATGTGCTGCCGGTGCATGTGGTGGATGTGGAATTGATTTCAACGTCTAATTGAAATTCGGATAGATAAATGGATGGGAGGGATATGGAGGGCTATGGTCGGGGTGCATGTGGATGGGACTAGGCTGATTAATTATTTTGGCATGGACTAGATGGACTGAAGTCCCTTTTCTGTGCTGCAATGTTCTCTGACCCTCTGACTCTATTCTGGTCACAAGGTACGAAGTTAAGAACATTTTGCCAAGATGATATGTTTTTGTTTTCATTCAAATCATAGTTGTTCCATTATCTAACTTCATATGAAAAATTATTACTCAGATTTAAAATTAACAACTGATCTAGCACCAAATAGTGTTGATGGAAGGTAATTACAAATTATGAACACTTTGAGATTAGAAATTTGATGACATTGCTCAGCATTGCCTGGTTCTAATTTCTAACATAATCCCACTATTCTTAGACTTTTTAAGCAGTGGTATTAAGATCTGCTTGCAGTTTTCCATGTGTGGAGTACTCAGGGCTTGTTACATAGCTGTATCTCCCTCTTGATGATGCTCTGTTCGTCTCCTTTGCATTTTAATAATCTATATATGTGGTCCCTTTGTGTTCTCTCTATTGACCAGAGGATTTAAACTCCTTTAACACATCTTTACATGGATCAGTCAAGAGAGTTGAAGAGGAAATCAAGGATGCACTAGATCAGGGGTCCCCAAACTTTTTTGCACTGCGGACCGGTTTAATATTGACAATATTCTTGCGGACCCCCTGACCCGGGAGGTGGGGGGGGAGCGGGTAGTAGGGTTGCCAACGGACAAGAGTAGCAGTCAAATACGGTGAGCTTACCCCGAGAAAGACTACCATGACCATGAAGCCTTGCGTGGGCACCAGTGCACATGCGTGACCTGCGCAAGTGTGTACTTGCTGATTTTTTCTACAAATCGTTTTTGGCGATTCTGTCTGGGGGGGGGGTGTTAATGACGACCGGAATGTAGGTGATAAATGGCTAATACACTCAATTTCGTTTCTAAAAGTGTTTATCTAACAAATTTAATATTAAACACACAGCGCATATTTTACCTCGCATGAATATAGTGATAAGTCAATTATCAGGGGAGGACAGGGGAGCTTGAAGTAAGTGTTGAACGAACTTCCAGTTGAAGTGGTAGAGGCAGTTTCGATATTATCATTTAAAGAAAAACTGGATAGGTATATGGACAGGAAAGGAATGGAGGGTTATGGGCTGAGTGCAGGTTGGTGGGACAAGGTGAGAGTAGCGTTCAGCATGGACTAGAAGGGCAGAGATGGCCTGTTTCCGTGCTGCAATTGTTATATGGTTATACGTCACTTATAAGTCAATAGCATCATAACATTTTAAGTAACGTTTGGATATTAAACACACAGCACATATTTCCCTGTATGAACATATAAAATCATTGCAACACACCAATATCACTAAATCAGTGGGAGCCCTGGACTTGTTTCCCTGCAACAAGATGGTCCTATCGAGGGGTGATGGGAGACAGCGATACTCGAACGGGGTTCCTTATGTCCAGTCTATTCCGCAATTTAGTTTTCGTTGCATTTATTACAGAGATATGTTGGAAATGGAAGCAACATTTTCAGTGCTTTCGTGGCTATCTCAGGATATTTAGCCTTGACTTTGATCCAGAATGCTGGCAGAGATGTTATGTCAAACATACTTTTCAGCCCGCCGTCGTTTGCAAGCTTGAAGAGTTGATCTCCTTCCCACTCTGACATGGATGACACGTGCGTTCAAGTTCAACAGCGGCCGTGACAGGGAATGAGGAAAGGTGCAGCTGACTCATATCGCCAAATCATACCGTTTCCTCGCGGCCCTGTTGCACATGCTTTGCGGCCCGGTGGTTGGGGACCACTGCACTAGATAATATTTTTTGGTTTTTCAGATTCAGGATCAGGCTTCAGCGTTTCCTTGTTAGGTCTTAATTTAATTTGGTTATTTTAGTTACAGAAGTCCTGGAGGAGGAATTGCTTTTCCCAGAGAGTGGTGAATCTGTGGAATTATCTGTCCAATGAAGCAGTGGAGTCTACCTCAGTAGATTTATTCAAGACAAGGTTGAATAGATTTTTGCATAGTGTGGGAATTAAGGGTTATGGGGAAAAGGCAGGTAGGTGGAGATGAGTCCATGGCCAAGTCAGCCATGATCTTATTGAAAGGCGGAGCAGGCTCAACGAGCCAGATGGCCTACTCCTGCTCCTATTTCTTATGTTCTTATGTATTTGGGGTCATGGGAATGAAGCTGGCAGTGATTGGGGAGGGGTCCTAAGGGTGTAGATAGGCTGCCAGTGATCAGTGGTGGGAGTGGAGGCCACACTGGTCTGCAGGTGGGAGGGGTATTGTTAGTTAAGTTTGGAACAGGACCTGTGAGTGTAATAAGTAAAGTTGGGGCAGGATCTTTGTTTGGAGTGGATATAGGTCATAGGTGGCAGTTTAAATCACACAGTTGGTGATAGAGGATTGATTAGTTAGGAGTATGGACAGGAGGTTCTGTGGCTGAGAACGAGATTCCCGGATGGAATGTTGCCTCCCGGGTGGCAGGGTCTATGGTATCTCAGACTGAGTCCTCAGCATTCTTAAGTGGGAGGGTGAACATCCTGAAGTCATGGTTCATGTAGGTACCAATGACATGGGTAGGACAAGTGACGAGGTTCTACATAGGGAGTTCAGGGAGTTGGCTGTTAAGTTAAAGGGCAGAACCTCCGGTGTTGTGATTTCAGGATTGCTACCAGTGCCACATGCTAGTGAGGCCTGAACTAGAAAGATTATACAGTTTAATACGTGGCTAAGGAGTTGGCGTAGGAGGGAGGGATCATTTTTGGATCACTATGGCTCTTTCAGGGAAGGTGGGACCTGTACAGAAGGGATGGAAGGGGGTAATATCCTAGTGGCAAAACTTGTTAATGCTGCAAGGTGGGGTTTAAACTGGAGTAGCAGGGGGAAGGGAACCAGAGTGCCAGAAAAGTTAGTGGAGAGGTTGTGGAGGCAAATGTTGGTAACACTCAGAAAAAGTTAGGAATCGAAAGGTTGAGCAAGATGCAACTAGTGTCCTGAGCTGCCTATACTTCAATACAAGAAGTGTCGCAGGAAAGGTGGATCATCGTGCTGAAGATGAGGTAGCTGTTTTAAAAACAGCGGCAATGTGTAGTGAGGGGAGGCTGTTGATAGGGCAAAATTGCAGACAACAGGATATGTTGCAATGTAAAAGGTGGACAAAATTGAAAAGGGTGAATACAAAACTGAAGGTGTTGTATTTGAACATGGAATAAGGTAGATGAACTTGCAGCTCAGTTGCAGATCAGCAGGCATCACTGATTCATGGCTGAAAGGTTGTAGCTGGGAGCTTAATGTCCAAAGATACACATTGTATTGGAAGGACAGGTAGGAAGGCAGAGGGGTAGTGTTGTTTTGTTAGTAAAAAATGAAATCAAATCATTAGAAAGAGGTGATATGGAGTCGGAAGGTGTTGAATCATTGTGGATAGACCTAAGGAACTGCAAGGGTAAAAAGACCCTGATGGGTGTTGTCTACAGGCCCCAAAACAGTAGTAAAGATGTGGCCTACAAATTGCAACGTGGCATAAAAAATGCAAGTCAGAAAGGCAATGTTACAATCATCGTGAGGGACCTCAATATGCAAGTAGATTGTGAATATCAGTTTGGTGCTGGATTACAGGAGGGGTAATTTCTAAAGTGCCTATGAGATGGATTTTTAGAGCAACTCATAGTTGAACCCACTATAGGATCAGCTAGTCTCGATTGGGTGTTGTGCAATGAACCAGAATTGATTAGAGACCTTAAGGTAAAAGAACCCTAAGGGGCAAGTGATCATACTAAGTGATCATAAATTAGAGAAAGAGAAGCTAAAATCAGATGTATCAGTATTACAGTGGAGTAAAGGGAATTACAGAGGCATGAGACAGGAGTTGGTCAGAATTGATTGGAAAAGAACACTGGCAGGGATGACAGTAGAGCAGCAATAGCTGGAACATCTGGAAATAATTTGGAAGACACAGGATATATACATCCCAGAGAAGAAGAAGTATTATAAAGGAAAGATGACACAATTGTGGCTAACAAAAAGTCAAAGCCAGTATAAAAGCCTAAGAGAGGGCATATAATGTGCAAAAATGCTGGAAAGTTAGAGGATTGAAAGCTTTTTAAAAAACAACGGAAAGCAGCTAAAAAGTTATTAAGAAGGTAAGGATGGAATATGAAAGTAAGCTAGCCAATAATATTAAAGAGGATACCAAAAGTTTCTTCAGATACATAAAGTGTAAAAGAGAGGTGAGAGTGGATAGTGGACTGCTGGAAAATGATGCTGGAGAGGTAGTAATGTTGACAACAAAATGGCAGACAAACTGAATAAGTATTTTACACCAGCCATCACTGCAGAAGGCATTAGCAGTATAGTGGTAGATCCAGATATCAGGGGGTCATGAAGTGTGTGAAGTTACCATAACTAGAGAGCACGTTCTTGGGAAATTGAAATGGCTGAAAGTAGATAAGTCACCTTGACCAGATGGTGTTCACACCAGAATTCTGATTGAGGTGGCTGAAGAGATTGTGGAGGCATTTGTAATGATCTTTCAAGAATCACTGAATTCTGGAATGGTTACGGAAAACAGGAAAATTGCAAATGTCACTTCACTCTTCAAGAAGGGAGAGGGGCAGAAGAAAGGAAACTATAGGTCAGTTAGTCTGACCACAGTGGAAGATGTTGGAGTTGATTATTGAGGATGAGGTCTCAGGGTACTTGAAGGTTCATGATAAAATAGGCTATAGTCAGCATGGTTTCCTCAAGGGAAAATCTTGCCTGACAAATCTGTTGGGATTCTTTGAAGAAATAACTAGTAGGATAGTCAAAGGAGAATCGTTTGCTGTTGTGTACAAGAATTTTCAGAAGGCCTTTGACAAGCTGCCACATATGCTGCTTAACATGTTATGAGCCCATGGTTTTATAAGAAAGATTCTAGCATGGATAAAGCAGTGGCTGATTGGCAGGAGGCAAAGAGTGGGAAGAAAGGGAGACTTTTCTGTCTGGCTGCCAGTGACGAGTGGTGTTCCACAGGGGTCTGTGTTATATTATATGGCAATGATTTGGATGATAGAATTGATGGCTTTTTTGCAAAGATTGCAGATGATATGAAGACAAGTGGAGGGACAGGTAGTTTTGAGGAAGTAGAGAGGCTGCAGAAGGACATAGACAGAAAGAAATAACGGATGGAATGCAGTGTTGGGAAGCATATGGAATGCATTTTGGTAGAAGAAATGGAAGCATTGACTATTTTCTAAATGGAGAGAAAATACAAAAAAACTGAGGTGCAAAGGGACATGTGGGTCCTTGTGCAGGAATCCCTAAAGGTTAATTTGCAGGTTGAGTCTGTGTGAGGAAGGCAAATGCAATATTAGCATTCATTTCAAGGGGACTAGAATATAAAAGCAAGGATGTAATATTGAGACTTTATGAAGCACTGGTAAGCACTTGTACTGTGTGCAGTTTTGGGTCCTTATCTTCGGAAGGATATGCTGAAACTGAGAGGGTTCAAAGCAAGTTCATAAGTATATTCCAGGATTAAATGGCTTGTCACATGAAAAGCGTTTGATGATTCTGGGCCTGTATTCACTAGAATTCAGAAGAATGAGGGATGACCTCATTGAAACCTCTCAAATGGTGAAAGGCCTCAATAGAGTGGACGTGGAGAGGATATTTCCTATAGTGGGAAAGTCTAAGACAGAGAACAGAGATGAGCAGGAATTTCTTTAGCCAGAGAGTGGTGATATTGTGGAATTCTTTGCCACAGGCAGCTGTGGAGGCCAAGTCTTTATGTATATTTGAGGCTGATTTTGACAAGATTCTTGATTGGTTACGGCCTAAAGGGATATGGGGAGAAGGGGCAGGACATTGGGGCTGGGAGGAAAATTTGGATCAGCCATGATGAAATGGTGGAGCAGTAGAGCTCATGGAGTGAAGTCGTGTTCTTGACTCGCTCCATTACCTCTGAGTTTTTCCTCTTATGATCAGCTATATTTTAACTAACCATTAAGGCATCGACTTTTACAATACTTTGAAACAAATTGGGCTCTTTGATAATCGGATGCTTTTAAGGTCTGCTATGTCTAAGAATGGAAAAAATGGGAAGGACGGCAAACCTCCGGTTAGACCGAAAGGTACCAATTTTCCTCCGACTGAACCACCGGTGACTTTGAAAGCTATATCGGATCTAATTCAAAGGGAAATTTCAACCTCTATTACGGAGCTGATTCGTGCGGAAATTTCAATTAATTTCCAGAAAATTGCCGATTCAATCGATAAAATACAAACATCTATTACGGAACATCAGTCGGCTATATCTAATCTTCAAAAATCCACGCAACAAAATGAACTCAAGATGGGGAAAATTGAAGAAACAATTAATATAATGAAGAAGAAACTTGACTTTCTGACCTTTAAAAACTCCGACTTAGAATCCAGAATGCGACGGCAGAATCTTCGAATGATTGGGGTGTGTGAAGCTGCTGAATCTGACAACCCAATGAAGTTTTTATCTCAACTTTTAAAAGATGCATTTCCTACTGTATTTCCTGACCAACCACCGTTATTGGATCGTGTTCACAGAGTTCCATCATACTCGTCTAAGTCAGATAAACCTCGACATGTCATCTTACGTTTTCATTACTTTCAAGACAAGGAGAAACTGTTTCGATTCGTTCGATCTAAAGGTTTCATTGATTTTTTGGATCTTCATTTCCGGTTTGTGGAGGATTTCAGTAAACCAATTCGGGATCAACGGGTTCGATACAGATCTGTGATGTCGGAACTCTACAAGATGGATTTAAAACCAGCGCTGCTTTACCCAGCACGTCTAAGGATTCGTACGTTGGATGGAGCCCTTCGTTTTTTTGAATCTCCATCGGATGCCCAGAGTTATCTGGATCAATTTTCACCTTCAACATCTTAATCGTAATTTTTAACTATCTCCGTTTGATCAGAGGTTGTGAATCTGTCGGCCTTAATTTTTTTTGCCTTATATGGGCAGAAAAGTTTATTTTTGATTAATTAATATGGTTGCTAAACTTTCTTTCTATCTGCGTCATTCCTTTCTTTTTCCCAGGGGATTCTGGGTGGTTATTTCTTCAGCGTCATTCTACGTATTTCCTTTGAGGCCTTAAATTTTGTAGTTTTTAAATCTACTTTGTTTTGTAGGTTTTCATAACTAGTTTATGTTAATAATTTCATTTCTTTTTTTGTTTATTCATAGGGTCTGGGGTTTGTTGTGGTTTTTTTTATATTTTCTGGCTTTTTCTCTGTTATATTAAGTGTTTGTTTTAATTGATTTACTTTTTTTATTCTTTTACTGTTTTATAACTAGCTGATCTTTTTTATATTTACACTTTTTTTTAGGGAGCGTCTATCGGAAGTCATGGGGGTAGTTTTAGTGCTTGCTTCTTTCTGGCTGGTCTGTTTTAGATTTAGCCTTGAGGTCTTGGGGTGGGGTGGTGGGAGGGGCTTCACGTTTTAGTTTTTTTCTTCTTGGGCTATGTACACTATTGAAGTATTGGTTGCGTTCTCCTTCCTGGTATCTCTTATTTGTTCTGTTCCCTTTCCGGGTTCGTGGGTCGAGCGTATCGTCAATCCTCTTTTTTGCAGGTTGACTTTAGGGTTTATGGAGTCTATTATTAATTTTGTCTCCTGGAATACTAATGGTCTTAACCATCCTATTAAAAAGAAAAAAGTTTTAAAAGTGTTCTGGAGACTTAAAGCACAAATTCTATCTTTACAAGAGACCCATGTGCGGAGGGGGGGACAGACTACGTTTATTTAAATTCTGGAAGGGCCAACAGTTTCATTCGAACTCTAACGCTAAGATTTGAGGCGTCTCTATTTTTATAGACTCCTCAGTTACTTTTATACAACATGATATTATCTCTGATCCGAATGGTAGATTTCTACTGGTTAGTGGTCTACTATTTAATAAAAAGGTAGTTCTGGTTGATGTTTATGCTCCCAATATGGACTGTCCGGAATTTTATAAATCATTATTCAATCAGTTCCCGAATTTGAATGAGTTTTCATTGATCTGGGCCGGAGATCTTAATACCTGTTTATCTCCAACTTTGGACCGTTCGGCTCCTCTACGGACCTTACCTAATAAATCTGCAACTTTGATTAATTCATTCCTCTCTGATTCTGGGTCGATGGACATTTGGTGTTTTTTACATCCTCAGGAAAAAGATTTTTATTTTTTTTCACATGTTCACCATTCCTATTCAAGAATTGATTATTTCTTTATTGACTCTCGTCTTATTTCTTCAGTGATTAAATGTGATTATGACTCTATAGCCATTTCGGATCATGCTCCACTTAAGCTTTCTATTAAAATTCAGGCCAATACACAAAATAATAGACAATGGCGTTTTAATTCGCTGTTGCTTCAGGACTCGGACTTTGTTAACTTTATGAATGAACAGATTGATTTTTTTTTTACAATCAACTATACAGACGTTATTTCTGTGAACATTCTTTTATTATTTCGGAAGACCAAACGGGTTTTATTAAAGGTCGTTACTCTTTTTATAACATTTGCACACTGTTAAATATTGTTTATAACCCCTCACAAAATGTTCCTGAGTGTGTTATCTCTTTAGATGCTGAGAAAGCTTTTGATAGACTAGAATGGCCTTACTTATTTAAGGTGCTTGAAATGTTTAATTTTAGCTCGAAATTTATATCCTGGATCAAACTGTTATATCATTCTCCTGTGGCCTCGGTCCGTACTAACTCTTTAAGCTCACCTTTTTTCCCTCTTTTTCGAGGTACTCGACAAGGTTGTCGTCTTAGTCCTTTATTATTTGATATTGCATTAGAACCTCTTGCAATTGCCATTCGAGAATCTCCAAATATTACTGGGATAACTCGGGGCTTAAAGTCCCATAAAATATCACTCTATGCTGATGACTTACTTTTATATATTTCTAATCCTCAAAAATCCATCCCTGCTGTTTTAGAGTTATTAGCACAATTTAGTCTTTTTTCAGGTTATAAATTAAATCTCAGTAAGAGTGAACTTTTCCCGATTAATAAACAACTTCCCTTATGTCATAACTTTCCATTTAAATTGATTAATAATTATTTTTCATATCTTGGGATTAAAATTACTTGTAAACACAAAGATTTATTTAAGATTAACTTTTTACCCTTAATTGACCATATTATTCAACTTTCATCTAAATGGTTTCCATTATATTTAACTTTGATTGGTCATATTAATGCAGTTAAGATGTTTTTTCTGCCAAAATTTTTATATATATTTCAGGCATTACCGATTTTTGTTCCAAAATCTTTTTTTGATAAAGTTGACTCAAAAATTTCTTCATTTATTTGGCAAAATAAAAGCCCAAGACTGGGTAAAATACATTTACAGAAAGCTAAGAGAGATGGAGGTTTAGCATTACCTAACTTTAGATTCTACTATTGGGCAATTAATATTCGACATATGAAATTTTGGTTACTTGACCAGGATGGGTAGCATTGGAATTACAATCTGTTCAGGGCTATACACTTGGCTCTATTTTAGGTTCCTCTCTTCCTTTTGATTTGAAATGCCTCAAACAGGTCTCTAACCTGATAGTTAAATATACCCTACGTATTTGGTTTCAACTCAGAAAATTTTTTGATCTTAACCAATTTGGGCTAGCGATTCCTATTTTAGGTAACATATTTTTTCCTCCCTCTTTTATGGATCGTGCTTTTCAAATTTGGAAGACTAAGGGTATTTCACAGTTTTTGGATTTATTTTTAGATGGTTCCCTTATGTCTTTTGAACAATTATCTAATAAATATAATTTATCAAGAATACATTTTTTTAGATATCTACAAGTCAGAAATTTCCTCTTTCCAATGCTTCCTCCTACATATATTTTAGATACTATAATTAACCTTAATCCATGTCAGAAAGGTGCATCGGCTATGATTTATAATATTATTATGAAACTTAGGAAAGCTCCATTTGATAAGATTAGGGTAGATTGGGAACAGAAATTGGGTTCTATCATTTCCGTGGATGACTGGGGGCAGATTTTACAATTAGTCAATACTTCCTCTATCTGTGCTAAACATTCCCTAATTCAATTTAAAGTTGTTCATAAAGCACATATGTCCAAAGATAAATTAGCTCGCTTTTATTCTCATATTAATCCTTTTTGTGATAGATGTCCGGGGCAGATAGCCTCTTTAACTCATATGTTTTGGTCTTGTCCTACTCTGGAAACTTTTTGGAGAGACATTTTTAATATTATCTCAAAGGTATTGAATATAGATATCTCTCCTCACCCTATTACTGCTATCTTTGGACTACCTAAAAATTTCAGTAATCTTTCTCCTTCAGCCCGTAGAATGATTGCATTTCTTACTTTAATGGCGAAAAGATGTATCTTACAACATTGGAAAGAGCTCAATGCTCCAACTACCTTTTATTGGTCTTCTCAGACGATATTATGCTTGAATTTGGAGAAAATTAGAAGCAAGCTTTATGATTCCTCACTTAAATTTGAACAGACCTGGAGATCTTTTATTCAATATTTTCATTTAATGTAATTTTTTTTTCTTCTCTTTTTTGCTCCATATTTATATACCCTTCTTGTTTTTTTTTACTGTTTTTAATGGAGGTCGGGTTTGAGGACGTGATTTTAAGTTTTTTAACTCTACTTGGTTCCAAGTTAGCCCATTGCTTTGCTTTGCTTTTAGTTTAGTTGCACGGTGGGTTTTTTTTGGGGATTTTTTTTGGGGGGTTTTTGTTTCCTTTTCTCTATTGATATATATATATATAAATTAGTATACTATTATGTTACCTTAGTATGTTATGTTTAAATCACATTGTTTGTATCATTTTTTTCTGTATTAATATCTCCTGTAATTTTATTATATTCTAACAGTGTATTAGTGCCTATATGGCTTACCTTTTTGTATACTTATTCAATAAAAAGATTTAAAAGGAAATGGTGGAGCAGACGTGATGGGCCAGATGGTCTAATTCTGCTCCTATATCTTATGGTCCTATGGTCTTTACCTTACATGTACTATTGAAGCCTTACCTTCACAATATACAGTTCTAAATGCTCTTCTCATTGGCACATGATGACAGGAGAGGGAAGGAAAACATTACATCTCCTTTTGCAAAGATGTATCTGCACCCCAGCACCCGAAATCTGCAGTGTACAGACATGTTTAAACAAAATGCATATACTTTTGACAATCAGTTTATTTCCTATCCTTCAATCAATGAACTAGCGTATTTATCCAGATACTTGGAGATTCAATGTTCATCTGTACATGGAAAAGAAATCCCAGTAATAAATAACAACTTGGAAAAGGGCTAAAAAATTGATACAATATTGAAAGTCAAAATTGAACGTTGGAGTCATCCAGTTGTGGTGGATCACAAACAAGTTGCTGTTTATTCTTCTGAGCCAGGCATATTTCAGTAACATTCATCTTAAAATCAAACTGACATTTCTACAGAGGATTTGACTGATTTGACCTTCAAATTTTGGACAGTTAGTAATTATCAGTTTTATCCTTTTGTAAAATAGTGAATACGAGGCAGAAATTATGTACGCTTTTATCTGATAAATTAAGTATCAAATTTGCACTGAAACCTTACTTCTGATTTTTCTGTAGTACATAAAGATTTCTGTGTGTTTTCATGATTGATAATCACTGTTTTTGCTCATGACTATGTCACTTTTTCAAAGCCATAATTAGAATTCTGAACATGAATCAGAACCTGGTTGAGTGTTCATGATCTCATGCTAACTACTCATTTCCGAAACCAAGAATTCCCTGATGTAACCTCCCCTGAGCCTCCTTCAAAGAGACAGAGCATTAGGTCATATAAAATTACACAGCACATCAGGCACCTGAGCAGAAGGATTAAAGTAGAGAAAGACATATTGCACATAATAAAGACTTTGTATGATATCATTAAGGACATCTACCTATTTGTCCTTGAGTTTATTGATAAAGGTTGATACTATGCTAAATGACACTTACAGTTAATACTGTGCCTGAAGGAAAGCATGAATAATTTTGGAGATTGACAATCACAAATGTAACCAAACTGGTATTTGTATACTCGGATATATCTACAGTATATTTCAGATATAAGTTTATTTATTCATTGAGATACAGAGCAGAATAGGCCCTTCTGGCCCTTCAAGGCACGCTGCCCAGGAATCTCCTGATTTAATCCTAGTCTAATCACGAGACAATTAACCTATCAGCCAGTTGGTCTGTGGACTGTGGGAGGAAACCGGAGCACCTGGAGGAAACCTACGTGGTCACGGGGAGAACATACAGACTCTTTACAGGCAGCAGTGGGAATTGAACTCAGGTCACCTGTACTGTAAAGCGTTGTGTCACTATGATACTCTGCTGGCTTAAGTGTGGACACAGTGGTTTATAGAGGATTCTGAGGAATAGATCAAGCTTGAACAGAGTTTAATATTTGATCATGATGGTAAACAAACATTAATTGATCTGCTATGTATTATTTATCTTGTCTAATTGATTTCAATGGATTGAAGAATCAATGCAAAAGTAGCTGTGGATTGTCTATGGCTTGAAGATGCTGTCAGATGAGTCATGTTTAATTAATTTGAAATATTCTTACCTTAGCCCAGGCTAAAATTAGTGCTTTGTCTTAACCAGGGAGTTTTTTAACTCTGTACTGCTTCCGTTTGAATGTGAAGGTTCTAGCCCATGACCTGGTTAAAGAATATAGAAATATAACTATTTTCTTCTAATTTCCTGCTTTCTCTTTGATTGCTCCTTACATTAACTTTGCTTTCCTTTATTGTACCTGTATTCTACCTCTTCTTACTTTAATAGCACAGAGGTAACTTGAAGCTGTGAAAAGAGTGGCAGTGTAAGAAAGGATTTTCACATGAGAACCCTGGATATATGGATTTCCCACAGGTCCTTGTGATTTTAATGGCAGGAGCTGTTTGAAACAGCTTCAGTCAATAGCCAACCCAAGATCTTATACATAAATAGTTAACTAAATTGGAGGCACCCACGTTTTTGCAAAAGATATCATTACCCATTTTCTTCTTGAAGTGAACTGCCTTCCAATTCCCTGCCATTTGAAAACTTAGAGGTTGCCGGCTTAGAGGTTGTGGGATTGAGTCTAACATTCCTGATTTTTTTTTTAATGATCCCAATTTAATTTCCAAGCTCTTCTGATTCTCCTTATTTCTCTTATGGAAATGTAATACCTCTCATTTACCATCATCAAAGCTTAGAAGACAACTGAGAAAAGATGAAGTGTAGAGAAAAACTCAGATGTAACAAGGACTTTGCCAGAAACATCAATAAAGACTATTTTACGTATCCTTGCTGTTTTTCTGCACATTTGCTAATAGAATGTCATCTTATGATTTGTTGCTTTATGGTTTGTTCCATAGTTTTTACAAATAGGCCTTAATTTGGTGCTGAATGCATATTTAGAATGTGTGCGTCTGATTCCAAAGTCTACACCTTAATATAAATCATTAAAATAAATTGTGAACAGAGATGTTCAACCCTTGAAAAACAGAATTACTTCCCTTTGGCTTTGCTTGCTGCTTCTTCTCACCTTTATAACTCACTAATAATGTGGGGCTGGGAATAGAACAGCAGTGGAGGGAAAGATTTCCTCATGGGAACCCTGACTATACAGGTTTCCCACAGTACTGGGTGTAAAAACAGAAACTGTTTAAAAGATAATGTAACAAATCACAGAATGGTGAAAGAGCAATAAGGTTATAATAGGTTTCATAAGGTTATACAGTATAAGGTTTAACTTTTCCAATATTGACTAAGATTGCCTTAATGCAAGGAGCTCAAAATGCAAAGCTTGTCAAGTTAGATGGCATGAACATTGACTTCTCTAACTTCTGTTAATGCCCCACCTCCCCTTCATACCCCATCCATTATTTATTTATTTATTTATTTATTTATTATTTTCTCTCTCTCTCCTTTTTCTCCCTCTGTCCCTCTCACTATACCCCCTTGCCCATCCACTGGGCTTCACCCCTCCCCCTTTCTTTCTCCCTAGGTCTCCCGTCCCATGATCCTCTCCTATCCCTTTTGCCAATCAACTGTCCAGCTCTTGGCTCCATCCCTCCCCCTCCTGTCTTCTCCTATCATTTCGGATCTCCCCCTCCTCCTCCCACTTTCAAATCTCTTACTATCTTCTCTTTCAGTTAGTCCTGACGAAGGATCTCGGCCCAAAACGTCGACTGTACCTCTTCCTAGAGATGCCGCCAGGCCTGCTGCTGCGTTCACCAGCATTTTTTGTGGGTGAGGCTAATTGTATCCCAACTTAGGAGGCACAGGGTGGTGGTGGAAGTATGCTTTTCTGAGTGGAAATCTGTGACCAGCAATACACTATAGGGATCAGTGCTGGGACCCTTGTTATTTGGATTTAAATCTAATTGGTAACTTTGCAGATATTAAGTAAGCTGGTGGCACCGTGGATAGTGACAAGGAGATATAGAACGTAGAACTTAGAATGTAGAAGAGCACAGTGTAAGAGCAGGACATTCAGCTCTCAATGTTGTGCTGAACCAGCTCAAATGCGAACCAAAAACACCCAGACACTAATCCCTCCTATGTCTATATCCCTCCATCTTCCTTATATCCATGTGCCTATCCAAACGTCTCTTAAAAACCCTCTGGCATTAGACATCTCAACCTTGGGAAACAGACACCCTCTGTCCACTCTATCTATCCCTCTCATAATCTTGTAGACGATCAGATCTCCCCTCAGCTTTGGATACTGCAGTGAAACAACTCATTTATCCAACCTCTCATGACAGTGCATGCCCTCTAAACCAGGCAGCATCCTGCTAAACCTCTTCTGCACCCTCTCCAAAGCCTCAACATCCTTCCTATAGTGTGGTTACCAGAACTGTATGCAATACTGCATCCAGATGTGACCTAACCAGAGTTTTATAAAGTTGCAACATAACTTTTGAACTCAATGACTTGAATAATAAAAGCAAGCATTCCATAAGCCTTCTTAACCACATTTATCGACCTGAGTAGTCACTTTCAAGGAACTATGAACTTGGATCCCAAGATCTCACTGCTCACCAATGCTATTAAGGACGTTGCATTTTCCTTACTGAGGTACAACAGCTCACACTTATCTGGGTAAAACTCCATCTGTCATTTCTCAGTTCATGTCTGCAACTGATCTAAATTGTGCTGTATTCTTTGCCAGTCTTCCATACTACCCACAACTCCACCAATCATGGTATCATCTGCAGATTTACTAATCCACTTATCTACATTTTCATCCAGGTCATTTATATACATCACCAACAGCAGAGGTCCCAGCACAGATCCCTGCAGAACTCCACTAAATACAGACCTCCAGCTCAAATAAGTCACTTCAACCACTACCTTCTATGTGAATCCGAACAGCCAATGCACTGCAGATCCCATGCATCTTAATCTTCTGGATTAGCTTCCCTTGAGAGATTCTGTCAGAAGGAAAAATGGCGGAGCATTGGCATTTGCAATTTAATCCCATCAAATGCAAGAAGCTATATTTTGGACAGTCAGATGGGGTTAGGACATGTACACTAAGTGGCAGGTTTCTAAGGAATGTTGATGAACAAAGGAAATTTGGGATTCAAGTTCAATGTTTTCTAAAAATGGCAAGATTTAGGGTGGTAAAGAAGGCATATAACATGCTCATCTTCATATGTTGTGGCATAGAATCTAAAACCTGGGACACAGAGTATTGCATGCACTTGTCACCACACTACAGGAAAGACATGGTTTCATTGGGTGCGATGTAGACGGGATTGACTAGGATGTTGCTTGGATTGGAGGTTTAGCGACCCTTGTGAACGTATGATGAAGAAGAAATCTTTAGTTTCCTGACAATCAGGAAGAGGATTCTGGCAGTCCCTCAAGGACAAGAATTTATTAGGAAAATATGAACCAATGTGTTTAGGGAGCAAATAGGATAATCCACCACTGTTCTTGTCAGTGAGATGTAAATAGTTACAGAGTTAAATAAATATTATATATGGAGCAAGTTAAATGGTTTGTCTTCCAGTATGTTAGGATGTGCTGCCCTTCAAGCAGAAGTTTTTGTTTAATTTCAATAAATGAAGCAGAACATGCTGAATCCGAATGCATCAGGCTTCTGGCAAAACGCAGCACATAATTGTACAATATCTGCAGACTTGTTAAGTTGAGTGGCAACATCTTACATATCAGCAAATCACTTGTTTATTCATGAATGATAGCAGCCCATGTAAATTTGGCGATACTGAGGGAGTGGGATTTACGGGCTGTAATTCTGTTAAAGGTGAGTATTATATTACACTGGACAACAAAGATTTTGCTTCCTGAGTACTTCTGGGTGTATATTATGGATTTTGGGCTGCTAATCGTGAATATCACCATGAAATTTCCCTATCTTGCACCAATTTTTTAAAAAATCACCTGTTTTCGTTATTTCAATTCATAATTGAAACAACTGATGCCAAGATTAAGGAAGGCATTTTTGTTGGTCCACAACTCAAGCAAGTCATCAATGACAGGCAATTTGAAGAGCTTCTAATGGGACCAGAGAAAATGGCATGGAAGGCATGCAAGGATGTTGTGGAAAATTTTCTTGGCAACTACAGAGCACCAAACTCCATACAGCTGGTTGACAACATGCTTCAAGTATACAAAACCATGAAGTGCAACATGTCACTAAAGATTCATTTTTGGCATTCTCATTTGACTTCTTCCCTACAAATCTTGGCACTGTCAGTGACGAGCATGCTGATAGGTTTTACCAAGATATTGTGGTCATGGAGAAACGGTATCACAGCAACTGGAATCCATCATTGCTGGCTAATTATTGCTGGCCACTCAAGTGAGAAGCCTTGGACACTGAATAAAAATGAAAAACATCAACAAAGCATTTTTAGCTCAGTTGAGCTATTGCAAAGAGTCAGCACCATTATGCATTATATTCAATAAAAGTTAATTTCTTGTTTCTCCAAATTCCTACGTGATACAAGTAGTCTGAAATTATATTTGCATTTAGCTTCAAGTGGTCTAATATAAACAAAAAAAAGTTGAGGAAGCAACACTTATGAAAAAATTTGTTGTCCAGTGTTATCAATGAAAGTTAGACTGAGAACGTCTTTTATGGAACTGTTACTGTCCTAGCCGTTGTAAAAGAACATGACTTTTAGTTATCATCAAAAGATTTTCCCTTGTTCTCCATTAAAAAGTTTAAATCTTCCTTGAAGTACAACCACTTTAAGGTGTCAAAGGCCTTCAATGAGATGTAGATTGTGATCAATTCACTGGCTAACCAAGGGGCAAATGCAGGGATCTGAAAGATTTTGATTTGCATGGACATTAGGAAAGCTGAAAAGGAATGTGAGTTCTTGAGCAAAGTATATTTTCCAATACACCAAAAGACTGTAAGACATAGGAGCATAATTAGGCCATTTGACCCATCAAGTCTGCCCAACCATTCCATTATGGCTGATTTATCTGAATCAGAATCAGGTTTATTATCACCGGCATGTGACGTGAAATTTGTTAACTTAGCAGAAGCAGTTCAATGCAATACATGATATAGAAGAGAAAAATAATAAAGAAAATAAAAATAATAATAATAAATAAATAAATCAATTACAGTGTACGTAAATTGAATAGATTAAAATGTGCAAAAAGCAGAAATACTGTATATTAAAAATGGGAGGTAGTGTCCAAGGAGTCAATATCCATTTAGGAATCAGATGGCAGAGGGGAAGAAGCTGTTCCTGAATCACTGAGTGTGTGCCTTCAGGCTTCTGTACCTCCTACCCAATGGTAACAGTGAGAAAAGGGCATGCCCTGGGTCCTGGAAGTCCTTAATAATGGACGCTGCCTTTCTGAGACACCGCTCCCTGAAGAAGTCTTGGGTACTTTGTAGGCTAGTACACAAGATGGAGCTGAGTAGATTTACAACCTTCTGCAGCTTCTTTCAGTCCTGTCCAGTAGCCCCTCCCCCCATACCAGACAGTGATGCAACCTGTCAGGATGCTCTCCATGATACATCTATAGAAGTTTTGAGCATATTTTTTGACATACCAAATCTCTTCAAACTCCTAATGAAGAATTGCCACTGTCTTGCCTTCTTTATAACTACATTGATATGTTGGGACCAGGTTAGATCCTCAGAGATCTTGACACCCAGGAACTTGAAACTGCTCACCCTCTCCACTTCTGATCCCTCTATGAGGATTGGTATATGTTCCTTCGTCTTACCCTTCCTAAAGTCCACAATCAGCTCTTTCATCTTGCTGACGTTGAGTGCCAGGTTGTTGCTGTCGCACCACTCCACTGATTGGCATATCTCACTTCTATGCCCTCTCGTCACCACATGAGATTCTACCAACAGTGGTTGTAATTATACCTTTCAATCCTATTCTCCTGACTCCTCCCCATAATCTTTGACGCCCTTACTAATCAAGAGCTAATGCAACCTCTGCTTTAAATGTACCCAATGACGTAGCCTCCATAGCCACCTGTGACTATTCACGGATTCAACACCATAAATAAACTCTAAAAAATGACTAAAGAAATTCCTCTTCATCTCTGTACTAAAGGGATCTCTTTATTCTGAACTGTGCCCTCTGGTCATGGACTTTCCTTATACAGGAAACGTCCTCTCCACATCCACTCTATCTAGGACTTCTAATATTCAATAGTTTTCAATACGATCTTCCCTCATTCTCCTAAACTCCACTGAGTACAGGCCCAGCACCATCAAATGCTCCTCATACCCCTTCATTCCTGGAAACATTCTTGTAAACGCTGTCTGAACCCTCTCCAATACCAGCACATCTTTTCTTAGATGAGGAGCCCAAAACTACTCACAGTACTCCAAGTACAGTCTGACCAATGCCTTATAAAGTCTCAGTATTACACCCTTGCTCTTAAATACTTGTCCCCTCAAAATGAATGCTAACATTGCACTTGCCTTCCTTATAACCGACAAGTTAACCTTTAGGGAATTCTGCACAAGGACTCTGAAGTCCCTTTCTGAGTTTCCTCCCCAGTTAGACCAAAGGTTCCTTAGACTGAAGGTTCCTTTTCCTTTTCCTTTTCCTGTGGTCTCTTTGTAAGAATGCCAAAGACTACCCTGCCCTATACACTCCTCCTTCTTTACACGATGTCCCCCAACATCCATTCACATATCTGTCTTCACTGAACTGTTGGGGCTTGATACATTGACTGGTATTTTAGATGTGCCCCCAATTTAGTGAGTGCCTACGATTGACCAGCTTTGTCTAAAGTGTATCAGAAAGAAAACATTTTAATGATAGCTATACTGTATAGCTATCTTTTTTGCAATGATTAGGACAGTAACAGTTTCAGTAGTGGATATTTTTAGTTTACATTTTAAATTTTCTGAGCCGACTTTCATTCTGGCTACCTTGACAAAAGTATTTCTATCAACTTGAACAATAACTTTGGTTCTCACTGTACAGATGCAACCTGACTAGTTGAGTTTTTCCACTATTTTCTGATTTTACTGTCAATATCCTAGGGTCTTTCACACCCTGCAATGATCCACAATGTCCCAAAATGCTGCCATCTAGCACAAGCCATCATCTTACGATCCTATGCCATGGCCCTATTGGGCTCTGATCTCTCTCCCCCACCTTCCGGCCATAAGCCTCATCAGGTTTGTAGCTGAGTTCCCAAGTTCACCCTTGTGAAAGGTGGACTGGGTGGTGCATACTTGACTATACAAATGCATGACATCTGTTCTGTTGACAGCCTCAAAATCAACTGAGGTGTTACACAACAGGCTAAAGACCAAATCTATTCCCTCTCCACCCCCTTGCACTTTAATGATAACAGTGTGCGACTTTCTTGGTAAAAAAAATACAGATAACCTTTGTTTGGTGAGAATAATAGGTTTTTAGGACAAAGCCAATAGAAAGAAGGAATTCCTGTAGTTCTTCCTTTTTTTTAACAACATTGAAGTGCAAAACTATCTCATTACACTTCAATATCGTTTTAAAAAACACTAAGCACTAAACTGCAGGCTTCTACATTAGTGCCTTCAGGCAACACAAATTCTGGTAATCAACTGTGAGGACCAAATTTTTCCATTCAATCCAAATTTATAAACAGACTCTGTAATTGCACAGATTCCATTTTGTGTACTGTATGTTTTCATTCTTCACCAGAAGAGCTCTCAATTGAAAATTGGCCATTTTCTCTCAATCAAGGTGGTGAGAAACTAAAATTCGAATAGATTGCATCAGTTTCTTCCATGCTATTCGTAATGAAGGAAAGTATTTTCATTAAAATGGTGGACTTAAGCAGTTTTGCCAAAATAGAAGAGGGCAGTTTTATCCCAACTATTAAACAGTTTATTTTAAATGTTATGGATTAGAGGGGCATTAATGATCAATTGGTGTATTATCTATCAAGCTACATTTATATGCTCAGTTTGGATCCAGAAGCTATAGCTTTGTATGTCTGATTCTGTTAAATCCAATTTTTGTAAAGATAGATGACATGAAGGCGGTTTTATCTGGATCTATAAATTATTCTTTGTCAGTGCAAACAAGTTCAGAAATGTGTGGGCTGTAAAAATGTGTAAGGGAAATGGTCATATTGGAATCAACTAGCATAAAGAGAACTTGATGAATAATGCATCTATTGCCTTCTAATGATGCCCCAGAAATCCCTAATATCTCTAATAAAGAGTTAGGGTAAAATTGCTCCTTTGTTTTGACAAAGCTGCTAAATCTAGCTTTCAGTGAAAACTGAGAAAATGTTTTCCTTCATTACCTATACAAGAATGTGTAACGTGGAACCATGTGCTTTCCAAGTGTGCAATTTAATTAGTGGAAAATTATGTAGAAAAACAGATCCCTTCATGATTTCTGACAAAGCAGAATTTCACTCCTCGCACATTTTTATATAGTTCCTTCACAGTTTCTTTTACAAGAATGTGAAATGACAATGAATGAGAAATGCTCAGAGTGAAGAGATTTGAGATGCAGTCATTTTTAAATTTTAGTAAAGTTTGTATGACATCGTACTGGAAGTTAATAGCAAAGTATGGTTTTGATTACCATGCAATTACAGATAAGCAGCACCGAACAGTAGTTATGCAACCACAAACTCAATCAATCAATTATAATCTACACACAGTGGCAGTAATTACTTCCTGGCATTTCCAATTTGTATAATAAAACTGGACCATATCAGTAACTGAATATCATGCTAGTCACTAGCTTTATTGTCATATTTAGACAAGGAAATGCCATGTGACTTTTCATTTTTTATTTGCCTATAAAAAATTAAACTACTTCTAAATGAAACAATCAACTCCTGAACATTCATTATATTCATTTTTCCTCAAACATTTTCAGTAATAGGACTGTTTATTCAGTTTGTCATATTCGCAATGTTAGGTGTTACTTTGGGGGATGTCATCTTTATGAAGCAGAACCCAGAGCATATATTTTGAGATATGAAGAGAAAGAAGACCAACTGCATTTTCCTTTACAGTTGTCAAACCTTCATCAATCATGAAAAATGAAAAATGCCCAATTAAACAATCATGGAACCATCCTTCAACAAAAAAAAATCAATGTTTTCAGCAAAGGAATGAAATAGCTTGTATTATGTAGTACTTTTCATAACTTGACATGTTCCCAATACATTTTAAATTTGTTGTTACAGCGATGGGAATCATTTCAATCAATTTTCATGTCACACTGTAACTAATGATCAGATAATCGTGTTGTTACATAAAAAATAAATGTTCGTCTGGGCACTAGGACATTATCAATTGAGCTAATGCTGTGGGATTTATATATCCATCTCTTCTCAAGAACAGATGAAATTGGTTGGTGCTTGAGAAGGTATAATGACAGACTGTCAGCTGAGTTTGTTCACATGCCAGATGCTGGTATCATATGAGTCAAGAGCACATTGAGAGCCGTTCCATAACGAACGTGGTGCCACTGTGGCGTATGTGGCAAAATTAAGTCACTTAGTCTGCACCGGGTCAGAAGAGTGACAGCAAGTTTGACCTTGGAATTGCAGGCGGGCTTGGAGGTCTGAAAGTTCGTTCAGAACTCAGGTTAATGGGCAATGTCTTGGGCAAGGATTGATGGTTAGGGGTTCTAGAAGGATGCGGTGGGTGATGAGGATTTACTGCTTGGGCCTATGGGTAGATGGAGAGGTGAAGTGGTGTGGCTGTTGGCTGTTGGACTGAAAACACAAAATAATCTGCAGATGCTGTAAAAGATCAAAGCAACACTTCCAGTACGCTGGATGAACTCAGCAGGTCGGGCAGCATCAGTCTGAAACGATGAGTCGACGTTTCAGGCCGGAACCCTTCGTCAGGACTGTTGGACTGAGCCTGGTATTGGAGGATGACACTATTCAGGTGGTAATGGGGATTGGTGGAGAATGAGGCTACGTTGGCAGATCAGTAACTGGGAACTCAGCAGATTATAAGTAGTGGATTGGTGGTCAGAGCTTTGGGAAAGGACTGGAGATAGCTAAAGGTATGTAAGGCTTGGGAGAAAGTAAAGTAACAACTAATTAAGATAGTGCTATCTAATGTAGGCCTGTGAGTAGACCAGCTGGATCTCCCTTAGTTCCTACTCAAGCAAGCCCTAGAGATGATGTGAAGGCCCTGTTCTCTCGCATTCTATAAATAACAGAATACATATTTCTGTGGAAGCTGGATACCATACATGTTAACATGTTAACATGAAGTCTAAGAGATAACTTAGATGGAAAATTGTGAACTGAGCAGCTCAATTTTTAATTCTGCTTTATTTTCTTATTCAGTTTGAATGGTGCAGCTCACAAAGCGTTGCACTAGTTGGTTCAGTTTCTAGGCCATGGTCTCAGTCTAAGAGCTGATCTGAGAGATGACACTTCTGACATTATGCCCCCTCTCCTCACCCCAAGGATTGTGCCGAACTGCTTCGCTGGTTATGCCAGGACTCCCAGATCTGTCCCTACAGCTGGTGCACTACCACTCAGTCGCTTTAGAAAAGCTGATGGAATAAAAGTAAAATGACTCATAATATAACTGAAAGCAAATCAATTGTAATGACAGGCTATTTAAAAAAAGAATGAGGAAATCTATGGTTGTGTTGACACCAGATGGCCTCTGCTATCTGGCACATGTAGCTAATATAGATTGACAGAGTGTTGGCAGGCTGCTCAAGTAAAGGGCACAACCAATGATCATTAAAGTACTTCACAGTCCTGTCTCCTAAAGTTTTCTTCACCTTTAAATCAGTGGTTGCTGGTTAGGTTAAAATGCTTTGTTCACAGCAAAGAAAATCATGAATCAAATCCATTGGTCAATTCTCCCTATTTAAACTCAGTGACCTCCTGTTGACAAAAATAGGGAACAGAGTGTGTGGTGAGAGATTGTAGAGTGTATGAGCCTCATTAGTTTGCTTCCATAGAGCGGCAAAAAACATTTAGGACCTTCCGGCTGTTAAATGGGACAGGAAAGTATGGGTAACAAGTAATAAAATGAGTCAAATATAAATAGTGACAGACTAGCTTTGTTCTATTGTTCAATAACCAAAGAGTCAGTTTGCAGTTATCACAGAAAACCTGGGCCTACTTTAGTTTCTGTACAACTCCCTGAACTGGTCTCCACACATCGTAAAGCTCTTTATGAAACAGCAGTCATCACAGGAACCAAAAGAAATAGGTATATTTTCTATAGTGCCTCGTGGAACTTCAGGATGTCTCAAACTGTCTTGGTGCCAATCCAACCCATTGCTGCACCACCCAAAATGAGTTGTGATTTGGTTAAAATGCTTTCCTGTATTAGGAAAGATTTAAGAAAAGATTTAATAACCTCATGTTGTGTTCAGAAAAAAAAAACTAAATGTAGTGGAACAATTAATTCTGATCAGTGTTTCAGGGTTAATACTGAGTCCAGGGGAATAAGTGCAAATTGGTGAAAGGCAAGTTCAAATCTGATATAAGGAAATGCTTCATTCTAAAAAGTATATATACTTTCGGTGGGACAAATTCACTTGAAAGACAATTAGAAGTATTTTGGGGAAAGTAATTTGCTGAACAATGAGTTGGATAAGCGAACAAGCTTCTTTATTTGTATTAAGGTTCATTCTATGTCCTAAGGCATCCGGGAGTTTTGTGATACTTCTCTGGATGTTGAAATTCATTGCATTGGAATATAGTGCAATTGATGAATATTTTTCAGCTTTCAAACTCAATACCTACCAAATTTTAAAAAACGTATGTTTCTCACCTGACACTTATTTTTTCATAGATACATTGGTCATTGTTCAATAGTGTCAATTAACCTTCTGACTCTCATATCTTGGGATATGAGAGGAAACCATAGTGTAGCCAGTGGAAATCAATGTAATCGCAGAAAAATCATGCAAACTCCATATAGACAACACTAGAGATATGATCGATGTGATTGCCTGAACTAATTATTCAATTACACACAAGAATACACCGTGGTTTTAACAGTCCTGTTATAGTCACTATTCTTTAGATTTGCTGAATATGCCCACAAGTAAATGAATCTCCGAGTTATTGAACTTTGAAGTTTGTATCAATTTAGTAAAAGTGATGCAATTACATAAATATGTAGGAAAATTCCCTCAATTAAATAGTCTACTTAGAAGGCTCCAGCAATCAACAGCTTCCTTTCTTTCCATTTGTTTATTTACATATCCAATTATTCCAGGAGATCTTTAGGTGAAAATTTTAAGAACATGAGAAGGGACCTCTTCACTCAAAGAGTAGTGTGAATGTGGAATGAGCTGCCAGCAGAAATGGTGGATGAGGCTTTGATTTCAACAACATGGATGGGGGTATGTGTGTATGGAGGGCTACGATCTAATGCAGCTAGATGGGTTAATGGGACTAGGAAGAAAAATAATTTGGCAAGAACTAGATGGGATGAAGGGATTATTTCTGTGCTGTAGTGTTCTATGACTCTATGACTTTATTACCTTCTATCACCAAGAGCTTCGAATGCACGAGATGAATTTTCAATCGCTTCATATTCTTCAGAACTCTTGCGAGGGAGAGAAATGGCTGCTAACAAGAGATCAGGCAAAGAGTTGTGCAGTAGTTTTGAGTGTTTTAACATAATAAATGTTTACGGAATTATAATTAAATTTTAAACTTGGTTTTTTAACATGCAAATTAAAATTTTTTTGCTTACATCTAAAAACAAGTCAGGGATGTTACTAACTCCACAAGCTTGGCAGACACTCTACTGTGGAAAGTCAATAAACATAATTTCCATTGAGTGTTGCTGTTTCAAGCTTTCACTATCCATGCCTCTCTGTCACAAAAGCAAATTGATGTTAATTTAAAATGCTTGTTCATAAAGTAAATATATGCTCCATCAATGTTCTGAGTATCCTTCAATCAAACAAAAACCTATCTTCAATCAAAGCAACAATGAACATGGTAGCAGTTTACGGAGGAAGGGCGAAGCTATATAAGACAAACTTTGTTATGTGGTAGTCATTTAGCTGGCATGTGATCTTCTGCTGACAGGCAAATCAAGTGTTCCTGGAGTGTTGAGATTATAGTAACAACCCCTCATCAATCATTTCTAGTGCATGCTGGTAGAAAAGCATACACAATTAGCAGGTCATACTTAACAAATATAAAAATATACAAGTCAAGATATAGTTGACTGCATAGTATAATTATGAATATATGAAATGTTTATAACCATTACTATGTCATGTACATTATTCATCAGTCACAAGTTAAATGATTTGTGACGGACTTGTACTAACCAAACAGATTTAAGGCTACACTTTTAAAACAAGATTTGTTCTGGTAACTGGAGGTGTCCTATAGCTTGCATTATTTTAGTGATGGATGTCAGGTATACTCCTCCACAAATACTCTGGACTAATAGCACACTGATAAACATTTGAAAGATGTCTCTGTGAACTATCATTTGACCCATATTTCTCATATTTATGCAGTTTCCTCTTCCACAAGTCTGCCACATCTCTCTGATAGAAATCTGTGGTGTGCTTTAGTTATTAACTTGGGAGTGGTGATACAGGTCATTCTATCAAGCAGTCTAAATATCTTAAGTCTTAGAGTTTGCCACTACCAAGCTGTGTCATGACTAACCTGATGTTGAACAATTTGACTTGCTGATAGAAATCTCATAAAGACATAAGGGGAGCATAATCTGGTGACCAGTGCATTTTGAAGCATAGAAAATGCAGGAGTCACCAGATTACTTAGGGTACCTATATTTTGTCCAAGTACTAGATTCATGACTCTTTCTTAAATATTAATGCAGGAGCAGTATGAATCGGAATCCTTCACTGTGTTCCAGGCTACCACTTGACTACACTTGATCTTCTTTCATATCCTGGATTTAATGTGGGCCTCATGCTGATCACCTCAATGGCTAACTATATCCTCACTACAAGTCTGCTCAAAACCGTGACATTTTTTACAGCCCCAAGCTGATCACTTCTCAGCTTTTTTCCTCCGTGGTTCGGGTATATATCTTACTTCAGCTCAGTATTAAATCAGAGAATAGAGAATTTTACAGCACAGAAGCGAGCCTTTTCAGCCCAACTCATCAATTCAAGATTGTTTAATGTTCCTTCCAGTACACAAGTGTAAAGGAGAATGCGATGATAATCCACGGTGACCACGAAATGTTTATACCATTTGCCAACATTTACCTTTCCTATCCAAGCACCACTCCAAATGCCTTATCAAATACTATAATTCTAATTCAGTGAATGAACCCTCCCAAGTTAACTATTTCAATGTCAGTATCGGAATTTATTTAGTTGTTGCTTCTGAGACAGAATATTATGTATTGAAGGCCCATTCCAAAGAATAAAGGTTATTTAGTTCAGGAACTCCATGTCATTGAAGGATAGGGATGCACTTCTACTCACAGCAAGGTTCTCAAAGCACTGAATAAATTTTACAGGGCAGTGGTAAAATTGTACCTGGAGTACTTCATACAGTTTTGGTTTCTATATTTAAAGAGGTCATGCAGAAGGCATTCACTAGCATGATTTCCTTGGGATGAAGTGATTTTTGGATGTACAAAGATTGAGTAGGCCTTTACTCATTTGTGTTTAGAAGAATAAAATGTGATCATATTGAAATATATTACGATTCTGAAGGGAATTGACAAGAAGGATGCTGAGAAGGCGTTTCCCTAAAACAAACACTACACCCTAAACTATGTTACATTAAGAGTTTAGAAGGAAAAAGGTTTAAGGGTTTGCTCCAAACTTCCTTGAAAATATGGGATGTCTCCACTGATTCCTGGGAATCTCTGACCTATGACAGCTCAAAGTCGCAAAGAAGCATTCAAGATGCTGCTGAGTTCCTCGGTCCATGTGGCTGGAATACATAAAAGCCCAATGTAAACGGTGGAAGGTGTGCAGTTCCTCACAAAGTACTCCCCTGCCTATTCCATCAGGCATCTTATGTGATCAAATCTGCATGTTCCATGTTGGACTCGTTGGTTAGAATTGGATTTGAAGCAAGTTATCCTTAATCCCAAAGGACTGCGATACTACAAATTTCTCTAAGCTCTTGCTTCACTGAATCTGGCCACTTGTGGAATCATCTCTTCCCAACTCCCCAACACATTGCTCCACTATTTGCAGCTATACATTCAGCTTTGTGTTCTGTGATTCTGTCCCCAAATTCACCTCCTGACAAATTCCCTCTAATTCAGTATTTTTGTCATCATTCCCAATATC
Source organism: Mobula hypostoma (assembly GCF_963921235.1). NCBI lineage: Eukaryota > Metazoa > Chordata > Chondrichthyes > Myliobatiformes > Myliobatidae > Mobula > Mobula hypostoma. The sequence goes on from NC_086104.1 coordinate 43,080,105, forward strand.
ACCATTTGCTCTCAATTTTATATTGTTTATATCTATGAACGTTTAAGTATGCTATATAAATATTTATGTAAATATTCAAATGAACATAAATTAGAAGAAATTGAATCACAGTTGATGGCTGATGATATAAACAAAGTAACAAGTTTCCCCCCTTTATTCTTGAAGTATTTTATTGTTCAATATAAAATGCAATCTAGATAACAATTCTTTAGCCAACAGGGGACGTCCTATAGTTTTTAATTGGTATTGTGTTCATCATTCAATTTTTACATTTTTTTTGCTACATTTCCATCATTCTAGGTAATGTTCAGTAGTCTGGAAAATGGAACAGGATCTCTTTTGGAGCACCCACTGTCAGTAATGAATACCAACCTGGATTCTGTGGATCACGTGGTTTGTTCCAACTTCAAAGGTTCAATCCTTACCTCAAGTATGTGACTTTATTCCTTCCCCATTCATTGAGTGAAAATTTCAGTTTTGACAATTGTTTGAGGGATTTGGTGCACACTTCTCGTGGACAACAGAATAAAAGTTTGTCATCTAAGCTTTAAAGATAAATATTTCCACTTCAGAGTTACCTTTTTTTTATAGGCATCTGTTAGTCTCGTGAGACCATGGATTTGTGCCTTGGAAAGTTTCCAGGGAGCAGGCCTGGGCAAGGTTGTATGGAAGACTGGCAGTTGGCCATGCTGCAAGTCTCCCCTCTCCACGCCACTGATGTTGTCCAAGGGACAGGCATTAGGACCCATACAGCTTGGCACCAGTGTCGTCGCAGAGTAATATGTGGTTAAGTTCCTTGCTCAAGGACACAACACGTTGCCTCGGCCAAGGCTCGAACTAGCAACCTTCAGATCACTAGACAAACGCCTTACCACTTAGCCATGCGCCAACACCATATCACATTTAAACTATAACGTGAGCTGTGTAATTCTGTAGATAGCCCAATTGTCACAAATTTGCCTGGATGATGCATAGAACCACAGAAACATTGTACACAAACTACAAACCCCATTTCTAGAAAAGTTGGGATATTTTCCAAAATGCAATAAAAACAAAAATCTGTGATATGTTAATTCACATGAAACTTTATTTAACTGACAAAAGTACAAAGAAAAGATTTTCAATAATTTTACTGACCAACTTAATTGTATTTTGTAAATATACACAAATTTAGAATTTGATGGCTGCAACACACTCAACAAAAGTTGGGACAGAGTTAAAAAAATGATTGAAAAGTGCACAGAATATTCAAGTAACACCGGTTTGGAAGTCTCCACATTAAGCAGGCTAATTGGTAGCAGGTGAGGTATCATAACTGGGTATAAAAGTAGCGTCCATCAAAGGCTCAGTCTTTGCAAGCAAGGATAGGTCGTGGCTCACCCCTTTGTGCCAAAATTCGTGAGAGAATTGTTAGTTAGTTCAAAAGGAACATTTCTCAATGCAAGATTGCAGAGAATTTAGGTCTTTCAACATCTACAGTATATAGTATTGTGAAAAGATTCAGAGAATTCAGAGACATCTCAGTGCGTAAAGGGCAAGGTCGGAAACCACTGTTGAATGCGCGTGATCTTCGAGCCCTCAGGCGGCATTGCCTAAGAAACCGTCATGCTACTGTGACAATTATAGCCACCTGGGCTCGGGAGTACTTCGGAAAACCATTGTTACTCAACACAGTCCGTTGCTGCATCCAGAAATGCAACTTGAAACTGTATTACGCAAGGAGAAAGCCATACATCAACTCTATGCAGAAACGCCGGCGAGTTCTCTGGGCCCGAGCTCATCTCAGATGGACTGAAAGACTGTGGAACTGTGTGCTGTGGTCAGATAAGTCCACATTTCAGCTAGTTTTCGGAAAAAACGGGCGTCGAGTTCTCCATGCCAAAGATGAAAATGACCATCCAGATTGTTATCAGCGATAGGTGCAAAAGCCAGCATCTGTGATGGTATGGGGGTGCATCAGTGCCCACAGCATTGGTGAGTTGCATAATGTGAAGGTACCATTGACTCTGAGGTGTATATTAGGATTTTAGAGAGACATATGTTGCCATCAAGGCGATGTCTCTTCCCGGGATGTCCACGCTTATTTCAGCAGAACAATGCCAGACCACATTCTGCACGGGCTACAACAGTGTGGCTTTGTAGACACAGACTGCGTGTGCCTGACTGGCCTGCTGCCAGTCCAGATCTATCTCCTATTGAAAATGTATGGTGCATCATGAAGAGGAGAATCAGACAACAGAGACCATGGACTGTTGAGCAGCTGAAGTCTTATATCAAGCAAGAATGGACAAAATTTCCAGTTGCAAATCTACTACAATTAGTATCCTCAGTTCCAAAACAATTAAAAAGTGTTATTAAAAGGAAAGGTGATGTAACACAATGGTAAACATGCCTCTGTCCCAACTTTTGTTGAGTGTGTTGCAGCCATCAAATTCTAAACTTGTGTATGTTTACAAAATACAATTAAGTTGGTTAGTAAAGCTATTGAAAATCTTTCCTTTGTACTTTTGTCAGTTAAATAAAGGTTCGCGTGAATTAACATATCACAGATTTTTGTTTTTATTGCATTTTGGAAAATATCCCAACTTTTCTGGAAATGGGGTTTGTACTTGAATGTGTGTCTTGCAACCACTTTTTGAAAAGCTTCTATGTTTCTTGCCAGTCTACCCCCACATTGCCTTTCTTTTGCAAATCCTTGAACCTCCTTTGCCGTGTTTTAAAATGTTCCCAATCCTCTAGCTGACAAGCCTCCAGTTGCATTTGCTTCTTGCGTTGTCTCATACCATTTCAGATGTCTGATAGTTATGCAGCTGTGAGTTTAAGGTTAGCATGGATAAAAATATGTATGAAACACATCAAAAAAGTTTGACTAGGCTAAAATCTGGAATAGACAGGCAGTCTTGTGGAGATATGTTGTACAGGTTCTGCTTATATTTGCTGGAGTTTAGAGTAGTAAGAAGGAACTGGATTGAACAGGAAGGGCTTGACAGGGAGGATATGGAAAGGATGTTTTCTTTAGTAGATGAATCTAGAAGAGCGGTAATTGTTTAAATATGACAGAGAGATTTGCCAATTTTTTTCTCTCCAACAATGGTGAATAATTGGAACTTGTTTCCTCAAAAATTTAGTTGAAGCAAGATTTTTGAACAATTTTAAGGCAAACTCTTGATAAGCAAGTGGGTTAAAGGTTACCGTACGTCAATAGAAATGAGGAGCTGAAGTTACAATTGAATCAGCCGTTATTTTACTCAGTAGTGGAACAGCTATGAAGGGCTGAGTGGCTAATTCCCGCCCTTATTCTTGTATGTATGTGTATTCAAGCCATTGTATGTTCATGTCTCTTTGTATGTATGTACCTGGTAATGATTATGTATTGCATTGAACTGCTGCTGCTAAGTTAACAAATTTCACGTCACATGCCAGTGATAATAAACCTGATTCTGATTCTGATTCTGTTCGTCATAAATAGAAGAAAGTCTGCAGATGCTGGAAATCCAAAGCATTACACAAAGCTGGAGGAACTCAACAGATCAGGCAGTATCTGTAGAAATAAATAGATAGTCGACTTTTTGAGCTCAGACCCTTCTTCAGGACTGAGAAGGAAGGGGGAAGATGCCAAAATAAAAAGTTGGGGGAGGGGAAGGTGGCTAGCTGGAAGGTGATAGGTGAAGCCAGGTTGTTGAAAAGGTCAAGGGCTGGAGAGGAAGAAATCTGATAGGTGAGGAGAAAGGGAGCCAGGAGAAGTAATAGCAGGTAAGAAGAGGTAAAAGGTCGGAGTGGGGAATAGAGGAAAGCGGGGAGGAATTTGTAGACTGGATAGATTTTAAGTGTTGGTGTTACTGTAATTGTTAGTTACAGTCAATAATTGGCTGCCTCTTTGAAACTACTATGTTCTCAGTTTATCTTTTGTTGCCCTTTCAATGTTTCAGATCCTTCTTATTGTATTAGCATATTTTGTGCGTTGTAACTTAATTTTATTTTGAAGATCATTTCTTTTCCTTTTTCATCACCCAGGCATTTCACACACTCGTTTGGAATTCATACGTGGAAGAAGATGGTGTTAGTGAACAATGCGATCGAGGGCGACATACTCCACACAAGAGGGTGGTCTGATGTTTTTCTCTGAATGTGTGCATGGTTTATGGGAAGATGAATTTCAGGGTTATATACCTGATATATACTTTGATAATAAATGTACCTTGAACTTTGAATGAGGAGGCTTACCAGAGATTTAATCTAAAGAATGTCTGTCAAGTGAGGGATGAGTGAGCAACATTACTCCAGTAGGATGGTCTCTTTCAGTGCAGCCACGGGCGTGGGCGAGGTGACTATATGTGAGAGGCCCAATGCAGGGTTGAAATTATGCCCTAAAGTTATAGTTTTGCATCCAGCTGAAAGGCCGTTTTGGACGATAGATTAGATTAGATTCAACTTTATTGTCATTGTGCCGATGAAATGCAGTTAGCATCTAATCAGAAATGCAAATAATAGTGTTATTTACAAAATAACTGCAAATAAAAAGTAAGTGCTACAGCACACAGATATATAAGTACTGAGACAGTACAATATGGGTGCAATACTGCTTAGCGCTGTGATGTGAGGTTCAGCAGGGTCACAGCTTCAGGGAAGAAGCTCTTCCTGTGCCTGCTGGTGCGGGAGCAGAGGCTCCTGTAGCACCTGCCAGATGGGAGGAGAGTAAAAAGTCCATGGTTAGGGTGAGATGCATCCTTGATAATGCTTTTCGCCCTGCCCAGGCATCACTTATGGTAGATGTTCTCAATGGTGGGCAATTGGGTGCCGATAATCCGCTGGGCAATTTTCACCACACGCTGGAGTGCTTTGCGGTCCGATACGGGACAATTGCCAAACCACACTGAGATGCAGTTGGTGAATATGCTCTCAATGGTACAGCGGTAAAAGTCCTTCATGATAGAATTTGGTGCCACCTTGAAATCCAAGGACTTGCCAACAAGTTACTCACTTTATCTAGGCTGGCTCCTCCAGAAGGAATTGACCTTGGAAGGAGTGATCTTGTAATATTCAAAATGGTGCATTGAATTTAACAAATGTGTTTTGAGTAATGTCTATATGTGAGATGCAAAGAACAAGCTGCGAATATGAATCATGATAAACAACCTTGCCAGCTCTCTTCTCCTGCATGCTTTCCACCTGATTTTGCGATGGTGCCTTTTCAAACAAGGGATCTAAAGTTCAAGTTTATTGTCATTCAACCATATGTAAATAAAACAACGTTCCTCCAGACCACAGTACATATACAGTATCACACACACAAAACATAAAGTAAAATTACCACAAAATAAATTAACAGAAAATAAAATATGTTCTGGGAGATTGCCATCACCCATATCAACACACACAAAATGCAAGAGGAACTCAGCAGGTCAGGCAACATCTATGGAAATAAACAAACAGTTGAAGTTTTGGACCAAAACCCTTCTTCAGAACTGGAAAGGAAAGGGGCAGACACCAGAAAAAAAAAAGGAGTGGCAGGGGAAAAAAGGATAGGTGAAGCAAGGAAACATAAAGGGCTGGAGAGGAAGAGATTTGATAGGACAGGAGAGTGGACCATTGGAGAAAGGGAAGGAGGAGTGACACCAGGGGGAGGTAACAGGCAGGTGAGAAGAGGTAGGAAGCCAGAGTGGGGAAAAGAAGAAGAGGAAATTCCAGTAAAAAATTTTTTACCGGAAGGAGAAATCGATATTCACCCCGTCGGGTTGGAGGATACTGAAACAGAATATCGCTCCTTCACCCTGCGGGAGGCCTCATCATGGCACAAGAGGAGGTCATGGACCAACATTTCAGAATGGGGATGAGAATCAGAATTAAAGTATTGTGTCACCAACAATTTTCACTTTTGGCAGATGGAGTGGTGGGGCTCAATTAAGTGGACCACCAATTTACAACTGGTCTCATCAATGTAGTGGAGGCCCTATTGGAAGCACTGGATACAATACATGACCCTAGCAGACTTTCAGGTGAAGTGTTGCCTCACCTGGAAGGACTGTTTGGGCCTCCTCATTGTGGGAGGAGCGAGGAAATATGGTGGCAGTGGATTTTGTAGACCCAGGCAACTTCTTCCAGTTCCTCCATGAGACAGCTTATTTTTCTTCTCTTATGTCTTCCTTTCCTTTTCAAGGTGGCTAGGGCTCTGTAAGAGCCTGTGATCTGCAGTGCAAACTGTGGTTCTTCGCAAGTAGTGGGTTTCCTGATCAACTGTGTGGCCTAGCACTTTGTTAACTTCGGGAACAACCTGGAAGACATGTTCTCTCAGGGCTGGGAGGTCAGGAGTCAAGGAACAGCCCCTTGGATGACCCAGTTCCTCGTCAATTTTGCCGAATGAAATGTTGTGGGAGACTTAAATGTCGAGACTGGAATACTGAGTCAGCAAGCAGTGTGTTTGCTAATTGCCAGTTGCTGTCAGAGGGAGGCCCCTCTACTTCGGTGATCCCTCCCCCTCTCCATTTATGGGAAGTGAGAGCCTGTCAGTCCTCAAGACATGGAGGGGGGTGTTGTTGTTGGAGATGAGATGTGGAAGACTGTAACATTGGAACGGCGAGCTGCTGGAATCCACTCTCGTTGTTGCAGGAGCAACCTCTCTCTCCCTCAATGGAGAGAGAGAGCCTGTCTGAGATAACCATGATCTGGCTTGTGGACTGTAGTTTTGATGGGGAGCCTTCTGCTGTTGCTTTCATGGGATGGATGGGGGAGTTCAGTGCTTCTGTTGGCGTGAATGGGGTTGGGAGGGGGTTCAATGCTCTTGTGCAAATGGGGGTGAGGGGTGTTTCAATGTTTCTATCATTCATTCTACGGAGATCTTGTTTTGTAGATGGCTGTGAAAAGTACGAATTTCAGGTTACATAATGCAAACATTCTCTGATATTAAATGAACCTTTGAATGGAGGTGAGGGAGGAGGTGAATAGGCAGGTGTAGCACTTTGGCCGCTTGCTGGGAGGGAGAGTTGTCGGGAGGGATGAATAGTCCAGGTGATCCCTACAGAAAATGGAGAGTGGGGGTGGGGGGGGGGGAGAAAAGATGTATTTGGTGGTAGGATCCCTTTGGAAAAGGTGGAAATTGTGGAGAATGCTGTGGTATGTGAAGGCTCATGGGGACAAGAGGAACTTTATCACTGATAAGACAGCGGGAAGATGGGGTGAGTACAGATGTCCAAGAAAGGGAGGATGTGTGGGTGAGGGCAGCATCAGTGATGGAGGATGGGAAACCCTGTTCTTTGAAGAAAGAGGACATATCTGATACCCTGGAAAGGAAAGCCTTATCCTGGGAACAGTTGCGGTGGACACAAAGGAACTGAGAAAAGAGAATTGCATTTTTACAGGAGACAGGGTGGGAAGGGGTATAGTCAAGATAACCATGGGAATTGGTAGGTTTATAAGCTATGTCAGACAACAATTTGTCTCCAGAGATGGAGACAGAGACATTGAGAAAGGAGAGAAAGATGTCAGAAATGAACCAAGTACATTTAAGGGCAGGGTGGAAGTTGGAGGAAAGTTGATGAAATTGATGAGCTCAGCAGGGGTGCATGAAGCAGTAGCAATGCAGTCATCAATGTAGCGAAGGAAGAGTTGGGGAGCTTTACTGGGGAAAACTTGGAACATGGACTGTTCCATGAAGCCAATGAAAAGGCAGGCATAGCTGGGGCCCATGTGGGTGTCTAGGGCTCCCCTGAAGTCTGGAGAAAGTAGGAGGAGCCAAAGGAGAAATTGTTGAGGGTGAGGACCAGTTCTGCTGGACAGAGGAGGCTAGTGCTGGAGAGGAACTGGCTGGTTCTTTTATTTAGAAAGAATCAGAGAGCTTTAAGTTTTTCTTGATGGGACATAGAAGTGTATAGGAATTGGACATCCAGGGTGAAAATGAGGTGGTCAGATCCAGTGAATTGAAAGTTAGTGAGGAGATCAAGAGCATTCGAAATGTTGCAGATGCAGGTGGGAAGGGACTGAACCAAGGAGGATAGAATGGTGTCACCCATATCACTTGCTTTCATATTCACGCTGGCCCCTAAGCTGATTTGAAATAACACAGAACTTTACCAAGAGTTTAAAGGATTTTAGAGTTTTGTAGAAGCTGGAAATGTTTTCCTTTGAGCAAAGGAAAATGAGGAGAGTTTTGAGAAAGGGGAACAATATTATGACAGGGTTAGTTATGATGGACAAATTAAAGCTGTTCCAATTAATTGATAATTCAAGTACTTGACAATATTGATTTAAAATTTTGAGCAAGAGATAAAGGAGTTTGTGAAAAAGAACTACTGCTGGGAGAGAAGATCAATGAGGATTGAGTTGTGGAGGAAAGATCAGGGCTGCAATGGATAGAGCAGTGGAATGAGACTTACTAGATTGCTACAATGACTGCATGTGGACCTGACGGATTGAATGGTCTCTTTCTATATCATATTAACCTCTGACTTGAGCATAAACTATTGAATCTCACACTTATTTAATGGAACAGCATAAAGCATGAATGAATTAATTTAGATCCATCGTTGGATCTAAACCTCGTACTGGAACTCAGAAACCAATGACCTGTCACTCATCTGGTAGACATGTTGCTCTCTGCTGTTGATCTCTGTGCCAGCTCACAAGGACTCGCAGTTTGTACCGGTTACCTTATAGACAGTGGACGTGGACTAACTCGTCTTCAGTTCACAATCATGATCAGCTCACAATAGGACCATGCAATCTGAAGAAGTACTCCCCAATAAGGAACATGCATCTCGGTGCCAACTTTTCCTCAAACCATAAATTGCCTTGTCAATCCCTCAAAAGATGAGTAGTTTCTTTCTCCCAGCAATGACTGGTGCTGTTGAGTATCCTTTAACAGGTACAGTATATAATACATGCTCTAATACTTGTCTCTAGAAATGCTGATGAAGGCTGAAATATCAGGGCTAAAATAGCATCAATACACAGGGAGCAGTCTGATGAAATTAACATGATGTGTCTACCTAGCATTTTGAAATGAACAATAGGGCAAATTTCTATCCGGTATTTGGATAATATTTGTCAGCATTACTGTGACAAAGGCCCCTCACTGATTACAGACAGCACATGGCACACTCAGTAAAACACTCATCCCCAGCAGTAATAGTGACTGAGTCTGAAACAGAGCTGTTACATGGAGCTGTCTCATAGAGGCAGCAGCAACCTGCACAGGTGTGCTGATGGTGGAGGATACCATCTTTAATTGGATAATTAAGTTAATTAGCTTTTGGTTGGCCTACAGGGAGGGGCTTAGCAGTTATAAGCCTCAGGTTACCAAGGCTTTGGGGTTAGTGGTGGAGTGGGGTTATGATTGGGGATGTAGATTTTCAGTAGACAAAACTCAAACTGTATTTTTTTTTATCAGGAAAAGGGTTGAGGTAGGGAAGAAGTTAAGGATGTATGGGGTTGAATTAGAAAGGGTTGCATCATTTAAATTTCTGGGAGTTATATTTGATTCACGATTAACATGGGCAGACCATATCAGGAAAGTTGAGGAGAAATGTAAAAAAGTAATAAATGTGATGAGATGTTTGACTGGTAGGGAATGGGGAGCAAGTTGTTCAGCTTTGAAGAGAATGTATGTGGCTTTAGTAAGATCTGTATTGGATTATGGAAATATAGTATATGGATCAGCAGCTAGGTCTCTTATAAGGAAACTGGATGTGATTCAGGCTCAGGCCTTGAGAGTGTGCAGTGGGGCTTTTAAAATGTCACCAGTGTCAGCCCTACAGGTAGAAATGGGAATAATGCCTTTGGAACTAAGAAGGATGCAACTGATGGCAAACTACTGGGCTAACTTGCAGGGGCACAATGATTCTCACCCTACTAAAGGAGTGTTGCAGGAGTGCTAGGAAAATGGGAGGTTTCAGAGGGATACCTTTAGTCAGGTAGGGAATGATATCGTGGAAGAATGTGAAGTATTTGATCTGAGGATAAGTCCTTCAGTAGTTTATCCGGTTGTAGCTCCATGGAAGCTTGTATGGTCTGACATAGACTGGCATTTGTTAGAGGTAAAAAGGAAAGAAAGATATAAAACAGATTTGGTAAATGCATTTAACTGTCATGTGATGGAAAAGTATAGTGATTATACTTGCATTTATACGGATGGTGCGAAGGAACCTGAAACAGGAGTGACAGGGTTTGGGGTGGTAATATCAGCAAAAGAAATTGGAATCAGCAGAAGAACATCTAATAAGTTAGGGGTGTTTACAGTGGAGATGCTGGCAGTGTTGGTTGCGTTGCAATGGGTGCAGAAAGCCAGACAAGCCAAAGCATTGATATGTTCAGATTCATCCTCAGTTCTAGCAAGTTTAAGGTCTTTTCACACAAACAGTCGGCAAGATGTACTTTATGAAGTCCTTCAGTTAGTTACAAGAATTGCAAATCAGGGAGGTCAGGTAAAATTTCTATGGGTTCCAGCACATGTAAGGATGAAGGGGAATGAGAGGGTGGATGAGTTGGCAAAGAGGGTGTTAAAGAAAGAAAATGTGGAAATGCACATTAGTATCAGTAAAGCAGAGGTTAAGTGTGTAATCTGGGAAAAAGTCAACCGAATGTGGCAAGAAAGATGGGACAGGGAGGGGAAAGGGAGGCATTTATATCAAATACAAAAGAGTGTTGCAGTTACTAGGGTAGGTAATGGAAACAGAAGAGAGGAAATTGTGTGGACTAGGTTAAGGCTGGGGCATTGTGCATTAAACAAAACATTGAAAATGATAGGGAAACACCAGACGGGATTGTGTGAGGAATGTCAGGAAGAGGAGTCAGTAGAACATGTAGTTCTGAGTTGCAGGAAGTATGGGATACAGAGAGAGATGATGAGAAATAAATTAAGGGAGTTGGGGATGCAGGAATTCACATTAAAAGGGTTGCTGGGCATGGGTGAGAGAGCACAAGTCTGGGTATTTTTAGTGTTTTTAAGGGGTACAGGGGTTTTTTATAGAATATGACGAATAAACAGGGATAGGATACTAGGATGGTCAAAGATGGGAGGGTGAAGTGTGTGTGTGTGTGTGTGGTACACATTCTGGAGCAGAGGGTGGCGGTAATGCACCATTAAGCTGGATGCCAACCGCCGTAAAACAAGATACAGACAGACAGGCTTTGGGGTTAGTTTTCTTTTGTGTTTAGTCTGAGGGTGGCTATATGTATTGTTTTGTCCAGTTTTTGTCTTGTTTTGAGGTAAATAAAAGCACCTCAATCTAGTTTTGCGACTCAAGCCATCTTGTTATTTTTCTTAAACAATTGACCCACAGTTTTTTGTGACATATGGTGGCAGTGGTGGGATGAACCGTTGGGACCACCCCACTAGGCCAAGAAAAGACCAGATCTTGGTACGGGGCCTGGGGCTGTTCAGAATGGCCTCAACTTTATCCACCTGAGGCTGGACTGATACCCCAGGTACCGGGCTTCCTGCCTGGCCCACTCGCATTTCTGCAGGCTGAGTGTAAGTCCTGCATTTATGCACCTGGGACTCGATGACGGTGCTCCAGATGTTCCTCCCAGGTCAGGCTAAAAATGACCACATCATCTAAATAGGTGGCGCTGCAGTCCCCACAACCTTGCAGCACTCTGTCCATAGGCCTCTGGAATGTGGCTGTGGCACCATGTAAGCCAAAGGGCATCACCATAAACTGAAAGAGGCCTAGAGTGGACCTGAATGCAGTGAGGGGCCGGGACTGGCTCTCCAGGGAGACCTGTCAATACCCCTTGAAGAGGTCCAAGGTGGTGATGTAGTTGGCTCTCCCAATCCTCTCCAGCAGGTCCTCAATCCGGGGCATTGGGTAGGCATCGAAAAATAAGATGGCATTCAGTTTCCCAGAGTCAATGCGAAGAGTTCCATCCTTCTTCGGCACAATGACAATAGGGCTACTCCACTCACTTTCAGATGGTTTGATGACCCCCAGCTCCAACATCAAGCGGACCTCCTCCTTCAATGCCTTCACCAGACGTTCTGGTACTCGGTAGCATGCCTGCCATACTGGACTCTGACCTGGTTTGACTCAGATGGCGTGCTGCAACACATCTGTATGGCCTGGTTTCTGTATGAACAACTGAGGGAAGGTGTCGAATATGACTTGCAATTCAACTGGCTTCTTACCATCCAGATGAGAGATCCACCTTGGCAGGCTGTTTCTAGGCCTCCACTACACCTTCAGAGTCATCTTCCTCAATCACCCGACGTGCCAGTAGTGAGGTGATGGAAGGAGGGCTGCTTCTTTTCTCCCAGGCTTTCAAGAGGTTTACATGGTAAGTTTGCTTTTGTTTCCCCTTCTCTGGATGCAGGAGCTCATATGTTGTAGGCACATCCTCCTTATAACCTCAAAAGGTCCTTGCCACTTGGCTAGCAGCTTGCAGGATAAGGAGGGCAGGAGCAGCAAGACCTTTTGACCTGGTTTGAACTCACGTTGGCGTGCCTGCTGGTCATACCACTGCTTCCGAGTCTGGGCCTCCAGGAGGTTGAGTCTGGCCTCCTCTCGGTACTGCTCCGGTCCCTCATCTAGAGGACATATTGTACAACACCTTGCCCCTCTACAGGATTAGCTGCGACCTTCTCCCAGTTCCGTTTCAGCAGATCCAGGGGCCCCTGGACTGGCCAACCGTAGAGCAGCTCGAAAGGGGAGAATCCAGTAGATGCCTGAGGCACTTCCCTGTAGGCAAAGAGCAGAAAGGGTAACCACTTATCCCAATCCTTCCCTGTATCAGATACAAACTTTCTGAGCATCCTCTTGAGGGTTTGGTTAAACCTCTCCACCAGGCCATCTGTCTCTGGGTGATAAGGAGATGTCCCGATAGCGGTTATGCCCAACTCCTTATGCAGCTGGCTCATCAGGCGAGATGTAAAGTTGGTTCTCTGGTCAGTCAGGATTTCCTCCGGGATGCCTACACGAGAAAAGAGCTGGACAGAGCACTGATCAGTTTTGGAGTGGTTACCGACCGGAGAGGAAAAGCCTCAGGGAATCGTGTGGCTTAATCACATACAACAAGAATGTACTGATACCCTGCTGAGCTTTTTGCCAGGGGCCCCACAATGTCCACTGCAATCCGCTTAAATGCGGTGGTAATCACTGGCATGGATTGGAGGGGTGCTCGGTCTGATTTACGGACAACACTGGTTTTTTGACATTGGGCATGTTTTGCAATAAGTCTGCACATCAGTGAACATTGAAGGCCAAAAGAACCGAGAGGCCAGCCTGAGATATGTCTTATGGTGACCTAAGGGCCCTGCCCAGGGAATGGCATGTGCAAGGTGTAGTACAAGTGACCTGCAACTACTTGGCACCACTAACCTCCTGTTGCCTGGCTCCTCTCCCCGATAAAGGATGCCGTTGTGAAGGACATACACTGAACCACCTACCTGGGCGGTGTAATTAGCAGAGGTTAAGACCTTGGTTAACAGAGACTTTAACAAAGGATCAGACTGTTGTAACATGGTGATGTTTTCTGGCACTTCCCACTTAACATCTGACAGAGCATTTTCAGGCATTTCACAAGATAAAGGTGTACCAGCATGTTTCTCTAACCGGCATTGCCGACGTGTCTTTCTAGGCCCTTTGGTTCCAGCATTGCACAGACCACCACACAAGTCTGGCAAAGGTTGTATTCCAGACTGAGCTTGGGTTTTTGCCTGGGACCGCGTCATGACAAAACAAGAGACATGCATTTTCGGTTCTGACACAGGTTCACGAGCATTACAGAGACTTTTACCCCTGCTTAGGAGATTATACAGAATAGGCAAATCCCTCTGGAAAAACTCCCAGAGGGTAGAAATTTATTCACAGACTAAATTCTTCATTGGAATATATTTTTCTTTTCTCTTGCCTCTAACATGGCTGGTCTTTGATTGATCTATGCTCTCAGTTCTCACAAAGTTGGTGTTATGGAACTCCCTAGCAGAAATGAGTGGACTAAGAATGTTTTATGAATGTTCTCGTGAGAAGCTAGCCATCAGTAGCTTACACCACAGAAGACAGGTTGCTGCAGCTACTGTGCTATACAAAATTCACACCAGCCACAGCCCTGCAGACCGCCGCACCATGCTATCTTCATCTTATGAGAGATGGCGCACCACACAATCAAGTTTATCTATGCCTGCTCATGCTTTTTCTATGCCTGATGTGAGAACCTACACACTGGATAGAAGCTTCCTTCACTGTGTTATTAGAATTTGGAATAGCCTTCCAGATGCTGTGGTTGTAAACATCTGCGACGATGGGGTCCAAGCCTTCAAGAGTCGAGTGCACAAACACCTATCATCTCTGGGAGGGAAGTCACATGCTTCTTCATAAGTTATCATGAAGGGGACCAGGATGGCAATGCTTGGTTGTTGGTAGGTAGAGTTAATACCTGACTTTCAAGAGGACTTGTGGGTTATGTTCCAGCTGGACTTGGTCCTTAAACTGCTGGAGAACAGTGCGGAAAGAACAGGTGCTATTTTCTCCCAGTAGGATTAGTTTTTAGTTCCAAGTGCTCCTGCCACATTTTGTCACCCTACAACCTTATCCTTCAATCTTTTTGAATTATGGAGGACAGCATATGTATAAATGTCTCTCTCCAGCAGACTTCATCATGATCATCATGACTCCAATATTTCTACTATTTTTTAATGTTTCTTAATTGTACATATGATTTTTTTTGTGTTCTATCACTGAGCAGCAGTGAACCATCTGATTGGCCTATCAGAGTTCCCTTTGGGAACTAGTTGACTTGATCAGCATTTCTGATCTGGCTATTGTTCACGATTGCACTTAATAAAATAATATATATATATATACTTAGAAATTGAATGTTTGAAAAAGATGTAAAAGAAATATCAGACAGAATAAAGCAAAATGTTAATCAAATTCTTGATATCAGAGTAAAATTATTCGTACTATGATTCCTATCCTTAAGTATCACTTGGTTCGTTGGCCTGCTACAGGATTTATACTCACACGAGTCTCCTCTCACTGCTTCATCTGTTAGATCTGTGGCTGATGACCAAAAAAAAAATGGCTGGAGTTTCTTAGTGCAAGAGTGTTTATTAGGTGCATGTAAACCCAGGTTAGTTAAACTCAAAGATATAATGTTAGAAAGCGTCTCCTGTGGAGGCATGAAAATGAGGTTTACCAAATTAAAAAAAGAGAACTTGGGGAAAAAAAACTATGTGAGAAGAGGTGTGGCTGGTACAGGCGTGGATAAGTGACAGAAATGCAGCAAACTATAAACTAACGAAAGATAAAAACTGTTAAAAGTGGAATGAGGAGTTAGTATCTCTACCCTACTTACTGGAAATCCTCAAGGTGAAACCCCTGGAGGAAAGATAATATGAATATAAGATTTATTGAAGCTATGGCTATAATGTCCTGATGAAGGGTCTCGGCCTGAAACATCGACTATACCCCTTCCTAGAGATGCTGCTTGGCCTGCTGCGTTCACCAGCAACCTTGATGTGTGTTCCTTGAATTTTCAGCATCTGCAGAATTCCTTGTGTTTACTATAATGAGCATTAGCTATAGTGAGACGATATTGGCAGAGAGTAGTGTCCAAGATCTCAACTGTGTAACCAGGAATCGGTTCTGTTAAATCATATCAAGGGATTTGGTGAGTTAAAGCACTTCTACTGTTCTGAGTGTATAATTTGTGTGTGAAATATGTTCAGTAGTGTTGTAACTGAGAAATATTTGGAAATAATAATGTGATATTGAATTATTATGAAATAGAAAATACAATGCACATAAGAACTTGTGAACTGTAATCCTGTTGTATACAGGTCAGGTTTTTTTTTGTGTATGTATTGTAAATCGACTTTCCGTGGATGACACACCGTTTCATCTAATGAACCAAGATGGTGAGCCACCCAAGATCGAAGACCCAGTGCGGGAAGGGAATGCTTCAGGACATAGGAGATTTAATACTGTTGGAGGTATGAGGTTATTTCTTATTCGGAGGATCTGAATTTGATTTTCTGGAAGAACTGATTATTTTTGCAAGGACTTTGATAAGTTACTGAATGAGATTTACTTTGTTTAAAAGTTGTGCTGTTGAAGAATTTGTCGAGAAAGCAGCTAATCTGTGTATATATATATTTTGGGGTTGAATTTGAATTTGTAGACCTACTGACCTGAAAACTGAAACTGAGGTTAACCATAATACTTGAAAATAGGAATTCAATAAGTTTCCTAACAAACTAGGGATAAGTAAAAATGAAAAATTTTAATTAGGGAATAATACTAGATCTAATTAGTTAGTGAAACTGGAGTAACAGTTGTTCTAATGAATCTTAGAGCTCTAACTAAAAAGGAATTTGGTTTTCACTTATATCTGCCTCCTTCCGATACCTAGAGCTTCTGAAGGCCCACTAGCATCTGGGTAGTACTACGTAAGTTGATTTTTCTCATAAAGAGTGTGGTGACCAGGCACACGAGATAAGACAACTACACTGGTGTTACATGTGCCAAAAATCAAAATTACAAAAATTAGTGAAAAGGAAAATGCCGATATCGACAAAATAATATCTACAAGAAAGCACAATAATAGCTTCGAACTTATTCTTGTCCAGTGTAAACTCCTGGCAGCCCCTATCCCTTCTCAAACTGAGGATGAAGTGCTCCTTTTTCATTAGGCACTAGGACATAACATTTTTAATTACCAACAAAGATAGCTTAAGACTACACATGAATTAGAATATGATGCACCCCACAATGTAGTTACAATCATATTACAAATTAAACAGAAGTATCTAACTTAAATACACTATACAAACAATATATACACACTTACACACCCCCATTACTAAAGATATGGAAAAGCACCATAAAGCCAACCTGAGCACATCAGCTCAGTTTAGGACCCAGTGGACACCATGTGACTGCTGGGAAACAGTGTGAAGCAACACAATGATACGCTTCCAATTAAGTGTCCGACTCTGAATGTATGTAGCAATGCAGAGGGAAAACAGTGGGTTAATGATGAGAATACACTGGGGGAGACATTGAAATGTGTACACTCACCGCAACTACAGCAGAATGACAAGGCAATGTTTGTGTGTGAGTGAATGTACGTCTGTAAGTAATTTACTGAGTGCTCTCCCTCACGTCATCTAACTGTATTAACATATCCTTTATCCTCATCCCTCATCTACTTCCACTTGCGTTCATCTATTATCTTTGTCTCATGGGAACATATTCCACGCTCCAACCACTCTCGGGTTTAAGAAGTTTCTCCAGAATTTTTCATTCGCCCTATTAGCTCAGATTCTTTTATAGTTTGAGACTTGTCTAGGACTTTCTATGTGTACCCCGCAAAATCCTCTCACAATCTTAAGCTTCTTTCTTGAGAAAAGAAGGCCAACGGCCTTTGATTCTCCATGACAATCACAAAATTTTCATGTTATGTTATGCCTTATGATGCCTTATTAATTCTCAACCCAGTCCAGATGGAAAGCATGCAAGGTGCCAGCCGGGTTTGAACCCAGGACCACTGTCCTCGAAGTCCTGTGCGGATGTCACTACACCTCTGGCTGGCAGAAGCCAGTGTAATGGCACATCAATGAAAGAATATTAGCGGCCTTTCTATCCATTAGACCTCACACAATTCCCATCTACGTCAAGTGAAGGTGTTGATAAAGGTTGAGTTTGTGTATTAAATACTTGGAGTCAATTTTTTCCAACTACTTTCTAACTAACTATATTCTACTACAGGCATTCCTAAAAGCATTTCTGTAGATGGATCATCTTTATTATATTTAATAACATTAAATATTGCATTACTACTGAAAAGGTTGCAATTGTTCCTATATTTGTCCATCATAAAGTCAAAGATCAATGATGTCAGAACACTGGCATACTAGCAACCAGCTGTGTAATGAAATCTCAAACATCATACTTGTTTTAAAATGTGAGCAGCTAGGGAGTAGCTGAAGTAGAAATAATAGAACCTTGCTGAAATGCTACCTTGACATTGACTTGAGTGAACAGTTTTGTGTCTGTACACTCATAATTTAAAACATTATGCAAAGGTTGCGAGTAATTAATCTTGTGCAGGGTTAAATAATGGTGAAAATACATTTCTACAGAAGTGTTCCCCTTGGTATTCTGTTGTTTACACGGTAAATACCACAGTAAGATGAAGCAGCTTTGAAATCACTTTAGAAATACTGACTGATGTCGATGACGCATAGCCTAGTTTAAACTATAATTGAGACCATTACAAGCTATACATTTCAAAATTATTCTGAAAACCATGAGCATTTAAATCCTAGAATTGTTTACTGCATGTGTGTCTGCTGAAGCACTTTCTTCATGATATGCAATCAGATTACAACTTGAGTTAAATATTTAGATTCTCTTTTAGCTGTAGAAATGAACTTTAGCAAAAATAAATTATCAAGACTGATGCTGTGTCACAGACAAACATGCCATCCAGTGAGGTTATATGATTTCTTGAAACAGCTATCCAGTTAATTTCACTATCTCTCTTCATAAGATATAAGTGTGATAACTGCTCAGTTTATAAAAAACTGTAAAGAGGGATTCACAAACGTGGCAAATTTATACCTTAAGACATTCATTAATATTAATTTCTTCTAGAATTTACTTTCTGAAAGTATTTGCTGTCTGTACAATTGTCTCCTAATCATCTTGTATTTCAAGGAGTTGTACTGAACTAGTTTTTGCAAGTTCGGTAATTGTTTAGTTTACTATTCTCAATTTGAACACATGAATGTCTAGGTAAGTGGTGGGATTATAGGCAATTGGAACAGTAACTTCAGAAAGCACTATAAAAATTCTGAAAGATAGTCAGCCTTTACTCACCAGTGGTACTTCAGTGGCATTGTGGCTAATAGAGGATGTTAGCCAAGAGAGCTCTTACATTGAGAGATGGGCATAGAGCAGAAACTCGATTTGTCAGTTAGTAATGAATACAGTTTCCCTCAGTGCTTTCGTAAATTCTAATAGTTAAATCCGACAAGTTTAGGGATGAGAATAAACTCAACTTTGGCTTAATTTCTCCAGTTTTAACTCTCTGAAATGGTTAATATTGAAGCTAAAATTAAACAAACATGGCTGAATGATGGGTTGACAAAAGACCAAACAGATGGGGAGAGTTAACAAAGCTATTGGGTATTGGCATTTCACCAGAGAGAGATAACAGAATCAGGAAATCAAATGTACATGCTAGATTTTCATGAAATTGAAAGTTATGGCCCCTGCAACTATGATGTCTGTTTGGCCATTAGTCAGGTGTATGGTTTCCCTCAGGGATAAGCACAGAAAGGCCTTTGTTGAAGCCCAAGTAAGCACAACAATCCCGCTACTGTGCACTGTTCAACACCCTCCTCAGCATTATTGAGCACATCCATCGCCTGGGATTGGTGCACTTGTGATAGGTTGTATGGATTGCTGGAAACGCTAATGAGATCTTTAATGTCAGCGGTTCTACATTAAAGTATGTCTCCATATCCAGACGATGCTGGATGCCATTATTCAGAGACTTCCCTACTCATAAGAAAGTGCAAAATAATCCCATGTCCTACAAGTAAAGGGTACTTTTACTTCAAACCTCTCTTGAAATGCAGTTATTCTATGTTTTAGATACATAAGGCAGCAAATGATTGTGGCCGTATCTTACTACTTTTACCAGCTTCTTTGTTTGCTGGCAGAATTTCTGTTTTCCATGTCAACACCTTATATTCATTATTTTACATATGCTGGAGAAGTGTGTGTTAAAATCTCAGGTCAGGGAAAGCTTTGGTTCCTTTGATTATTCCTCCCTGCTGATTTAAGTTTCAGCTTGCAGGGTTCATGCACATAGAAAATCACTGGAAGTAAATCAAATGAATACCTAAGCTAAGAACAGCTGGTGATCCACTTACTGTTTGGTGCTATTTAAACATCGTTCGATGTGCTCGTTCTGTTCTACATTAGACCCTATTAGATTTTGTCTTACAACTTCTAACTTTAGCTTAGTGTCTTTATACTTGTTTGTAATTTTTCATATCTAATAGAATTATCTTTTATTAACTTCCAACTTTTCTGTGTTTTTCATCACATCTGATTAAAGATGAGTTGACTTCCCGTTCCTAGCCATCACATTGTCATTCTAAGGAATTTTAAGCCATCACAAAATGTAATTTGAATTGAAAATGATTTCACACATCCCCCCTTACTTGGTAAGTTCTTCACCTCTGTTTTAGAACTCTATTTAGCAGCTCACTTGAGGTAAAGAGCGCATCTCATGTGCTATAGATGTGCTTTCATGCTTTACTGATCTTGCACGGGCCGGGTGAGTGCATTGAGTGAATGTGCAACCCTTCATCCAATTAGAATTTCTATAATGTTGCTGTTGGCTACTCTTGCATGAATTCCTCCAGCATTTTGTGTGTGTTGATCCAATTAGAACTTGTGCATTTCATTGACAGTGCTTTTCAAGTCTTTAAAACACCAAGTTCAGCTGGATTCCTGTTTTTTTTTAACATGAAGGAAAGCCATGCTCCTTCCAAATCTCCATTGTGCATTGTTGAATAATTGGCCCATTTTTGTCCCTGCCATAATATTACCTTTATGGTGTGCAGTAAGTCATTCAACACAGGTGCCTTGATCAGTTTTATTTCCCCAAGCTATGTGCATCTGATCGAGTGCTTGGAATAAGTCTATTATGTCTAGTACTTATTAAACGAAACTTAACCCCATCCTAAAATTAGGTGCAATGCTTCCTTTGAGTTGCTTATGTCTTTGGTCAAGACAGCATTATGTTGCTGTTGGCTACTCTTGCATGAACACACAGACCCGCGATGCCAGGCCCACACATGCAGGCTCCTCCCCATCTCCGTCCAGCTAATAGGAGTTACCTGCCGCCCATTTCTAATGCATCACCTGCAGCCTATTTAAACCTGGCTCTCATCAACAGCTCCTGTTCACCCATCAAACCAGCCAGTCACAGCCAGTTGCTCCTGGCCTTCAGAGCTCCAGCTGTCTGTATTCTATGGGTTGAGCCCAAATCTCCTTCACCATCTCACTCTTGACTAGCAGAGATCTGACCTGGGCTGCCACTAACAGGAACAATAAGACCACTGGTTGCAACAGATGTGAGGATTTCATCACTTGTGAAATGTGATCAATTTTTGACCATCCGGAGAGTGTAAGGGAGGCAGCAGATCAGATACTTCACCTGTGTCATGGCTTCCAATTGGTGCTGGATTATATTGTGGAATTCCGGAGCCTTGTGGCAGAGTACGTACTGATATGGCCCCTCGGAGGGCTTGAAAGATGAGCTATCTACCTGGGAGATGCCCCAATACCTAGAAAGCCTCATCACTCTGGCCCTCTGTATATACAAGCATCTTATAGAACAACCTTCCAGGTTATCCGACAGAACCCCAATTCATTCCCAGAAACATTTCCTGCTGCTAGGCCCTCATCATTAATGCCTGCATATGCCTTGCAGTTAGGGAGAGCTCCCTTAACCACCACCGCCCCCCCCCCATCTCCAAAGAGCATGAGCGTCAGTGGAGTAATAACTTGTGTGCTTGCTGTGGAGCGGCCAATCACCGGTATATCAAATGCCCCCTGCATCTTGGAAATCAATGCCACCAGGTAGAGACGAGGGGCCTTCTATCTGATAAGGTGCCCCCGGTTCCTTACTCCAGCACCATAGCCTAACTCACTCTCTGTCCTCCTCCACACCCTGACAACTTTACGCACACACAGTAGATTCCAGTGCAGCAGGCAGCCTTCTAGACCAGGCTCTGTGTTCAGCTTGGACTCCCCACCAGGCCTATCTCTCACTGCTTCTGCATCATGGCCATTGATGGGCGTCCCTCGGGGGTCTGGGATGGTCAGAGCATGCACATGAGCATCAGAGAACACCACGAGTCCTTCCAATTCCTCCTGATTGACTTGTCCAACACTTTTCTCATCTTGGGTTACCCCTGGCTCTCCACTGAAGACCGTCACTTCAGCTGGTCATCCGGTTCACTGCTGAGTTGAGGACCCACCTGTCGGACCTCCTGCCTCCAACCACATTTGACTGCACCCTGTAAAACCATGGAGATGGAGGAAACCCTTGACCTCACCCAGCCCTCACAATAATACCAGAACTTAGCCATAGCCTTCAGACCACACAACTGCACAATTGACCTCTTGCTGGACATAACCTCCTCCCAGGCGCTAGCCCTCCCTGAGGATTTCTGTTCTCCCCGTACCTTCTTGAGACACATTCAATGAATGACTACATTACTGAAGCGCCTCAGCACAGCTTTATTTGACCATCGCAGCCTCTAGCCGGGCCCCAAAAGGGGGTCTTTGTTCTTGCATTGACTGCTGTGAACTCTCCATTAAGAGCTGCTAGCCTCTCTTCTTGCCGGGTAACACATTTAAAACACTCAGCAGGGCCTAGATCTTCACCAACCTGGATCTATGGGGTGTATGCAATCTGATCTGCATCTGCCAGGGGAAAGAGTGGAAGATGGTGTTCGTAATACTGAATGTCCACTACAAATACTTGGTGATACCTCTCAGACTTTCCAACAGTCCGGTCGTTTTCCAAGCCGTCAGTAACGAGATCCTCTGAGACATGCTTCACAGGTAGGTGATCATATACCTCTGACCCAAGGACACGTCTGTCATGTCCTGTCAGTCCTTCCAGTCTCCTCAAAAACCATCTGCACTGCAAGTTGGAGAAATGCCGGTCATTTCCTTCCTGGGTTATGTTCCTTCTACCCAAGGTATAACCGTAGACCCAGAGAATGCACGCACCATCGTTGAATTGCCCCAAATGCACTCCCTCAAACAGCTTCTTGGTCTTCTCCAACTTCTACTGCCATTTCATCAGAAGCTACAGCCAAGTCACCGTTCTCTCACTTCTCTCACCAAGTTATCTACCTCACGGATAACCTGGTCTGTTGCTGTGGGCAACACTTCTGAGGAGCTTAGGAGGTGCTTACACCACCAGTCCCACTCTCTGCCATTCGAACCCCGCTGGATATTTTGTGGTAGAGGGGGACACATCTGACATAGGCACCAGGGGATCCTCCCCCAGTAAGGACCGGATGGAAAGACACACCCTTGTGCCGCCTTCTTGCACAAGTTTAACTCTACACAGTGTGGCAATGAAGCAGGAGACAAGAACCTACTTGCCTTTCAATGGGCCTCAGAGGAATGGAGTCATTAGCAATGTGAAACACTGAGCTTTTCCTTATCTGGACTGACCACCAGAATCTTCTATCCATACAACAGACCCACCATCTCAATCTATGTTAGGTTCACTGGGTCCTCTACTTAGAGCAATTCAACTTCACCGTATCCTACTGACCCGGCTCCAGGAACACTAAAGTAGACAATCTGTCACAACAATTCGACCCAGGGGAATACAGTGCAGGGAGAGCATAGAATAATCCTTATGGCAGAAGGTAGACACAAGTCTCAGGGATCAGTGACAGCATTATACTCACAAATTGTGGGACCTGTGAAGTGCATTTATCAATTCACAGAAGCCTTAATCTGTGCTAAGGACTGTTGGCATTGAAGTTCTTTTAAATAAAAATGTCAGGATGAATTTAATCACAAAAATGATACTTCGGATGAATATTTTTGATCGTGCATAGCTTTCTACTGCCAATGTGATCTTCTCAGTATTGAACTGTGAGTCAATAATGAAAATTGTAGGGCATAATCTTTTGCTCCACTTTCAGCTGGTAGGTAGTTAATAGGGATTGGTTATTTTAATGCTGTTATCATGTGCAAAAAAAAAACAAGGTGTAATCACATCCTCTTCATCATGAATCATGACAGGATGTGTTTGGTCCCATATCCGGAAGGGTGAAACTCCAATGGGAAATGGCAAAATGCTTCAAAGCATGTGCACAATCACATTTTAGGTGGGATTTGTGTATTAAATGGTTCCAATCTTTTGTCGTTTCAGAACAAATTTTCATAAAGGAACACTATTTTTGTCACTTTAATACAAACTTTCATGAAAACACATAATGCTCTCAGTTGTTCTCATAGCAGCGCTAATATTTCATCAAAAGCTTCAAGTTTAAACTGGAGATCAGTACTTGAAATATCATTTACAGTTTGTAAATTGTGGTGATCAGTGTTTTACACAATGTTCTATGTTTTGTCTGACAACATTATAAAATAATATAGACTAGTACTTCACTCCAAAGTAATTTTCCAAAATTCAGTTTGTTTTTATTTAGTTCTTTATACAGTATAACCTTGACATTGTACCTAAACTTCTATTGTTTCAAACTCTCCCAGAGCTAATTCTATTCCCTTCTTTATATCTACCCACCTCATAGTATCTTGCACTTTGCTTTGATAGCTTTCAGTTTGCATTCTCCTGTTTTTTTAATAGATAAAAGATCATTATCATCATTATGTGCCATATCTTACGTCGGCGATCATGGTCTCATGATCATGTTTCTTCTTGGCAAATTTTTCTACAGAAGCGATTTGCCATTGCCTTCTTCTGGGCAGTGTCTTTACAAGATGGGTGACCCCAGCCATTATCACTACTCTTCAGAGGTTGTCTGCCTGGCATCAATGGTTGCATAACCAGGACTTGTGATATGCACCAGCTGCTCATATGACCATCTACCACCTCTTTCCATGGCTTCATGTGACCCTGATCAGGGGTCCAAGTAGGTGCTACACGTTGCCCAAGGGTGACCTGCATGCTAGTGGAGGGAAGGATTGCCTTACATCTCATTTGGTAGAGATGTATTCCTGCCACCTAAGATAAAAGATTTAAAACCTTCTGCAAAGCATTAAATACTGCCTCATCCACTGACTATTTTAGGATTATCTGCATAAATAATTGTCTGAGCCACTCAGGAAAGGAATTGTTGGCTGTATCTCAATAAAAATATTCATGAATAAAAATGCCTCTATGTATTCCAATATCTATCTTGGGGAGTGGTTGCAAATAACTGGTCCAGTAAAGCAATTGCCAGAGTTTTCTAGCTCCATTCTACGTTAATCTATCTAACCTTGTGCTCGCAATACAAATTTTTGCACGTCTATATAAGATATAGGATATAAGATATAGGAGCAGAAGTAGGCCATTCGCCCCGTCGAGTCTGCTCCGCTATTCAATCATTGGCTGATCCAATTCTTCCAGTCATGCCCACTCCCCTGCCTTCTCCATATACCCTTTGATGCCCTGGCTAATCAAAAACCTATCTATCTCTGCCTTAAGTGCACCCAATGACTTGGCCTCCACAGCCGCTTGTGGCAACAAATTCCACAGATAAACTGACCTCTGACTAAAGTAATTTCTCTGCATCTCTGTTCTAAATGGACATCCTTCAATCCTGAAGCTGTACCCTCTTGTCCTAGACTCCCCTACCATGGGAAATATCTAATCTGTTCAGGCCTTTTAATATTCAGAATGTTTCTATGAGATTCCTCCCTCATTCTCCTGAACTCCAGGGAATACAGCCCAAGAGCTGCCACACGTTCCTCATACGGTAACCCTTTCATTCCTGGGATCATTCTTGTGAATCTTCTCTGAGCCTTCTCCAATGTCAGTATATCATTTCTAAAATAAGGAGCTCAAAACTGCACACAATACTCCAAGTGTGGCCTCAAGAGTGCCTTATAGAGCCCCAACATCACATCCCTGCTCTTATATTCTAACTTTCTAGAAATGAATGCCAACATTGCATTCACCTTCTTCACTACTGACTCAACCTGGAGGTTAACCTTTAAGGGTATGCTGCACAAAGACTCCAAATCCCTTTGCATCTCTGCATTTTGAATTCTCTCCCCATCTAAATAATAGTTTGCCCGTTTATTTCTTCCACCAAAGTGCATGACCATACACTTTCCAACATTTTATTTCATTTGCCACTTCTTTGCCCATTCCCCTAAACTACCTAAGTCTCTCTGCAGGCTCTGTTTCCTCAACACTACCCGCTCCTCCACCTATCTTTGTATCATCAGCAAATTTAGCCTGAAATCCATTAATCCCACAGTCCAAATCATTGATTTACATCGTAACGAGCAGCGGTCCCAACACCGACCCTGTGGAACTCCATTGGTAACTGGCTGGCAGCCAGCCGGAATAGGATTCCTTTATTCCCACTCTCTGTTTTCTACTGATCAGCCAATGCTCCATCCATGCTAGTAACTTCTCTGTAATTCCATGGGCTCTTATCTTGCTAAGCAGCCTCATGTGTGGTACCTTGTCAAAGGCCTTCTGAAAATTCAAGTACAGCACATCTACTGCATCTCCTTTGTCTACCCTGTTTGTAATTTCCTCAAAAAAATCACAGGAGGTTCGTCAGGCAGGATTTTCCTTTCAGGAAACCATGCTGGCTTTGACCTATCTTGTCATGTGCCTCCAGTACTCCGTAATCTCATCTCTGACAATCGATTCCAACAACTTCCCAACCAGCGGAGTAACATTTGCAATTTTCCAGTCATCTGGTGCAATCTATCGATTCTTGATAGATTATTGATGATGCCTCAGCAATCTCTCCAGCTACTTCCTTCAGAACCCAAGAGTGCATTCCATCAGGTCCAGGAGACTTATTCAGACAATTAAGCTTCCTCAGCATCTTCTCAGTTGTAATTTTCACTGCACCTACTTCACTTCCCTGATACTCTTGAATGTCTGGTATACTGCAGGTGTCTTCCATTGTGAAGATTGATGCAAAATATGCATTCAGTTCCTCTGCCATCTCTGTCTCTCATTACAATATCTCCAGCATAGTTTTGTATTGGACCTATATCTATCCTTAACTCTCTTTTAAAATTTATATAGTTAAAAAGGCTTTCAGTGTCTTCTTTGATATTAGTCACCAGCTTCCTTTCATAATTCATCTTTTCCTTCCTAATGACCTTCTTAGTTTCCTTCTTCAAGTTTTTAAAAGCTTCCCAACCCTCTGTGTTCCCACTAGCTTTGGCTTCCTTGTATGCCCTCTCTTTTGCTTTTATTTTGGCTCTGACTTCATTTGTCAGCTACTGTAGTGTCCTTCCATTCAAAAATTTCTTCTTATTTGGAATATATCTGTCTTGCACTTCCCTCATTTTTCACAGAAACTCCAGCCATTGCTGCTCTGCTGTCCTTCCTGACTAGTGTCCCTTTCTAGTCAATTTAGGCCAGTTCCCCTCTCATGCCATTGTAATTTCCTTTATTCTACTGAAATAATGACACATTGGAATTTAGTTTCTCCTTCTCAAATTTCAAAGTGAACTTGTTTGTATTGTGATCACTGTTCCCTAAAGGTTCCTTAACCTTAAGCTCTCTTCTCCTTCGGATCATTGCACCACACCCTACTGGGCTCAACAACAAGCAGTTCTAAAAAGCCATTCCTTAGTTATTCTACAAATTCTCTCTCTTGAGGTCCAGTACTGGCCTGGTTTTCCCAATCCACTTTCATGTTAAAATCCCCAACAATTATTGTGACATTGCCCTTCTGGCATGCCTTTTCTATCTCCTGCTGTAATTTGTAATCCACATCCCGGCTGCTGTTTGGAGGCCTGTATACAACTGCCATTAGGGTCCTTTTACTCTTGCCATTTCTTAACTCAACCCATATAGACTCTACACCATCCGATCCTATGTCATCCCTTTCTAATGATTTAATATTATTTCTTATACACAGGGCTACACCACCTCCTCTGCCTACTAACTTAACTTTCTGCTACACCATATATCCTTGGACGTTCAGCTCCCAAAGGCGGCCATCCTTTAGCCAAGTTTCAGAGATGGCCACAACATCATACTTGCCAATCTGTAGTTGAATTTCCAGATCATCTGTTTAAATCTTATGCTGCGTGCGTTCAAATATAACACTTTCAGTCCAGTATTTGTTGCTTTCTGTTGTAAATCATCCCAGTGGCTGTGATCATGCCTCATCTCCTACCTCTACTATCTATCATCTCTGTTGCACGCTATCTTTGATTTATTTCTGTTTTCCCCTTCCTCAGTCCTATCACTCCGGTTCCCATCCCCCTGACAAATTAGTTTAAACCCTCCCCAACAGCTCTAGTAAACCTGCTTGCTAGGATATTGGACCCCTTTGGGTTCAGGTGTAACCTGTTCTTTTTGTGCAGGTTGTATCTCCCCCAGAAGATACCCCAATGATCCAGGAATCTGAAGCCCTGCGCCCTACACCAGTCTCTCAGCCATGCATTAATATGCCTGATCATGCTGTTCTTGCATTCGTTAGCACGTGGCACAGGCAGGAATCCCAAGATTACTACCCTGGAGGTCCTGCTTTTCAGCTTCCTACCCAACTCCCTGAATTCTCTTTTCAGGACCTCCTCCCTTTTTCTACCTATGTCATTGCTACCAATGTGTACAAAGACTTGTGGTTTTTCACCCTCTCCCTTCAGAATTCTCTGCACCACATCATGTACCCTGGCACCTGGGAGGCAACACACCATGTGGGTATCTCTATCAGGCTGACAGAACCTCCTGTCTGTTCCCTTCACTATGGAATCCCCTATGAGTACTGCATTCCTCATCTTCTCTCTCTTTTGCACCACGGAACCAGGCTCAGTGCCAGAGACCTGATCGCTCTGGTCGTCCTCTGTCAGGTCACCCCGCTCAACAGCATCCTAAACAAGATAATGATTACTAAGGGAGTTGGCCACAGGGCTGCTCTCTACTATCTGAGCTCTTCCCTTTCCTTCCCTGACAGTCACCCACTTGTCTAACTCCTGCAGCCTCGGTGTGACTAACCCCCTGTAGCCCCTGTCTATCTCCTGCTCACTCTCCCTAGTAAGCTGCAGGTCATCAAGCCGTAACTCCAGATCCCTAACATGGTCTCTCAGGAGCTGCATCTCAGTGCACCTGGCGCAGATGTAGCCATCTGGGAGACTGGAAGATTGCCAGGATTCCCACATCTAACATCCCACATATGTACTGAGCTAAAATCTCATGAACATCTACTGTACTAGAACTCTTTCTTGTCTATTCACCAAGGATACCTTAGAAGTAATTTAGAGATATTCATTTCCAATGAGAATGGTAATAGTCTGGCCGAGAGACCTGGATGGAATCCAGTCAAGTGGCATAAGGATTTCATTACAAAGCATACATCTGGGTGATTCTGGATCCCCCGTCACCAGTGAAGGAGTGGGGAATGGGACCACTAATAGTGTTCAACATCAGAGCCCGTATTCTCTGACTTAGGGATTTTGCAAGCATACTTAAACCACAGCTATGGAATCAGTCAGTAGCCTCGTACATAACTAATAAAAGAAGAGCAAATGAAGGTTAACCTGCAGGCAAATGGTATCCTGATTGACTAACCAGGATGAAATCCCAATTTAGAGTAAGGCTAGATGAGTTGTCTCAGAAAGGATGTTAATTCTCAACCTTTTCATTGAACACATTGCTTTAAAACATAAAACAAAATCCTTTAAAATCTGGTCTCCGGTTGCAGTAGCCTGTTGTCAGAGATTGATTGACACAACCGTAGTGCTCCCAGACATCTAAGTAAGATACCTCCCTACTAGTGCTGATTATTTGGTCATCACTGCAATTTGTGGGAGCGGTACTTTTACCACAGTACTGAGTGAAATCAGCACTGTGAATGGTGCTATCTTTTGGATACAACATTGTCCATGAACCTCCAGGAAGACCACAACACTTACGTGGTTTGGAGGCTTGTGTACCTCAGTGACACAGAGGGCTATGTTGGCTGGTGTCGGGGCCTTGTGCTTTGTCTTTTGGGAGGGTCACCCATGCCAAGCAGTTCAAAGGTAGAGGCCAGACTAAAAGTGGTCCACCGGTCCTCCAGGTTTAACAACCCTGACTGGCCAAAAAATTGTGACAGAAAGAGCAATAAGGAATCCTTTCACATCTGTGTGTGACTGAGGACCCTGAACTATACCTGCGACACAATAGAGAAGACAAAGATAGAAGAAGTTCATTGTTGCCCTAAATGCCAGCGGTGTAATGGGCAGTAAGTAAATAATTGTCCATGAAATCCTCCTGCACCTAAATGTGTACGGAAGACTGTGGACTGCCGACAGCAGTTATCGGTGAAGAGAATGTGGGGAAGAATTATTAGTGCTAGGGTTGGTAGGGTGCTCAGTGGTGGTACTCAAGTGATTTAACAGCTGCATGTGATGTTTGCCTGTATTTCTTACTTGGGTCATCTGCCTCCCTCTCTTCTTTCACTGGAAGCCATCTAATCCTCTTCAGTTTCCTCACCAACAACTCAATCTATTGGGAACCAAACAAAAATAGGGTTATGAAGAATATATCCCATCAGATAATCTGATACTTTAAATCACCAGCTCAAATAGATGCGTTGATATATATAATTCAGTGACTGGAGAGGCATTGATATATATAATTCAGTGACTGGTAGGATAGTGGATTCAGATAGCTGGCAGTAATTGATGGAGAAAGCTCTCTACTCTGGAGAGGTAGGTTGTACCTGAGTAGCGCTGCAGATGAAACTGATGAAGGTATTAAAACGGTAGCCTGAAGTCAAAGACTACATGCTCGGTGCATTGGCAGAGCTGCCAAGGAACACATGCAAAAAATCATGGAGTTTTCTGTGTTGTTGAATGAGACTCATGGAGCTAGAACCCATCCTTTCCAACTGTCATGTGCTGACTCCTTTGGGCAGCTTAGGGTTAAGCATCCCATTCCTTCTCTATGTCCTTGTGTTGCAGTGCAATCTCAGGCTGCTGCCACCATGGTTCTAGAACCTTTCCTCTCATAGATGCGGCTTGGCCTGCTGACTTCCTCCAGCAGGTTGCTTGTTGCTAAGATTTCCTACGGTTGCAGTCCCTTGTTTCTTCAGAGGGTCTTGGTAGGTGTCCCAGAAACTCAGCAACCACATGTCAATCAATTGTAGGATGTATTGAAACATTACCCCTGAAAGGTTGTGGCTTCAATCAAGTGGGATTTACTCTCCAATTTCAGCCAAGCTTGCTGATGTTCAGTCAGATAGGCAGCACCCTAAGTGAGATGTTACAATGTTGAACTCTATTGGTCTAAAGCTACTTAAGATGGTCCATCTGCACCTCACCTGAGTCGTTAACCTTTTGTCAGGTGTCTTGAGAGCACCGTGTAGGGGCACTATGGCAGATGAAGACATTTGGAAGCAAAGCAGTGTCAGAGTGCTCAAGGGAGCTTCAGTCAGAGCTGCATATGTAAATGCGGCTTGGATCGTTGATTTGCCGAGGCCTTATATTCTGTGATTGTTGCTGACTACAATGATCAAAAGGATGGTCAGATGGTACCCGCTGTGGACTGGAATAACAGACTGATGAGTTTCACATGAATGTCTGGCCAAAATGTGGTTCTAAGTACTGCTTCCTTTTTCTCTATTCCTTCTGTTCCTACCCTCATGTTAATCCTAGGGCTTCTATAAACTTTTTCTGCACTAGATTTTACTCATATTGTGGAGAAAATTTGGAATGATAAACTTTCTTCCTTTTCTTTTTTAATCTTTTCATTAATTTTCAAATTCATAAACGTTGCAACAATACTAATACAAAGAGATTGGGATTACATTATTGCTAATTGACATATGCAAGTAAAATCTACAGATAATGCAAGTATATTAGGCCTCCAAAATTCTGAATATAATTAAACATGATAAGGAGAAAAATGAAAAAAAATCAAGACAAAAAAAAACACAAAATTAAAAAAAAAACTAAGCTAAACTGAACCATAAACAAAACTAAACAAATCTGGGCTGTTATATTACATCGAATTCAATCATTAATGTCGTTAACTCCGCTCCTCTGTCCATATATTTTAGGTTAATAAAAAGGATTAGGAAAAGGTCAAGTTACATCATATGAAAGTGTTGAATAAATGGCTTCCAAGTCTCTTCAAATTTAACCGAAGGATCAAAAATGACACTTCAGATTTTTTTCTAAATTTAAACAAGATATAGTTTGGGAAAACCATTGAAATGTAGTAGGAGGATTGATCTCTTTCCAATTCAATAAAATGGATCTTCTAGCCATTAATGTAACAAATGCAATCATCTGACGAGCTGAAGAGGTTAAATAACTATGTTCCATCATTGGTAAACCAAAAATTGCAGTAACACAATGAGGTTGTAAATCAGTATGCAAAATTGTTGAAATAATGTCAAATATGTCTTCCTAAAATTTTTCCGAATGATAAACTGATATTGAGATGATTTCACACAAATCGCGCAATGATATTTAAGATATGTTTTACACTGATATCTAAAAAAAGAACTGAGAGGTGGTTGTGCTATGGGATGGGTTAAAGGCCTTATTATTAGGCTTTACTTTGATCTCTGTGGCAGGTGATGCAAAGTATTTCCTGTATCCTAAATCTGGTAACATAGAGGAACTTTGAAAAGCGGTGCTATTGAGCACAGGAATGTCTCAAATAACAAATATGTCCAAGTGTGTTACAATGTTGATAAAAGTCAGCTATGGTTCCAACAAACACTGGATTTTCTTATCACTATTTTTGCAGTACACTCTTCAAATATTTGTATTCCTGTTTCCTGTACGCACTTCCCATGTACTTTTATTGTTGCCTGTATTTATTTCTTATGGTGATATAAGCTCATAAAATAGCATGCACTGTATTGTGGCATATCTGTGAGATCAGGTTCAACTCTGATTTCTTACCAGCATCTTTATTAGTGCATTGGAATCAGCTACTAGATGCTTACCAAACTGACCAGAAAAATGGTATCTTGTTTAGAATTCCAAAGCCTCTCTATATATTTATTAATATGGCAGTAAATTCCCATTGAAAATAGTACAGAGACAGAAAAAGAATAGGCTGTAGGACTCAATCCTATGCACCAATTACAACTTCACTGTCATACCATCAAACAAGAAAATGCTGGTAATGCAACATCTGAACTGGAATATGTTACAGATGTTTGCCTATACGAACAACTCTTCATCATGGAGAAGGATTCATTATCCCAAACAAGTCCTCTTAACTGGCGTTTTCTCACCTGCCAAGTTTTTAGTTGTCGGGCATCTGTAATATTTTTCTTTTTTTTCATAAATGTCATGACCTCTATCTAATTCTTTCAAGATTCCTGGGCAGGTTGATTTAAACTGGGTAAAATCTGCAGAAAGGCAATCTAGCTAACTTCCATCAAATCTTTTTCAATGGACTGAGTAATAGAATAATAGAAAAATAGAAAAAAAATTATGTGGTAGCATGTCCAAGAATGTCAACAGGAAATGTGTATCCTGACCAATGTCTGTCATGTTGACGATACATTTATGTTAAAATAAAATAGAAAACCTACAGCATAATACAGGCCCTTGGGCCCACAATGCTGTGGTGAACATGTACGTATTTTAGAAATTACTTTGGGTTACCCATAGCCCTCTATTTTTCTAAGTCCCATGTACCTATCCAGGAGTCTCTTAAAAGACCCTGTCGTTTCCGGCTCCACCATTGTCACCAACAGCCCATTCCACACACTCACCACTCTCTGCGTGAAAACTTACCCCTGACTCTGTACCTACTTCCAAGCACCTTAAAACTGTGCCCTCTCGTGCTAGCCATTTCAGCCCTGGGAAAAGCCTCTGACTATCCACAATGCCTCTCATCATTTTATACACCTCTATCAGGTCATCTCTCATCCTCCGTCGCTCTAAGGAGAAGAGACCAAGTTTGTTCAACCTATTCTCATAAGGTGTGCTCACCAATCCAGGGAACATCCTTGTAAATCTCCTCTGCACGCTAATGTGCATATTGTCCCAGAAATGTTTCATTCTGTGGAATTTTAACAGGCTCGGTGCAGAACTTTTTGATTGGCAGAGAACAGATGAGGGACAGTATATTCCCCTTCTACTATTATTTCTTATATTTATGTGTCTTTAGATCCACTGCCTAAATCTATCCTTATGGTCTTTTAGTTTGGTCTGGTCTCAGATAATCATCTGACCTCTTATCAAAAAAAAGCAAATGTTGCAGAAAAACAAATTCCTCCACATCTCTAACATCTGGAATTTTCTTTATCCTCGGATCCTGCAGCTACATTTGAACTTTTCATTTCTCAAAGTATTCAATAGTGAAAACAAGCTTAATCTTTCTTATTATAATTCAGCATTCATTAAATTAACCCTCTCTCTGCTTTTTGCAAGTGATACGCATTTTTTTGGAATTTTTATAGCATTCCAAATGTATTCTTACAATAATTTACTGACTAGAAATGACTTCCTCTGCGTTGTGTTATGATTCCCTGGGGCAAGCACGGTAGTGCTGCCACTGACACATCACTTTACAGCACTAAAGATCACTGATCTGGGTTCAATTCCTGACGCTGCCTGTAAGAAGTTTGTACCTTCTACCATGACCAAGTGGATATCCTCTGGCTTCTCTGGTTTTCTCCCACATTCCAAAGACCTACATTTCGAGTTAGTAAGTTCTGAGCATGCTATGCTGGCCCCAGCGGTGTGGCGATACTTACGGGATGCCCAGCACAATCCCTGCTGATTTGGTTTGATGCAAATGATGCATTTCACTGTTTGTTTTAATGTTTTGATGTGCATGTGACAAATAAGGCTAATCTCTTTATCTCCTTGAATTACGTTTGAGGTTCATAAGCATCTTATTTGTTTTGACTAAGATTGGTGGATCTTCAAGGACATTATTTATGGCAAATTTTACAGTATAGGTTCAGAAAATCACAACGGTGATGTTCTCCTGTATTGTATATGGTAGCGATCCTTCCCCATTCCCTCTCCCCACCTGGACACTTTTGTCATGCTCCTTCTTCCTCTCCTTCACCTCAAATCATTTCTGGTTGCGGAATGGACATGATAACCTTCACTTTTCATTCCCTGATAATTTCTTTCAAAAGGAATGCCAAAAGCATCTTTGTCTTCCCTCTTCAACAAACTGATCTGTACCTGTCCCTATATCTGTTTTGAAAGTCATAAAGCTGCAGATGCTGCAAATCTGAAATGAAATGAGAAAGTGGTAGAAGCACTCAGGGTGTCAGGTGAAATCTGTGCAAGCAGAACTTAAGTTGGCATTTCAGGGTGAAGACCCGCTTTGCTGTTTGATCTGCTGAGTGTACCCAGCATCCTCTATTTGTTTTGCTGCTTTCTCTCTCTGTGCTTGGGGGCAACACTCTGGCAAGGGAAAAAGAGTTAAGCCTGGATTTTCCTAAGGAATGCTGGCAGATCTCTTTGGCATTTCCATCCTCATGGAGTCCAGCGGCACAATGCCAACTTCTTGCAATTCTCCAGCAATCACGCTGTGGAATCTGCCTACTGAACCTGTGCCAGGTTAGAATTGGCGCAGAAACAGCAAGCCCATTCATTTCAATGGCTGTGGGGGATAAATTTCAGGTAATATGCAGTCTTCAAATTAATCGAGTTAAAGATGATTAATCGATTTCTCTTTTAATTTTCTAAACATCAATATCATAATGTATTTTTATAGTGTGAATATATTTTGTAATTTTTAAGTATTTGAATGATTGATAGGTTTCTAGAATCAAAGGATATAGGGTTAAAACAGGGAAGTGATGCTGAGGGAAAATGTTAGCCTTTGTCTTACAGAATGGTGGAACAGGTGAAAGTGGCTGAGAAACCAGCTCGGCTCCTAGTTCTGATGTTTCTAAGTTTTAGACATGTTCAGTTTGTTCACCACTGGTTCATCCTGTCTCATAGCATTTTTGGACTGCGCTTGGTCCTGTTCTTTGGAAGGCCTCTGTACTCAGGGGCTTCACTGAAGGTTGGAGCCAGACTCTTTCAGTGGATGCCTCTGAAATATTTGTTCCAGGTATGTGAGATACTGGCAGGAAGGGTGGCTCGTTGCTGCCAGGAAATTTTAGGCCAATGGTTCAGAAGAATAATCTTTTCCTTTGTTAACTCATGGCACGTCGACTTCAGTGATGAAGGATGACAAGTCTGTTCATCTGAACAGAGACTGAAAGAATTCACAGAGCCTGGATACAAAGAGTAGCTAGGTTAGTACAGAAAGGTCATTTGAGTGAAGTTTGATCTTTAGGGCAGGACAGGATACAGGATAAAGGATGCAGGAAATGAGGTAAAAAAACTCAACACTTTCACATGTGAAATCAGTGAAAAGCAACTAGACCATGTGAAAAATCTCTTACCCTCTGAAGAGTTAGTGGTGTGGACAATCCCAGTGATAAATATGCCAAAGGTTGGTTGTTCTGTCTCCCCTTGACATCAACCCTCTTACAGAGGATGTAGCTGTATTTTCTGTATAAATGTCAAGCCAACTTGTAAGTTAATGGAAAAGCCTGTAAAGTGTTTACCCACATGCATGTGAGTAAACTTCTTGTATCTTGAGATCAGGCTGAGTGTCCGCTCTGTTATTTAACACTGCTTTGTGATGGTAACAAGGCACGACTGTTAATACCATCTTTAAAATACCTCTCATCTGGACCCTGGTGAAATATAATGACCTTGTCCCTCAATGACTCCAGTGCAGTAGGAATTTCTAGTAGGTTCAAGGAATAGCTCACAATGCCGCCTATCCATTCTATTTTTAAGGTAAAACAGGAAGAAAAATGTTTTAGCCAATAAAAAAAACTGAGGCCCCAGTCTTCAACCCTAGTGAGCCTGGGTTCTACTCTGAAGGAAGGTTGGACAGGGAATGAAGTTTAGAAGAGCGAGAGCTAGCTGGATTGAGACAATGTGTGACACTGATGGCTCAGGGATGTGGAGTGGGTATTTCCTTTCGTGGAAAAGTTGCATTTGCAGTCGCTGTTTAGAAACGGGTAATACTTGCTCTCTGAGAATGTGAAGCTCCTCCTCAAATGGTGCTGGAAGTGGAATCTTTGAATATTTTCAAAGCAGGCAAAGGTGGATAAGGGAATGAAAGGTTCCCAGAGATAGGTGGGAATGTGGAGTTGAGGGTACAATCGCTTCAATCCCAACCACGAACTGGTGAGCAGGCTTGAGGGGTCAAGTCGCTTCTCCTGTTCCTAATTGTTATGGAGTTTTACAGCACAGAAACAGGTCTGTTCCTCCATGTCCTTGCTGACCTTTTTGCCCATCTACATTAAACCCACTTGCACAGATAAGGTGCGTGTCTAAATATCTCTTAAATGTTCTTAATGTATCTGCCTCTTCCACCTCCCTATGCAGTGAATTCCAGGCACTACCACTTTTTGTATAAAAAAACCCCACCCCTTTCATCTCCTTTAAAATTAATCCCTCTCACCTTGAATGCATGACCTCTGGTATTAGATATTTCAACCCTAGGAAAACGATACTGTCTGTCCACTCTGTCTATGCCTCTCATAATCTATAAACCTCTTTTTTATCTCTCCTCAACCTCTGCTGCTCCAGGGAAAACAACCCAACTTTGTCTGACCTTTCATTGTAGCACATGCCCCCCAATCCAGACACCCTCTAATCTTCTGCGCCTCTCCAAAGCTTTAAAACCTTTCCTATGATGCAGCAACCAGAAATGTCTTCAGGTGCTCCAGATGTGGCCTAACTAGAGCTTTATAAATCTGCAATGTAATTTCCTCACTTTTGAACTCAGTAGCACAACTAATAAAGGCAAGCATACAATATGCCTTCTTAAACAGCCCATTAATCTGTGCAGCCACTTTCAGGAAGCTATGAACTTGGACCCCACGATTCCTCTGCTCATCAACACAGCTAAGGGCCTTGCCTTTAACAATGTACTCTCTCTTTGCATTTGACCTATCAAAGTGCAACACTTCATATTTGGCTGGGTCAAACTCCATCTGCCATTTCTCCTCCCATATCTGCAAGTGATCTATATCTCACTCTATTCTTTGCTAGTCTTCTATGCTATCCACAGCACCACCAATCTTTGTATCATCTGCAAACTCATTAACTCACCCATCTACCTTTTTGCCCAATCATTCATATGTATCACAAACAGCAGAGGTCCCAGTACAGACCCCTGCGCAACACCAACAATCATAGACACCCAGCTAGAATAAGGCCCTTCCAACATTACCCTCTGTCTTCTATGGGAAAGCCAGTTCTGAGTCCAAATGGCCAATTCACCATGGAGCCATGCAGCTTAACCTTCTGGATGAGCCTCCTATGAGGGATCTTGTCAAACACCTTACTAAAACTCTTGTAGATAACATCCACAGCTCTATCCTCATCAATGAACCTCATTCATCTCATCAGAAAACTCATTCAAGTTAGTAAGACATTACTTGCTCACATAAGGCCATGTTGGCTTTCCCTAAATAGACCATGGTTTTCTAAATGCTCATCATCATATCCCTAAGAAATCTCTCCAGTAACTTCCCTACCACTGATGTGAGACTCACTGGCCTATAGATTCCAGGGTTATTTCTGGTTCCCTTCTTGAATTAACGGAACAAAAATGTCTGTCAGTGCTCCAGCTATCTCTTACCTTGCTCCCACAGCAACCTGGAATGCATCTCCTTCGGCCCTGGGTATTTATCAAACATTATGCATCCCGTAACATCTAACACTTCTTCCCCCTTAATACTAACTGGCTCCAGATGATCCATGTACCCCTCCCTGGATTGAATATCTTCCACATTCTTAGTGAATACAGATGTGAAAGTATTCATTTAGGACCCCGTCCACATCTCCTGTCTCCCAAGGGGACCCACTTTTACCCCTGGCTCCCCTTTTGCTCCAGATATACTTGCAGAAAGTTTTTGGAACCTTCTTAATCTTACTTGGCCAAAGATATTTTATGGCCCTATTTTGCCCTCCTATTCCTGAAGAGACTCCCTCAAACACAGCTACCTATATCTGCCATGTGTTTCCTTTTTTCATGATGAAACCTTGTTCATATATTTATGAACTAACAGGCTTTGTTTCCCTTCTGTGTATGACCCTCTGGTGTATTCTCAGAATGCAACCAGAAACATCTGCTCAGGGAACTCCTTCATTCACTTGACTATATCCCTTCTGGAATGAGAATCATATTTGAAATGGCCAGAAAATTTGCCTGAAACAGGAGATCATGAAAACTGTTGGGAAAGGGCTGGATTCAATTTATCAGAGACATAGAGAAATATGGAAACATAGAAGATTAATGCATGCCTTTTGACCCACAAGGTCCATGCTGACTATCAAGCACTCATCTATGTTAATCTGATTTCATTCTCCTCACTTCCCTATGTTCTGCCACCGATCTACACACTCGGGTTAATTTACCAAAAGTGTAAATTTCTTGAATAACAGAACAAAAATGTCTGTCAGGGCTCCAGCTGTGTCTTACCTTGTTTCCACAGCAACCTGGAATGCATCTGCTGTGCATTCTGGGAAGGCGGGGGGAAGCCGAGCAGTTGGGAGAAACACGTGTGGTTACAAGGAGAATGTGCTAATTCCACAGGGAGGGAACCGGAGGTTGGGGTTGAAACCCAGGTAAAAAGGGAACCTGAGGTCAGCATTGAACCCAGATCACTGGAGCTATGAGACAGCAGCTGCAACTGCTGCCCATTCTGTTTATTGATTAATTCCTGATCATTCCTCTCCAGTTCTATGTTGAATAGCTTCTCCTGAAAGATGCAGACAATAAGAGTAGTGACTTGACGTCTGCATAATGGTAGTTTTTTATGGCGCCACAGCTTTTACTGTAGGCCAGTTCTAATGCAATACTATTGAATGAAGTAAATGAGCTAATTTTGAAGAGAATAGTTGTTCGCAAACACGAGGAAGTCTGCAGATGCTGGAAATTCAAGTAACACACGCAAAATGCTGGTGGAACGCAGCAGGCCAGACAGCATCTATAGGAAGAAGTACAGTCAACATTTCAGGCCGAGACCCTTCGTCAGGACAAACTGAAAGAAGAGATAGTAAGAGATTTGAAAGTGGGAGGGGGAGATCTGAAATGATAGGAGAAGACAGGAGGGGGAGGGATGAAGCTGAGAGCTGGAAAGTTGATTGGCAAAAGGGATACAAGGCTGTAGAAGGGAGAGGATCATGGGATGGGAGGCCTACGAGAAAGAAAGGGGGAGGGGAGCGCTGGGGAAGATGGAGAGCAGGCAAGGAGTTATTGTGAGAGGGACAGAGAGAGAAAAAAGAGAGAGAGAAAAAAAGGGGAAAATAAATAAATAGATATATAAGGGATGGGGTAAGAAGGGGAGGAGGGGCATTAACAGAAGTTAGAGAAGTCAATGTTCATGCCATCAGGTTGGAGGCTACCCAGACAGAATATAAGGTGTTGTTCCTCCAACCTGAATGTGGCTTCATCTTTTCAGTAGAGACATATCAGAATGGGAATGGGACGTGGAATTAAAATGTGTAGCCACTGGAAGGTCCTGCTTACTCTGGCGGACAGAGCATAGGTGTTCAGTGAAACAGTCTCCCAGTCTGCGTCGGGTCTCACCAATATATAGAAGGCCGCACCGGGAGCACTGGACGCAGTATATCACACCAGCCGACTCACAGGTGAAGTGTCGCCTCACCTGGAAGGACTGTCTGGGACCCTGAATAGTAGTGAGGGAGGAAGTGTAAGGGCATATGCAGCACTTGTTCCGCTTACACGGATAAGTGCCAGGAGGAAGATCGGTGGGAAGGGATGGGGGGGAACGAATGAACAAGGGAGTCGCGTAGGGAGCGATCCCTGTGGAAAGCAGAAAGGTGGGGGAGGGAAAGATTTGCTTTGGTGGTGGGATCCCGGTGGAGGTGGCAGAAGTTATGGAGAATTATATTTTGGACCTGGAGGCTAGTGGGGTGGTAGGTGAGGACAAGGGGAACCCTATTCTTAGTGGGGTGGCGGGAGGATGGGGTGCGAGCAGATGTGCGCGAAATGGGAGAGATGTGTTAGAGAGCAGAGTTGATGATGGAGGAAGGGAAGCCCCTTTCTTTAAAAAAGGAAGACATCTCTTTCGTTCTGGAATGAAAAGCCTCATCCTGAGAACAGATGCGGCGTGTTGTTGTTTCTTTGTCATCTAGTGACCAGCCTGTAATCTGTTGCAATACAGAAGCCTCCAGAAATAGTGAGTGGAGAAGACAGGATCAGTGTGGAGAGAAACAGACCAATCTTTCATGGATAAATTCATCTTATTTTGTTT
The DNA here is from genome assembly GCF_963921235.1 of Mobula hypostoma. Taxonomy (NCBI): domain Eukaryota; kingdom Metazoa; phylum Chordata; class Chondrichthyes; order Myliobatiformes; family Myliobatidae; genus Mobula; species Mobula hypostoma. The sequence continues at coordinate 43,121,074 of NC_086104.1, forward strand.
TGGTCTCGCACCCTCGGCATAGAAAACGTGGGTCATCTTGAATTTTTAAAAATGTTTTTGGTGAGTTCTTACCCTCCATTAGAGGGTGTTGCAGAACTTATTCACAGAATACATGAGGAGTGTAGGTGTGGGTAGGTTATTTGAGAGTTACTCACTGAAAACTTCCAGAATCTGCAAAACACTGCTGCAGCCCAGACAGCAGCTAGTCACGTGGCACAGTCCTGAAAGCGGTGACAGCCTTACACTAACAGTCATCACCATCTTATTGCTGTCGGTGGGAAACTGAGAGAGGTTTCTGATCTCACATGCTGGAGCCTGGACTGATGCTGTGGTGGAAAAATTAAGGACATTGGTATTTATGACGTGGTCTGAGGTTTGGCTTTTAGTTGAAGTGATTTGATAGTCACTATGGTGAAGAGATAAATTACTTCTCTATTAAGGATTGAGGAAGTGCTCCTGAGCAGCCTTCTGCACATATCTCCTCCTCCCTCTCCTCTCAGCTGTGACCATTCTCTTCATCCCCGAAGATATGCGATGGCCTCCCTGACTACCCATATCATTGGTACTCCACTTCCGTACACAGACATAGCAATTAAACTATACAGCAAAAACAAGTTTTAAACAGCATGGTTAGAGTTCTTCCATATGTTAATACAATGAGTTGTTGGGAGAGTGTATCACAAATCATATCATATGCTGGGAGAGGTGATAGTTATTTATGATCCTCCAAATTAAATATTTTCAAAAGCCTTTACTTCTCAGTCTCTGTCCATTTGCCCAGGGAGGAACACAATCTGGCATGAAATTAATGCCCTCAGAACTGGGAACTTGCACGTCCATTTCGAGTGATCAAATTTCTATACTCGTGTCTTTATAATCACTTCCATCTACTCTATGGTGGCTTAACTAATTCCATGTTTTACTATCCCACAGTGTTAAGTATTTGCATTTCATACTTAGATTTAATAACATAGCCATAAGGTATACATATGCTAAATCAATCCTCAGATCAGTCCCCTTAAAAAAATTTTACACTCTTGTCCTTTGGGACTCTCTGGTGCTGTCGTCAAGACCATTGGTGATCTGTTATATTGAGTTATCTTGAATTTCTGGTGTCAGATTCATGCTGGGTTTTGAATGTGATACATATAAAGTTATTACCTTCAATGTTCAGTCTCTCATCATTCCATATTAAGTAAATTTTGAAAGCATTTAGATTTAATTCACAAAACATACCTACAAAAATACAAAAATAATTTATATACATTGAAGCTTTACACAGGATGCCTGCTAACTTTTCCATGAAGGATTTTTACCTATTGAAAAAATCCTTTATTTAAAATTCGGCCTGTTACTTTAAGGGAATTTAGGCAACTGGAAGTGAGGGCAAGGTTCTTTCTGCAGGTCAGTCCTTCTTTTTCTCATGGCTCTGCTTTATGATGGCATTTATGCTTTGAGGGAAATAAGTAAATAGTGCTAAGAATAGAACTCCAAAATAAGGCTGCTTTTATTCCACATCCAATGGATTGCCCAGATACTTGGCAAACCAGACTGGCACAGAACTGAGTTATCACACACCTTTTACAAAGCTTTATTCAACAGCCAATGTTTCCTTCCTTATGTCCCAATGTGCCTGGATGTCAGATTGACAATTTCACTCCAGCAGGTTTGTATCTGGCTCTGATGTTGTGCAAGGCCAAACTTGTTCCTCATCAGTTCAAAAGTTGTGGTAGAGCATTCTATGGCCAGAGAAACTATTTCAATTGTAGTTGAGACTGCAAATGCACACTAAACCAGCAGGTGCCACACTTTTGCTATTGGAGCTGTTCATAAAAAAATCTGCTTATCTTCTCTCATTGTTCTTAATTAATTTTTCTCAATCAAACCTAAAACAATTCCAAACACTTAATAGAGGCCAGAACTAGAAAGATTATGCGGTTTAATGCGTGGCTAAAGAGTTGGTGAGGAGGGAAGCATAAGATATTTGGATCATTGCTCTCTCTTGCAGGGAAGGTGGGATCTGTACAGAAGAAATGGTTTTCGCCTAAGCTGGAGGGAGACTAATATCTAAGGGGGAAAGTTTGTTAATGCTGCATGATGGGGTATAAACTAGAAATGCGGGGGATGGGAACCAGAGTGCCAGACCAGTTAGTGGAGAGGTTGTGGAGGCAGATGTTGATAAGACTTCAGACAAAGTTAGGAATCAAAAGGTTGAACAGGGTGCAACTAGTGCCCTGAGCTGCCTGCGTTTCAATACAATAAATATCGACAGAAAGGTGGACAATCATGCTGCAGATGAGTTAGCTGGTTTAGAAACAGAGCAATGTGTAGTGAGAAGAGGCTGTTGATAGGGCAAAATTGCAGACAACAGGATATATTGCAATGCAAAAGGTGGACAAAATCGAAAAGGGTAAATACAAGACTGAAGATGTTGTATTTGAATGTGCGCAGTATACAGAATAAGGTAGATGAACTTGCAGCACAGTTGCAGATCAGCAGGTATGATGTTTTAGGCATCACTGAAATATGGCTGAATGGTTATAGCTGGGAGCTTAATGTCTAAGGATACAGATTGTATTGAAAGGATAGGCAGGAAGGCAGAGGGGGCAGTGTTGCTCTGTAGGTGATAAATGAAATCAAGTCATTAGAAATAGGCGACATAGTGTTGATAGGATCATTGTGGATAGAGCTAAGGAACTGCAAGGGTAAAAAGACCCTGATGGGTGTAGTATACGACTCCTGGACAGTAGTAAGTAGGTGGCCAACAAATTACAATGGAAGATAGAAAATACATGCCAAAAGGGCAACGTTACAGTAATCGTGGGGGACCTCAATATGCAGGTAGATTGGGAAAATCAGGTTGGTGCTGGATTACAGGAGGAAGAATTTCTGGAGTGCGTATGTGATGGCTTTTTAGCTCACTAGAAGATCAGCAATTCTGGATTGGGTGTTGTGCAATTAACTGGAATTGATTGGAGTGTTTAAGGCAAAAGAACCCTGAGGGTCAAGTGATCATAATATGATCAAATCCACCCTGAAATGAGAGAAGGAGAAGCTAAAGTCTGATGTATCAGTATTACAGTGCAGCAAAGGGAATTACAGAAGTGTGAGAGAGGAATTGGCCGGAAATGATTGGAAAAGAACACTGGTAGGGATAATGGCAGAGCAGCAATGGGTGGAATTTCTAGAAGCAATTCGGAAGGCACATGATACATACATCCCAAAGAGAAAGAAGTATTCTAAAGGAAAGAGGACACAACCGTGGCAAACAAGAAAAGTCACAGCTGACATAAAAGCCAAAGAGAGGGTATATAACAGAGGAAAAATTAGTGGGAAGTTAGAGGATTGGAAAGCTTTTCAAAACTAACCGGAGGCAACTAAAAAGTCATTAAGAAGGTAAAGGTGGAATACAAAGTAGGCTAGCCAATAATATTAAAGAAGATACCAAAAATTTCTTCAGAAACATAAAGTGTAAAAGAGAGGCGAGTGGATATTAGACCATTGGAAAACAATGCTGGAGAGGTAGTAATGGGAGACAAGGAAATTGCGGACAAACTAAGTATTTTGCATTAGTCTTCACTGTGGAAGACACTAGCAGTATGGTGGAAGTTCCAGGTGGCAGGTGTCATGAAGTGTGTGAAGTTACCATAACTACGTGTTGGCGTGTGGCCAAGTGGTTAAGGCGTTGGTCTAGTGATCTGAAGGTTGCTAGTTCGAGCCTCAGCTGAGGCAGCGTGTTGTGTCCTTGAGCAAGGCACTTAACCACACTTTGTACTGCGACGACACCGGTGCCAAGCTGTATCGGCCCTAGTGCCCTTCCCTTAGACAACATCGGTGGCATGGAGAGGGGAGACTTGCAGCCTGGGCAACTGCTGGTCTTCCATACAACCTTACCCAGGCCTGCGCCCTGGAAACCTTCCAAGGCGCAAATCCATGGTCTCACGAGACTAACAGATGCCTATAATACCATAACTAGAGAGAAGGTTCTTGGGAAACTGAAAGGTCTGAAGGTAGATAAGTCACCTGGACCAGATGGTGTACACACCAGGCTTCTGAAACCGGTGGCTGAAGAGATCGTGGCGGCATGAGTGATGATCTTTCTAGAATTACTAAATTCTGGAATGGTCCAGAAGACTGGAAAATTGAAAATGTCACTCCATGCTTCAAGAGGGAGAGAGGAAGAAGAAAGGAAACTATAGGCCAGTTAGTCTGAGCTCAGTGGTTGGGAAGCTGTTGGAGTTGATTATTAACAATGAGGTTTCAGGGTGCTTGGTGACACGTGATAAACTAGGCCATAGTAAGCATAGTTTCCTCAAGGGAAAATCTTGCCTGAAAAAGGTGTTGGAAATAACAAGCATGATAGACAAAGGAAAATTGTTTGATGTTGAGTACATGGATTTTCAGAAGGCCTTTCTCTAGGTGCCACACATGAGGTTGCTTAACAAACTACAAGCCCATGGTATTAGAGGAAAGATTCTGGCATAATAAAGCAGTGGCTGATTGGCAGGAGGCAAAGAGTTGGAGTAAAGTGAATCTTTTCTGGTTGGCTGCCCGTGACTAGTGGTGTTCCACAGTGATCTGTGTTGGGACCAATTATTTTTACATTAGATCAATGATTTGGATGGTGCAAAGTTAGCAGATATATGAAGAATGGTGGAGGGACAGGTAGTTTTGAGGAAATAGAAAGGCTGCGGAAGGACTTAAGCAGATTAGGGGAATGGGCAAAGAAATGGCAGATGGAAGACAGTGTCAGGAATGTATCGTCATGCACTTTGGTGGAAGAAATAAAAGGACTGACTACTTTATAAATGGAGAGAAAAGACAAAAACTGAGGCACAAAGGGACTTGGGAGTCCTTGTGCAGAATTGCCTAAAGGCTCATTTGAGAGGAAAAGTGGATCTGCCATGATAAAATGACAGAGCAGACTTGATGGGGCAAATGGCCTATTTCTGCTCCTATATTTTATGGCCTTATGGTTTTATGGAGACTAGAACTGGAGGTTACAGATTTAAGATTAAAGGTGAAATATTTAAGAGAAACCTAAGGGGGAAACTACTTTACTCAGAGGATGGTGTGAGTGTGGAGTGATTTTCCAGCAGAGGTGTTAGCTGCAGATTTAATTGTAAGATTTGAGAAGTTTGGTTAAGTACATAGATGAGAGCTGTTTGGATGGCTATGGTCCAGGTACAGTTAGATGGGACGAGGCAGAGATTTGAGTTGGCATGGATTGGATGGGTCTGTTGTATTACTCTTTGCTTCTGTAAATCAATATTGATGTTTTCAGGTTGGAAAATCTAATCTGTGTTTATGTCTGGTTCACCACTTGAGTACATAAGGCAGTGACTCTTGGCAGTTTGGTGTTTTGTGCAGCAGCCAATCAGTAATTGGGATTGATTGGAAAGAACAAATTAAAACAAGGTGGGGCAAGCAGAGGGGTCATTGTTGGAGTTGGCAAAGTTTGAGGGCTCACATGAGGTTCCTTAAGAAACTATGAGCCATTACAGAGAAAGATTCTAGCATGGAGAAAGCAGTGGCTGATTGGCAGGAGGCAAGAGGTTGGAATAAAGGGAGCCTTTTCTGACTGGCTGCTGGTGACTAGAAGTGTTCCACAGGGGTCTGTGCTGGGACCAATTCTTATGCACGTTATATGTTAATGATTTGGATGATGGAATCGATGGCTTTGTTGCAAAGTATGAAGATAGGTGGAGAGGCAGGCAGTGTTGAGAAAGTAGAGATGCTGCAGAAGAACTTAGATAGGTTAGGAGAACAGGCAAGGAAATGGCAGATGGAATACAGTCTCTGGAAGTGTATGGTCATGAACATTGGTAGAAGAAATGGAAGGATTGACCATTTTCTAAATGGAAAGAAAATACAAAACACTGAGATGCAAAGGGACTTGGCAATCCTCGTGCAGGATTCTCTGAAGGCTAATTTGCAGGTTAAGCCTGTGGCGAGGAAGGCAAATGCAATATTAATATCAATTTCAAGAAAAAAAGGATGCAATATTGAAACTTTATAAAGCATTGGTGAGGCCTCACTTGGAGTACTGTGAGCAGATTTGTGCTTCATATGTTAGAAATGATGTGTTGGAACTGGAGAGGATTCAAAGGAAGTTCACAAAAATGATTCCAGGATTGAATGGTTTGTCATATGAAGCATGTTTGATGACTCTGGGCCTGTATTCACTAGAATTCAGAAGAATGAGGAGAAACCTCATTGAAACCTATCAAATGGTGATAGGCTTTGATGGAGGTGGATGTGGAGAGGTGTTTCTTGTGGTGGGAGAGCCTAAGACCAGAGGACACAACCTCAGAATAGAGGGGTATCCTTTTAGAACAGAAATGAGGAGGAATTTTTTTAATCCAGAGAGTGGTGAATCTGTGGAATTCTTTGCCACAGGGACCTGTGGATGCTAATTTGTTATGTATATTTAACTTGGAAGTTGATAGATTCTTGATTGGTCAGGGCATGAAGGGATAAGGGAGAAGGCAGGAGACTGGGCTGAGAGGAAAATTGGATCAGCATGACGAAATGGCGGAGCAGACTCGAAGAGCCAAATGGCCTAATTATGCTGTTATATCATATGCTCTTATGATCTTAATTCTTTTCAGAAATTACAATCCATCAAATAGTTATGTTATCATAAATTCAGTGCGTATCATTTGAATTGCAACACAATTCCAACATTCATTCTATCCCGTTCTATATGTATTTAATTTTTATTTAACTATGAAAACCATTCCAGGGATTATTGTTTCCTGAGATAGAAACAGGATAAAAGTCATATTGAGGGTGAATTAGAGAATCTCAAATATAATCCACACTTTCTCCTGCTTTTCCCTTTCCATTGGCTACTTTCCTTTGAAGAGCATTGACAAAGGCCACTTTTACACTTTCACATGCAAAAATTGGCCTGAAACATTTATTCACGCATGAAGAAGGCACACCAGCAGCCCTATCTTGTTATGAGTTTGAGGAGATTTGCTATATCATCAAAGATACTAGCAAATTTCTACAGATCATGATCATCGTACTGGTTTGCATCACCATCTGGTATGAAGCCTCCAATTTGCAGGATGAAAGGAGGCTATAGAGGACTGAGACTAAGCCGGGTGTATTACAAGTACAACCCTTTCCACTATCAAGGACATCTTTAAGAGGTGGTTCCTCAAGGACTTTCCTGGTCCGGGACACGTCCTTTTTTCATTACTACCATCATGGTGAAGGTACAGGATCGTTTAAGTCCACACTAAGTGTTTTAGTAACAGCTTCTCCCTTCTGTCATCATATTTCTGGATCATGAACCCATGATCATGATTACTCTTCTTTTGCACTATTTATTTATTTTTTCAACTCATAGTAATATTTATGTCTTGTACTGCACTGTCAGTGGTAATTGTGAGAGTGATTTTTGGGTTTAGCACATTTACAGATAGCAAATGACTTCTCAGCCACCGATCTTCAATTCTGAATGTAAATTTAAATGAACAAACAACACACACACAAAACGTTGGTGAACGCAGCAGGCCAGGCAGCATCTATAGGAAGAGGTACAGTCGACGTTTCAGACTGAGACCCTTCGTCAGGACTAAATGAAAGAAGAGATAGTAAGAGATCCCACTGATCTCCCTCCCGGCACTTATCCTTGAAAGCGGAACAAGTGCTACATATGCCCTTACACTTCCTCCCTCACCACCATTCAGGGCCCCAGACAGTCCTTCTAGGTGAGGCGACACTTCACCTGTGAGTCGGCTGGGGTGATATACTGCGCTCGGTGCTCCTGATGTGGGCTTCTATATATTGGCGAGACCCGATGCAGGCTGGGAAATCATTTCGCTGAACACCTACGCTCTGTCTGCCAGAGAAAGCAGGATTTCCCAGTGGCCACACATTTTAATTCCACGTCCCATTCCCATTCTGATATATCTATCCATTGCCTCCTCTACTGTCAAGATGAAGCCACACTCAGGTTGGAGGAACAACACCTTATATTCCCTCTGGGTAGCCTCCAACCTAATGGCATGAACATTGACTTCTCTAACTTCCGTTAATGCCCCACCTCCCCTTCGTGCCCCATCCCTTATTTATTAATTAATTAATCAATCAATCAATCAATTTATTTATTTATTTATTTATTTATTTATCCTTTTTTCCTCTCTTTTTTCTCCCTCTGTCCCTCTCACTATAACTCCTTGCCCATCCTCTGGGCTCCTCTCACCCTTTCTTTCTCCCTAGGCCTCCCGTCCCATGATCCTCTCCCTTCTCCAGCTTCACATCCCTTTCTGCCAATGAACGTTCCAGCTCTTAGCTCCATCCCTCCCCCTCCTGTCTTCTCCTATCATTTCGGATCTCCCCCTCCCCCTCCCACTTACATACCTCTTACCATCTCTTCTTTCAGTTATTCCTGACAAAATGTCGACTGTACCTCTTCCTATAGATGCTGCCTGGCCTGCTGCATTCACCAGCATTTTTTGTGTGTGTTGCTCCATGTTTGTGTGAATTTAAATGAATTGCTTCCTAAAAGCCATAAATTACAATCCAGACAATGCTGATTAAAATTCATTTAGATGTCTGTGGTGTGGGTGTAATCAGGAGGTGGGAAGTTGGTGTGTAGTTTCAAGGAAAGCATTGCAAATATGGAATTATCCTTTGATACTTAGCACATAAAATGTGTATAGTTCTGGACATAAGCAAACCTTTCAACAGAAAGCGTCCCCATGTATTTTGTATCTTGCCAGCTGTATCTTGTTTTGACAGATAAAGAAGCTGCTTCATGTGTGCCAGTACTTTTCTCCTGTGACTTCATTCATGCAACAACAGTAATAAAGTGAGCAACACACACAGAATGCCGGGGGAACTCAGCAGGCCCAGCAGTATCTATGGAAAGGAGTACAATTGACGCTTTGGGCCAAAAACCTTCATCAGGACTGCCTGGCCTGCTGAGTTCCTCCAGCATTTTGTGTGGGTTGCTTGGATTTCCAGCATGAGCAGATTTCCTCTTGTTAGTAATAAACCTGATTCTGATTCTGTTGGAGGCTCTGTTTTGACCTTTAAAACATAATTTCTTTACTTCAGGCCTGCTGAGTGTACATAGTTCTGACAGAGATCAACCAAAATTTTGCCTGCCAAAGAACAAAACAATAACACAAGGTAATAGAAGTTCCATATCCTCTTCTGACTTGAAGGATAACAATTATATTTAATATTGCTATATATGTGGTATCCAATTTAATACCTCATCTTGAATGCCGAGCAACTGAACCTTCTTGACCAGCCTCCCATGCAGGACCTTGTCAAGTGCCTTGCTCAAAATATCCTCAAAAATTCTATAAGATTGGTTAGACACGACCTACCACACACAAATCCATGTTAATTATCTTTATCAGTCTCTGTTTATTCAAATGCTCATAGGTATATCCAGTCCCTTAGAATACCTTCCAATAAATTTCTCACTACTGATGTTAGGCTCATTGGCCTATAATTTCCTGATTTATTCTTGGAGCCTTTCTTAATCAGTGGAACAACACTAGCTGTCCTCCAATCTTCCCGTGCCTCACCTGTCACTAAGGATGATTTAATTATCTCTGCTAAGGCCATTGTGAATGCAAAATTCTGCTCCTGCCAACTTCTCCAGGTAACCCAAATGGATACACCTCCTCTGCTCCTTGATGCAGTTTCCACGATCTGGCCGATATATGCTGCTCTGCACTCAGGACAGCCATCCTGTGTCTAAGGACATCTTTGACCCCCATAAGCTGAGATTTGAACTTCCTTACAGGTTTGGGGATGGTATTTATCTGGCATTTCTTCAGGATCCAGGCGGTCTTTCCAGAAACAGTGGGAATATAGAGAAGATAACAATAGCAAAGGGTTCCTTTGTATTTGTTATACAGTTCTTGTTCCTTTGTATTTGTTATACTGCTTTTGTTACATGTACGTGCAGTTCAACTCTTTGAGTGATTATGCAGAAAGTTTGAAGTTAATAACTCATCTCCTTCTACCTTAGGCCACGAACTTATCAATTACCCCCGCTGTGGACCACTTCTGGAGATCCAAGACGCTGACTTCTACAAAAATGGGATCCATATGCTCCATGACCGCTGGACTAAGTGTGTTAATGTAGGAGGGGACTATTTGAAAAATAAATGTGCTAGGTTTTCTAAAATTGACTCCTTCTACCTTAGGCCACAAACTTATCAATCACTCCTTGTATGCTCTTCATGCAGGTGAAGTCATCAGGGACGCTAACGGTCTCCCTGCCTTCCCACATCCTTCAAGATGAACATTCGACTATCCTACCTGGCATTCCTACTGCTCTAACTATGAAATTATAAAGAAGGAAACGATAAATTAGCTGTAAAAAAAATCTACCTACAGCTTTTCAATTTCTCTTACTGAAGCCTCACCTTGCTGAAGCCTTGAAGAGCTACAGCCTCAAAATCTCCACTCTAACACTGTCCACTCCAACAATGGCTGCTCCAACAAAGGCCGCTTTGCTTTCCCTGCCTAATTTTAATTTGCAGTTGCTAATGAATCCTGATCTCTCATTCGCCACTGCTCAAACACTAAAACTCCTGTGAACGCTGCTTTTTTTATGGTCACTTACTGACTTGAGTGATTCAACTCTTCTGTCTCTCCTGATCTATTCACCACTGTTCAAACATATACTGTATAAGTCTTATTGCTACATTCTCCAATACCCTCTTCCTACTTCCCTCAAAGCTAATTCAATATTATTTCACAAAATATTTTGAATAGTCCTGATGTCTTCTACTGGTGAACTCTCTGACTGTTACTTGAGACAGGACAAGTTGTTTGCCATGGAATCCTACTCTGACCCCACCATCTCAGAAGATATTGACTCAGCAGTTCCTCAGATGGTGTATAACTATCCAAATACACTTCATAGACCCAAGTGTGCTTTAAGAACTGTGACAAAACAGAGAATCTTGCCCATATTTGGTCTACATGCTAACAGATGACTTGTCCATTTCCCAGAATGACCAGCTATGGCAATACGTCCTCCGTCACTGCAAGAATATTTCATTCAACATTGAATATACAAGCAAATACTTCATCTCCAAGTCCAAAATCCCTTAGTTTTATATAGTTTTTCATGGATATACTTTAATTTTTATTTGTTTTTAGCTTTGATTGCCAGATTTGGGAATGATGAGATCAAAAGATGACCTAAATTCTGTTGCCTGGAATAACTCTGTAGAGACTGTCGAATGGTAAACTGCAATGTACTGAGGTAAGATTACCTTCAAAGTGCCTCGTTGCAGTTTCTTGATTTTGTCTTTGAAGTTGGAATAATGCTCTTCATTAGTCCTTTAGAGGAAGGATGACATGCAACAAACAAGAGCCTGCTGAGTGCACGTCTGCAAATGTACAGCTTACAGAAATCAACAAGAATATTGAATACTAAAGAACAATCCAGAGACACATGGTGAGTGGCCAAAAGCATCATGATCCCCTCTGTCTTTCAGGAAATGAATATCCAGTTATATTGTAAAATAAATTGTATAGATTACTGCAGCTATTTTATATACTGTATGGCAACCATCAACAGTGAGAACTTCCAGGAACTGTTCTCACTGATATTTTTGTAGTCAGTTCTCTTGAACTTGAAATCAAAACTTTTTGATTCAAAGTTGAAAGCGCTCCAAGTCTCATCAAATAATATTGTTCACAATCACAGAATTTTCCTAAACTAAATGAGGTCACCGAAAGAGATCCTTCTAAGCATCACCTGGCAGAATTGAGTTCTTATATATGGAAAACTTGAACTAAGGCATTGGATTTTATGGGTATAAATATTCTTCATTGGCAAGTAATAAGATTGATGAGTGTCCTTTGTTTATGTAAAGATAAAGGCTCGGAATAATTGGTGGATGGATAGTTTAAATCTGATCACAGCTATTATTATTGAATGGCCAGGCATTCTCTTTGTTCTGAATATCGTGGAAGTGGCAATAAACAATTAACGTAATGATGTTTCCTGCACCTCTATAACATATATGTTTTGATGTAGAAAAAAGCATTGGTTCCATTGTTGTAGCATGAACAAACTCACTGGAGAGACACTGAAGCTAGTGGATACAGAAGTGTTTTATTCATCAAAAACAAGCAACAGGCATCATATTGAGACACTCTTGGAAGAAGGAACCTGCCAAAACCAATACTACATAACATTTTATATGCTAAAGATCAAAGGTAACAGCATGACAATTCTATTATTGCCATGTATCTACAATGCTTACTTTGAATTACATATAGTTTTCAAAAACGTCCCTCTTCACACCCACACTCCAGACACCCAAAATGAATTCTAATTCCTACTGACTCTAGGTCACATTCATGCATCTGTGGTCTAAGTGTAGTGTTTCTTTGTTTGCAATTGACCCCAACCTACAGCTCCAGGACGCCCGTTGTTCTGAGCTTCATTGTAAATTCAATCTGAAAATCACATTCAAATCTTAAGAATGGCTGCTGTTGAAATTAATATTTGCTATATACCCTAATGTCAGAATACGCCCTAACACCATCACAATAAAAGCCTTGTGGATACTGAGTGTATAGGCATAAACTGGAGCCAAGTTTGTCAGTTTTCCTCCAGTTCATTTTGTAGCAATCCTATCACATGGCACAACTGCTCTAGAGAGGCTGTGGTATTTTAGGACTCAACTACTTACATCATAACACTTCCTGAACTGAAGAATATCACAATTTCCAATGAATTTGGGCACAAAACTATATCCTAGCAACTTCTTTACTGTCATACCATGGAAATAGAGCAATGGAGCCTCCACTTACACCAAAATACTGGGACTCTCTCTGTTGCACTCCCTGAAACAGAACTAGAGCACTCCAAGGAAATTCCTGGCACACGGGTAAATAACTAACTTTTCCATCATCCAATTCCAGGAATGTACGTATCTATAAAATAGTTCTGAGAAGTGGTTTACAGATCAAAGAATAGCTGCTGCTCTTTGTTAGAAATCAATGTATACAATAAGATTAAAATATGCATTGTGGAAACTATGGAATTCAGGAGGATCGAATTTCTAATGCAATCTCAGACCCAGCTTTAAAGAGCTTAAGTGCCAGCCAAGTGATTAGGGTCTGGAGCCAAAGGATTTGCTAAAATCTTTGTGTCTTTCAGTTTAAAGGTGATAGTGGAAGGGTTGAAATCTGTCACAAGGTACCCCACCCAGGGAAACCTACACTAATTAATTGGGCAGACAGCTTAATGCATTTTTATGATATCCCTTTGCTATTTTTAAGTGTGCTGACTTGCTTACTTTAAATAGATTAATGCCTCTGCTAAAATGAGTGACAAACTGATATCACGGAAACTATTTTAGTAGCTACGCATTTCTACAAGGAAACCTTGGCTAACAGTAGGGAATACTAGAATCTGGGGCGGCCTTGCTTGGAAAATCCTATGTAATGTGCATCCACTTTGCTAATGTGTGTGTCTGTGTAATGATAGACTCCTCTTGAAAAATGACCTTTAAATGTTTGCCTCCTAAAAGAAGTAAACCCTTTCCGTGCTTGTTTAGTGGAGAGATGATTCTTTGCTGTGTAAATCCACTTGAACAGAAAAGATGTGGCTCTTACAGTAAATAATTAGAGAGGTGCCTTTCAAATAAACACATTGACTGAACCAGCTTCGTTCTGTGGAATTCCTCTGGTTCTCCAGAGATTCAGATGATCTATTGTTATATGCTTTTCTCAGATGATAAGGATTTAAAAGAATTTCTCCAGAGTCATTTTCTATTCCAACTATCGAAGCAGAGGCCAAATGCCTTCAAATTGCAGTTCATGGATATAATTCTTATATTAGATCTGTTTGATAGGCATCCTTTCCCGTATTGGAGGATGCAAGAAGCTGACTGCTCTTTTTAAGTGAAGTTGATGTTGACTTTCTATACTGATATTACGGCTTCTGTCAGTAACAGACTCATCAGTGGTCACTACAATGACAACAATCTCTATTATTTATATAGTAACTTTAACATAGCAAGATAACTTCAAGGTTTTTGAGTGAAACCATTCATGCCAAGTCCCATGAGATGTCTGGGCAGATTACTAAAAGCTTGATTAAATAACTAGGTTTGAAGAAATGTCTTAAAGCATGACAGATAATGAGCTGGAGACATTTAGGCAAGGAAATGCTGATCTTGGGTACATGGCCCCAAAGTCATGCCTGTTGATGGTGAAGCAATTTAATTCAAGGGAAAAATTAAAGCAGTGAAGATATTATGAAGTCATACAGAATAGAAACAACCTTTTGATCATGTGGATCTCCAGAGGCTTTTTCCCAGGACTGAAATGGCTAACACAAGGGGGCATAGTTTTAAGGTGCTTGGAAGAAGGTACAGAGGAGATGCCAGGGTAAGTTTTTAACACAGAGAGTAGTTGGTGCATGGAATGCACTGCCGCTGATGGTGGTGGAAGGAGATACAGTAGGGTCTTTTAAGACACTCTTCGATAGGTGCATGGAGCTTAGAAAATAGAGGGCTATGCGGTAGGGTAATTCTTGGCAGTTTCTGGATTAGGTTACATAGTCAGCACAACATTGTGGGCTGAAGGGCCTGCTACGTACTGTAGATTTCTATGTTCTACTGTATGTTCTTTGGCCCAACTTGTCCATGCTGACTAAGATTGCCATCTAAAATAATTCCATTTGCCTGTGTTTGGTCTGTATCCTTTGAAATATTTACTCTCCATGTGCCTGTCCAAGAAACTTTTAAATACTGTTAATGTACCTGCCTCAACTGTACATCTGGCAGCTCATTCTATATTATAATGACACTCTGGGTGAAAGCATTACCACACAGATTCCTATTAAATATCTCTCCTCTCACCTTAAACCTTTGTCCTATGTACAGATACAAGATCAAGGGGAGACTTGGAAAAACTTTGCTACAGTAGAGGAACTACCACACAGAACACCACCACCCCCCCCACCAAACATACAGGATTGACCTCTGGCAACAAACAGAAGCCCACCAAACAATACAGTGCAAGACCCCACAGAAATGTTATCAGACGGGGCACTACTTGACAGACAGAAGTGGTGCACTTTCAACAGAGCGAGAGCGGGAATTCGTAGGATGGGAGACAATATGGTGAAGCGGGGTTTAAAGACTAGCGAATCCTGTGAGTGTGGCGAAAGGGTGCGGAACATTGAACACATTCTGCGCAACTGCCCACTCTCACCTGATTTAGCTGACACTGACCTGCTCAAATCAACCAAACAACACTAGGGTGGGTGGCTGGCTGTCTGGTGTGACAAGCTATGCTGATGAAGGGGAGACTTGGGGGAAAGAAAGGTGGAGAGTTTTAAAATTGTACTATTGCTAAGCATTAAATTCTTATAACTCAGTGAGAAAGGAAGCGAGGAGTGAACAGGTTTATGATGCATTCTGACAGGGACAGCAAAGTTTGAAAGAATTCGTGTTAACACAGAGTGGAAACAGGGAAGGTAGCCAGGAGTTTCCTGAAATAACTGAATTTACAGGTACCAAAGGTGCAGATGAGATGGAGTCTGATGATATTACAGATGGAAAAGGAAGACGAAAAGCTGATATATACATATAGTGCAAGGTACAATTCAGAGTCAAATACAAGAACTAACCTATGGATCTTCAATCATTTTGAGGTCAATTTTCAACTTTTTTCCATGGAGTTTTAAAAAATCCATTTTGATTAAGATAACTTGTTTAAAAAGCCTGAAGGGAGCAGAGGTGCAGTAAAATAAGAGTTCCATTGTGCGATTCCTCATAGCTACACCACATCTTTGAAGAACAGGGTTACGGGTTCTGAACAGTACTTCAAAGGAAAACATGTGGAATTAGTCACACTGGCATAACATTGCATGTCTTTAGGAGAGATTGGTCTTGTTTGTAAATGATACAACGTGACAGTAGTGGTGGAATGATTAAGGGGGGCACTTTCAAAGTGATAGACAGGAGGAGTACTGTATCATGGAAGGGTATATGTACCAAGTAGTTTTCGAAGATATAAAGGGTAAGACTTCGCTGGAATTTGAAGTTGAGGATGAAGTTGCATTCTCTGGAGTAATTGTAGCTAGGTGGGAGACAAATGATGAATGAATGGAGGTCGGTGCAAGTCAAAGTTCAGGCAGCAAAATTTAGGTGGATAAAACATGGAAGGTCCGAAGAGAATAGATGAATCTGGAGGGTTGGCTGAGTGTTTCAATAAATGACAGAATGAGTCGGGAATAATAAAGATATCTAAGAAAATTCCCTTAAGCCTGATTGGAGGAATCTTAGCAATTATGTTAATTAGGGAAACAACTCTTTTCATGTTGTTTAAACCTCAGTTTATACTCAAGATGACCATTGTAATGTATGGATCAATTTCTTTTAGAAGAATAAACCCCCACCCCCTAATGCTATGTGTTGATCTATTGTTAGTGCATGTGCTGTTGTCTATGCATGTGTCTGTCTCTGTCTCTGTCTCTCTCTCTCTCTCTCTCACACACACACACACACACACACACACATACACACACACACCAGTTAAAGCCATTTCTGGTGTGTGTGCTCTTATTTGATTGATGCACAGACACTGCAAATTGATGATAAAGATGGGATTCAAACTCATGCATGCAGGCAAGACGTTCAACAAAATTGTTACGATTTTATAAAATCACTTGAACCCTAAATCACTGGTAATAGCTGATAGATTTAGATTTTACAAAAGGAACTAGTCAAAACATGAAAGCATTTCTGAGTACATTGCAGAACTGCGCAAACTTTCCCAGTACTGTGACTTTAGAGATGGACTTTCTGATGCATTAAGGGATAGGCTTGTATGTGTCATGCATGATCAAAACACTCAAACGAGGCTACTGACAGAAAGAGACCTAACCTTAGAATGGGCATTGACCATTGCAGTATTGTTAGAGACTGCAGCAAAGGATGCAGCAGAACTACAGAAAAAGAGGTTAGAATATGAAATGCACAAAATACCCGAGTGGTGCAAAAAGCCAAAAATGTTATCGACGTGGCAAATCCTCCCATGATGCAAATAACTGTTGGTTAGAGAAAAAGTCTGCAGAAAGTGTCACAGACAAGGTCACATAGAGAGAGTGCGCAAGGCAGACAAAAAGCACAACTGAGTGTAACATCTCAAATACAAAACTAAACAAATGCATAAAGTTACCAAATGTAAAACAGAATCAGACAATGTAGAATCTGGCAAAGGTGAACTGTCATGCCTGGAACTATATAGTATTGCTGAAGCAGATCACAATATAATATGGATCACAATAGATGTGTCTGGTGTAAAACTGAAAATGGTGCTGCATGCAGTGCCAGCTTTGACTATAATTCCAGAGGGTGACTCCAACAGACTGTTTTCTAAGATACTATTAGAGAATACCCCAGTGACGCTAAAGACCTAAACAGGTGGAAAAGTGTCCCCCAAAGGTAAACTGAAAGTGAAAGTGACATTGGGGACCAAACACAGTACTTAGAGCTTTATGTACTGAAAAGTGGAGGGCCAGGTCTTTTCAGACATGAATGGTTGAGAAAAATACATCTAGACTGGCACTCAATCAAAACTCTCGATGTGGCAACTGCAGCCCAAATGGTAGCACTAACCAGAGGCTGTCACAGCGGCTTAATGCTAATGAGAAAGTGTTTGAGAAGGGAATCTATAAACAGATTGAAGAATTGGCCAACAGCTGTTCGGGATGGCAAGAAGTTCAAATGTTCAGACACTGTTGCACCCGTGGGAGTGAACATCATCACCATGGCAAAGGGTACATACTGACTTTGCTGGGACATTCATGGACTCCATGTTTCTAATTAGTGTGGATGCTCATTCAAAGTGGCTTGAGGTTATACCAATGAAGTCGACCACCTCAGCAAAGACCGTCTCTGCGCTGAGGACTACCTTCACCAGAAATGGCTTAAATTGTGAGTGACATGGACCACAATGTATGTCAGAAGAATTCTGACTGTTCATGAAGAAAAATGGCTTCAGACATTTCAAGTCAGCTCCTCACCACCCAGCAATGAATGGGTTAGCTGAAAGGTTTATCCAAATCTTTAAGAAGTCCATTAAGGCCATAGGAGGACATTTCTCAAGGTGGACAACTTCCTTTTTTGTGTATCGGAACTCTGTTCACATGATGACAAATCAAACACCTGCAACACTGTTCATGAGGAGGAATCTGAGATCTCACATAGCCCTCCTGAAGGAAGTACAGAATAAACAGTTCAGCCAGTTGCCAATTGAAGCAGCAAGGAGTTTCGAGATTGGACAGGAAGCCCTAGCACATGATTACCGAGAAGACAAGTGGAGACCCAGTGGGATAGCTACAAGAAAGGGACCATTATTGTACACAGTGGATGTTGGAAATCAGATATGGAGACATCATGTGGACCAGATACTGGATGCTCAACCAAAGAACACACCTGGGTTGATTGCATCCAACAAGACGGACACACTACAGACACTGGACTTACCCCTCAGTGATGATCATGTCACTGACAGCAACGTAACACCAGAAACCAAGAACATTGTCCCAGAGAGGACACCTACTAAACCTAATGCCACTTCACGGGTCCAGAGGTGCTGTCCTGAAAGAAACAGAATGCCACCCAAAACACTAAAACTTTAGAAGTTAATCCTCCTGGAGGTGGAATGAAGTCAAGATGCTGCTAAATGGCACCTCATTTGCTTGCATCTTCAGGTACAGCTCTATTTCTGTCTTTGATATCTCTTTTTCCCTTTTCAAGGTTCTCTTGAAGACTCTGACCTGGAGTTATACGCTGACTTTGGTTCTTTGCGGGAATGGACCAGCTCTCAGAGCCTGACAACCAGCTGCACTCACAACATGCTGGAGGAACTCAGCAGGTTGGGCAGCGTCTGTGGAAAAGATCGGTCGACGTTTTGGGCTGGAACCCTTCATGAGGACTGTAGAGGGAAGGGGCAGAGGCCCTAAAAAGAAGGTGGGGGGAGGGTGGGAAGAAGAAGGCTGGTAGGTTCCAGGTGAAAAACCAGTAAGGGGAAAGATAAAGGGGTAGGGGTGGGGGAGGGGAAGCAGGGAGGTGATAGGCAGGAAAGGTGAAGAAGAAATAGGGGAAAACACAATGGGTAGTAGAAGGAGGCAGAACCATGAGGGAGGTGATGGGCAGCTGGGGGAGGAGGCACAGTGACATAGGGATAGGTGAAGGGAGGGGGAGGGAATTACCGGAAGTTGGTGAATTCAATGTTCATACCAAGGGGCTGGAGACTACCTAGACGGTATATGAGGTGTTGCTCCTCCAACCTGAGTTTAGCCTCATCATGACAGTAGAGGAGGCCATGTATGGACATACCTGAATGAGAGTGGGAAGCAGAATTGAAGTGGGTGGCTATGGGGAGATCCTGTCTGTTGTGGCGGACAAAGCAGAGGTGCTCGATGCCACAACAGACAGGATCTCCCAGTAGCCACCCACTTCAACTCTGCTTCCCACTCTCATTCAGATATGTCCATACATGGCCTCCTCCACTGTCATGATGAAGCTAAACTCAGGTTGGAGGAGCAACACCTCATATACCGTCTAGGTAGTCTCCAGCCCCTTGGTATGAACATTGAATTCACCAACTTCTGGTAATTCCCTCCCCCTCCCTTCACCTATCCCTATGTCACTCTGCCCCCTCCCCCAGCTGCCTATCACCTCCCTCATGGTTCTGCCTCCTTCTACTACCCATTGTGTTTTCCCCTATTCCTTCTTCACCTTTCCTGCCTATCACCTCCCTGCTTCCCCTCCCCCACCCCTTTATCTTTCCCCTTACTGGTTTTTCACCTGGAACCTACCAGCCTTCTCCTTCCCACCCTCCTCCCACCTTCTTTATGAGGCCTCTGCCCCTTCCCTCTACGGTCCTGACGAAGGGTTCCGGCTGAAACATCGACCGATCTTTTCCACGGATGCTGCCCGACCTGCTGAGTTCCTCCAGCGTGTTGTGAGCATTGCTTTGACCCCAGCATCTGCAGATTATTTTGTGTTCACAACCAGCTGCTTTTTGATATCCCAAGGACGCGTTCTGGAAGGTTAGCGCGCCTTCAGGGTTCTGGCTCTGGAGACGTGCTGATTCTAGGCCGGTGCTCCTGACTGAAGTGTTGCGGGAGAACACAGAACATCGGGAGCAGAGGGTTGGCTGCTGGAGGTTGTGTGTCCGCTGAGTTGCACCTTTCTGGTGTCAACTCTCTGGGCACAGAGCTTGGAAAAAGCGACGCAACAGACTTTTAACATCATAAATCAGTGAGTTGTTTGTTATGTCTCCGCTCTCACTATGAAACGGGGACACCTCTTGTTACCTTATTTGGAAGAAAGAGAGAGAGCCTGTGGTATATTGAATTACTGGGTGAACGAGAAGTTTTTGGGGTACAGCAAGTCTGTGTCTTTATTGATGCCTTGCTGTACACTTGAGTGCTCAGTGGAGAGTGCTGATGCTTTTTTGCTGGTGGGGAGTGAGGGGGGGTGTTGTTGCCTTGCTACTGCTTGTGCATAGGAGGGGGGAGCTAGAGGGGGTTTTGGGGTTCTAACATTTTACCTGTAATTTATTCTTTGTCATTCATTCTGTTTTTGTGGATGTTTGCGAAGAAAAAGAATTTCAGGATGTGTATTGTATATATTTCTCTGAGATTAAATGTACCTTTGAAACCTATTGAAACCTAGTCATGGACTGTTATTGTGAAATCATGTGTATTTGGAATATGGTTTTATGAGGGGAAATTGAACATTTTGTACCTATACAGTTTTATGTTACATTAATCTAAAGGGGAGCAAGTGTAACATATGGATCTATTTCTTTTAGAGCAATGACCCCACCCCGCCAGCACTATGTACTGATCTGTTGTTTGTGCATGCACTGTTGTCTACATATGTGCATGGTGCGCGCTCGCGCTCGCTCTCTCTCTCTCTCTCTCTCTCTCTCTCCCTCCCCCCTCCTCTCTCCCTCTCTCCCTCTCTCCCTCCCTCTCTCCCTCCCTCCCCCTCCCTCCCCCTCCCTCCCTCTCCCTCCCTCCCCCTCCCTCCCTCTCCCTCCCTCTCCCTCCCTCTCCCTCCCTCTCCCTCCCTCTCCCTCCCTCTCCCTCCCTCTCCCTCCCTCTCCCTCCCTCTCCCTCTCCCTCTCCCTCTCCCTCTCCCTCTCCCTCTCCCTCTCCCTCTCTCTCCCTCTCCCTCTCTCTCTCTCCCTCTCTCTCCCCCTCTCTCAATGTACTGTGAATACACCAGTTAAGGCCATCTCCTGTGTGCATGCTTTTATTTAATTGATATGTTGTTGTGCACAGGCACAACAGCTATCATGTCCAAATAGAAGTAATTCTCTTTGCTACACCTTGCACAATAGAACATCTAACTCTTCAGATATATATTTGCCCTAATTTTGTCCATAATTCTCCTTTGAGGTACTCTAAACCATGTTTTATTTTTCTGGCACTATTGCAACTATCACTTTGATGATCCTTGACCAGATTTTGCATTACCAATTGAAAACTATACCTTGAGATATGTTAGCATGTCTTTCAGTTGCTAGGGTCTATTAATGATTCAAGAGAATTAACATTATCTAATTAAGTCTCTTTAGCTCTCTGAGTGAACAGTTTAGTCAAATATCACATTCCATTGTTCATTCCCACAAAGACTGGTTTATTATTGAGTCACTAAGGTATAACAAGGAAGTACCTGTACTTGGAATAACACACACAAAATAATGGAAGAATTCAGCAAATCAGGCAGTATCTAGGGAGGGGAATAAGCTGACAACATTTCTGGCTGAGGACTGGAAAGGAAGGGAGCAGAATGTAACAGACTTTTAACATTGTAAACCAACAAGTTGTTTGTTATGTCTCCCTGCTTGCTGGGAAAAATGGAGACACCTCCTTCTCCCTTAATAGGGAGAGAGAGAGCCTGTGGTATGTCAGATGCTGGGTGAAACGCTAGTCTTTGGGGTAACTGTGTCTGTGTCTTTGCTATTGCTTTGCTCATGCTTTAGAGCTTGGAGGTGTGTGCCGATGCTTTTTTTTGTCAGTGTGGGGAGGGGCGATTGTTGCCTGCTGCCACTTACATGCGAGAGGGAGGGGAGCTGGGGGGGAACTTTGGGGTCCTTACGTTTAACTGTTGTTCATTCTTTGGGGCACTCCTCTTTTCATGGATGTTTGTGAAGAAAAAGCATTTCAGGGTGTATATTGTATACATTTCTCTGACATTAAATTGGACCTTTAAACCTTTGAGAAGCCTGAATTTGAACGCGGGATAGATGAGGGCAGGTGATCGATGAAGCCAGGTAATAGGAAAGATGGGTAGGTGGGGAATGGTGATGAAGTTAGGAAGCACTTTGTATTGGCAATGTGTCTTGGAGTGCCAGCTGCAAGGTGTACGTACATTGCATTTGTACACAACAGGAGTATAGATGTGAATATACTTTTATTTATTTTTTAAATTTTATTTATTTAGAGATACAGCATGTGACAGACCCTTCCAGCCCAACAAGCCACACCACCCATGAGGCTAATCAGAAGACAATTTACGATGACCAATTAATCTACTGACTGGTATGTCTTTGGACTGTGGAAGGAATCCATGCTGTCTTGGGGAGAACATACCAATTCCTTACAGATGACACCGGTATTGAACTGCAAACTCTGGAACACCCAAAGCTGTAGTAGTGTCGTGCACCCATGTCAAGGTTGTGAATATTACCTCACTGGGGACATACAAAGTATGCAAAGTGCCCATGATCTACAGTGGAATCTTCTACTGGTGATATCTGCTAAAGTTTAGGGTTGCATGGCTCTGTGACGATTCTGCATACTTGTATCATTGGCATGTGTTGGATGCTTGCTTTCCTCTAAGTGGTAGATACTTTGTTGACTGCTACAGCATGGCAAACAGCTGTTGAGTTTCCTCAGGAAGAACTGACACAAGGGAGTGATATCTAAATGATAAAAAAAAGGCATCTGCTTCTTCCTTTTTGACTGCAGACTATAGTTTTAGCCTTGATCCTCCACTCCTCCTGGCTCACATATATCTTATCCCTCACCACCCCCCCCACCACTCCCCCCCCACATTACAACTTTCAGTCCAGTCATCTAACAGGCTGGGAATGTTACAGTTCATTTTATCGCAGATTCCTGCTCTCACCTACAGTCTACCAGCCTTTGTAGGGTGCTGGCTGGTGTTTCAACAGCCCGGAAAATTTCAGAGCCACACCAGGATATACTGTTTCTTGAGCGAGGCCGCTTTTCCATCATTCCTACTGGAGGAGCATTGGATAGCAGCATTAAAAAAAATCATTTCTCCTGAAGAGGGAATCACAGATCAGCATTTATTGCCCATCCCTAATTCTCCTTGAGATGACGGTGATAAGACACCTTGAACTGATAAAGGACTTCCCACTACATTGTTGGGTGGTTATTTTCAACACTTCAGGTGAGTAGGTGACTGTGTATGACTTCATGGGGAAACAGTAGGTGTTTCCAATCCAACTGCTGCCCCTGCCTTTCTTGGTGTAGTTGCTGTTGATATGGGAGGTGCCGATGCAATTGCTGAAGTGAATTGCTACAGTGGATTCTGCAGATGGTATGCACTACAGGCAATGTGCTCCAGAAATGGGAGGATGAACCTTTAAGATGGTGGATGAAGAATCAAACATGTTGGTTGTATTGTCTTGGAGAGTGCTGAAGTTCTCGAGTGTTGTGGAAACCATACTCATAGAAAGCATTCCACTATAATGGAGACTTGTTCCCTGAAGATGATGTAAAGGCTTTGGTGTACAAAGAGCTGAGTCATTCACAACAGGTTACCTACCCTCCAACTTGCTCTTATCATTGGAGTGGCTTTACCAGTTGAATTTCTAGTCAACGAGTGGCTTCTAGGATGATGGTGGTGGGCAAAATCAATTATGATCATCAGAAAGTATTGGAAAAGCACAGTAGGTTAGACAGCATCTGTGGAAAAAGAAACAGGTGAAATTTTGGATCCTTCTATCTTGGCTTTGCAGACAAAAAAAAATTGACTATTCTCTCTCACAGAATCTGCTCAACTTGCTGTTTCTTTTCGAGCATTTTCTGCTTTTGTTGTTTCCGATTTCAAGTATCTGCAAGTTTTTATTTGAATTTCTAATAATGCCAAAGATAGGTGGTTAAACATTCTCTTGTTGGAGATGGCATTTCATAACACAAATGTTATGCCCCTTTTCAATCGATATTGGAGTATTGCCAAGGTCTTGCACAGATTGTCCCACTTGCTGAGGAATTGTGAATGGAATTGAACGTTGTGCGATCAGATCAAACATGCTTGACCCTAGCATTGATGTAGTGGATGACTGTGGTTGAGTCCAGGACACTGTTCTCTGGAACAAATGCATTCATGTCCTGGGCTGAGATGATTGATATCTGATAACCACAAATTCTTTTCTGTCTGTGAGGTATGATTTCAATTGTTGGAATGTTTTCCTCCTTATGTTTTACCAGGAAGAACTCTGTGACTCTCCACAAAGTCAAATGCTGCCTTAGTGTCAAGGTTAGTCACTCTCAGTTCACCTCTGGAATTCAGCTCGTTGCTCAATGTTTGGGAAAGGATAGGAAGGGATCTGGAGCTGAGTGATCCTGATGAAAACAAAGGAGGGCATGGGCAAGCAGGTCATTGGTGACACAGTTCTCCTTCCTCTCTCTGATCTTTGCTCCCCTTTCCCATCACACATAAGCACAACTTACTTGCTTGTCACTTGATAACACGGCTAATAATACCTTACAGATGGGCCGAAGGGACTTATCAGCTGTAGGCGGCAGCTCATCTAGGAGAAGGAAAACTCTGATCTCAAACCTCCGCTGCCTTGCTTTTATCATTGGAGTGGCTTTACCAGTTGAATTTCTAGTCAACATGTGGCTTCTAGGATGGTGATGGGAGACGAAATCAATTATAGGGGAAGGCTTCAGGAGTAAACGCGAGGAAAAAATTCCAGAGCTGGAGCCCCTGAGGCTGTCCTACATTGAGTTCAATGCCAGCTGGCCACTCCTGCGATGCTGCTGGTACCAAACTGTATTGGTCTCTGCCATTCCTTTGAGTTTATCAGATGTGTGGAGGGGCGGAGCTTGCTACATGGGCAACAGCTTGTTCTCCTTTTCCTACTGTCCAGGCTTACGTATCCGGACAGCTAGGATGAAACATCCATGTTCAACTCTGAACAACAGAGGCTCTCACTCACTCACACACTCGCAATACCTTACATCACGTTGCTGTTGGTTGAGACTGAAAGCTACCCCCAAGCCCAGAAGCGGGCCACCCTTTGCTGAAAGAAAGATGGAGGAAGCTGTGTCTTTAGCAGAAGGGAATCTGGCCCGAACCTTCTTTGTTCCATGTGCACTTGAACACAAGGAACTAGGAGCAGGAGTAAGGATCTAGCTCTGCAGTCCGTCTCTGTCACTCAATATGATCTTTGTTGATTTACCCCAGATCTAAATCCTTTTCTGTGCAGGACCACATAACCCTCAAACCACTCCCCACCCCCCACCGTCAAAATTTCACAAGTGTATCCACCTCCAGTTAAACTGCTTCTAACGAGCTAACCTCCACATCTTTCTGGGGTTAGGGAATTTCAGAGATTCACTAGCCTCTGTTAGAAGAAGGTTCTAGTTGGTTTTAAATAACTTTTAACTGTGCCCTCCCACTCAACATTTCCCCCAGTGAAAGGATCGTGACTACACGTTGAATGTAGAAAATTTGTTCCTAAACAGTTCACAGGGCAATTTTAAAAATGTCAGTAGCAGTCTTTTCTCAGCTGCTCCCACTAAGATTTCCAGGCAATGAATCACTAATTTATACCCTGCTTTGCAGGTGGTATGCACCAAGCATGTTATTGCTAATGTAAACTGTTTGACCTTGCAGAATGATGCTGCTACTGTCTCATTTTCTTCCTGTTCCTTTTATTTATAAAAGACCGGTATGACAAAAGCAGAAAGGAGAGTATTGAATAGTCTTTTGCTACTAAGTTGTGCATGTGTATGATGGGAAAGGAGAACAAGGATTAGAGCGAGAGGGACAAGCACTGAGTGCTGTTCTGTTGACTCAGGTTGTGTTTACTTTGCTGCATTTAATTGCACAGTGGCTCCCTTGAGTTATCTGGTAATAGTGATGTAATTGCTTCAGAATCTATCCCTGTGATCTGTTAGACATTGTGGGACATTTCTGCTCATACACTGAAAGATTAATGTATGGCAATGGTAATGTGTGTTATTTGTCATGTTATATAGGTATGACTTTAGGTTAATTGTAATTTATCACCATCAATCATCATTCAAGTCATTGCAAATCTCTGCATTACAATGGCAAGTATCTGTCATTCACAGTTGAATTAGCTGGGACAAATACACAGTGCAATTTTTGTTATAATCGCCTGTGAGAGATCAACTTTTAAGTTACTGTTTTACATATCTCTCGCATATCTGTGTTTGAAAGAAATAATAGCTTGTAATCTCAAGCAATACACACACAATGCTGGAGGAACTCAGCAAGTCCCTTTATTTCCATCGAGGGAAATAAAGACACGACATCTTCAGCAGTCCCTGGAGTAGAGCAGAATGACAGGAGACCTAATCGTTGTGTATAAAATTATAAAGGCTATAGAGGGGTGAATACTTGCATCTTTTTTACTCAGGTTACCTGTGAGTAGAAAAGTAATTAAGAAAGTAAAGATGGAATATGAAAATAAGCTAGCCAATAATATTAAAAGGATGCCAAAAGTTCCTTCAGATACATAAAGTGTAAAAGTGAGGCGAGAGTAAATATTGGACCTCTGGAAAACAATGCTGAAGAGGTGGTAATAAGTATTTTGCATCAGTCTTCACTGTGAAAGTTCAAGGTGTCAAGGGTTACGAAGTGTGTGAAGTTACTATAGAGAGAAGGTTCTTTGGAAACTGAAAGGTCTGAAGGTAGATAAATTACCAGGATCAGATGGTGTACACCCCAGAGTTCTTAAAGAGGTGGCTGAAAAGATTATGGAGGCATTAGTAATGATCTTTCAATAATCACTAGAGTTTGAAATGGTTCTAGCTATGGTCTAGGTCCAGTTAGATGGAACTAGGCAGAAGATTTGGGTTGGCATGGATTGGATTGGTCAAAGGACCTGTTTTCTGCTGTATTATTCTTTGCCTCTGTAAATCAATATTGAAGTTTTCAGGTTGGAAAATCTAATCTGTGTCTGTGTCTGGTTCACTCATTGACTACATAAGGCAGCCAATCAGCAATCGGGATAATTGGAAAGAACAAATTAAAATAAGGCAGTGGTCATTGTTGGAGCGGGCAATGTTTGAGTGGGAATTTTGAGGCTTTACCTCTTCGATGCTTCAGTCAGGAAAGGCTTCATTCAGAGAAAGCAAAAAGCTGTAGGTAGTATTTTTTCCCCACAGTTTATTTATTGTACTTCCTTCTTTATATTTGCTCCATCAGAACAGTAGGGATGCCAGGCAAGATAGTTGAATGCCTGTCTTGCGGGATGTGGAAAGGCAGGGAGACCTCCAGTTTCCCCGATGACTACACCTGCGAGAAATGGACCCAAATGCAGTTTTGAACACTCCACAGTCAGGAGTTGGAGCTGGAAATGGATAATCAAGATGAAACTGGGTTGAATCAAGATGAAACTGGTTGACAGTCACGAAGGGAAAAGGAGTTAAACAGACAGTGTAGAGTATCCCTGTGGCCATCTCCCTCAACAACAGGTAAATCACTTTGGATATTGTTCCTCAGAAGGAAAAGAAGAGGAGAAGAAGTGAGCTGTGGTGATAGGGAATTCGTTAGTTAGAGAAACAAAAAGAAGGTTCTGTGAATGAGAATGAGATTCCTGGATGGTAGGTTGCCTCCCGGGTGTCAGGGTTTGGGGCATCTCAGATTGAGTCCTCAGCATTCTTAAGTGGGAGGGTGAACAGGAGGAGGTCATGGTCCATGTAGGTAGCAATGACATAGGTAGGAAGAGTGACAAGTTTCTGCAAAGTGAGTTCAGGGAGTTAGGTGTTAAGTTAAAGGGCAGGGCCTCCCAGGTTGTGATCTCACGATTGCTACCAGTACCATGCATTGGTGAGGCCTGAAGTAGGAAGATCATACAGTTTAGCACGTGGCTAAGGAGTTGGTGTAGGAGAGAGAGAGCAAAGACTTTTGGATCATTGAGCTCTCTTCCAGGGAAGGTGGGATCTGTACAGAAGAGATGGTTTGCACCTGAGGTGGAAGGGGTCTAATATCCGAGTGGGATGGTTTGCTAGTGCTGCACCGAGTGGGAGGAGAGGTGGGGGTTAAACTGGAGTTGCAGGGGGGCGGGAACCAGAGTTCCCATCCCCCTGCAACAGGCAGGAGAGAGGTTATAGAGACAGATGTTGTTAAGATCTCAGACAAAGTCAGGAATCAAAAGTTGAGCATAGTGCAACTAATGTTCTGAGCTGCATATATTTCAATGCAAGAAGTATTTGGGAAAGGCAGATGAGCTCAGGGCATGGATCAACACATGGAATTACGATATTGTAGACATTAGTCAGATCTGGTTGTAGGAGGGGCAGGATTGGCAGCTGAATACTCCAGGGTTCCATTGTTTTAGATACGACAAAGTGGGAGGGATTAAAGGACGAGGGGTGGTGTTACCATTCAGGGAAAATGACATAGCAGTGCTCAGTCGGGATATACTGGAGAGCTCATCTAGTGAGGTGTTATAGTTGAAACTGAAGAATAAGAAGGGTATGACCACATTAATGGGGCTAAATCTCAGACCACCAAACAGTCCACAGATTTAGGGGAACAAATTTGTGGAGAGATCACAGACTGTTGCATTATCATAAGGTTCTTATAGTAGGTGAATTTAACTTTCCACATATTGACTGGGACTCCAATACAGTAAAAGGACTAGATGGGATAGAGTTTGTCAAATGTGGTCAGGAAAGTTTTCTTAATCAATATGTAGAAGTCCCAATGAGAGAGTGTGTGATACTTGATCTGCTATTAGAGAATGAGACAGGGTAGGTGACAGAAGTTTGTGTAGGGGAACACTTTGCATCTAGTGATCATGATGCCAAAACAATAGGTCTGGTCCTTGGGTTGAGATTCTAAACTGGAGAAAGGCCAATTTTGATGCTGTCAGAAAGGATCTGGCAAGTGTGGATTGGGACAGGCTTTTTTCCAGCAAAGGTGTTCTTGGTAAGTAGGAGGCCTTCAAAGGTGAAATTTTTCAGCGTACAAAGCTCATATGTAAAAGATAAAGATAATCAGGTTTAGGCAATATTGGTTTTCAAGAGATATAGAGGCTCTGGTTAAGACAAAGAAGGAGGTGCATAGTGGATGTATGCAGGTAAGGACAAATCAGGGACTTATGATGCATGAGACATGCAAGAGAACACTTAAGAAAGAAATTAGGAAGCTTAAGTAAGGCATGAGGTTGCCTAGCAGACATGGTGAAGGAGAATCCTAAGGGATTCTACAGATATGTTAAAAGCAAAAGGATTGGAAGGTACAAAATTGGTCCACTGGAAGATCAGAATGGTGATCCATGTGTGCAGCCAAGAGGTGCAGGAGATGTTAAATGGGTTTTTAGCATCTCTGTTTACTCAAGAGACAGACGCAGTGTCTATTGAAGTGAGGCAAAGCAGCAGCAATGTCATGGACCCTATACAGATTACAGAGGTGAAGGTGTTTGCTGTCTTGGAGCAAATCAGGGTGGACAAATCCCCAGGGCCTGACAAGGTGTTCTCTTGGACCCTGTGGGCGGCAAGTACATAAATTGTAGGGGCCTTAGCAGAGATATTTAAATCATCCTTAGCGACAGGTGAAATACTGAAGGATTGGAGGATAGCTAAAGTTGTTCCACTGATTAAGAAAGGCTTTAAGAATAAATCGAGAAATTATAGGCCAGTGAGTCTGACATCAGTAGTGTGAAATTTACTGTATGGTATTCTAAGGTACTGGATATACGTATGTGTATTTGGATAGACAGAGACTGATTAAGGATCATCAGCATGGTTTTGTGCTTGGTTGGTCATATCTAACCAATCTTATGGAGCTTTTGAGGAAAGTGAATGAAGGCCATTCAGTGGGGGTGTAGTGTACAGTGAGGAAGACAATCAGAGTTTGCAGCAGGATCTGGACCAGCTGGGAAAATTGGCTGAAATTTGGCAGCTGGAATTTAAAGCAGATAAGTGTGGGGTGTTGCAGTTTGGTAGAACCAATCAGGGTAGGTCTGAGGTGTGTGGTAGAACAAAATGATCTGGCAATACAGGTCCATAACTAGTGAAACTATTGTCACTGGTAGATAGGATCATAAAGAAAGTTTCTGGCACATTGGCCTTCGTAATTCAAGGTATTGAGTACTGGAGATGGGATGATATGTTGAAGTTGTACAAGTCATTGGTGAGGCCTAATTTGGAATATTGTGTGCAGCTTTGATCATTTACCTACAGGAAAGATGTAAATAAGGGTGAAAGATTGAATAGGTGAGGACTGTATTCTTTAGAATATAGAAGATTGAGGGGAGATTTGATAGAGGTATACAAAATAATGAGGGGTATTCAAAATGTTGAGGAAAGAGGAAGGACTTAGAAAGATTAGGAGAATGGGCAAGAGAGTGACAAATGAAAATCAATTTTGTAAAATACATGGTCATGCACTTTGGTAGGAGAAATAAATATATTTTCTAAATGGGATGAACATCCAAAAATCTGAGAACTCCCTAAAGGTTAACTTGCAGGTAGAGTCGGTGGTGAGGAAGGCAAATGCAATGTTAGCATTCATTTCAGGTGGTCTAGAGCACAAGAGCAGGGATGTGATGAGGCTTTATAAGGCACTGGTGAAGACTCACCTTGTGTATTGTGAATTGTTTTGGGCTCCTCATCTAAGAAAAGACTTATTGGCATTGGAGAAGGTTCAGAGGAGGTTCACAAGAATGATTCTGGGAACGAAAGTGTTATCATATGAGGAACGTTTGATAGCTCTGAGTCTGTACTCGCTGGAACTTAGAAGGTTGGGGGGGATCTCACTGAAACATTTCAAATGTTGAAAGGTTTAGACAGAGTAGATGTGGAAAGGATGTTTCCCATGGTGCGTGAGTATAGAATAGAAGGGCACAGCCTCAGGATAGAGGGGTGACCATTTAAAACAGAGATTCAGAGAAATTTTTTAGCCAGAAGGTGGTGAATTTGTGGACTTTATCAGCACAGGCAGCTTTGGAGGCCAGGTTGTTAGGTGTATTAAACGAAGAGCTTGATAGGTTCTTGATTGGGCATGGCGTCAAAGGTTACAGGGAGAAGGCCGGGGAGTGGTATTGTTGCTCGCTGCTGCTTATGCATGGAGGGAGGGGAGTTGGGGGGGGGACTTTGGTGTTCTTGCGTTTATCTGTTGTTCATTCTTTGGGGCACTTCTCTGTTTTCATGGAAGTTTGCGAAGAAAAAGCAGTTCAGGATGTTTATTGTATACATTTCTCTGATATTAAATTGGACCTTTAAACCTTTGAGGAGGGGATAAGAGGATCAGCCATAATTGAATGGCGAAGCAGGCTCAATGGGCGAAATGGCCTATTTCTGCTCCTATATCTTGTGGTCTTATGATTGAAGACTAGCCAATCGGGGGGAACAGACGAAGGGAGTTGAGTATATATAACACTGGACTAGACATGCCTAGGCATCATCCCTGATGAAGATACAGAGTTTGTCATTGAAACTTCAGTTAAAATTGACACCTGGACCCAGCTGGAATCCCAAGAAGAGTTTATACAAAATAGGTGGGTTCTTACCCACAGATAAAAATGGCAGGGTTTGTACATTCTGTAAAGAAGGATATTTTAAAGGCAATGATAAATACTGCTGAACATTCTCACTGGCCCTGAAAACTGAAAAATCAGGAAAAGCTGAAAATACACCTCAGCTCCGGCAGTATCTGTGGAGAGGATTCATAATTGCATTTGCAACCTTACAGCTGTTCTGTTTCCATCCTTCAGAGGAAAATTAAAGTAGATCGAAAAAAATAGAACAACGTTGCACTCATTTCACTTTGTTCATTTATCTTCCCAAAGAAATCCATCACCAAAATGTTATTTTACTTTCACTACATAATTTAAATCTAATGATTTATCCAGATCTTGCATCTGTGAAAACATAAGCAGTTTCCCTTCTCCAAGACAGCCAACGAAAATCATTTGAATTTCAGCTGAATCATCTGAATTTCAGAAGATAGTTGAATTATCTTCTCTTTCAACTATCATGAATATAGAATACTTTGTTGCATGAAGACCAAGTGAGGTAATTATTGGCAAACCAAGTCTCATTAAAGTTTAGGAAACTCTCTAGCAAAGCAAAAACTAATTTTCTATATGTAGATTCTAATAATATGTTTAAAAATGTAAGGAAATACATAACTTTTCAAATATCATGAAGATCCTTTCTACTTCTGCCTTATGGTTCAATATGTAACATAGCTAAAACATTAGCCCAACAATGTGCTTTTCATTCCTGATCCACAGTCAGTGAATCCTCAGAATCAGAATTAAAGTAAATATCACCGACATATGTTGTGAAATTTGTTGTTTTGTGAAGAGGTACAGTGCAATACGTAATAAAAACATTATAAACTACAGTAAGACATATATACATATAAATCAGCAAAAAGAGAGGGGAAAATAGTGAAGTAGTGTATACAGGTTTGTCATCCATTCAGGAATCTGAGAGGAAGAAACTGTTCCTAAAACGCTGGATGTCTGTCTTAACACTCCTGTACCTCCTCCTTGATGAGAAGAGGGCATGTCTTAGATGAATTGCATGATCTACTTAAGGACATTGTCGATGACACATTCCAGATAAACCTTTTAACTAACAGAAGTCATAAATGGGAAAGAGCAAGTCTATGTTACAGACATTGATAAATCTTTTTAGCTAGCTTTTTTCAAGGCCAGTGGCAAGAGCCATCACATTATCACTGGCCAGAAAAAAAGCAGGCCTGTATTTTCTATTCAGTTATGACTCTCCAGTCTGATTAGTTGCATAGCCTTGCTGTTCCACATATTGTTCATAGACACCATAGATGGTGCCATGCTGACTCAGACCACCCAGGAGAGCAAATTGTTGCTCTGACTTCTGTTAACATTTTGTGCCTCTAGTTCGTAAAATGATTTCCAAGAGCAGATAAAAGGGATATAGATCAATAAAAAAGGAAAAATCTTGGCAGGTGTGCTGCTTGAAATGTTACCAGGTAATGATTGATGTAACTGAGAAAGAATTTACAGTACTCTGTTCCATAAGACCATAAGACAAAGGAGCAGAAGTCGGCCATTCGGTCCATCAAGTCTGCTCCGCCATTTTATCATGAGCTGATCCATTCTCACATTTAGTCCCACTCCCCCGCCTTCTCACCATAACCTTTGATGCCCTGGCTACTCAGATACCTATCAATCTCTGCCTTAAATACACCCAATGACTTGGCCTCCACTGCCGCCCATGGTAACAAATTCCATAGATTCACCACCCTCTGGCTAAAAAAATTTCTTCGCATTTCTGTACTGAATGGGCGCCCTTCAATCCTTAAGTCATGCCCTCTCGTACTAGACTCCCCCATCATGGGAAACAACTTTGCCACATCCACTCTGTCCATGCCTTTCGACATTCAAAATGTTTCTATGAGGTCTCCTCTCATTCTTCTAAACTCCAAGGAATACAGTCCAAGAGCAGACAAACGTTCCTCTTGTTAACCCTCTCATTCCCAGAATCATTCTAGTGAATCTTCTCTGTACCCTCTCCAATGTCAGCACATCCTTTCTTAAATAAGGAGACCAAAACTGCCCATAGTACTCCAAGTGAGGTCTCGCCAGCGCCTTATAGAGCCTCAACATCACATCCCTGCTCCTATACTCTATTCCTCTAGAAATGAATGCCAACATTGCATTCACCTTCTTCACCACTGGCTCAACCTGGAGGTTAACTTTAAGGGTATCCTGTACGAGGACTCCCAAGTCCCGTTGCATCTCAGAACTTTGAATTCTCTCCCAATTTAAATAATAGTCTGCACGTTTATTTCTTCTGCCAAAGTGCATAACCATACACTTTCCAACATTGTATTTCATTTGCCACTTCTTTGCCCATTCTTCCAATCTATCCAAGTCTCTCTGCAGACTCTCTGTTTCCTCAGCACTACCGGCCCCTCCACCTATCTTTGTATCCTCAGCAAACTTAGCCACAAAGCCATCTATTCCATATTCCAAATCGTTGATGTACAATGTAAAAAGAAGCGGCCCCAACACGGACCCCTGTGGAACACCACTGGTAACAGGCAGCCAACCAGAATAGGATCCCTTTATTCCCACTCTCTGTTTCCTGCCAATCAGCCAACACTCTATCCACGTATGTAATGTTCCCGTAATTCCATGGGCTCTTATCTTGTTAAGTAGCCTCATGTGTGGCACCTTGTCAAAGGCCTTCTGAAAATCCAAATCTACAATATCCACTGCATCTCCCTTGTCTAGCCTACTTGTAATTTCCTCAAAAAATTGTAATAGGTTTGTCAGGAAGGATTTTCTTTTAGGGAATCCATGCTGAGTTCTGCCTATCTTGTCATATGCCTCCAGGTACTCTGTAACCTCATCCTTGACAATCGACTCCAACAACTTCCCAACCACCGATGTCAAGCTAACAGGTCTATAATTTCCTTTTTGCTTCTTTGCCCCCTTCTTAAATAGCGGAGTGACATTTGCAATCTTCCAGTCCTCCGGAACCATGCCAGAATCTATTGACTTTTGAAAGATCATCGCTAATGCCTCTGCAATCTCCACAGCTACTTCCTTCAGAACACGAAGGTGCATTCCATCTGGTCCAGGAGATTTATCTACATTTAGACTATTCAGCTTCCCGAGTACTTTCTCTGTTGTAATTGCGACTGCACACACTTACCTTCCCTGCCACCCTTGTGTGTCCGGTATACTGCTGATGTCTTCCTCAGTGAAGACTGATGCAAAATATTCGTTCAGTTCCTCCGCCATCTCCTTATCTCCCATTACAACTTCTCCAGCATCATTTTCTATCAGTCCTATATCTACTCTCACCTGTCTTTTACTCTTTATATACTTGAAAAAGCTTTTAGTATCCTCTTTGATATTATTTGCTAGCTTCCTTTCATAGTTAATCTTTTCCCTCTTATTGACCTTCTTAGTTTCCTTTTGTAAGGTTTTAAAAACCCCTCTGTCTTCCTACTAATTTTTGCTTCCTTGTATGCCCTCTCCTTTGCTTTAACTTTGGATTTGACTTCTCTTGTCAGCCACGGTTGCATCCTTTTTCCATTTGAAAATTTCTTCTTTTTTGGAATATACCTGTCTTGCACCTTCCTCACTTCTCGCATAAACTCTAGCCACTGCTGCTCTGCCGTCCTTCCCACCAGTGTCCCTTTCCAGTCAATTTTGGCCAGTTCCTCTCTCATGCCACTATAATTTCCTTTACTCCACTGAAATACAGACACATCAGATTTCGGCTTCTCTTTTTCAAATTTCACAGTGAACTCAATCATGTTATGATCACTGCCTCCTAAGGGTTCCTTCACCTCAATCTCTCTAATCACCTCCCTGCTAATTGTTTGCGATACGTGTAATGATAATCTCAAATGGTTACTCTAATGATGTAATTGGAAATAATTTACAGATAGAAACCATGATGATGGATTTGAAAGTTGAAGAAATGCAATGGTCTCTCTGACATATTCTCTGATAGACTGTTGGGGTCTTCAAAGAGCAAAACAGGGATATTATCTCTGGCAATGGAATAAAGAAACCTGCTGTAGCCACAAAATGTAATCAGCAGCAGGGCAGTAGGACAACAGACACTTAGGTTTCTTTTACATATGACCCTGACTTTAATAATGTTATATGGAGCTGCTGGGCAAAGCTGAAGTGTAATACTCATCTATAATTGATTTGGTGATTGCCGTGGTGATTTAGACTTCCATTCCTTCTGATGAAGATAGACCCTCCCTGCTGACAGGTTGTGGAATCCAGGTGCTTAGCTCTGTGATGATGAAGGAATGGTGATATGTTTCCCAGGCATGGTGCTGAATGATATTCAAGGTTATCTGGTGATGTTTCTTCGTGCTTCCTGCTCTGGGCATTTTAAATGGAGAAGGCGGACGTTGCAATTCCATAAACCATGAGCGTCACAGAGCATTGAAATAGACCCTTCGGTCTGGCATCTCCTAGCAGCCATCGTGCCTACCGATGTTAATGCAGTATAGCTGCATCATTTATCTTCCACTCTGCTGTGTCCACACCCTCTTCTGATTGCTTGGCCTATTTCTAGTTGCCTGCTTCATCTTGCAGCCGATTAATTGGTTAGTTGTCCCGTCACACTATCTGTTGTGTATTTAAAATTTCAGTAATACTGTAGATATATTGTTTGATCAACCATTGCTTGTTGTTTACATAATTTAAGGCATCCATTAGTCTTGCGAGACTATGGATCTGAGCCTGGAATGTCTTCACTCTCCTGGGCAAGCCTGGGCAAAGTTGTATGGAAGACCGGCAGTTGCCCATACTGCAAGCCTCCCCTCTCCACAACATTGATGTTGTCCAAGGGAAGGGCAAGGGCTGATACAGCTTGGCACCAGTGTCGTCGCAGAGCACTGCTCAAGGACACAACATGCTGACTCGGCTGGGGCTTGAACCTTCAGGTCACTAGTTGAATGCCTTAACCACTTGGCCACGTGCCCACACGTATGCATAATGCAGTACTGGGTATCTGTAAAAGTATGGAAATGGCATATGTCATTATGCTACTGCGTGATACGTGTGTGTTGCACTTAAAGTAAAAACTGAACTAATGCTGTCCTGATGAGGTGCTCAGCCAGAAATATTGACTGTTTACTCTTTTCTATAGATGCTGCCTGACCTGCTGAGTTCCCCCAGCATTTTGTGTGTGTTGCTTTGGATTTCCAGCATCTGCAGGTTTTCTCGCGTTTGCAAGACTCACACCTCTCAGCTCTCTTGTTTTCCTTTAAATTAGTTTTTATGGTTTGAGGTTACAAAACATAACACTATCCACTACCCCAGTTCACTCTGCATGGTCCACTAAGCCTTCTCCCCTTAAAGGTTTTGTTGAGCAATCGTCCTTTCAGGTCTGTTTGAACTCCACTCTGATATCAGCATTGTAGGTCTGCTGGAGGTGCACACTGCCAGATTACATCCAATTTCTCAGCACTTCTCCCTGCCCCACGCTCCTGCTCCCCATGTTGTTCGCCCTTACTTCACTCTGCCCTCACAACCTTGACGTGCTTCTACTTCCCTGCTGTGCTGCCCAGTCACATTGCATCTCTTTACTTTGCCCCAATGCTTCCAATCATTTTTTTTCTCCTTTTTTTGGCATTTCATTTTTTTTTATGCTTCTCCTTGCAGATGATTACTGTTGCCATTTTTTGGTCACAGGCTCCAACAATGACAGAACCATGCCTTTTCTGGATTTCAGTCCCTGCTTCCAGATCATCCTAAGCAGTTTGCTTGGCCTTCATCCTTACAGGTCGACTTGTGCAGCACCTAGATGTCCCCCTTTCAAGTCTGTCTGAGCTCTATCCTGCCATCACCCTTTCAGGTCAGCACCTAGTTTCCTGGTGACATCCGCGCACTCTTTCCTGCCACCTCTACCTACATGGTTCACTTTTTCTTCGCTTTGCCTTTTTGGCCTGTCCATGATTATCTCTACTTGATGGGCCAGACGATAACACTGCCTCACTTCACTTTGTCGGGATGACATATATCACTCTGCTCTCCTTGCTTCACCCTGCAGCCAGTTTCCTAGTTTCTTGCCTCTTTGTGATGTCCAGCCTGCTCCTGGGTTAGCTTATATTGTCTGCAAGGCCACTTCCATTTTAGGTCTACTCTTATGTCATACTTCCAGGCCCATTTTAGCAGACCCTGGTGTATCCCTTTCAGGTCTGCTTGACTCTAGCCTCCCATCACCCTTTCAGATCTACACCCAGATGCACTCTGAGCCACCTCTGCACTTCTCCCTGTTGCCTGCTACCTCTCCCCTAAGAGATATGTTCTCACTTTGCTCTGCCTTCACAGCCTTGATGTGCTTCCTGCTGCTGGGTGCATTGGCCCCCTCATAGTCCATCCTACATGGTTTGTTAGGCTACCACCTTTTCAGGTCCGCTCTCTAAGAACATTCACCTCACCTCACTTCCTGGTCCTGAAGGAAGGCCCCTGCATTTGAATGGTCTCTTGCTCTCCCTCAATGCTGTCATAGGCTGGTACTGGATTCCTGGGTCTTCGGCAATTTTTAAGTGATATTTTGGGCGACATTGATCGGGATGGCCTGCAGAAAACAAATGACCTGGAGCTAGATTGAAATGAAGTGAATATGCCTGGGCTCTTTCAATTTTGCGTTTTATATTCTGTTTACTTTTGCTCTTTTCTGTTGCCATTTATGCGATTTGTTCTTTTCGTTTTGAACATGTTGGAGGGGGGTGGGCTTTGGTGTTTTTCTTTTGAATGGTTTCCATTGTTTTTCTTTGTTTTATGGTTGTCTGTGGGAAGATGAATCTCAGGGGTGTCTAATGCATACGTACTTTGATAATAAATGTACTTTGAATCTTTGTATCTTCCATAATGTGCGTTGTCCCAGCTCCAGTCTGAGGAAATCAACCTACAAGCCACCTTAATGGGATTCAGAAATCTTCTAAGAGCAGGAAGTCAACTCTCATCAAAAATATCATAAAGTAACCACAGGAAATTGAGAAAGATGATTGAGATAATCTGATAATTGAGAATGTTTTAGCAGAATGTGTGTGTTTGCTTCAGTCCCCTTATTACCAAGCTGATCTTGTCTTATGAATGTATTTCTTGAAGCCAGTGAGATTAATGGATACCATATTTATTTAAGACTACTAAATGCCAACATTATTGAGCAATTGCCTCACGTCGACAGGCATGTTATCTCTCCCTAATTTAAGGCTCAGGTTAGCGGGTTGGGTACCCTTTGATACACTCATGCTTAACCCATCATTTCTATCCAAATCTCTGCACTTCTCAGGGTTAACACTTCTTCTGTCAAGTTCTGCAAGAGTTAGAATTTATTTTTTATCCGCCAATATGATTTTAGTTTTAATTAGGTTCCCTTCTTGCACAAGTGTACACTCAAAGTAACTGGTTTATCCAACAGTACTAACTGAGACTCCATGTTAAGTCAGTTTTGGATTTTCAGACAGACAAAACATTTATTCTCAAATGACTTATTCACTAATACCTATACATTCATTGTTGAGATTGTGTTTATCATGATGTAAGCTTGCCTCATGCACTGGTCTCCCACCCTTGTGTTTGATATAAACATCTTCATGGTGGTCTGCTGGCAAACATAAAACTTGGAGCCATATTTTATTTGCACAAAGTACACACTGAAGAATGATATTCTATTATAGGTTGTGACCTTTAAATGATGAATTATATTATTACCTCCCCATGTGTGCCAAACTGCTAATGTTGAAAAAAGTAAACTGCTTTGAGCATTGTGCAACTAATGAAAATTGGATGCAGTGTTAGTAAGCCATGAAAAGATCTCTGTGTAGGCTATCAAACAGGACATTGTATTGTAGCTTATAAACTTAAGTTGCAACAGCAAAGAACCTAAAGATCCATATTGTGTTTTTGTAAAAGCTTTGCTTTCAAAATTGTAAACAGATATAATATTAATCCTGTTAATAAACTGAATTTAGAATAAAAGTGACTTTGTGTTAATATTAAAACTGGTACTCACTTCATGTTTTATGGCCTGTAGTTATTCTCACACTGCTTGCATTTAGTGATAGAATCTTACCCTGATGTACATTACTTTTCGGATCACAGCATTTAAAAGGAAATTGTGTCCCCTTCTGATCTATATTTTGGTGCATGCTATTGACAACAGTTTTTGAAATATTGTTTATGTGTTTCTGTTTTATCAAACTTGCAGTTACTTTTCTGCAGTCTATTCAAAGAAACCCTAATGTGCTTTATGCTAATGAATGAAGAAAGCTTGATTTTATCTTATATAAGTGACAGCAGTTCTTATTTTTATATGTTGTAAGATTCTGCCGGCCAGCATGAGACAACTGACAGACATCCATTTAACAGGGCACTGTTGTAGGTCCCTGATGCCTTCTGGAATGGGAAGGTATGAAACACAATCATTGAGGTTTCCAAGAAATAACCTTAAATATACCTTTGTAAATCAGATCAATGTTTAAAAAAAAACACCTTTTCTTCTTTTTGTTTGTTTACTTTTCAACTGACTATTTGATATAAATGGAAAAACAAACTGGATCACAATTCTGAAAAGGAATTTTGCTTCCTTGTGAAGTTGCATTATTATCATTTGTTCTGTGCAGCTCCATACATTAAGACTAATTTTCCTGATAGGAGTGGATTAATTAGGCAGTAGAGAATTACAAATTTAATTAATTGTATGGAAAAATCCAATTATTCTTTTAGCAACGCTGTATAATCTAAACAGATCCAGGCCCTGACTGGACTCAGCGTTCCCAATCCTGTTAACCTTCAGCTGCACATCATGAACATACTTTCCCCTGTAATACTATTCCAATCTTTGGCAGTTCTCTAAAGAAAAATACCCTAATGCTATTATATTAGATCTAATAATAGATCTAATCAAGCATTATTAAAGTAGGCAATGAATATGACTGAAATCATTAAACATTATCAAATTATTAAAAAGATTAAACTAAGACAAAATAACTTGAACATGGATTTATCTTCACCCAAAGATTTGGTGATTTTATTCAAATTAAGTCACGCATTTGCCTTCTGGGGCATAAAGCTAAGGGCATAGATGCAGTGGGACATCTGACCCAACTCTCCAGCAGTGGTCAGTCTGGGAGCAAAGGAAAGAGATTGGTGATATTTTATTATTATTGCTCAATGTTAGTATGTATCCTTTTTATTTCCATGTTGAGTTCTGACTACTTCCATTATCTCAAATGTGGCAGGCAACCATTGTTTTACATAGTTATCAGTAGTAAGTCTTCATAATTAAAAATTCAAGGGCTGACAGTCACAGCTTATGACTTTCCAAGGACTTTGGTGTTTGGCTGAGCATACACAGGAATCCAAGAATACTTGAGGTGTGAATGATTGATAGCCAGACATTCTGTATAGAATGATCACCTGTGTTAGCCTTTCATAATTGATACCTATGGGAGAATTGAATAAATTAAAGAAAAATAAAGTATTGAAGGTTATTTGTAAAGAACAGGTAAGTGAGATAGTCCAGATGGTGCTCTTACATAATGGCACAATCAATGAGAGCCGAGAAGAGCTGTAAAATTTGGAAACTGAGTGGCTGTTAGTATAAAGAATACAGAGCCCAGGACACTGATTTGAAAGCTGTAACAAGACTGTAACATCACAGGTAAGACAGAACTTTGATTGGTTATGGCTGTAGGCTAAGTTTTAAGTTAACCTAGCATTTGACAAAATTTTATAACTGAACAAATGAAACAACGTAAATAACTTTATTAATAGTAAAGCAATTAATTAACAGATAAAATGAAGGGAGGTTAGGAGTGGGTGCAATGTTATCCAAAGCATTTCAGAATCAGAATCAGAATCAGACTTATTATCACCGACCAATGACGTGAAATTTGTTGCTTTGTGATAACAGTACAATACAAAATAAATAAACAGGCAAAATAGAAATAATGAAGCAGTGTTCCTGGATTCATAAATGATAGAGGGGAAGAAACTGTTTCTAAACAGTTATAGCCTCCATTATCTCCTTCCTAATGGTAGTGTGGAAGACTTTATGATTTTATAACTTTTTAGAAATATAATGTGACAAGATGGAACCTGTGTGATCCCAGAGTGCTTTGCTGGTCTGTTGATGTGTTTGGATCAGAGGCTTGCAAGAGGCTGTATGTTTTATGGCAGAAAGTGTATTGACAGCAAAGAAAAATAGGACAAAGCTGTCAGGGATGGTGAGGGAGGGCTGGTGGAGGGGAGAAGCCTCAAAGGCAGATGGGCTCATTAAAGACAAATGCATTTCATTCAAGATAAGAAAGGAATGCAATTAAGGGACGGAAAAACCTCAAAGACATGAAGTTGATGAATTACTGGACTATAAATGTATAAAAATGATGGGGTTTGAGCTATAAGATTGAAGCTAACTATCGATGACTTAACATATGGAGGTAGGCTTTCCCTTGCAAGTAATAAGTGTACCTACAACTTGATCCACTCTGGGTTTGTTGTTGTCTGTTACTGTATATTTAGAAGATGTAACTGAATGGTACATGACAGTTAGTAACAAAAAGAAAGCCTAGAAAGACCCTTAATGATGGATGTTACATTCTTGAGGCACCACCTTTTGAAGATGTCCTTGATGGTGGGGAGGGTTGTGCCTGTGTTGAACCTAGTTGAGTCTACAACACTCTGCAGCCTCATTTGAGCCTGTACAATGGATGCTCTATATCAGGCTGTGATGCAACCAGTCAGGATGCTGTGGAACCCGATATCTATGTAAATGTCTGTGGCTGGAGGAATGTCAGCCCTGGATTCAGAAACTACAGTCTGCCCTGCAGATAGTTTAAGTCTTCAGGAAAGTTGCCTGGACTCTTTTGTTTTGTATACAGCCAGATCCTTTAGACTAGATACTACAGAATATCTAATTTTGTAGTATCAAATCTGAGGGATGTTGCAAATACTGGGAGAATCCTCAGAAAAGAAGGGTGCACTTTTAGAACGAAGATGAGAGGGAACTTATTTAGCCAGAGGGTGGTGAATCTGTGAGATTTACTGCACAGACAGCTGTGGAGGTGAAACCATTCAGTATATTTAAAGTGGAGGTTGATAGGTTCCTGATTAGTAAGGGCATCAAATGTCATACAAAAAAGGCAGGAGAATCTTGTTGAGAGAGAAAATAAATTGGCCGTACAAGATATGGAGAGGATATTCCACCGACTGGGGTGTCTAGAATGGGAGGTTATATTGCAACACACACAAAATGCTACAGGAACTCAGCCTGCCAGGCACCATCTATGGAAAAGAATGAACAGTTGAGTTCTGGGCTAAAACAGCAGACACCAACAGAATCAACAAACTCATTCGTATGGCCAGTGATGTTGTGGGGATGGAACTGGACTCTCTCACGGTGGTGTCTGAAAAGAGGATGCCGTCTAAGTTGCATGCCATCTTGGTCAATGTCTCCCATCCACTACATAATGTACTGGGTGGGCACAGGAGTACATTCAACCAGAGACTCATTCCACCGAGATGCAGCACAGAGCGTCATAGGAAGTCATTCCTGCCTGTGGTCACCAAACTTTACAACTTCTCCCTTGGAGGGTCAGACACCCTGAGCCGATAGGCTAGTCCTGGACTTACTTCATAATTTACTGGCATAATTTGCATATTACTATTTAACTATTAGACTATTTAACTAGGAGACTAGTGTTGAAATTGCAGGGGGCCTGGCAGAACTATTTAAAATGTCGCTGTCTACAGGTGAGGTGCCGGAGGATTGGAGAGTGGCTCATGTTGTTCCGTTGTTTAAAAAAGGATCGAAAAGTAATCCGGGAAATTATAGGCCAGTAAGTTTAACATCGGTAGTAGGTAAGTTATTGGAGGGAGTACTAAGAGACAGAATCTACAAGCATTTGAATAGACAGGGACTTATTAGGGAGAGTCAACATGGCTTTGTGCGTGGTAGGTCATGTTTGACCAATCTATTGGAGTTTTTCGAGGAGGTTACCAGGAAAGTGGATGAAGGAAAGGCAGTGGATATTGTCTACATGGACTTCAGTAAGGCCTTTGACAAGGTCCCACATGGGAGGTTAGTTTGGAAAATTCAGTCGCTAGGTATACATGGAGTGGTGGTAAATTGGATTAGACATTGGCTAAATGGAAGAAGCCAAAGAGTGGTAGTAGAGAATTGCTTCTCTGAGTGGAGGCCTGTAAGTAGTGGTGTGCCACAGGGATCAGTGCTGGGTCCATTGTTATTTGTCATCTATATCAATGATCTGGATGATAATGTGGTAAATTGGATCAGCAAGTTTGCTGATGATACAAAGCTTGGAGGTGTAGTAGACAGTGAGGAAGGTTTTCAGAGCCTGCAGAGGGACTTGGACCAGCTGGAAAA
Organism: Mobula hypostoma; assembly: GCF_963921235.1. Lineage (NCBI taxonomy): Eukaryota > Metazoa > Chordata > Chondrichthyes > Myliobatiformes > Myliobatidae > Mobula > Mobula hypostoma. The sequence goes on from NC_086104.1 coordinate 43,165,223, forward strand.
ATGGGCTGAAAAATGGCAGATGGAGTTTAATACAGACAAGTGTGAGGTATTGCACGTTGGAAGGACAAACCAAGGTAGAACATACAGGGTTAATGGTAAGGCACTGAGGAGTGCAGTAGAACAGAGGGATCTGGGAATACAGATACAAAATTCCCTATAAGTAGCATCACAGGTAGATAGGGTTGTAAAGAGAGCTTTTGATACATTGGCCTTTATTAATCAAAGTATTGAGTATAAGAGCTGGAATGTTATGATGAGGTTGTATAAGGCATTGGTGAGGTCGAATCTGGAGTATTGTGTTCAGTTTTGGTCACCAAATTACACGAAGGATGTTATTAAGGTTGAAAGAGTGCAGAGAAGGTTTACAAGGATGTTGCCGGGACTTGAGAAACTTAGTTACAGAGAAAGGTTGAATAGGTTAGGACTTTAATCCCTGGAGCATAGAAGAATGAGAGGAGATTTGATAGAGGTATATAAAATTATGATGGGTATAGATAGAGTGAATGCAAGCAGGCTTTTTCCACTGAGGCAAGGGGAGAAAAAAACCAGAGGACATGGGTTAAGGGTGAGGGGGGAAAAGTTTAAAGGGAACATTAGGGGGGGCTTCTTCACACAGAGAGTGGTGGGAGTATGGAATGAGCTGCCAGACGAGGTGGTAAATGCGGGTTCTTTTTTAACATTTAAGAATAAATTGGACAGATACATGGGTGGGAGGTGTATGGAGGGATATGGTCCATGTGCAGGTCAGTGGGACTAGGCAGAAAATGATTCGGCACAGCCAAGAAGGGCCAAAAGGCCTGTTTCTGTGCTGTAGTTTCTATGGTTCTGTGGTTCTATTTATGGTTCTATTACTATTTATTATTTATGGTGCAACTGTAACAAAAACCAATTTCCCCCGGGATCGATAAAGTATGACTATGACTATTCACTTGTAGGGTCTCGGCCTGAAATGTCAGCTGTTAACTCTTTTCCATAGATGCCACCTGACCTGCTGAGTTCCTCCAGCATTTTGTGTGTGTTGCTTTGGATTTCCAGCATCGGCAGATCTTCTTGTGTTTGGGAGAACATAGTATCTGAAAACTGTATAAGACATTTAGGATTTTAGTATCCAACAAGATGGGTACGATATTTCTTTGCTGAGAGGATGGTGAACACATCTCCCAATACATTTAATAGGGAGAATGACAGATCACAATATACAAAAGATATATGTGTAAAGTGGGAATATAATATTAAGGCAGAGGATCAGCCAAGATCTGATTGAGTGATAGAGCAGGCTTGAAAGGCCAAGTGGTCCAATGCTGTTCCTACATCTATGTTTCTATGTTTCATAGATTGAAATGCTTCCAAATGTGCTGAATTCAGTTTGTTTCCATAGTTTTTGTATATGTTTAGCACAGTTTTTTCTTCACGAAAATATAAACACAGCTTAGGACATTTAAGCACTCAAAATGTAATTCATTGGCACAAACTATCTGATTCAAGCTTGTTTAATGTACACTAGCGCAAAGGAAAATGAAATAATTGTTAGTCAAGATCCGATGCAGCACAAAAAAGCACAGTAAGATAAACAACACAATAATAAAAAACACAATAAATATAAATACTTAAGATTGCTTATATAAATAGATTGGTTTCAAGTCTAGAAAGTGATATGAGGCACAGAAGAGTCTGTGTATAAGTTGACTGACAGGAAATGTTAAAGTGGTGGTGTTGGGGTGTGTGGGGAGGTGGGTTAGTGGGTGGAGGTGTTGATCAGCTTTACTGCTTGGAGAAAGTAACTGGTTCTGAATTTAGTGGTCCTGGCGTGGGTGCTACATAGCCTCCTCCCTAGTGGGAGTGGGACAAACGGACCATGAGCAGGGTGAGTGGGATTCTTCAGGATATTACTGGCCCTTTTCCGGCACCTTTCTGTATGTATGTTCTTTATGGTTGGCAGACTTGAGCGAGTGATGCATTGGGTGGTTTTGTCTACCTGTTGTAAAGCATTCTTGTCTGCCACAGTGCAGTTTCCCTCCTGTGTAGTGATGCAACAGGTTAGAACACTCTCTACTGCACAGCTATAGAATGATGTGAGTATAGATGAGCACAGTCCAACTCTAATCAGCCTCCTCAGAATGTGGAGCCACTTGAGAGCTTTCCGGATTGTGTAGAATGTGTTCTGGGACCATGAGAGGTTATGCGAGATGTGCACTCCCAGGAGTTTGAAACTGCTCACCATCAACGCAAAGAAAAGTGTGAGTGGTATGAGTTCTCCTGAAGTTGATAACCGTCGTCTTTGTCTTCTTTTGTATTGAGGAAGAGGTTATTTGCCTGGCACAAGACCTCAAGCTCTTCCACCTCCTCTCTGTAGTCCGTCTCATCGGTGAGCTTAACAATGTATTTACTTGGGTGATTGCAGCCCTGTGTGAGCTGAGTGCATAGCAATGGGCTCTGTGTGACAGTTCTGGGGGACACCTGTGTTGAGGATGATGGCGAGAGAGAAATGGTTGTGCATTCTGACTGTCTGAGGTCTGCTGGTTGAGAAGTTCAACACTCAGTTGCACAGTGGTGTATTTCGATCAAGGACAAGGTGTTTGATCACTAAGCTCTGTGGGGCAATAGTGTTGAATGCCAAAATGAAATACAGAAACAGCTTTCTGACGTAAGGGTCTTTGTTTTCCAGGTGTGCCAGGGCTAGGTGCATGACAGATGTTATGGCAATTGTGTTGGAGCAGTTCTGTCAGTAAGCATATTAGTGCGTGTTCAGTGTGGCAGGAATGGCTTTTTTGAGATGTGTTCGAGCACTTCACAATGATAAATATCAGTGCCACTAGACGCCAAGATAAAACAATGACCAAGATAACCATGTTAATGAAAATAAAACAATACAATCAGGGGAAGCTTCCTGTAGGGCAGGCACTCTTTGTCAGCTTCAGAAATAACTCTGTAATGTGCCTGTAGCATCTATTTTTTTGTATAGATACCTTTGAATATTAATAAATTGTTCAGAATCATAAACAGTAGCAGAATTGGATTTACAATATTATCACTGACACATCATAAAATTTGTTGTTTTACAGCGGCAGTACAGTACAATACATTAAAAATCACTATAAGTTACAATAAATAACTAAACAAACAAACAAACAAACAAACAAATAAATACTCCCCTCCTGAGGCATTGCCTTTTGAGGATGTCTTCATTGATAGGGAGGCTAGTGCCCATGATGGAGCTGTCTGAGTCTACAACCTTGTACGTTACATTTGCTAGAAAAACAAGACTTAAGCAGTTGTTAAGACTTGAGATTCCTCATAACTGTATTCACTGTCATACATTGTGGTCCAATATCTGGTCTGTTGATGATATGTCCTGGAGTTGTTACAATTAATTCTCCCTATTATATCAACTGTTCACTGTAAGTCAAAGGAATGGAAATAGATGTGGGGTGTGCATTGCTGGGCTGATGCATATTGCCAGGTTTTCACTAATCAAGATCGATGAATTTGTTGGCCTGGAGCAATGTACTGTCAGCATTCTCCCAATCTGTAAATGTTTATGAGAGACTAGATTGTCTAATTTTAAATGCTCTGGCTGCTGACTCAATCTTAACTTCAAGTGTGTTAAAATGCATGTAAATACTGAGAATATACTTCAAATTACAAATGTCTCCTTCCATAGCCAGTTGGCCAAACATATCCTAAGCTTTCATGGATCAGTAATCCAACATGATGATTCAGAATGATAAGTGAAACAAGCAGACGGGGATGGACTGGTACAGAAAATCCAAGTATGGTGAGTATTTGAAACTCTTCCACAGGTAGTAGTTGAAAAAAAATCAGTTAGATGTTTTTAAGAAAAAATATTATGCTCTCTTGATGTATGGGTGTGTACTCTCTTCATATACTGACCAAAGCAATCCTGGTGTTAGGACAATGAAAGATAATCTCATTGAAGTGTATAAAGTTCTCAAGGGGCATGGCAGTATGGTTGCAGAATTGGTGTCTGGTACCAGGGTTCTTGGTTTCAGAACAAGGGTTGGCTATTAAAGACAGATATGAGAAAAGAAAATCTCTTCACCCAGAGGGCATTCTCTGTCCAAAATTGGGATTGAGGCTGAGTCATGAAGGACATTCAGAACAGAGACTTGTAGAATTATAAATATTAATTGTGAATTGCACAATGGATTTCATCTAGTGAGGCATGGTGGACATTATATTAATAGCTTGACATCTTTAAGAGAGATACAGGGAGCAGGACCAGCCCTATAACTTTGTCTTCTTCAAACCTCACTAAAGTGTTCTGGTTCAATCCCCTGGGGAGTGAACACTCTCCTTAACTTTGGCTGCCCACAGATGACCATCTCCATCTTAAGTTTGCTTCATAATATCATGTAGTTCATATCCTAATCAATCTATCACAGAGATACAGTAGATAATGTCTATCACAGCTGTACTATCGCCTCAGCAATCTTTCTAGCAAGTACACTCTAGAACCAAGTTCTCCCCAACCTTGGTAGTAGAGCTGCAAGTGATGTGACTGATAAGCCATCGTTAATTTGTTAATTGAGAGATGAGCATAGTACTCAATATCTGTAAGACATAACATCTCTGTCAAACTGGCCCAGTAAAGCAGAGCAATCTTACAATAAAGGGTCATGGTGAGTGTGGACCAATTCTCCTACCTCAGGAACCAGCTCTCAAATGGATATGGATAATGAATTTCAACACTGCCCCAACATCTCCGTACAGGCACTGTGAAAAAGGGTGGTTAGAAGATCCTAAGATCTGTCTCAAAGACCTTGTTATCATCTTATGGCCGGAAGTGCACTGAAAGCCGTAAGCGTAAAGGAGTTGGGGGCTTACTGTTCTGGTTAACAATGGATGGTGCAATCCTGGTCATATTACGATCGAGGAACATGTTTGTAGACCGGATATTGAACTTTTTGCTGTTGGACTTTGGTCATGTTCCACCGAGATACGACACTGGGCATCACGGGAGGTTGTTCCTGCCTGTGGCCATCGAACTTTGCAGCTCCTCCCATGGAGGGTCAGACACCCTGAGTCAATAGGCTGGTCCTGGACTTATTTCCATCTGGCATAGTTTGCATATTGTTGTTTGATTGTTTATGGTTTTTGTATTGCTATACTTATGCTCTATTCTTGGTTGGTGCGGCTGTAACGAAACCCAATTTCCCTCTGGATCGATAAAGTATATCTATCTATATAATCTATCTAGACCATAGGACCACAAGGCATAGGAGCAGATTTGGCCATTCAGTCTATCGAGTCTAGGTGGCAGTGATTCCTGCCCTGTTATATGCAGGCACTTCAAGGCACTGGAATGGTATCGCCACTCCAACTTCACTGGAAGAATAAGGGAACCAATATCAGTGCCCTCTCCAAAACCAAAGTCCCCAGCACTGAGATCATAGTTACAACAGGCTTCATTGGGAAAACTACATCATTCACATGTCTGATACAAGCTACGATAGCACTCAACGGTGACTTCTTCGAGCTCATCTGCGGAAACAGCTTGATTTCTACCTTAACTGTCTTACCTTTTCCTTTTCAACGTGGATGGGGTACTGTCGAAGACCCGGAACTGGAGCTGCACTCAAATTTCTATTCTTAGAGGCCGCGGGACCTGCTCCCAGGGCTCAGCAACCAGTTGTTTCTCAATATCCCGAGGACACGGGCTAGAAGGTGAGCGCGCCTTCGGGGTTCTGAGGCTTTGCGGCTCTGGGGATGAGCTGATTCTATGCAGGTACATCATGGGAGAAAACAGAACATTTGGAACAGTGGATCTGCTGTCGGGGCTCCATACTTGGAGCGCACTCTCTCTCTCTCTTTTTCTTGTTGGTGGAGGAGTTTGTTACCGATTCTCGAGGCAGAGAACTCGGAAAAAAAGTGATGTGACAGACTTTAACACCATAAGTTGGCGAGTTGTTTTGTTTATGTCTACCCTCTTGCTGAATGACACCTCTCTGTCCCTTTATTAGCGAGAGGGAGAGCCTGTGGTATTTCAAATTGTCGATTAGTTTTTGTTTTTTTGGCTTTTCTTGGGGGCTTTGCTATTGCTTGCTTGGTGGGTGGTGAGTGCTGAAGTAAGTGGGGAAGGGCGAGGGTCATTCCTTTGCTGCTGCTTGTATGTGGGAGGTGGGGGCTGTAGGGGGCTTTGGGGTTCTGTTTTTACTGTCACTCATTCTTTGGGGCACTCTTCTATTTTTGTGGATTTCTGTGAACAACAAGAATTTCGGGTTTCTAATTGTATACATTCTTTGATATTAAATGAAACTATTGAACTATTGAACTATTGAACAAGATTCCTAACAGACAATGTATTCTGAGATTTGTCATGGCCAAAGACAAAGGAAAATATTCAAGGGTGTGCTTAATGTCTCCTTAAGTAAATGTAGTACTCTCATTGACTCCAGGATATCCCTGCTCCTTACAGAGCTCACAGTGAAAGAGCTTTTGATTTATAGATTCATAGAGTTGTACAGCACAGAAGCAGGCCAAACTACTGCCCAACTACCATAACCATATTTGCCCACACTAAATTCATACCCTTTTTTGATTTGCCTTTCCAAATATTTCTTGAATCTAATAATTGCATGTGATTCTAACACCTCCTCTGGCAAATATCAACCTTTATCTGTGTAATATTCTTTTGCCTTAAATCGCCTTTACAACTCCTTCTACTCTCCCTTGATCCTATACCCTCTTGTTTTTGATAGCCCTCCCATGGGGAAAATTTCTGACTAGTATTCTCATCTATGCCTCTTCTAATCTAATCTTCCTCTATCAGGTCACCTTCAGCCCTCTTCATTACATGGAAAACAAACCTAGCCTATCCATCTCTCCCAATAACTAAAGTTCTCCAATTCAGGCAGCATCATGGTGAAACTCTTCTGCACTCTTTCCAGCACAACTGCAACCTCCTATAGTGTGTCATCAGAACTGTACGCAATACTCCAAATGTCCTAAACAGTATCTATCCATGGTGCTGCCTTCAATATGGACTTGAAACCCCAAGGTCATCTACATTCCTTAAGTGTCCTATTATTTACTGTATCAGATAGAGGTAAGTATGTTGTATTATTATCTGACTTCCCAAAATGCACGTAACAGAAACCAGAATCAGGTTTAATATCATTGGTATTTAACGTGAGATCCATTGTTTTGCAGCACCAGTACATTACAATACATAATAATAAATACTATAAGTAACAAAAAGAAGTATAAATAATTAAATTAAATAAGTAGTGCAGAAGGAGAGGAAAAATAGTGAAATAGAGCTCGTGGATTCAGTATTCATTCAGAAATCTGATGGTGGAGAGGAAGAAGCTGTTCCTGAAAGTTTGAGTGTGTGATTTCAGGCTCCTGTACCTCCTCCTTGATGGTAACAATGAGAAGGGGGCATGTCCTGTGTGATGGGGGTCCTTAATGAATGATCTGCCAATTTTCCACCTGGCTTTCCATTGGATCTATATCCTTAAGTTTTCTTACATAACTTTCCTCTCTGTCCACAACACCACCAAAATTCTTGTTATCAGGACTGCCAAAATAAAACAGATTTGAAGCATAGACTAATAGATTTCAGATGCTGAGGGAATCAAGGGACATGAAGGTGGCACTGAAGCAAAGAGATAAGGCATGATCCCATTGAATGTCCGAGCAGTGACAGGGAGCTGAATTGCTTACTTGTGCTCCTGCTTCTTGTTTTCTTGTGCTGTTTTTGTTAAGCAAGGAAGGATGGGAAGAGTACTGATTGAAGCATAATTGCTAGCATCTACTGGTTGGGCTGAATTTCTGCGTGGTTTCTCTTAAGTAATGTGATATCTGATAATTCTGCACATTAGGGCAGTACGGGGTTTGTGGTACTTTCTGGTGCCAGAGTGGTGACATATATATTAAAGGAAAAATAATCATTTCTCTAATCTAAAACACAAGGAAGTGTTACTTACAAGTTATTACATTTATTTTCCACAATCTACAAGAATAACATGAAGTCAGTTGTGAATTTTTTTCGAACTGCAGATTGTTAAATGTTCTCTTGCATGCACGTAGCTCTTTGATCACCTGCCCACCATGAAATTTATCAAAAGCATTTCTGTTTTATGACAATGCAGACAGTCAGCAAAGCCAAGACTGCAATCACTAATGTGTTTGCCAAACTTCCTAAGGCCCTTTGGTGACTCAAATATTCTGGCTATCTCTGTGTTGACTGAAAGATTCTGAATTAAAACAAATTAGGATGAAGATGGCGAGGATAGCTTGTACATTTACTGGTATTTTGCCTAATTTTCATTCTCTGGCCATTAAATAGAGGCATCACTTCCATTCTGCTTTCTCTCTGCCTCTGTTTCCCCTTTTATCTCTCCTCTTATTCAACAACTAACACTTAAAGGAAAAGCATTTTCTTTTTGCTCTATATAAAATATGGGTATTGCACTTTTGCTTTAGAATGTGATTTTTTAACTAATCCTCCAAATGATCACAACTGATTTTTTCTAGTTATTAAACAGCTAAATTATAATGATATAATATTAAGTATATGTTCCTATAATTCACCTACCGACACAATCAATCCACAGACGACGCAATAGCCAATGCTCTACACACTGTCCTTACACATCTGGATAGGAAGCTCATGTGAGAATGCTGCTCTTGGACTACAATTCAGCATTCAACACCATAAATCCATCTAGGCTCAGCAGGAAGCTCAGAGGCCTCGGTCTTGACCCTGCCTTGCGCAGCTGGATCCTGGACTTCCTGTCAGGTGGTAAGAATGGGCTCCCTCACCTCCACCTCTCTGACTCTCAACACAGGAGCCCCTCAGGACTGTGTACTAAGTCCCCTCCTTTACTCCTTGTATACCCATGACTGTGTCGCCACCCACAGTTCTAATCTGCTAATTAAATTTGCCATCAACACTACATTGATTGGCCTAATCTCAAACAATAACGAGGTGGCCTACAGGGAAGAAGTCACCTCTCTGACACAGAAAACAACCTCTCCCTCAATGTCACAAAAACAAAGGAGCTGGTTGTGGACTACAGGAGGAATGGAGACAGGCTAACCCCTATTGACATCAATGAATCTGGGGTTGAGAGGGTAAACAGCTTTAAGTTCCTTGGCATCCACATCACCGAGGACCTCACATGGTCTGTACAGACCAGCTGTGTGGTGAAAAAAGTCACAATAGTGCCTCTTTCACCTCAGATGATTGAAGAAGTTTAGTATGGGTCCCCAAATCTTAATAACTTTCTACAGGGGCACAATTGAGAGCATCCTGACTGGCTGCATCACTGCCTGGTATGGGAACTGTACCTCTCTTAATCACAGGATTCTGCAGAGAGTGGTGCGGACAGCCCAGCGCATCCGTAGTTGTGAACTTCCCATGATTCAGGACATTTACAAAGACAGGTGTGTAAAAAGGGCCCGAAGGATCGTTGGGGACTCGAGTCACCCCAATCACAATCTATTCCAGCTGCTACCATCTGGGAAACAGTACCGCAACATAAAAGCCAGGACCAACAGGCTCCGGGACAGCTTCTTCCACCAGGCCATCAGACTGATTAACTCACGCTGATTTGTGTGTATTTCTATGTTACATTGACTGTTGTATTTATTACAAATTACTATGATTGCACATTTAGATGGAGAAATAACGTAAAGATTTTTACTCATGTATGTGAAGGACGTAAGAAATAAAGTCAATTCAATTATACTGCTTCATCTTTTACAGTTAGTACAGCTCCAGCGGCCTAGCTTTAGTCTTGAGCTCTGGTGTTGTCTGTGTAGAGTTTTCATGTTCCTGTGACTGCGTGAGTTTCATCCAGGTACTCCATCTTCCTCCTACATCCCAACAATGTGAGGGTGGTAGGTTCACTGCCGAATGTAAATCGATTCTAGTATGTAGGTGAGTAGTAGAAATGGATATGAGTTAATAGGACTCTGGGAAGAATAAAATAGGGAAACATAAATTCAAGGATGGTCAGCACAGACTCAGTGGGCGGAAGGGCCTGTTCCCTCGTTGACTCTTTGACTCTTGAAGATGTTCACGGCAGTAAAGAGTCAGAGGTCCATTAATACCATCACACCAGGAATTCTGCTGGTGAATAAGTTGTTTCTTATGTATCCTCAATTTACATGAGAAGATATGATCACCAAAATTTAAGGAGTTGAATTGAATTGAAGAGAATTGAACTGACTTTATTACTTATATCCTTCGTATACATGAGTAGTAAGAATCTTTACGTTACATCTCCATCTAACTGTGCAATGTGCAATTTACAGTAATTTATAATAAATAGGATGCACAACAGGACAGTCAGTATAACACAGAAATACAGTTCTATCAACATGAGTTAATCAGTCTGATGGCCTGGTGGAAGAAGCTGTCCTGGAGCCTGTTGGTCCTGGCTTTTAAGCTGCGGTACCGTTTCCTGGATAGTAGCAGCTGGAACAGTTTGTGGTTGGGTGACTCGGGCCCCCAATGATTCTTCGGGCCCTTTTTACACACCTATCTTTGTAAATGTCCTGAATAGTGGGAAGTTCACATTTACAGATGTGCTGGGCTGTCCGCACCACTCTCTGCAGAGTCCTGCGATTGAGGGAAGTACAGTTCTCATACCAGGCAGTGATGCAGCCAGTTAGGATGCTCTCAATTGTGCCCCTATAGAAAGTTAATAGGATTTGGGGGCACATTCCAAACTTCTTCAACCGTCTGAGGTGAAAGAGGCACTATTGTGGCTTTCTCACCACGCAACTGGTGTGTACAGACCACATGAGATCGTCGGAGATGTTTATGCTGAGGAACTTAAAGCTGTTCACCCTGTCAACTCCAGATCTATTGATGTCAATAGGGGCTAGCCTGTCTCCATTCCTCCTGTAATCCACAACCAGATCCTTTGTTTTTGCAATACGGAGGGAGAGGTTGTTTTCTTGACACCACTGTGTCAGGGTGATGACTTCTTCTCTGTAGGTTGCCTCATTATTATTTGAGATTAGGCCAATCAGTGTAGTGTAGTCAGCAAATTTAATGAACAGATTGGAGCTGTGGGTGGCGACACAGTCATGGATATACAGAGAATAAAGGAGGGGCTTAGGACACAGCCCTGAGGGGCTCCTGTGTTGAGGGTCAGAGGGGCAGAGGTAAGGAAGCCCGCTCTTACCCCCTGTCTGCGATCTAACAGGAAGTCCAGGATCCAGCTACACAAGGCAGGGTGAAGGCCGAGGTCTCTGAGCTTCTTGTCGAGCCCAGAGGGAATTATGGTGTTGAATGCTGAGCTGTAGTCCAAGAACGGCATTTCTCACATGAGCATCCTTCTTCGCCAGATGTGTAAAGACGGTGTGTGGAGCTGTGGCTATTGCATCATCTGTTGATTGGTTGCACCAATAGGTGAATTGTAGGGGGTCCAATGTGGGTGGTAGCAAGCTGCAGATGTAGTCCTTGACCAGCCTCTCAAAGCATTTGCTTCTTCTTGCAGTGAGTGTGACAGGACGCCAGTCATTCAAACATGTTACCTTGGTCTTTTTAGATACAGGGACAATGGTGGATGTTTTGAAGCAAGGGGGCACTCTACACTGGGAGAGGGAGAGATTAAAAATGTCTGTAATCACACCTGCCAGTTGTGCCGCGAACACTCTGAGTATCCGCCCTGGGACGCCATCCGGTCCCGCAGCCTTGCGACTGACCACTCATTGGATACACCTGCATACTTCGGCCTCAGAGATGACCAAGCTGCCGGTCGCATCAGCAGCTCTCTTCAGGGGCTCAGTATTGGCAACATCGGATCAAGCGTAAAAAAGATTTAGCTTGTCTGGAAGAGAGACAGCTATGTTGGAAACACCACTACGTTTAGCTTTGAAGTCTGAGATGGGGTGCAGACCTTGCCATAAGCTGCGTGTATATGTTGGTGGAGGACTGAGTTTGAATCTTGTCCCTGTATTGTTGTTTCGCTGCTTTGATGACTGCGCAGATCGTAGCTGCATTTCTTGAGCTCCTGCTGATTACCAGTTCCAGTTTAGTTCCATTAAACTGAGTTCCAGTTTAGATGCTCTTTACTAACCTTATAAATAAATAATATACTTTCTTTTCGGTGCAGATATCTTCAGCCTATCACGTAGCAAAGATGCAGTGTTAGTATCTAAGCTGGTGCTCGCTAAAGGTCAAGTGAACCAGTGGCATCTTGGGCATTGGTTTCAGTCACATCCGAAGCACTCTACATTGTACTGTAAGAAACCAGAAGAAGTGGATTTTAGCTAAACATAAGCAAATGCTCTTGGTAATATTTGAAAGCTGGAGTGAAATTTCTCTATGAAAGATCAGAATGATATGTGGCCAAAATGAAATAGGGAGAATGTCTGTATCAATTGTCTGCCTCATCTGTTCTCATGTCTTCTTGTGGTCACTGGCTTTGTTCTGAGAAACAATGGATAGTGTTAGTTGTCATCCAGTGAGATGGTTTGTGGGTTTGCACATTATAAATTGTCAAGGTGTGATTGATGAAAGCAGAAATAGGTGAAGGAAAACGTGCTTCTATAAATGGAGAAGATCTCGTTAATTAGGTGGAGAGTGACTTTAGGCTGTGGAACAGAGCAGAAAATGATACAAGTAAGAAGTTAGGACTGTTTAGTGTCTGTAGGCTCCTTAGTGCTGCAGAAATGGAGGCAGAGCTGTCAACACAACATTCTTTACTGAACACAGTTACATTTGATTGATGGCAATGTCTTGTAGAGCAATGTATCAAAGGTCATACAACATGATGCAATCTGTTCATAAAGGTACACTTACAACACTAACATATATAAACATTAGTGAAAATAACAACTGACACAAAAGAGCAGAATTTTTTACACTTGTACACTTTAAATTCATAAAAGATTGCTTTTCAATTGTCAAAATTATTACCTAAGCAAATTAAGTTACAAATTTTATTGACATTACATTTCTTTCAGTTAATTAGCTCTGAAAACCTACAGATTATATATTTTATTGATTTAATAATAGCTGTAATTTTTTAATGAAAACTGAATATTATCAATTCAATAATCAATTCAATATAACATTTAAACAAGAATTCAGTAAACTTATTTCACTGTGTTGCAATGCGAAGGAAACATCCTTCCAGAGTTGTTTTGAGTCAAGAATGAACTCAATTTATATAAAAGGAACAGCTATTCAGTAATACGTGTCTGCAAGACTGGTGAGAGTTGGTAGAGTCATTATCAGGTAGTTTTACTTCCATAACATGCATGCACTCAGCGTGGAAGAGAGAAACTGGTCGGAATATCACAATACCATTACTCTCCATATAGTCAAGGGGAAAATATTCATATTAAACTGTTCCAGGATTAAAGTTTACTTGTAACATCTATGTCATCTGCAGATAAATGAAGATTGTTCATTGTGTTCTGAATACGATGTTTTATTAACGTAAAACCAGTTTATCCCTGCTGCTTTTCATAGACTTAAGAATCTTTAGAACACAGTCTACTAATTCCCTGATAAGGATGCCTGGTTACTGATGTAATAAGAGCTATCAGTGTGCATGTCCTAATTAAAAGAAAATCTTCTTTTCAAGATTATTTTACAAACATTAACAGTAGACTCATGATGTTGACTCATGATCTGGCAATGGCTGTTCATCAAAAACAGTTACTATAACCTTACAACCTTAAGTGTCATCATACATATTACAGACTTTTGCCTGAGTCAGTAAACATTAACTTTGTAAAAATAATTAATAATTTTCAGAATCACTACTATTTCTCCAATTGCAAGATGACTATGGAGCATGAGAACTCATTGCAAATTAGTTTTTGCAGATATAGTATACTCATTTCTAATATAATCATTCTTACTCTTTTAAATCTAAATTACTTTATTCAGCATTCTGCTGTTGTTTTTCCTTGTGTTACCACAATGTACTGATATGATGAAATGATTAGTACGAATAGCACACAAAACAAAGTGTTTCACTCTATCTCAGTACATGTGATACTAATAAACCAATTTACCATTTGTGGTTGAAACAGAAAAACAATGGGATGGTAGTGTTTCTATGCATTTTTGAGTGTTCTATTCACATCAGTTATTATCCAAACCAAACAAATTTTAGGTTTTACTTTCTACCCACTTTACTTAAATATTATGGAATGTGAAATTGAGTTGTGGTCAGCAATTCTCTGCCTTAAACTTTGTAAGACCTACTCAACAGGAAGAGAAATAGATCTAATGTAAAGCAATTAGACCATTGCAGATCACTTAGCAGGGACGAGGACTGCCAAAAATTGATCAATTGAATAAATAATGAAATTGATCAAAACATCATTTGGGTAGATGAACTGAGGCCAACTGATGAGATAATTCCCGGAGAATGAATCAGTACTCACCATTCCTCAGCCCTATTTACGAGTCTGAGGGAAACCCCAGCAATGAAAAAGCTCCTTGTGGGTAATTGCGCAAGGATCCTTTTAATTCCATTTGCGAGAGGCTAATATTTCTTTTAAAAAGATAGGTGCTCTGTTGTATGTGAATTAAAACTTTACCTCAGACTGTATCCTGTATCCAAACTACTTTGGTGTTTATTACAATTACTCAGTTTTACAATCTATCTCACGAACAATCTTCCGGTATGATAGCAACATGTTCGGATACAGCAAATTCTATGGGGCCAACTAAAGATGTTAATGTGTTTTTCTTAAAGTATTGCTTATGATCTCAGTATCCTGCTAGATATTAAGAACTTTTAAGTACTGTAGGTCCACCTCATCAGCGAGTTGCTCATCGGCGGAAAAACTGTAGGAACTGGACTTGGTGCAGATTTTGCTGTTGGCTACATCAGAGAGGGGTCAGAGTGGGTGAGCAAAGGCGCTGTGCAGTCTAACAACAAGTGATCATTTTAGTTGCTTTTCTTGTTATTGTAAGACCCTTTTGGACATTATTGTGGAATGCTGCATGCCCAATTCACTGGTTTATTGGCGAATGGCAGGGAAGCTGTGTGGCTTTGGTCATAGGTAGGATTAGGACTCAAGCCATGGTGTTGCCTGCTTGTAGCCGCTCAGGAAAGAGGTGTCGAAGTCAGTTGCGCTCCACCAGGGTGCGGGACAAGGTGTGGCGTGGCATGCATGCTGAAGTCAGTGCTGTCCCCTAGTGTTCGCTCGGCAGAAGACAAGATCTATTGTGTTTGACCGCAAGTTGCTGCAACATTCAGGGACTTGGACCATATTTTTTGGTGTGACTATATTTTACCAGTGTGGGCACATGGCCAAGTGGTTAAGGCATTTGACTAGCGATCTGAAGGTTGTGAGTTCGAGCCCCAGCCGAGGCAGCGTGTTGTGTCCTTGAGCAAAGCACTTAACCACACAGTGCTCTGCGACGACACTGGTGCCAAGCTGTATCGGTCCTTGCCCTTCCCTTGGACAACATCGGTGTCGTGCCGAGGGGAGACTTGCAGCAGGGGTAACTGCCGGTCTTCCATACAACCTTGCCCAGGCCTGCGCCCTGGAGAGTGAAGACTTTCCAGGCGCAGATCCATGGTCTCGCAAGACTAACGGTTGCTTTTAATAATATTTTACTGCTGTCTTATATGTGCTATGTGTACTTTGTGCCAGGAATGAAAGTTCGTACTGTGTTTTGCACCTTGGCCTTGTAGTAATGCGTTTCATTTGGCTGTATACATGGGTATTCATGTATGATTGAATGACAATTAAACTTGAAATTGATCTTGACATCTACAAAATAACTTTATCTTTATCCTGTCAAATGCACCTTGTATTTTCATATTCTATTATTAATTAATAAATCCACATTCATTTACAAGTTCAGTTTATTTGAGTATAGGATGCCAGTGAATAGAACAGAAAACTAAATAGCCACATGTTTATGATCAGTTATTAGGGCAGAATGAAGTTTGGCTCCAACTATTTCAAACTACAAATGACTGTTGCATCATTGCTGGCAACTGGACACAATAAGCATCATCTTGTTGGTATCAATTTAATCTAAAACATAAGAGTACATTGAGGAAGACAAATTCCAATTCTCCCTGGCACTGTCTACCACAAAATATCCCCAGATCCTAAATGTTACGATCGTATTTCATTCAATGGGAGGTGGCTCTATTTAATTTGTCAATGATGTTAGTTATAACATAGATCTCAGAATAATAAAATTTTGAGCACTATCTACAAATTCTAGGTGCTGTAAGCAATACATATTGATCTCTTTATTTAGCACCCTGGAGCTTAGGCACATCGACATTAGCTAAAGTCAGACCTCACCATCACATTGTCACATGGAAGGACGGGAGGTAGATATTTAGAACCTTGAAGAGACTGGGCAGTGTTTGTGAGGTGATGACAAGTTACAGGACATTGAAAAGAGAAGGTATTAATCTCTTGTGATGTACAGAAATGTCAAATGTAAGAAATTTTTATTATAGGTGATGATGTGATATTTAAAGATGGGCACCCTTTACTCTATCAGCATGAGTGGGGGGTCAGGAGAAGAAGTTGAGTATTCAGCGGTTTAGCTGGACAAGGGTCTTGGCAATAGTAGGTGGTTCACATGGGCAGAGTGAGCTCAGAGAGGGCATGAAGAAAAAATCTCAGGAAGTTACCAGTTCAAGTTAAGAGGAGGGGTTGAACATGGAGACGCAGGGCAACTTGGCTTGTGCAACAAGTGAATGGTTAGTGACAGAGGCTACCCAACAGAAACTAGTCCACCTTACAGTATATTTCATCAAAGTAAACTGTCTACTTTCACTTGAGTAATACTGCACAGCTCCACTATACTCTATAGTCATCTGCTACATGCAGCCCTCATTCAGACTCAATGATTTCCCTCAGCAAATAATATATGCCCACATTAGATGCAGGAGAAGTATTAACCTTTTTTGTGAAAATCTTAACTATAGTACCTCTTATGCTCTACCTTGTCAGGGAACTTTTCTATGTCTTTTTCCAGCAAGGAAAAATATTTAATTTCTCTACCATTTTCTTATTTCCCAGAATATTTTCACAAGGTTTGGTTTTTGCCTGTAAGGGATCCAGCAACTCTACTTTTGTTGTATGGATATGTTTTCATTATTCCCTTCCCTGAATCTTTTGGCTTCTATGACCATCTCCGTGGTAAATACAGATGAGAACATTCTCTTAAAACCTTGCTAGGGTATAGAGAACTGACAATAGAAAAAAATAAAGGTGATATGAAATCCTACAAGTTACACTTATCAGGGAAGGCCAAATAGCTTGGGGTTCTCACAGAGGGAAGCAGATGTCTTAATAAAGATTGTTAAAATTAGGAAACATTAGTTGGAATAGATACAGAAGGGATTGGAAAAAATTAAAACTAGACGCTGTCAGTACAATAAATCAAATGACCTGTGATGTTACTTTAGTTCCTCTCTCCTCAGATGTTGCTTGACCAAATGAGTGTTCCCAGCATACTGTGTTTTATTTCAAACTTCCAGCATCTACAGTTTGATATTGCTTTTTGAGATCAAATTGACAATTCAGAAGCAATGTCCATATTAGAAGAGTGGTGAAAATGAGGGAGTCATTTACAAGCTGAGTACTTGAACTGAATGGTGATGACCCACTTCAAGAAAATCTGGATAGTAAACGAGAGAGAAGGTAACTGAGGATTACGCTGATGAGATCATGAGGAAGGACTAGAAGAAGAGTACATTAATATTAACATAGATTATTTGGATCAAATGACCCGTTCATTACTGAATATTTCATGTAATTCTGTTTAATTCAAATTAAATCCAATTTGTTGATGTTTCTCTTTGTCTAACTTTTATCGATCAAAAAAAAAACTTTAGTTTTACTAAGTGAATACTTTTACTTGAAAAACTTAAGAGACTAAAAGTTTCTGGTAAATGCCAGCAGCTGTGTGGGAATGGCCACATTCGCCCACGTAAGTTCTGAACTTGCTGACAGACTCCATCTGGTGAATCTGTCAATACCCTCTGTCACTGGAGTCTGCACAGAATCCATGCTGTTACAGGTCCAGCAGGGGAGCACAAATTTGCTGAGTTCCTCAGCATCACACAGGGAAATATGATCACAGATTCTATGCCAGCTTAGGCCTGATCTGTACACTTCATGGAGATTTTACAGCTGTTAAAGGAGGAAGGGAAAAATAATGCAACTTACGCGCTTTAATTATTTATGCACACAGAAATGTTTCCAGGTATTTAAAAATGTTTTCAATATTAGCAGCACATAGTCAGTTGTAGAAAATCAGCAGGTTGAGCAGCATCAGAGGGAGGAATGAAATTGTCAACATTTCAGGGCTGAGAGTGGAGAGAAGGCATAGCCGGCATAGATAAGAGAACGGGCATAAAAAGGCAGACAAGTAGTGCTGGGTAAGGGGGGTGATTGAGTATGGAGTTGGAAGACTGTGGCTTATGAATGATAGATGGAGGTATATATATATATATATATATATATACACACACACAGAGGAAAAGGACAAGAGGGAGGTGAAAGAAAAAAACCAGATAGATCAAGGTAGAAAGTGTGACGAAGGGAGATAAGCAGGGATCACAAAGTGCTACCAGAGCTGGATTGTGATAAATAAGGAGGTGAGATTGGGAATCATTAGAGGAAAAGGAAGAGATGAATGTCCATTGGAACCACATGGGGAGGGTTGGGAGTGAGGGGAAGCCTGTGCCTGTGTAGGTGGATGGAGCCAGGAGAAGAAAGGCAATAAGAATGAATGAAGCATCTACTGGAGAAAGGGTGAGAAGGGGGACAAAATGTGGTAACAGATTAGGGGGAGGGGGGAGGGGGAAGAAAAGTGTGTGTGGGTGGTGAAACAGGAGGAAAAAAATTAAAATGTGAAGGAAGTTTACCTAAAATTGGTAATCTCAATATTCATGCCTAAGTACAGTGTTGCTGCACCAGTTTGGATTGGGCTTCATCCTGGCAGTAGAAAACTGGTGAGACCACACCTGAACTTCGTCTCACCGATGTAGAGGTGACCACATTGGAAGCATAGGATGCAGCAGACAAGGTCGGGGGAGAAGCATATGGACCTTGGCCTCACGTGAAAAGACTGTTTCGGTCCCTGGATGGTTGTAAGGGAGGAAGTAGAAGTACAAGGGAAAGTGCCAGGGCAAGGAGGGTAAGTGGAGCAGGTTGTCACAGAAGGAGTGGTTCATGCAGAAGGAGGAAAGGGGTGAGAAGGATAAAGTATGGCTGGTGGTGGATCACGGTGCAGCTGGTGGAAATATCGAAGGATGATGAGCTAGATGCAGCAGCTCATAGAGTGAAAGATACGGACCAGGGGAACTCTGTTTCTTTTCTGTTGTGTTTGGGAGGAGGCAGTGTGAGAAGGGTCTCGGCCTGAAACGTCAACTGTACCTCTTCCTAGAGGCTGCCTGGCCTGCTGCGTTCACCAGCAACTTTGATGTGTGTTGCTTGAATTTCCAGCATCTGCAGAATTCCTGGTGTTTGCGATGAAAAATAGGATGTCTGAGTGATGGGTGTGGGCAGAAAAATCCAGGCCTATATGTAATGCTTGCTATTAAAAATTAACACAGTTATTACTTAACAACTGTTTGGAAAATATGTTCATAGCAACATAAAAAATTTGTTTAGGTATCTAGTTTTTATTTTATGGCAATGAAAGAAACAATATAAAAATAAGACAATGCTGTAATATTTGGATCCCTATATTAGATAAATATTCTGACGCGTGAGTAACATTTTGAAGTTACTCACATTTAACAAGTCAAAGGTAAAAGTGTTCTAAATTAATACTTCCAAAAAGAAGCAAACCATAATAGATATGGCTTGGGTGTGTGCGTGCTCTAAGTAATTCTGAACAGTTCTCCTTCCTTTTAGCAATTAACCTTCCCAGGTGAGAGGTCAAAGTTTACTTGGCACGCAGCCATTAATCAGTAGAAACTCTAAAATAAACAATAGTTCCAGAAAATGTTTCTGTCAAGATCAGGTTAATGGAATAAGTGTTCCAACATAATTTCAAAAATGTCATGTAAACCATTCAATCAAGATAATGTCAGGAACTGGGGAAACCAATTGCCAATGCCTCCTAAAGGAATATGATAACAGTTTTCATCATGTTCAAGGTTAGAAATTTTCAATGTCAGTCAGACCTTGTTTGTGTCAGTGTCAGATATAGAAAAGTTTTACCAATGCTACACCTACTCTGAATTTTAAGTATTATTGTGATTTGAGCAATTAATGGACCTGTTAAATTCACATTGAACACTGCCTCCTTCTTCTTAAAATCATTTTAATGGGTAAAACACACAAATCCATTGGTCCCAGCCACACAAGTTTAGTTCAGATATTCTCCTACTGGAAGACCTAAAATGAGTGTAATCTTTCCAGTGTAGAGGGTTTCCCTTGACAAAGCCTCCATCTATGATAATATTATTAGACAGGCTAATATTTATGTAAATGAGTCACCTCCCTGCAGTATTGATTAGTGTGTGGATATGAGGAGAACTGGGAGGTAATTATACCTCAGTTTATTAAGTATGTGTCAAGAAGATATTTTCCTTTCTCAGATGGGACTAAAATGTCAGTGAAACTGTATTCTTGGACTACTTTAGCATGCTTGTGAATATTTTTAGAATGGTCCTTTGAATGTGTGTGCTGAAGTAGGGCTATTTGTTAGTTCTGTCCAGTGTCAGCCATCATAAAATGTCAATTTAAGAAAGAAGAGTGAGAGAAACAATGAATGAAAATGGGTGTGGAATGATTTCCCAAGAGCACACAATCTACATAGAGATTGTAGGTTTTCAGTCCGGCATACTGTGTGACATCTGCTTAGAAGTTGCTGGGTTAAACGGGTGCTGCATGTGCAATGCGACTAGCTGGAGCCTGTGGTTTTAAGCATATTTCTTCCCTATTGCCAGCTGTGTTTTTATATATATATATATATATATATATATACATGGGATTATAGTGGGAATAAGGACAGGAGAAAAGAGCCACAAAACATGACATCCATTTGCAACTGAACTGTGCCCCAACCTGTGTTGTTTCTAAAGCTAAGATTATTTTAATTGTTAATAGTTTAAGCTGTATAAGCACTATATCTTGCCAATTACTTCAAAAACATATGCAGTAGATTTAAACTATGTCACCACCACCTAGAACCCTAGACTTCCCCCTTTACTTTATACAGAATGAAGACTTTTTTCAACAGCTGAACAGAATTTAATTTGACTCAATTTATATAAATACAACTACCTACAATGGCATGAATATCAATTTCTCTAACCTCTGGTGATTTTTCCCCCATCCCCTTTCTCGCTTTTTCCATTCCCAGTCTGGTTCAACTCTTATCCCTTACACTCTTCTTGTCACATGCCCACCACCTCTCTCTGGTGTCCCTCCTCCCTCTCTTTTTCCCATGGTCCACTATCCTCACCTTTTGTATTCGTGAGCAAAGTCACCGGTGAGGCACTGAAGCTGGTGGATACAGAATTGCTCTATTCAACAAAATGAGATGCTCTTGGAGGAGGAGGTCTGTTCGACTCAACATGACATTTTAATATGCTAAAGATCAAATGTAGTAACAGGATAATTCTATAGTTACACACATAAAAATTGCTGGTGAATGCAGCAGGACAGGCAGCATCTATAGGAAGAAGTACAGTCAACGTTTTGGGCTGAGACCCTTCGTCAGGACTAACTGAAAGAAGAGATAGTAAGAGACTTGAAAGTGGGAAGGGGAGGGGGAGATCCAAAATTTCTCCAAAAGAAATTTTGGATCTCCCCCTCCCCTTCCCACTTTCAAGTCTCTTACTATCTCTTCTTTCAGTTAGTCCTGACGAAGGGTCTCAGCCTGAAATGTCGACTGTACCTCTTCCTAGAGATGCTGCCTGGCCTGCTGCGTTCACCAGCAACTTTTATGTGTGTTGCTTGAAATTCCAGCATCTGCAGATTTCCTCGTGTTTGAATTCTATAGTTACAATGTATCTACAATGCTTCCTTTGAATTACATATAATTTTCACACCTCCTTCTTTGCATCCATCATCTAGACACCCAAAATGAATGTTAATCAGTATTGGCTGATCTGCAATTAACTGGTGTTAACAGCTCCAGAAAACTATTGTCCAGGGCTGCATTTTAAATTTAATCTACAATCTACATTCAGGTCTAAAGATTGATTGCTGAAATTAATATTTGCTATATATCCTAACTCAAGAATACACCCTAACGTCTCCTATCAGATTCCTTCTTCTTCAACCCTGTACTTCTTCTACCTATCATCTTCCAGCTGTTTACTTAATTCACCCCTCCGCCACCCAGGCATGTTCCTACTCATAGTGGTTTTACCTATCAACTGCAAGCTTGTGCTCCTATTCCCCCCAAAAAGAACCTTTTTATTCTGGCTTCTTACTCCTCCCTTTCCAGTCCTGACGATGGTTTTATCCAGAAACATTGACTCATTCACTATTTATTCCTCTCGACAGAAGCTACCTAACCTCCTGAATTCTTCCAGCATTATGTATGTTTTGCACCTGTCTGATAGGTCTGCAATGTTAATTCTGTCCTTCTCTTTTAAGGATGCAGTAAATGACTAATGCCCTCATTCCCAAAGCTGCAGCTGACAACAGCACACAACCAACACAGTACATGTGGCTGCAACAAGAGCACATGCAGGTTTGTGGTTGGATGCCAACATCATCTAACAGCCTGGAGTGCTCACCAGGTGCTGGGAACTGCAGTGTGCACCTCTGTGGACCAGTCTCAACTACTTTCAATCACTCCCAGTAGTAAAAGTTGTGCTTGCTACTCTCTCTTTCAATCCAAGGAATTAAAAAAAAAACTTAATCTTCCTCTGCTTTATCTATTTATCTACTTTTGTGGCAACAAACCTTTCTTTGCTTGAACAACTCTAAGGTTGTTTTTCATCATCTGATGTGCCAGTTTTAAATTGTTGATATGGGTCACTGACACATCAATCAGAACTTCTTTCGTATTAGCAATCTTAATAATTGATACATCTTTATTCAACTCGATGGGCTGAATGGCCAAATTCTGTTCCTACATCTTATGGTTGTCATTACATTTTCTAACTTTTGCCAAATGAGTGGAGATTAGCTACTTCCCAAAGAATTACAAAAATACACAGAGAACCAAATTAATGACGTATAATTCATTAAGATGTATTAGATAGGCTGTTATAACAAATCTCACCTAATTTGACATTTAGGTGGTCAAGCTGAGACTTGCAATCGGAGCAGCAGAGTATACCACTGTGATCCCTCCATATTTGTGGTTCTGACTCAGTTGCCTATTATGCACTGTCAAAGGCAGGGGTTTGCTGCATTAGATCTGTTAAAAGATGCTTCTTTTGGACATCTTCTGAACACCACACTGCCTCAGGGTCAATGTTGGAATGTAACTTCAAACAATAGTTACAGAGTTTACTTAGAGGGTCTAGTGAAAGGCCAATTTATACTTCTGTGTCAAACCTACGCCGTAGGTACGGCGTAGCCATGTACCCTACTTCATAGCCTGATGCGCACCTCCCCAAAATTCTAATTACGCGTCGTGGCGATGCAGACCACAACAACTGTGATTGGTCCGCTTGGTAGCATCGCATTTCCTCCTACGCTACAATAGCTTGCCATTGGGCGACTGAAGGGCAGGGAAGGAACTCTGGCTGCAATGCTTTCCATAAAGCTTTACAGACCTCCAAAATTATGGAGGACCCTGTGCTTGACGCCGGTATGTAGCTAGCTGCTACAGCCTGTTGACTTCCTCCTGACGCTAAAACTCGAATGGTGATTGCCAGTCTCTGAGTATACTGTGCGTACACTGATGCAAAATAAATGGTTGGAGATGATGAACCAAATCGTCAAATCTATCTGCGACTTCCGAAAATATTTGAAATGCATTTCCTCGTTGATGTCTCTCACTGGCCGGACAAGCACAGAAAATTCACCCTCCTTCAGTTTCAGTCGTCATTGTTTGAAGTTTGAGTTTCTTCATGTTGAGTTTCAACACGAAGAAACTCAACACAGTGGCATAGAAACCTCACCGCCAACTAGCGTTTTGGCGGTCAATTACAGAGCGACGCTGACACACCGACGCACAAATATAAATGCTCACAACGGCATAGGCCACTTGTGTAGGCTATGGCGTAGGCTACTACGCAGAAGTATGAATCAGCCTTTAGTTTCCTTAGTTCATTCGACTTCCTATAGGAGTACTGCTTTCCAATGAATGCAGAGAGAAAGGATGTAGTAAGTGGATAGTAAGTTGTCAGGTCTGACTTGAGTGACGGTTCAGCTATCTATAAGTTGAATTTGTTTTCCTTGTCCTTTCCAGTGCACAGTAGTCAACTATAAAGTACGTAAATATAGCATTGCTTCTCAGGAACCTAATTCTGAAGCTCTTAAGTGTTGTTTCCCTGTTTCTGCACGAGTCTGACTTTTGAATTCTCTCTCCGTAAAAATAATAGTCTTCCCATTTATTTCTTCCACCAAAGTGCATGACCATACACTTTCCAACATTGTATTTCATTTGCCACTCCTTTACACATTCCCCTAAATTATCTAAGTCTGTCTACAGGCTCTCTGTTTCCTCAACACTACCCGCTCCTCGACCTATCGTTCTGTCATCGGCAAATTTAGCCACAAACCTATTAATACCATAGTTCAAATCATTGGCATACATCGTAAAAAGCAGTGATCCCAACATCAACCCCTGTGGAACTCCGCTGATAACCAGCAGCCAGCCGGAATAGGATCCCTTTATTTCCACGCTCTATCTTCTGCTGACCTGCCAATGCTCCACCCATGCTAGTAACAATAGCTAGACAGCCATTGACAATTAATCTGACCAGTCTGGTATCACTTAAGGTAGGTGGGCATGGAATTGTATCATCCAGTGTTACAGCAAAAAGTTATAGCAGAAAGATATAGCTCTAATGCATTCAAAAATACTTCACAGTACCAGTGACCCGGGTTCAATTCCTGCTGGTTCCTGTAAGGAATTTGTATGTTCTCCCTGTGACTGCATGAGTTTTCTCTGGGCACTATGGTTTCTTCCCACAGTCCAAAGAGGTACCAGTTGGTAGATTAATTGGTCTTGTAAAATTGTCCCACGATTAGGCTAAGGTTACATCGGGAGTTGCTGAGCGGTACGGCTTTGAAGGGCTTATTCTGTGCTATACCTCAATAAAATAAAATCCTCAAACAATGTGCAACATTTATAGAGTATTTTCAAACACTCTTTCTGCTTAGGATGTTAATTTTATCTCAAAAACTAGAAGAATATTACCATGAAAAATGCATACTATTGTACTTTTCTTTCACCTTGAATTTACTTTTTGTCCTTTAAGAATTCAACTTAATCACAGCACTTCAGCTACAGTCCCATTACATTTTCCTCATTCTTGCAAATCACAAATTGGAACCCATGGAAGGTTGATACTGATGATAAATGTTCTGTTTTCTCGCCTTCTGTAAGGCGTTTGTCCCATCTCCTGAACCACAGGCTAAGATAACATTTATAGCAACTGTTTCCTGACAGGAAGTGTTGTTTTGACAAATCTATTGCTCTCTTTCTTTTATGCATTTCAGACAAATTAGAAGGAAAAACAATTAATAAAGGCATGAAATTTTCATCCAAATAATGTTACCAAAATGACAGGAACAAAAGCATTACATTATAGATTATGCACGTGGCCTGTAAGAAAGAACCATTTACATA
The DNA here is from genome assembly GCF_963921235.1 of Mobula hypostoma. Taxonomy (NCBI): domain Eukaryota; kingdom Metazoa; phylum Chordata; class Chondrichthyes; order Myliobatiformes; family Myliobatidae; genus Mobula; species Mobula hypostoma. The sequence goes on from NC_086104.1 coordinate 43,190,931, forward strand.
ACATTTGGAGATGTAGGGTACTTTTATTGCTATTTGGCATTGGCTTCAGCTACTTCAGTGCTATCTGAAAAAAATTTTTTTGAAACCTAGGTACTTATCATACAAAGAATATATGCCTGCTAGCAATTTAAAGAGAGACTGCAGCAACTTGTTGTTAAAGACTGGATATAAAAGCCTTAAAGTATTGGATTTCCAGGTTATCATGTGTGCAGGTGTGGGTGTAGGTATGAGAGATGAAAATGGAGGTAAAATATTTTATTTTCCAAGCTACATGATGCAATGACTTCCATTATTGACACATCACTTCAATGTAAATCTTAATATAATTGCTATTTCAATAATCTGAGCAATTTCTGCCGGCAGTTTCTTATTTGAAATTTCCTGCTTTTTTACTAAGAAAGTTGATGAAGGCAAGGCAGTGGATGTTGTCCACATGGATTATAGCAAGGCCTTTGACAAGGTCCTGCATGGAGGTTGGTCAAGGAGGTTCAGTCGCTTGGCATTCAAGCTGAGGTCGTAAATTGGATTAGACATTGGTTTCGGGGAGAAAACAGAGAGTTGTAGTAGGTGAACAAGGGGTCACAGTTTGAGGATAAAGGGGAAGCCTTTTTGGACTGAGATTAGGAAAAACTTCTTCACACAGAGAGTGGTGAATCTGTGGAATTCTCTGCCACAGGAAACAGTTCAGGCCAGTTCATTGGCTATATTTAAGAGGGAGTTAGATATGGCCCTTGTGGCTAGGGGGATCAGGGGGTATGGAGGGAAGGCTGCTGCAGGGTTCTGAGTTGGATGATCAGCCATGATCATAATAAATGGCGGTGCAGGCTCGAAGGGCCGAATGGCCTACTCCTGCACCTATTTTCTATGTTTTCTATGTTTCTATGATTGCTTCTCTGACTGGGGGCCTGTGAGTGACTAGTGATGTGCTGCAGGGATCAGTGCTGGGTCCATTGTTGTCTATCATCTATATCAATGATCTGGATGATAAACTGGATCAGTAAATTTGTGTATGACACCAAGATTGGAGATGTAGAGTACAGCAAGGAAGACTATCAAAGCTTGCAACTGGATCTGGACCAGCTGAAAAAATAGGGTGAAAAATGGCAGATGGAATTTAATGCAGAGAAGTCCAAGGTGTTGGTCTTTTGGAGGACCAGCCAGGGTAGGTCCTATACGATGAGTCACAGGGCACTGAGGAGTGTGATAGAACAGAGGGATCTGGGAATACAGATCCATAATTTCTTGAAAGTAGCATCACATGTAGATAGGGTCATAAAGAAAGCATTTGGCTCAATGGCCTTCATAAATCAATGCATTGAGTTCATGATGTTATGTTGAAATTGTGTAAGACATTGGTGAGAACTAATTTGGAGTATTGTGTGCCGTCTTAGTCATCTACCTGCATGAAAGATGTAAATAAGATTGAAAGAGTGTCGAGAAAATTTACGAGGATGTTGCCGGGACTTGAGGACCTGATTTATAGGGAAAGGTTGAATAGGTTAGGGCTTGATTTCTCAGAATGTAGAAGATTGAGGTATACAAAATTATGGGGGTATTGATAGAGTAAATGCAAGTAGTTTTTTCCCACTGAGGTTGGGTGAGAATACAACTAGAGGTCATGGGTTAGGGGTTAAAGATGAAATGTTTAACAGGAACATGAGAGGGATCTTCTTCACTCAGAGGGTGGTGAGAGTGTGGAAAGAGCTGCCAGTGCAAGTGGTGGATGCAGATCCGATTTTAACATTTAAGAGAAATTTGGATAGATACATGGTTGAAAGGGGTATGGAAGGCTATGGTCTGGGTGCAGGTTGATGGGACTAGGCAGATTAATGGTTCAGCATGGATTAGATGGGTCGAAGAGCCTCTTTCTGTGCTGTAGTGCTCCCCAACTCTATGACTCTGTGATAGTGTGATTATATGAACATGTATTATCAAATTCAAATCATATCAAATTCAAATTTAATTATCATTCAACCATACATGAATTCAGCTGAACAAAATAGCATTCCTCTGGAGCCAAGCTGCAAAACATACACAGCACATTCAAAATAACGAGCGAACAAAGGTATAATGCCTAACTCGCAAAGTGACTTGTCCCGCACGTTGATGGTACAGCTCCAAGTAATACACAAATGTGCGCAATCCATCCTGTCATTCCACCAATTGAACACAGGAGGGCAGCACTGATGGGAAAGGCCAGCCCCCAACTGAGCATGTTCGCCACACGACACCACCTCTGGTGTCTCCTCTTCTGGACTGCAGTAGCAGGCAAACTCTTGACTTGAGGCCTAGTTCTCACTTCGACCGAGGTCACGCAGCTTCCCAGTCATCTGTAGCAGCACTAAACAAGGGAAACCAGCCTGTGGCATCTTGCATTATCAACTTCCAACAGGGTCTTGCAATCGCAAGAGAAGTGTCCAAGACAATCACCCACGGTTACACTGCATGCCACCTTTCTGCACCAACTCCGATGCCTTTGATGCCTTCCTGGAGCAGGCAGCAACACAGTGTGCACCTAGTCCAGCACCTCCGCCAACGAGTAGCTCACTGATGGGGTAGACCTACAGTACCCAGAGTTTTTGGGGTCCAGCGTTGTTTTGCTATCATAAAATAGACAATTAATAAAGAAACAAGAATCTTTGGTTGGCCCCTTAGAGGCCACTGCGCCCAAATACACCACCACCTTACCAGAAGATTCAGTCCTGATTTCGGGTATTGTCTGTGTGGAGTTTTATAGAGCCATAGAACACTACAGCACAGAAAACAGGCCATTCGGCCCTTCTAGTCTGTGCCGAAACTTAATTCCGTTAGTCCCATTGACCTGCACCTAGTCCATAACCCTCCAGACCTCTCCCATCCATGTATCTATCCAATGTATTCTTAAAACTTAAGAGTGAGCCTGCATTTACCACATCAGATGGCAGCTCGTTCCACACTCCCACGACTCTGAGTGAAGAAGTTCCCCCTAATGTTCCCCATAAATCTTTCCCCTTTCACTCTAAAGCCATGTCCTCTCATATTTATCTCTCCTAATCTAAGTGGAAAGAGCCTACTCACATTTACTCTGTCTATACCCTTCATAATTTTGTAAACCTCTATTAAATCCCCTTCATTCTTTTATGCTCCAAGGAATAAAGTCCTAATCTGTTCAATCTTTCCCTGTAACTCAACTCCTGAAGACCCAGCAACATCCTAGTAAATCTTCTCTGCACTCTTTCAATCTTACTGATATCCTTCCTATAGTTAGGTGACCAGAACTGCACACAATACTCCAGATTTGGCCTCACCAATGTCTTATACAACTTCACCATAACATCCCAACTCCTATACTCAATACTTTGATTTATGAATGCCAGGATGTCAAAAGCCTTCTTTACAATGCAAACATGAGGAATTCTGCAGATGCTGGAAATTCAAGCAACACACATCAAAGTTGCTGGTGAACACAGCAGACCAGGCAGCAACTTTGATATGTGAGCCTTCTTTACAACCCTATCTACCTGTGACGCCACATTCAGGGAATTATGTATCTGAACTCCCAGATCCCTTTGTTCCTCTGCACTCCTCAGTGCCCTACCATTTACTGTGTATGTCCTACCTTGATTTGTCCCTGCCAAAATGCAACACCTCACACTTGTCTGCATTAAATTCCACTGCCATTTTCTGGCCCATTTTTCCAGTTGGTCCAGATCCCTCTGCAAGCTTTGAAAGCTTTCCTCGCTGTTCACAACGCCTCCAATCTTAGTGTCATCAGCAAACTTGCTGATCCAATTTACCACATTATCATCTAGATCATTGATATAGACAACAAACAACAATGGTCCCAGCACAGATCCTTGAGGCACACCACTAGTCGCAGGCCTCAAGTCTGTGAAGCAATCATTCACTACCACTCTGTCTTCTCCCACACAGCCAATTTTGAATCCAGTTTACAACCTCTCCATGGATACCTAGTGTCTGAACCTTCTGAACTAACCTCCCATGTGGGACCTTGTCAAAGGCCTTACTAAAGTCCATGTAGACAACATCCACAGCCTTTCCTTCATCTATTTTCTTGGTAACCTCCTCGAAAAATTCTACAAGATATGTTAAACAAAATCTACCACGTACAAAAGCTCTTAAAGATAGTGGAATCAAAGGTTATGGGGATAAGGCAGGAACTGGATACTGATAGTGGATGATCAGCCATGATCACAGTGAATGGCGGTGCTGGCTCGAAGGGCCAAATGGCCTACTCCTGCACCTATTGTCTATTGTCTGACTATCCTTAATCAGCCCTTGGCTGTCCAAATACTTGTATATCCAATCTCTCAGAACACCTTCCGATAACTTACCTACTACTGACATCAGGCTCACTGGCCTGTAATTACCTGGTTTACTTTTGGAGCCTTTTTTAAACAACGGAACAGTATGAGCTACCCTCCAATCCTCTGGCACCGCACCTGTGACTAAGGACATTTTAAATATTTCTGCCACGGTCCCTGCAATTTCTACACTAGTCTCTCTCAGGGTCCGAGGAAATATCATGTCAGGCCCGGGGGATTTAATCCACCTTTATTCGCTGTAAGGCAGCAAGCACCTCCTCCTCTTTAACCTCCATATGTTCCATGACACTGCTGCTTGTTTCCCTTCCTTCCATATACACTATGCCAGTATCCTGAGTAAATACTGATGCAAAAAAAAACTGCTTAAGATCTCCCCCATCTTGTGAGGCTCCACACATAGACGACCACTCTGATCTTCTAGGGGACCAATTTTGTCTCTTACTATCCTTTTACTCTTAATACACTTGTAGAAACCCTTCGGGTTTGCTTTCACATTATCTGCCAAAACAACCTCATGTCTTCTTTTTGCCTTCCTGATTTCCTCCTTTCGTATTTTCTTACATTTTCTATACTCTTCAACTACCTCATTTGTTCTTTGTTGCCTATACCTGCTATACTCCTCTCTCTTTTTCTTAACCAGATCGCCAATATCCCTTGAAAACCAAGGTTCCCTATGCCTGTTAACATTGCCTTTAATCCTGGCAGGAAAATGCAAACTCTGCACTCTCAAAATCTCACCTTTGTAGGCCTTCCACTTACCGAACGCATCCTTGCCAGAAAACAACCTATCTCAATCCACTCTTCCTAGATCCTTTCTCATTTCCACAAAGTTGGCCCTTCTCCAATTTGGAACCTCAACTCAAGGACCAGACCTATCCTTACCCGTAATTAACTTGAAACTAATGACATTATCGTCACTGGACCCAAAATGTTCGCCTACACATAATTCTGTCACCTGATCTGTCTGGTTCCCTAATAAGAGATCAAGTATTGCATCCTCTCTTGCAGGTACCTCTATATATTGATTTAGAAAACTTTCCTGAACACATTTGACAAACTCCAAGCCATCTAGCCCTTTCACAGTGTGCGAGTCCCAGTCAATAAGTGGAAAGTTAAAATCCCCTACTATTACAATTTTCTGTTTCTTACATCGGTCTGTTATCTCTCTACAGATTTGCTCCTCCAATTCTCTCTGACTATTGGGCCGTCTATAATACAACCCTATTAGTGTGGTCACACCTTTCCTGTTTCTCAGCTCCACCCATATGGCCTCTGTAGACAAGACCTCTGGGCTGTCCTGTCTACACACAGCTGTGATATTTTCCCTGACTAGTAATGCCACTCTTCCCCCTTTCATCCCTCCCCCTCTATCACGTCTGAAACAACGGAACCCTGGAACATTAAGCTGCCAGTCCTGCCCATCCTGCAACCAATTCTCACTCATAGCAATAATGTCGTAATCCCACATGCCAATCCATGCCCTAAACTCATCTGCCTTACCTACAATACTCCTTGCATTGAAATAGATGCTCCTGAAAACATTTCTATCACGTACAAACCTTTGATTTCTGTCTATACATGCAGTCCTCGCATGACCTTCATCCTCCTCCACCTCACTATCTGCTCTAACACTCTGGTTCCCCTCCCCCTGCAAACCACCCCTGCCCCTGGAGCAGCACGAGCAAATCTACCCGCAAGGATGTTAGTCCCCCTCCAGTTCAGGTGCAAACCATCCTGTCAGAACAGGTCCCACCTTCCCTGGAACAAAGCCCAATTGTTCAGAAACATGAAGCCCTCCCTCCTGCGCCATCTCCTTAGCCACGTATTTAGCTGCATTATCTTCCTATTTCCAGCTTCACTAGCACGTGGCACAGGTAGCAATGCTGAGATTGCAGCCCTGGAGGTCCTGTCCTTCAATTTGCCCCTAACACCCTAAACTCTCTTTGCAGGACTTCCTCCTCCTTCCTATCCACGTCATTGGTCCCTACATGGACCATGACATCTGGCTGCTCACCCTCCCTCCTAAAAATACCGAGAACTCGATCTGAGATATTGCGGACCCTGGCACCAGGGAGGCAACAGACCATCCGGGATTCTCGATCTCTCCCTCAGAACCTCTTATCTGTCCCCCTAACTATCTAATCCCATATCACTACTGCTCTCCTCTTTTCCCTCCTTCCTTTCTCAGCTGAGGGTCCAGTCTCGGTGCCAGAGACACAACCACTACAACTTGGCCCTGATGGGTCGTCCCCACCAACACAGTATACTTACTGTTGATGGGAACGGCCACAGGGGTGCTCTGCTCTTTCTGTCTATTCTCCTTCCCTCTCCTGACAGTCACCCAGCTACCTACCTCCTTACCTTTAGGGGTGACTTTCTCCCTGAAACTCCTGTCTATTTCTGCCTCACAAATGATCTGAAGTTCATCCATCTCCAGCTCCAGTTCCCTAACTCAGTTTGTCAGGAGCTGCAGCTGGATGCACCTTTCACAGGTGTAGTCATCAGGGACAATTGTCCCTGACTTCCCACATACTGCATACAGAGCACTCGACTGCCCTAACTGCTGCCTGTTCAACTAATGAACACACTGTTTAACCCTTCAGTTGCCCTCCATGCTCCTTTTAAAGCACACTCTCCTCAGCTCCTCAGCTCCTCAGCTCCTCAGCTGCTCTCCAGCACTCAGCGCTCTCCCGAGCCCCTCGCTCCTCTTGCTGCGACTGTCCCACGATCATACTGTTTATATGAACATATGTATGAGAACAATTGTAAAGAAATCCGGTACAAAACCCATCTCTACGTAATCACACCTGAAATGTTACATTAATATGGACTGTGTATATGGAACATTGTCTTTTGGTAAAACCCCGTTTATCAGTTATAAAACATTAGAGTAGAGTAGAAACAGAGCCACTATCTTCAGTAACACCATCCAGAATCTGGTTATTTGAACTTAGTTATCTGAACACAAGTTAATCTTTAAGTTTCTGAAACCTCAGTAAGTCCAAACCATCCTTGCAAATGCATTATATTTACAAATAAATTGCACTGAAGATGCAACCATGTTCAATCATTAAAACAAATGTATAAAATATACATAATGCACATACATATAAAACTAATATACCATGTATTCTGTTCCAAATTAAACATTGTTACAAAATTAATTCTGACTGATTATTCATCTGAGTAAACAGCAAACCATTTTATTTCATGGAGATATTTTCCTATAGGCTTCCTTGGAATAAGTAGTGATTATTTTTTCTGAATAGTTACACGTCCACTTTACTTCAAGAATATACTGCAAGAATTACATTCACAGTGGCAAAGTGGCATAGAGGTGTCAGAGGCTGTGATAGGTGACACATAATTTTCTCTTTGTTGTGGCTGGTTACTATGTGAAGTATTGAAGATGACATGTAAACTGAAAAGAAAACGAGGTGCTGCAGGTTTAATATCTAACATAGGAACACAAATTGTAAATTGCTTTATTATTGGCACATGTACTGAGATAGCATGAAAATAATTGTCCTGCGTGCCACCCATACAGATAATTTAATCACATCAATACAGTGAAATGCTACAAGGGCAAACCAATAACAGAAAGTAAAATAGAGTATTACATTTAAAGAGAAGATGCAGACAATCAGGTGCAAGACCATAACATGGCAGATTGTGAGGTCAGGAGTCCATTTTACTGTAATTGAGTCAACGAGAAGTACAGCACAGAAATAAGCCCTTCGGTCCATCTAGTCTATGCCAAAACAATTTAAACTGCCTACCCCCAATGATGTGTATCAGGACCATAGCCTTCGATATCCGTACTATCCATGTACCTATTCAAACTTCCCTTAAATGTTGAAATCGAGCGTGCATGGACCATCTTCTGGCAGCTCATTGCACACTCTCATAGCCCTCTGAGTGAAGAAGTTTCCCCTCATGGACCCTTTAAACCTCACCTTTCACTCTTAACCCATAACCCCTAGTTATAGTCCCACCCAACCTCAGTGGAAAAAGCCTGCTTGCATTTATCCTATCTATATCCCCCATAATTTTGTATACCTCTATCAAATCTCCTCTCAATCTTCTATATTCTAAAGAATACAGTCCTAACCTATTCAATCTTTCTTTATACTGAAACTCAGGTCCTCCAGACCTGGCAACATCTTTATAAATTTTCTCTGTACTCTTTCAACCTTACCTACATCTTTCCTGGAGGTTGGTGACCAAAACCGCACACAATACTTCAAATCAGGTCCCACCAACGCCTTATACAACTTCAACGTAACATCCCATCTTCTGTACTCAGTACTTTGACTTATGAAGGTCAATGTGCCAGAAGCTTTTTTTATGACTCTACCTAACTGTGATGCCACTTGTGATGAATTATGTACCTGTATTCCCAGATCCATTTGCTGTACCACACTTCTCAGCCCTATCATTCACTGTGTAAGACCTAACTACCCTGGTTGGTCCTACTGTAGTGCCAAACCACGCACTTGTCTGCATTAAATATCAGCCCATTTTTTCAGCTGATGCAGATCCCTCTGCAAGCCATTTTATAATGCAAATTTTAGTTATGAAAGTGTAAGTTATATATTTGTATGTTTACAAAGTTGACTATGACATTGCTGCGAAAATCTTGGAGATACTCGTCAAGCCAAGCAGTATCTGTTAGAGAGAGAAATAAAAATCTTTCTGAAAAATAACCACTCATCATTTGATATAATTCGTGAACTTGGAAAGTTTACTAGAATATCAACATGTAAACATTTCAGTGCTTCCTTTATGTACAGGTATGTGTAGTGAACGCACCTTTGCCTTTGCAGAAGTCATTGGAGTGAAGAACAAAAATGAAGGAACTTCCATGGAGATAACTCATTGCTCTTCTTCTAATGGGTGCCCTAAGATCACATGAGAAAGCAGAAGGAGACTCAATTTAATGCTTCTTCCAAGGCATGGATTTTCTGACAATGCAAAGGCTCCTCAGAACATGCACCTACCTTTATCCAGAATCTACCAGGTTAAACACATTAGCAGTTCAGTCAGCGGAGGCTCAGGCTAATTTTTAAGTAAACTCAGATTTTGGGCAGAGTTCAACAATGAATTCACTAAGTGCCAGCTGTGATTTCTCATCTACTGAAGAGAATAAGTGACATCTAAAACATAACATCATTCTTTTAGGAGCTCAATAAACATCTTTACTATTTCCTCTGTGATAAATGTCTGCGTGATTAATAAAATTGATAGTACGAACTGCCAAAGGCAAGAGGTTTTGTTGATACAGAATCCTTGGAGACTTCAGTGTGTTTGCCTTTTTGTATTTCAGATTAACTGCAACTGGAACCTCTAGTGCTTCAGCTTAACTGTCATAAGAAATAAGAAATAGAAGCTAGAATGGGCCATGTTTAAGCCACTAATGACATAATAGGCAGTAAGGAAAGTAATTTGTTACTTGCAGTGAACCCCTCATTTGAAAAATGTTGGGATAATAATGGAAGTAAGAAAATAAGAAAGAGAAGCAAGATTAGGCTTCTGGCACATCTGGCTTACTTCACCTTTCAGTAATGTCGTGGCTCATCCAGTCTTGGATTTAGCTCCACTTTCTTGCTTGTGCCGCAATACCCCTGACTTCCCTATAGAACAAAACTCTGTTCATTTTGGCCTTGATTATATTCAATGATTCAGCCCCCATTGTTCCATGAAGTTTAGAATCTGAAATATTTACCACCCTCTGAAAGAATATTTGCACATCACGGGGAAGAAGTTTGGTATGGACTTTAGAGTTTGCAAACTCGCTACAATCAATTCAAAACATTCTCTGTCTTTTTTTTCTATTCTATATGTTAATTGTATTTTATCAAAACATAATGATACTATTAGGTTATATTTATTTAAATTATTAAAAAAAATAAAATCTCAAAATGAATACACTTTAATTAACTTTGCTAATTGTAAATATACCTTGTGCTTGCCATGATTTCTGCATACAGGTGTCCCCCCGCTTTTCGAACGTTCGCTTTACGAAACCTCACTGTTACAAAAGACCTACATTAGTACCCTGTTTTCGCTAACAGAAGGTGTTTTCATTGTTACGAAAAAAATCAGCGCCCGCCCCGAGCAGCCGCTCTCCCCCGGGTTCGGAACGGCATTCTTGCCGGCATTGCTTAAACACTTGCCTGTGAGCAGCCGTTAGCAAGATGAGTTCTGAGGTATTGGAAAAGCCTGAAAGAGCTCATAAGGGTGTTACACTTAGCGTAAAACTAGATATAGTTAAGCGTTTTGATCGTGGTGAATTAAGTAAGGACAACATGAGTTTGGCTTGTGGAAGCTGATGAACATGATGTTGAAGAGGTTTTGGCATCCCATCACCAAGAACTGATAGATGAAGAGCTGATGCAATTGGAAGAGGAAAGGATAACAATCGAAACCGAATGCAGTAGTGAAATGAACGTGAAGCCACTGTGTGAGATTTTCGCTGCAATGATAAAGTACAACTCTAATTTTGAAAGGGTACGTCGGTTTAGGGGATATTTGCAAGATGGTTTGAGTCCTTACAAAGAACTGTATGATAGAAAAATGCGTGAGGCTCAGCAGTCAATTAAGCCTTCCACATCAGCCACAGCAGACAACGAACCTCGACTTTCGACATCGAGGCGGGCAGACATAGAAGATGAGCTACCTGCTCTAATGGAAACAGACGACGATGAGATGACAGCCCAGTGTCCCACCACCCCAACCCCCGGGCCATGGACAGATACCGATTCGCGGAGAATGCAGCGGTAGCCAGGAGGCACACGGCGCATCTTTAAGAAAAAAGCTGAAATAAACATGCTAATTAATTAGGTGCCGCCCGACATGTAATTGTTGGCCCAGATCAGTGCTGATTGCCGATTGCTACCGCTGGACCTCTGCATGCTTCGCAGCAATGTATTGGTTGGCAGCCTGGAGGGTGGGGGCCACTGCACCACCCCAACCTGCGACGACTCAGTCTAACACACCATCATCATTGTGCTCGGCAAGCTGTCTTCCCGATTACGGTAAGTGATACTACATTGTACATACGTTATTTCTACTTTATATAGGCTGTGTATTTTTATGTGTTATTTGGTAATGATTTGGCAGCTTCATAGCTTAAAGGTTACTGGAGAGCGCTTGTGCCGTGTTTTTGCCGACGCGCTTGTATGAGATTTTCTGCCGAGAGCACTTGCGTGAGATTTTCGCTTCGGCGAACAGTGCCGGCAATGATTGTGGAAAAGTATTTCTACTTTATACAGACTGTGTATTAATCATATAATTCCTGTTTTTACTATATGTTACTGTTATTTTAGGTTTCATGTGTTATTTGGCATGATTTGATAGGTTATTTTTGGGTCTGCAAACGCTCACAAAATTTTCCCATGTAAATAAATGGTAATTGCTTCTTCGCTTTACGACATTTCGGCTTACGAACCGTTTCATAGGAACACTGTACCTTCGGATGCCGGGGGAAACCTGTATTTATGGGAATCAAACTGGTGTGTTCTGTTGGCTATGGTGTCTATGTGATTAGTCTACTTGGGCTAAGATACTCCACTGCCAATCCTGCAGTGATGTTCAGTGGCTGCAATGATTGACTTCCAACAATCATAGCTATTTAGTGTACATATGACTTTAACCATTGGAGTGTTTTCCCTTCAATGTCAATTGACTTTAGTTTCACCCAAGCTCACTGATTCCACTCGGTCAAATACTGCCTTAATGTCAAGAGGAATCACTCACACCTCACTTTTGAAAATGTATTCGTTTAATTTATTATGTGCTAGATTTTCTGAAAGATTTCATGTGTGGAAATGAACTTGTAAAATGGACATTCCTGGGATTTACATCAAGATTCTTGGTATTGCCACTTAATTTAACAAACAAGAAATCATTCTTCTCTGTTCATATAAACTTCTGGTTGGCAAAGGAGATTTAAAAAATCTTATGGTGATGTGTCAGTGACATATTTGCATTTCAATTAAACAGTGCTACTGTTTATGTTTCTATGAAATGTTTAAACAAAACTTTGCACTTCAGGGTGGCCAACTTGATCATATTACTATGAGGGCACAATAATTTCCCTACAGCCTTAACTTTTCAAGCTAGATTTTTGGCAGTAATGCATTTGCAGTTAGCTTGCAGAACAACAAAGGACCAAAGTTGATTGTAAAGTTAATGTTGTGTTCAAATGATACTATCAGAACCAGTATCATTGCGCATGTTTAAAGATAGGGAACCAAACTGTATCTTCATTTGGGCTAGCTACAGATCAAGCAACTTGCACGAAGCATGAAGAAAATTTACAAATTTGAGGATAACGTTATCTAGAACTGGATAATATGAGAAACATAAGTTCAGGGAAAAAGATTTGCATTCAACCCATGACATCTATATGCAGTTCAGGAAAGATTTGCTGTCATGTACAATTTCATGCTCTAAGTTTCTAGATAGTCACAACTGATGAGTGGCAATAAAATTAATGGGCCAGTGTTTCTTCTGGTTTCGCAGATAGCGATTTGAGTAGAATATCAAGCGAATCACTATTGTCGAAAAGGAAAATGAGATCTGCTGTTCCCATTCAGCAGTAGAATATCCAAACCAAAATTTAAATTAAGATTCCTTCGATCGTTATGTTCTAATGGGATACTTAAGGTAATGGGAGGAACTAGGAGGAGAATTATTATGGTGGCAGCAGATATTGGGAGATTGACCTCTCGCATATTCTAATCTGGCAAAGAATGATGGGTCTTGGGGAACACGGTTGCATTTGCCGGATACTTTCCCCAGCAGTTCAAGCTGGATTTGGAAATATTTGCAATATCTCATTGTCAACTGCCCACAGTTGTACTAAAAAGATGTTCGCTGAAACTTCTAAATTGGCTAATCCTGCCAGCTGACTCACAATGTGCAGATTTTGCATCTAATCCAAATTACCGGACTTGGATTCTGCTATGGCACTTGCAATGATGGTTGACATTGCATGGGGTGGTGTGGCTGTCCCATGATCACTAAGTACTACCTCAGCTGTGCCAGCGAGGTGTGGAGGTGAATGTTGTGCAATGCCCTGTGAACACACAGTCAGATTTGCATTTCAAACTGTTGTTATTGTTATCTGCATGAGCTTCAGTGGGGTGCATGAATACGAATCACCAGATCCGTTTGGTAGAGATGAGTTACTTTGTCATTGATCAATACCTAAGGCACTTGGTGAAATATAGATATAGATTCACAGGCCCTGATCACTCATTGTGGTATTGTGGTTGGGATCCTCAATTTCATTCCGCACAAATGCCTGTGCCAAGTTGCTATGGACTTCTCTGATCTCCTTGCAGTAAATCCAGGCTTTCTGACAGACTTCACTTCAATTCTGCATACCTATCAACCTACCCTGCCAACTTAGCTTTCTCTTGAGCTAGCTTTTCTGTGAGTCTAGACTCCTGTCCTGAGTAAAAGGTAATTATACCTGGTGTCTGCCCCATGTGTGTTGCTGCTATCCTCTGAATTGCAGCACCCGTAATGATGGCTGTGAGTGGAGACCAAGTGATGAGGTAAGAGGGGGAGCCAGAGTGGGCACTGGAAGAAGAGGGAAGGGGGAGGGTGAAAAATTGTCAAAAGATAGAGAAATCAACATTTGGAGGATAACCAGATGGAATGTGAGGTGTTACTCCTCCAGCCCGAGAGTGGCTCATCGTAGCAGTCAAGGAGACCATGGACCGACATGTTGGAATGGGAATGGGACTGGAATTACCATGGTTGGCCACTGTTTGTTGCAGACAAAGTGAGGGTGCTCCACAAGACGATCGGGAGCACGGGATAGAGTAGGTGACACTGACAGACTCACAGGTGAAGTGTTGCTTCACCTAGAAGGACTGTTTGGGGTTCTGAAAGGAGGTGGTGAATGAGTGGGTGTAGCACTTATTTTGATTGCATGAAGTGAGAGCATCTGAACCCTGTGTGTGTTTTGCCAGATGGAAATAGTTGCTGGGTGGGTGATAGACAGTATGATGTTGCTGGCATAATGGTAGGAATAGTGTCATAGCATCAAGGAGCCCTACAGCTTAGATATTACTGATGATACCCTTGCTCAGAGATTCCGAATGCTCACAGCTTGAAGTGAAATGCGAAACTTCTAGCAGGTATGCCTGATCTACTCCCAAATATCCAAGTGCAACTCAGTTGAAGAACTGTTGCTTCCAGGTGTTTTACTTGTTTTGAAAGAAAGGATGAACCTTGTCAGCTCATTAAGAGTTAATGGGTGGTCCCGAGGCTCTACTTACTGTAATCTAAAACCTTCTTGATAGTGGATGTGTTTTTGGAGAGATTGTGCTGCCCCTGGACTTCGAATAATAAAGCTCATCTGAAAAGGATTTGTGGATCCTGAATATCTCGGGCCTTGCATCTTGCATTTCAGTACCTCCTGACTACCACTGTCAAGTATATTCAACTACTGATTTGCCCCATTACTCATGCTGCTGGTTTCTAATTCTTACCTGCACATTTATCATGCCAAAAACTGTTTATCGTCAGCCTATTTTGTAGTTCGAGCAATCATCACAAAGTTTGAAATATACAGTGAAATGCTTTGCAAGAGTTGCCAACATTTCCATATGCAGTCACCCACTTGTAAATAGTCAAACCTTCCGATATATGTGCATGCTGCCTGCGCAATTCCACCTTCTTAAGGTCAGGTATGATGCTGCTGATGCCGAGATACATCCAAAGATGCGCTGAGACACATAATCAGTGATGTAACCTGGACAATTGGGCATTTCAAGTCTTTTAACATCAGACACTCTCGTGACGCAGCCAGGGTTGATCAGGCCCCAGCTTGTGTCCTAGCAGCATTGGGTCATGGGTCACATCTCGAGGCTTGCCCAGCAGCCCCTGTGATGGTCCTGATGGCTCTTCTCTTTGCAGCCCCTGTAGCTCCAAGGAGAGAACAGGTTCTGAAGAGCAAGCAGCCATCAAAATCTCTACAACCCACCTCTATAGGCTCACATCATGTCCTGTCTCCAGCACTGCTCAACCAGCTCCTGGTATTTGGCTTTCTTATGCTCGAACATCTCCTCAATCCAGTCTTACCAAGGCACTGCCAGTTCTACATGACCACCTATTTGAGGTTTCTGACAGAATGACCATGTCAGGCCTCTAAAACTTGCTCACACTATGTAAATGGAGTTTAACCCATATTCTCTGCATGTTAACAGTTGGGCAACTGCCGATAATCTACTGCCCAAATATTGACTGACTGACAAATTCTTGACAGTAAATCTACCAACTTATAACTTGGTGCTTTTGAGAAAGTTATTGACAAAACTCTACAAAAAAAGGTTTGAATGCAGGGTGGCCGAGAATTTACACCGAGAATTTTAAGTAAGCAAGTGCTTCTCAAGTGAATATATCCAGTTTATCTTTTGTTTTCAAATCTCTCATACCCATGTACAGCGATTTGACTGAACTCAAGGTGTGCTAAACCGAGGCATGATTCATCCCGTACCAGCTGTGTGGAAGAACAGATTTCACCTTACTGAGAAAAGAATGTGGTGCAGTGAATTGGCCTGAAGTGAATTTGTTTAGGGCTGCATAGCCCAGTAAGTAAGCATGGAATCTGCTCTTAAAGGGCTATTGCATTTCATTAAATGGGAGAGGATTTTTTGTTGTGGTAAAGTCTGTACATGTGAAAAAAAACGTTAATCTGTTTAAAAAAAATTGGTCACAAATAAATGCCAGGGAGATGCGAGTAGCTTCCCTTGACATCAAGGAAACATGCAATTAAGTCTAGTACTGAGGTATATCCCCAAAACAAGTCAAAGAAGATCAAAGGAAAATTCCTTTTGAGTTGCAGCAAACCTTGAAATCACAGAAGTTGGTCATGGTGATGAGACCATCCATCATAGCTCTACTTCAATGCTGCAGGATTTCCAAAGAAATGTCTTCTCAGCTTTAGTCACAGAGTCAAAGACAGATACAGCATAGAAACAGGCCCTTTGTCCACACCAAATGTCAACCACAAATTTATTCTAATCCTATTTTCATTTGTTCCACTTCCTCTTCAACTCCACACGGCATCTACCCACTTCCTTACACACTGGTGACAATTCAGTGCCCATTTAGCTTACCAACCCGAATGTCTCTAGGTTGTGGAAGGAAACTGGTCACAGGTAGAATGTACAAGCTCTGTACCGGCAGTACTCAAGGTCAGCATTGGGTCTAAGTCTCTTGTGCTCTGAGGCAGCGGCTCAACCAGCTTGTACACCCTTCAGTATCTTCATCATGTTGAGAAGAACAGGGCTGTCCACTAACTTTCCTGTCATTGGCTGCATCCACAACTCTTGAGACACAGGCTGCAGCCAATAAAACTACACCAGTTCAGAGCAGGAGTTGGAACTGGACCCACACTGTGTACCTCCTACATGTTATACAGCCGTAACTCAGCAACTCATCAAAATTACACTTATAGCACCTGACCTCCAACACACAGTGAAAGATGAGAGTCAAATTATCAGCAGGAGGCTGTCGCATCTGAGCTTTCATTCAAATGAACTGGATGAAATCTGACATTACTATGTCATAGCTAAAGCAATATTGACAGCTTGGATGAAAGCTAAGATGGTGATGAATTGATCCTCCCAATTTTGTCGGATAGGGAAATCAAAGAGGAAGAAATCTGGAGTGCTTTACAGTATTAAATAATGTACTTAATTTTTATTGCTACAAAATCGTCTGACCACCAAGGGGTAGCATGGTGGATATGTGTTTTACAACATACAAAATCTGCTTTTGCTTTTAATTTTCCTGTAATTATCATTTCTCATGTGCTCCGTGTGGGCTTCTGGCCAAGATATTGAAATAAACCGTATTAGATTGAAAGTATAAACAATGAATTAACAGAAACTTGGTGGAGTGCTTGTGGCAAACAGATTTTATAGTGTGAGACAAATAAACTGAAGTAACTAGGGACCAAGATTTTCTCTGATTGAGTCATATTAAATGCCCATCATTTTTCCCAAAATTGGAAATCTGTCAATGCAGCTGTGGGTGTGAAAATTGCCAATCTTAAGAATGCAATAACGTTAACAGAAGCTAAAAGCATAAGTGTCAGTCACAAGATTATGTGGAGAATTTGGGTCTCACTTTGTATGTTTATCAGGCACCGAATATATCCACTTGTTATAACAATAAACTGCTGCAGATGCGGGAAATGTTATAAAGTGGAAATCACTGGAAGTACTCAGCAGGTCAGACAGCAGAGAGGTGAGAGAAACAAAGTTGGTGGCATAGAAATTCATACAACTTCAAAACCAAAGCATTGACCTGCTGAAAAGTGGTTTAGTCTGGAATTGGGCTGGAATTGATAATTTTACACACACACACCTCTATGTGTTCCTGAGCCCATTGGGAAATTTGGGCTCTGATTTTGTTTGCTTTTATATTGGCATAGCAGCCAGAAGAACGGTTTCTGGTGCCAGTGATGGGAGTTCAGTTTCCGCTGCCATCTGTAAGGCGTTTGTACGTGCCCCCCTTAGCTCTGTGGGTTTCCTCCCATGTTCCAAAGATGTACAGTTAGTAAGTGTTAATAAGTTGTGGCCATTTTATGCTGGCGTCGGAAACATGGCAATACTCGTGGGCTGCCCCCAGCACATCTACAGACTGTGTCTGTCATTGATGCAAAACAATGTATTTCACTGTTTGTTTTGGTGTATTGTATATGCAACAAATAAAGCTAAACTTTATTTTTTCTCCTGTATAGAGTCACGTCACACCAAATGCTACTAACAGCACAAGACACAAATTCAATCTCAAAAAATTATAGTTTTTATTTACTTAGAGAACAACCAGTTTTTACTCACCCTTTCACCACTGAAATGGCACTCACTTTCGGGTTCCTAGGGTCAAGATCCATCTCGAATGCTGCTGCTGATCATTGCCACATCTTACAATTGCTCACTAATGCGATGAGAAGTCATTTACACTTCAAACTCAAGAGGATTAATCTACTCTTCCTTCAACCCATAGGAGCAGCCAGAGTAGACATGCTTATTTTGCTGCATTGCAGATTTTTCCAAAGATTGACCATTCATTTACTTTGGTCATATTCTTTTAAACACCTCCCTGTCAATCTATTGCCAGGAGAGCCTGGCTATGGTCCTCAAAATTCTCCATTGTCCCTACACAAAAAGACAATGCCATCAAGAGGACTGTTCTCTGCTGGGCTATCTAGATCTCACTGATATCTTGAGTGAGGGGCAATCTTCCTCCCTATTCCAGTTAGTAGAACATCAATTGATTCTGTAGTAATACCTTCTTGTAGTTAACATTATTACATTTATTGTTGATTTTTGCTTTAAGAGCTACCTGCAGAGTACACGACTACTGTTCTAGATGTCAACAATTACAGGAATTGCAGGAATTTGTAAAGCTTTTGCAAGGTAACACACTCTTTCGGTGAAATGAAGATCCTGATTTTATGCAACTTTCTTTAGTGGGATTAAGGTGACTGCAAAGCTGCTTTAAAAGAGACTAATACAATTTCCAGCCTAATGTCTTAGCATTTTTGAATTTTTGAACTCAAAACAAACTTTTTTTGCAGGATTGATTGATCATTCTGTTAACTTGGCAAGTGATTTAAAATAACCATGTATTCTGCTAATACATTTCTATGTAACTGCTGCAGCAGACAAAGATGTTCTGCTGTATTGGGGCTAGAAAATGGTTATTTATAAATTTGAGGATCTGATAATTATTTTGTAGTTTTATCAACCCACATAGCTGAGAAAAGGATCTAGTGCTTTCCAGCGTATATGTCGAATAAACTCTTCTCAGGCTTCCATCTGGGTACCGGTATCGATTATAAGTGATGTTTTGATGACAAACTCCACCATATTCGTCATGATGGATCTGGCAGACTCCTTCCAATTTTATGTTATATAAATGTGATTTAGCGGTTGTTGTTTTTTTTTTCTTCTTTTATATATATAAATGATTGTAAGACGTATTGCTCCGGGAGTTGGTTCCTAATGGGTTTTTTTTCTTTTTTTTTGCTTTGTAGTTAGTGGGTTTTTTCCCCCAGTTAGTTGGGGTTCTCTATTTTCCTTCCTTTTCTTATATAAATTTTTTTTTTCATTAGCATATATAAGTTTTTTTACTTCAGCTTTATTAATTATATATATATACTAATTTGCTGAACTTCTGTATTTTATAGCTGAAGAAGATTATATATCAGTAAAAAGATTTTAAAAATGAAAATGAAAATGATATGGCAGAGTTTGTCATTAAAACATTGGTTATAATTGATACCTGTACCCGGCTGGGGAGATTTCATTCATTGTAGAGATTTCATTCTTGCAATTTTTTTAAATATACATTGTGTGCTACAGTTCCTTACCAGCTAGCAAGTGCCTGACTTGTATGAACAGGCATTAGGGGGATTGGCAGTATGAGCTTTGCCAGTTGCTGAGGGGCTGTAAGCATGTTCTACTATGTGGGAACTCAGCTTTATGGCTGCGTTTTCTGACTTGCAAATTGTTTGGGTTATGAACAGTTCACAGGAACAGAATCCTGCTGTATCCTGGGGAGAACCTGTAGTTGTATATTATGAATGTAGGGAGTGAAAAATTGTGCAAATGTACTTAGCAGCTATTATAGTAGGATTCAGCTTACAACTGAGATTCAGATTTCCTCAATTTTGTCCATTCAAACTGGATTAGCTTGTGGTGTCCTGAACTGTTATTCTAAGGAAATGCTATCCACATGGGAAGAAACTCTGTTGAATTCATGCTGAAACAAAAGGTGACACTCTGCACTTAAAAGAGTCATCAGTCTGAATCATTTCCTTTGCTTCAGCGATTACTTCATCCATTTCAACATGACTCTTAAAATACATCGGAATCAAGGCATCCATCCCTCAGATTTCAATGGGCATCTGATTTCTGAGGTTCCAATTGACTAATTATTATCAGTGAGCAAGTACCCCATTTCCAAAGGAATTCACAGTTAATATGTATTCATTTTGGATAAAATGAAGATGTCAAGAGTACATAGGTAAAACTGCCTAAAATCCAATACCTTAGTGTTTAGGTTGAAAATCTAACTCATATTTAAATAATGATCACAACTTTGCGGAAGAGTTGTGCACTTTTCTAATTTTATTAAGCTTATAAAATGTAAGCAGGCGGCATAATGACATGTGAAACCATAGAGCTTCATAATGTATATCATTTACAGGGATCATTTGGGTTTTGATGTCAAACTCATAAAGCCAGACTGATGAACTGTCAAAACTCTGCAGGATAAGGAATCTAAAGCCTGGGAAACTATTGCTAGAAAGAATAAAATTTCAACTCTGTGGCAATTTCTTGTAATACAAAAGCACTCTTTAATCTTTTTTGAAGTTCTTGATTACCAGATATGCAGGCACCTGTTTAGAGCCCAGGAGCAGATGTAAGCCAAGTGACCTATATGTAAGACAAATGTTTGATACTACAATTTTTGTTTTAATGGTTTAATACTCATATTTCTATAAAATTTTGTTTTGATAGTTCTGTTAAATATATATTTTATATACTTCCCTAGCACTAAGATTAATTTTCATTGCATTTTATACAGTATTGATCCTAAGTATGAGCAAGTGACCACATTGTCTGCTGAGAATATCTTATATGTTGCACCCAACTGCTAAATGTGTTGCCTGCCATGAAATGCCAGGGTAGAAATGCCACAGGGGAGGGAAACAAGCAAGGTGCTTTATTTCATTTTCTAAGACATAGGTATATCCTGTAGTAGGCCAGTGTTTGTTATCCTTCCCAAATTGAATAAAAAGATGATAGTGTGTGGTGTGTTTGAACTACCACTATATGGAGAGAGAATTCTAGGGTTTGGACCCTGTGATGATCAATAAAGGACTGGCAATATATTTCCAAGTCAAATTGGAGTGAAAATGCTCTTCTCTTGTCTTGTGTTGGTAGTAGAGTTTGCAAGTTTAAAAGGAGTATCTCAGGCAAGTAACTATAATGCATGTAGTATATGGGACACACTACAGCCATTGTGGGTGGGCTGTAGAGGCGGCGAATTCTGCTGATTGGGGGCTGCTGGGAAGTTCATATTGGGTGGTTCATTGAGGGTGATACCATAGAATGTCAAGAGCAGATGGCTAATCTTTCTCTTGTTGGAGATGGTTGTTGTCTATAGAAACATAGAAAATAGGTGCAGGAGTAGGCCATTCGGCCCTTCGAGCCTGCACCGCCATTTATTATGATCATGGCTGATCATCCAACTCAGAACCCCGCCCCAGCCTTCCCTCCATACCCCCTGACCCCTGTAGCCACAAGGGCCATATCTAACTCCCTCTTAAACATAGCCAATGAACTGGCCTCAACAGTTTCCTGTGGCAGAGAATTCCACAGATTCACCACTCTCTGTGTGAAGAAGTTTTTCCTAATCTCGGTCCTAAAAGGCTTCCCCTCTATCCTCAAACTGTGACCCCTCGTTCTGAACTTCCCCAACATCGGGAACAATCTTCCTGCATCTAGCCTGTCCAATCCCTTTAGGATCTTATATGTTTCAATCAGATCCCCCCTCAATCTTCTAAATTCCAACGAGTACAAGCCCAGTTCATCCAGTCTTTCTTCATATGAAAGTCCTGCCATCCCAGGAATCAGTGTTATTTACAACTTACCAGCCCATGCCCGAATGCAGCCACATATAGGTTTAGCCTTAGACAAGGCGCAAGTGGAAGTAATCATTGTGCAATCATCAGCCTGGTATTACTACAGGAAGGATGTGGAAACTATATGGTAAGTCTTTTATCTTCGAAGCGTTTTGTTGGGAGGAATAAAATATTGTGGCGAGCATTTGGTCCATGGTGACAGATAAAAAGAGCTTGTTTATCTCAACTGCCAGTTTAATTGTGACAAACAGTAACAGATGAGCACCAACCACAGCACCATGGCGTAGAACTCCTGGAGGACACCCAGCTGCAGGAGATGTCTGTCGCCGTCAGAAAGCTGCCACCACCGGAACAGCAACCCATCGAACACCTCCAGCATGCCCCATTGAGAGTACAGGGCTTTTGTCTCTGGATCCAGGGACGAGACCTCTGCCCACACTTGCCACTGTCCCACGCTCAGCCATCCCCTCACCCGGGCCAGCACGGGATCACTCCTGCTCACTGCCTAACTGCTGGTGGTGAATGGTGGGGAGGTCCACCTCGCCACCGACTGCCACTGCCTCTTGCCTCTGGCTCCGCTGTGAAGGGCAGCACTTCCTGGGCTGTGGGATTGAAATGGAGGTAGCTATGCTGAGCACAGTGGTGGAGATCTGCCGTGAACGTCCCCAGGGTTACTCTCACACAGCCCCACCTACCGCCCAGTTCTTCCCTCATTGCTTCCTCCAAAGGCCTCTGGCCGAAACGCCGCGACAAGGACTCTGTAGTCACACTGCTTGGGTGGTGTTAGGTTGAGGAGGTCCCGCAGGGCATCCCCCTCCTGCACCAGGGCAAAGTTCATCACCATCTCAGTGGGGCTCCACCTGTTGTGCCATTTGGCAGGTAAGGCTCCAGGCGGCCAGTACCATTGTATCTGGGGAGCTTTAGGATGGACCTAGTGGCATTAATTACAGGGGCTCATTAGTCTTCCTCTTTCTCCAACGGTGTTGGTGGTGCCTGCCATGTTACCTGTCCTCACATGGCTGCGGTGTTTTGAGATTCCCAGCACGGGCCGTGTGGGAGCAGGTGATGCACTCCACTGGGTTGGGGAGCCTAGTACTCATTGAGGTTTCCTGGGAATGCACGATGCTCGATTCCCATTCTCCCTCCAGGTTGGCGGTGTCCCATCTTCGGTCCAGGGTTCGAGGGAGGCATACCACTGGGTCCCTCGACTGCTGCGCAGATTGATTGTGTGGTAAAGAAGGCATACAGTATATTGGCCTTTATCAACCGTGGGATCGAGTTTGAGAGCCAAGAGGTAATGTTACAGCTATGTTACAGACCCTAGTCAGACCCCACTTGAAGTACTGTGCTCAGTTCTGGTCACCTCACTACAGGAAGGATGTGGAAACTATAGAAAGGGTGCAGAAGAGACTTACAAGGATGTTGCCTGGATTGGGGAGATGTATGGAATTGAATTAGAAAGGGTTGGATCATAGAAACCACAGAAAAACTACAGCACAGAAACAGGCCTTTTGGCCCTTCTTGGCTGTGCCGAACCATTTTCTGCCTAGTCCCACTGACCTGCACACGGACCATATCCCTCCATACACCTACCATCCATGTATCTGTCCAATTTATTCTTAAATGTTAAAAAAGAACCCGCATTTACCACCTCGTCTGGCAGCTCATTCCATACTCCCACCACTCTCTGTGTGAAGAAGCCCCCCCTAATGTTCCCTTTAAACTTTTCCCTCCTCACTCTTAACCCATGTCCTCTGGTTTTTTTCTCCCCTTGCCTCAGTGGAAAAAGCCTGCTTGCACTCACTCTATCTATACCCATCATAATTTTATATACCTCTATCAAATCTCCCCTCATTCTCCTACGCTCAAGGGAATAAAGTCCTAACCTATTCAACCTTTCTCTGTAACTGAGTTTCTCAAGTCCCATCATTTAAATTTCTGGGAGTTATGTTCTGCCCATGTTAATCGTGAATAAAATATATCAGGAAAGTTGAGGAGAAATGTAAAAAAGTAATAAATGTGATGAGATGTTTGACTGGTAGGGAATGGGGAGCTAGTTGTTCAGCGTTGAAGAGAATGTATGTGGCTTTAGTAAGATCTGTGTTGGACCATGGAAATATAGCATATGGATCAGCAGCTAGGTCTCTTATAAGGAAACTAGATGTGATTCAGGCTCAGGCTTTGATAGTGTGCAGTGGGGCTTTTAAAACATCACCAGTATCAGCCCTACAGGTAGAAATGGGAGTAATGCTTTTGGGACTAAGAAGGATGCAATTGATGGCAAACTACTGGGCTAATTTGCAGGAACACAATGATTCTCACCCTGCAAAAGGAGTGTTGCAAGAAAATGGGAGGTTTCAGAGGGATAACTTTAGTGGGGTAGGGAATGATATTGCTAAAGAATGTGGAGTGTTTGATCTAAGGGTAAGTCCTTCAGTAGTTTATCTGATTGTAGCTCCATGGAAGCTTGTATGGCCTGACATAGACTGGCATTTGTTAGAGGTAAAAAGGAAAGGAAAATATAAAACTGATTTGGTAAGTGCATTTAACTGTCATGTGATGGAAAAATATAGTGATTATACTGAGATTTATACGAATGGTGCTAAGGAACCTGAAACAGGAGTGACAGGACTTGGGGTGGCTATACCAGCAAAAGAAATTGGAATCAGCAGGAGAACATCTAATAAATTAGGGGTGTATACAGTGGAGATGCTGGCAGTGTTGGTTGCGTTGCGATGGGTGGAGAAAGCTAGACAAGTCAAAGTGTTGATACATTCAGATTTATCCTCAGTTCTAGCAAGTTTAAGGTCCTTTCACTCAAACAGTTGGCAAGATGTACTTTATGAAGTCCTTCAGTCAGTCACAAGAATTGCAAATCAGGGAGGTCGGGTAAAATTTTTATGGGTTCCAGCACATGTAGGGGTGAAGGGGAATGAAAGGGTGGATGAGTTGGCAAAGAGGGTGTTAAAGAAAGAAAATATAGAAATGCACATTAGTATCAGTAAAGCAGAGGTTAAGTGTGTAATCTGAGGAAAAAGATCAACCAAATGTGGCAAGAAAGATGGGACAGGGAGGGGAAAGGGAGGCATTTATATCAAATACAAAAAAGTGTTGCAGGTACTAGGCTAGGTAGTGGATACAGAAGAGAGGAGACCGTGTGGACTAGGTTAAGGCTGGGGCACTATACATTAAACAAAACATTGAAAACGATAGGAAAACACCAGCCAGGATTGTGTGAGGAATGTCAGGAAGAGGATTCAGTAGAACATGTAGTTCTGAGTTGCAGGAAGTATGGAATACAGAGAGAGGTGATGATAATCTAAGGGAATTGGGGGTGCAGGAATTCACATTAAAAGGGTTGCTGGGCATGGGTGAGAAAGCACAGGTCAGGATATTTTTAGCTTTCTTAAGGGGTACAGGGGTTTTTTATAGGATATGATGAATAAGCAGGAATAGATGGAAGGATAGAATGTAGGTTAGGGTATATATGTGTGTATGATTGGGTGAAGGAATTTGGAATGTAAGTCTATTGCACATTCTGGAGCAGAAGGTGGCGGTAATGCACCATTAGGCTGGATGCTGACCGCCATAAAAGAAGAAGAAGTCACACAGTTTAGTTCGTTGTTTAATTTGTCAGTTACTCCGTTATGCTGTACATTCGTCTCATGACGCAGTTTCGTTTTAAGGTGGAGTTTTACTTTCTATTGTAAGGTAAAATCGTTGTGCCAGCAGTTTCGTCAGTTGCTGCCAGCTTTTGTTTGGGGTACCTTTGATTTACCTTTACAGTCTAGTATTGGAGAGTGAAGACTTTACCAAAGTACAGGAACCCGAAGGATTGAGTAAAGTTGGTGTCGTTCGGCGGTTTCATAAAGGATCAACCTTATTGAATCTTCGTTCAGGAAAAGTGGCCTGCATCTGAGATAGCCCAGGAAAAAGGTCAGTTCCTTTAAGCCGTTTTATTTCCTTCGTCGTGAATCCTTTGGATGGGATAAGCAGTAACGTCATGTCTTTGAAGAAGTCCGTTTCCAGAGAAGTCTCTCCTTTCTTTCTTTCTTTTTAAATCTTTTTATTGAGTAAGTATACAAAAAAGGTAAGCCATATAAACATTAATACAATGTTAAAGTATAATAAAATTCCAAAAGATAACAATACCAAAAAGAAAATACTACAATGTAATTTAAGCATAAGAAACCAAGATAACATAATAGTTTACTAAATTTTATATATATCAATGGAAAAAAAGAAAAAAACCCCCCCAAAAAAAAACCCACCGTGCAACTAACTAAAAGCAAGGCAAAGCAATGGGCTAACTTGAAACCAAACAGAGTTAAACTTAAAATCATGTCCTCAATCCCGACCTCCATTAAAACAGTGAAAAAAAAACAAGAAGGGTAAATATTACATTAAATGAAAATATCGAATAAAAGGTCCCCAAATCTGTTCAAATTTAAATGAAGAATCATAAAGGTTACTTCTAATTTTCTCCAAATTCAAACATAAAATCGTCTGAGAAAGCCAAAAAAAGGTAGTTGGGGCATTAAGCTCTTTCCAATGTTGTAAAATACATCTTTTCGCCATTAAAGTAAGAAATGCAATCATTCTACGGGCTGAAGGGGAAAGATTACTAGAAATTTTAGGTAGTCCAAAGATAGCAGTAATAGGGTGAGGAGAGATATCTATATTTAATACCTTAGAAATAATATTGAAAATATCTCTCCAAAAAGTTTCCAAAGTAGGGCAAGACCAAAACATATGAGTTAAAGAGGCTATCTGCCCCGAACATCTATCACAGAAAGGATTAATATGCGAGTAAAAACGCGCTAACTTATCTTTGGACATATGTGCTCTATGAACCACTTTAAATTGAATTAGGGAATGTTTAGCACAAATAGAGGAAGTATTAACTAATTGTAAAATCTGCCCCCAATCATCCACAGAAATGGTAAGCCCCAATTCCTGTTCCCAATCTACCCTAATCTTATCAAATGGAGCTTTCCTAAGTTTCATAATAATATTATAAATCATAGCCGATGCACCTTTCTGACATGGATTAAGGTTAATTATCGAATCTAAAATATATATAGGAGGGAGCATTGGAAAGGAAGAAAGTATAGTACTTAGGAAATTTCTAACTTGTAAATATCTAAAAAAATGTATTCTTGATAAGTTATATTTATTAGATAATTGTTCAAAAGACATAAGGGAACCATCTAAAAATAAATCCAAAAACCGTAAAATACCCTTAGTCTTCCAAGTTTGAAAAGCGCGATCCGTAAAAGAGGGAGGAAAAAATATGTTACCTAAAATAGGAATCGCTAACCCGAATTGATTAAGATCAAAAAATTTTCTGAATTGAAACCAAATGCGCAAAGCATATTTAACTATCGGGTTAGAGACCTGCTTAAGGCGTTTCGAATCAAAAGGAAGAGAGGAACCTAAAATAGAACCAAGTGTATAACCCTGAACAGATTGTAATTCCAATGCTACCCATTTAGGAATAGATAGTATGTCCCGGTCAAGTAACCAAAATTTCATATGTCGAATATTAATAGCCCAATAATAAAATCTAAAATTAGGTAATGCTAAACCTCCATCTCTCTTAGCTTTCTGTAAATGTATTTTACCCAGTCTCGGATTCTTATTCTGCCAAATAAATGAAGAAATTTTAGAGTCAACTTTATCAAAAAAAGATTTAGGAACGAAAATTGGTAATGCCTGAAACACATATAAAAATTTTGGCAAAAAAAACATCTTAACTGCATTAATACGACCAATCAAAGTTAAATATAAGGGAAACCATTTAGATGAAAGTTGAGTAATATGGTCTATTAATGGTAAAAAGTTAGTCTTAAATAAATCTTTATGTTTACAAGTAATTTTAATCCCAAGATATGAAAAGTAATTATTAATCAATTTAAATGGAAATTTATAATATAAGGGAAGATGTTTATTAATCGGAAAAAGTTCACTCTTACTAAGATTTAATTTATAACCTGAGAAAAGACCAAATTGTGCTAATAACTCTAAAACAGCAGGAATGGATCTCTCAGGATTAGAAATATATAAAAGTAAATCATCAGCATAGAGTGATAATTTATGGGACTTTAATCCCCGAGTTATCCCAGTAATATTTGAAGATTCTCGAATAGCAATTGCAAGAGGTTCTAATGCAATATCAAATAATAGGGGACTAAGAGGACAGCCTTGTCGAGTACCACGAAAGAGAGGAAAAAAAGGTGAGTTTAAAGAGTTAGTACGAACCGAGGCTACAGGGGAGTAATATAACAGTTTAATCCAGGATATAAATTTCAAGCTAAAATTAAACATTTCAAGCACCTTAAATAAATAAGGCCATTCTACTCTATCAAAAGCTTTCTCGGCATCTAAAGAAATAACACACTCAGGAACATTTTGTGAGGGAGTATAAACGATATTTAACAATGTACGAATATTATAAAAAGAGTAACGACCTTTAATAAAACCCGTTTGGTCTTCCGAAATAATAGAAGGAAGTACTTTTTCTAGTCTATTTGCTAATAACTTAGAAAAAACTTTAGAATCAACATTTAATAAAGATATTGGTCTATAAGATGCACATTGAGCAGGGTCTTTATCCTTCTTTAGTATTAAAGAAATTGATGCTCTATTAAAAGATTCCGGAAGTTTACCAAGTTTCAAAGAAGCCTCAAAAACCTTATAGAGCCAAGGAATCAATAAAGAAGCAAAACATTTATAAAATTCAACGGTAAATCCATCAGGGCCAGGAGCTTTCCCCAGATTCATAGAAAAAATAACATTCTTAATCTCATCCATTGTAATGGAAGTATCTAATAAAGAAGACATATCCCGTGAAATCTGAGGGAAGTCTAACTTATCTAAAAAATCATTCATATATTTAGAATCTCGAGGAGACTCTGATTGATATAAAGAAGAATAAAAATCACAAAAGGTTTGATTAATCCCCACATGATCCAATATCAATCGATCATTTTGGTTATAAA
Organism: Mobula hypostoma; assembly: GCF_963921235.1. Classification (NCBI taxonomy): domain Eukaryota; kingdom Metazoa; phylum Chordata; class Chondrichthyes; order Myliobatiformes; family Myliobatidae; genus Mobula; species Mobula hypostoma. The sequence goes on from NC_086104.1 coordinate 43,219,940, forward strand.
TCTGATTGATTTGAGATTTAACATAATTAGATTTCAATTGATTAGCCAGCAGCTTGCCAATTTTATCACTGTGAACATAAAAATCACTTCTTGTTTTCTTTAATTGGTTTACAATCGAGGACGAGAGTAGTAAACTGTGTTCCATTTGAAGTTCAGTTCTTTGTTTGTATAGCTCCTCAGAAGGAGCCATAACATATTTCTTATCAATTTCTTTAATCTTGTCCACAATTGCCATCTCCTCCTGCTTCTGTTTCTTCCTCAAAGCAACGGAATACGAAATAATCTGACCCCGAATATAGGCTTTAAAAGTGTCCCAAAGAGTGTTAACCGAAATATCTTCTGTATAGTTAATTGTAAAAAAAAGCTCAATCTGTTCATTCATAAAATTAACAAAGTCCGAGTCCTGAAGCAACAGCGAATTAAAACGCCATTGTCTATTGTTTGGTATATTGGCCATAATTTTAATAGAAAGCTTAAGTGGAGCATGATCCGAAATGGTTATAGAATCATAATCACATTTAATCACTGAAGGAATGAGACGAGAATCAATGAAAAAATAATCAATTCTTGAATAGGAATGATGAACATGTGAAAAGAAGGAAAAATCTTTTTCCTGAGGATGCAGAAAACGCCAAATGTCCGTCGACCCAGAATCAGAAAGGAAAAAATTAATCAAATTTGCAGATTTATTAGGTAAAGTCCGTAAAGGAGCCGAACGGTCCAAAGCTGGAGATAAACAGGTATTAAGATCTCCGCCCCAAATCAATGAAAACTCGTTCAAATTCGGAAACTGATCAAACAATGATTTATAAAATTCCGGACAATCCATATTAGGAGCATAAACATTAACCAAAACTACTTTTTTATTAAATAGTAAATCAATAAAAATCTACCACTATCTATCAATAGTAAATAGTAAATAGTAAATCAATAAAAATCTACCATTCGGATCAGAGATAATATCCTGTTGTATAAAAGTAACTGAGGAATCTATAAAAATAGAGACGCCTCGAATCTTAGCATTAGAGTTCGAATGAAATTGTTGTCCCTTCCAGAATTTGAAAAAACGTAGTCTGTCCCCCCTCCGTACATGGGTCTCTTGTAAAAATAAAATTTGTGCTTTAAGTCTCCGGAACGCTTTAAAAACTTTTTTCCTTTTAATAGGATGATTAAGACCATTAGTATTCCAGGAGACAAAATTAATAATAGACTCCATAAATCCTAAAGTCAACCCACAACAAGGAGGATTGACAATAGGCGCGACCCACAAACCCGGAGAGGAAACAGAACATACAAAAGATACCGGGGAAAAGGACGCAACCAGTACTTCAATAATGTATATAGCCCAAAGAGAAACAAACTAAAACGTGAAGCCCCTCCCACCACCCACCACCCCAAGACCCCAAGGCAAAATCTAAAGCAGACCCGCCAGAAAGAAGCAAGCGCTAAAACTACCCCCATGACTTCCGGTATACGCTCCCTAAAAAAAAGGTATAAATATGAAAAAGATCAGCTAATTGTAAAACAGTAAAAAAATAAGTAAAAAAAAGTTAACTCAATTAAGATACATACAGAACAGAACAAAAGCCGGAAAATATATATTAAAAAAAACCACAATAAACCTCAAACTCATGAATAGACACAGCAACAAAAAAAATAGGATTATTAACATAAAGTGATTATAAAAAGCAAAACAGAATAAAATTTAAAAAAAACTACAAAATTTAAGGCCGCACAGGAAATACGTAAGATGACAAAAGGGAAGTAACCACCCAGAATCCCCTGGGAAAAGAAAGAAATGACGCAGTTAAAAAGAAAGTTTAGCAGTCATATTAAGAAATCAAAAGTAAACTTTTCTGCCCAAATAGGGCACAGAAAAGTTAAAACCAACCAATTCACAGCCTCCGATCAACGGAGATAATTAAAAAAAGGCAATTAAGATGTTGAAGATGAAAGTTGATCCAGATAACTCTGGGCATCCGATGGAGAATCAAAAAAACGAAGGGCTCCATCTAACATGCGAATCCTTAGACGTGCAGGGTACAGCAGCGCTGGTCTTAAATCCATCTTATAGAATTCCGACATCACGGATCTGTAACGGACCCGTTGGTCCCAGATTGGTTTACTGAAATCTTCCACGAATCGGAACTTAAGATCCGAAAAATCAATGAAACCTTTAGATCGAGCGAATCGAAACAGTCTCTCCTTGTCTTGAAAATAATGAAAACGTAAAATAGCATGCCTAGGTCTATCTGACCTAGACGAGTATGATGGGATTCTGTGAACACGATCCAGTAGCGGTGGTTGGTCAGGAAATACAGTAGGGAATGCATCTTTTAAAAGTTGAGAGAAATATTTCATGGGGTTGTTGGCTTCAATGGCTTCCCTCACGCCGATCATTCGTAAATTCTGCCGTCGCATTCTAGATTCCAAGTCAGAGTTTTTAAAAGTCAAAAAGTCCAGTTTCTTCTTCATTACGTTAATTGTTTCTTCGATTTTCCCCATCTTAAGCTCACTTTGTTGCGCGAATTTTTGAAGATCAGATATAGCCGACTGATGTTCCGCAATACATGTTTGCATCTTATCAATTAAATCGGCAATTTTCTGGAAATTAGTTGAGATTTCCGTATGAATCAGGTCTTTAACAGGTCCTGCAATTTCCGTACGAATCATCTCCCTAACAGAGGTTGAAATTTCCCTCTGAATTAACTCCGATATCGCTTTCAAAGTCACCAGTGATTCAGTCGGGGGGAGATCCGTAGCTTTTGGTTTAACCGGAGGTTTACCATCCTTGCCGTCTTTCTCGTTCTTAGACATAGCAGATCTAAGTTCCATCCAGTTGTCGGAGAATTCAGTTTAATTCAAAGTATTGTAAGAGTTGATGCCTTAATGGTTAATTAAAGTATAGCTGACCATAGAGAAAAAAAACTCAGAGGTAATGGAGCGAGTCAAGAACGCGACTTCACTCCATGAGCGCTACCGGAAGTCTCCAAGTCTCTCCTTACTAACTGTATAAATCACTTGGACATTCGAATTTATCATTTTAAGACTGTGTTCAAATTTACCACTTTAAGAACTGTTCCAGAGTTGCCGTATAGCAGTTAACTTCTGGTTAAGTTAGTCGTTTGAATACTTTTCACTATTGTTGAGCAGAGTTTAATAAACGTTTGTTTGTTTATAAAACCTGACTCAATTCTATATTCACTGTTGCTGATGATGTAACAATACTTCCAATGTTCTGTCTCCATTGCTGCCTAGAGAAAAGGATTCCAGAGATTCATGAACTTCAGAGAATAGAAATCACTTTTTCACTCTTTCTTAAATGTGCACACCCTTATTCTGAAATCAGACACCCTAGTTCTAGATCACAAACCCCCTATCCCTCCAGAAAGAATATCCTCTCTGCATCAAACTTGCCAGTCCCCCTCAGAATCGCCTATGTTTCAACAAACCCAACATTCATTCTTCTATATTCCAGTAACAAAATAGCCAGCATGCTCAACCCTTTGTCCTACATCAACTCCCTCATCCCAGAGTCAAGTTAGTGAATCTTGTCTTTCCTGCCTCCAATGTGAGTATATCCTCTGAAGTTGCACGACGGTGCAACAGTTAGCAGAATGCTATTACAGCAGCAGTGACCAATGTTCAATTCTGCCACTCCATTCTCCCACATGGGTTTCCTCCCACATTCCAAACATGTACGGATTAGTGGGTTAATTGGTCAGATGGGTGTAACTGACTTGTACGGCCAGATTTGGGAACAGCTTCTTTCCAACTGTGATAAGACTGCTGAACGGATCCTAACCCGGATCTGGGCCGTACCCTCCAAATATCCAGACCTGCATCTCAGTTTTTTTTTGCACTACCTTACTTTCCATTTTTCTATTTTCTATTTATGATTTACAATTTAAATCTTTAATAGAAACATAGAAACATAGAAAATAGGTGCAGGAGTAGGCCATTTGGCCCTTCGAGCCTGCACCGCCATTTATTATGATCATGGCTGATCATCCAACTCAGAACCCCGCCCCAGCCTTCCCGCCATAGCCCCTGACCCCTGTAGCCACAAGGGCCATATCCAACTCCCTCTTAAACATAGCCAATGAACTGGCCTCAACAGTTTCCTGTGGCAGAGAATTCCACAGATTCACCACTCTCTGTGTGAAGAAGTTTTTCCTAATCTCGGTCCTAAAAGGCTTCCCCTCTGTCCTCAAACTGTGACCCCTCGTTCTGGACTTCCCCAACATCGGGAACAATCTTCCTGCATCTAGCCTGTCCAATCCCTTCAGGATCTTATACGTTTCAATCAGATCCCCCCTCAATCTTCTAAATTCCAACGAGTACAAGCCCAGTTCATCCAGTCTTTCTTCATATGAAAGTCCTGCCATCCCAGGAATCAATCTGGTGAACCTTCTTTGTACTCCCTCTATGGCAAAGATGTCTTTCCTCAGATTAGGGGACCAAAACTGCACACAATACTCCAGGTGTGGTCTCACCAAGGCCTTGTACAACTGCAGTAGTACCTCCCTGCTCCTGTACTCGAATCCTCTTGCTATAAATGCCAGCATACCATTCGCCTTTTTCACCGCCTGCTGTACCTGCATGCCCACTTTCAATGACTGGTGTATAATGACACCCAGGTCTCGTTGCACCTCCCCTTTTCCTAATCGGCCACCATTCAGATAATAATCTGTTTTCCTATTTTTGCCACCAAAGTGGATAACTTCACATTTATCCACATTAAATTGCATCTGCCATGAATTTGCCCACTCACCCAACCTATCCAAGTCACCCTGCATCCTCTTAGCATCCTCCTCACTGCTAACACTGCCACCCAGCTTCGTGTCATCCGCAAACTTGGAGATGCTGCATTTAATTCCCTCATCCAAGTCATTAATATATATTGTAAACAACTGGGGTCCCAGCACTGAGCCTTGCGGTACCCCAACAGTCACCGCCTGCCATTCTGAAAAGGTCCCGTTTATTCCCACTCTTTGCTTCCTGTCTGCTAACCAAGTCTCCACCCACACCAATACCTTACCCCAAATACCGTGTGCTTTAAGCTTGCACACTAATCTCCTGTGTGGGACCTTGTCAAAAGCCTTTTGAAAATCCAAATATACCACATCCACTGGTTCTCCCCTATCCACTCTACTAGTTACATCCTCAAAAAATTCTATGAGATTCGTCAGACATGATTTTCCTTTCACAAATCCATGCTGACTTTGTCCGATCATTTCACCGCTTTCCAAATGTGCTGTTATCACATCCTTGATAACTGACTCCAGCAGTTTCCCCACCACTGACGTTAGGCTAACCGGTCTATAATTCCCCGGTTTCTCTCTCCCTCCTTTTTTAAAAAGTGGGGTTACATTAGCCACCCTCCAATCCTCAGGAACTAGTCCAGAATCTAACGAGTTTTGAAAAATTAACACTAATGCATCCACTATTTCTTGGGCTACTTCCTTAAGCACTCTAGGATGCAGACCATCTGGCCCTGGGGATTTATCTGCCTTCAATCCCTTCAATTTACCTAATACCACTTCCCTACTAACATGTATTTCACTCAGTTCCTCCATCTCACTGGACCCTCTGTCCCTTACTATTTCTGGAAGATTCTTTATGTCCTCCTTAGTGAAGACAGAACCAAAGTAATTATTCAATTGGTCTGCCATGTCCTTGCTCCCCATAATCAATTCACCTGTTTCTGTCTGCAGGGGACCTACATTTGTCTTTACGAGTCTTTTCCTTTTTACATATCTATAAAAGCTTTTACAGTCCGTTTTTATGTTCTCTGCCAGTTTTCTCTCATAATCTTTTTTCCCCTTCCTAATTAAGCCCTTTGTCCTCCTCTGCTGAACTCTGAATTTCTCCCAGTCCTCAGGTGAGCCACTTTCTCTGGCTAATTTGTATGCTACTTCTTTGGAATTGATACTATCCCTAATTTCTCTTGTCAGCCACGGGTGCACTACCTTCCTTGATTTATTCTTTTGCCAAACTGGGATGAACAATTGTTGTAGTTCATCCATGCAACCTTTAAATGCTTGCCATTGCATATCCACCGTCAATCCTTTAAGTGTCATTTGCCAGTCTATCTTAGCTAATTCACGTCTCATACCTTCAAAGTCACCCCTCTTTAAGTTCAGAACCTTTGTTTCTGAATTAACTATGTCACTCTCCATATTAATGAAGAATTCCACCATATTATGGTCACTCTTACCCAAGGGGCCTCTCACAACAAGATCGCTAATTAACCCTTCCTCATTGCTCAAAACCCAGTCCAGAATAGCCTGCTCTCTAGTTGGTTCCTCGACACGTTGGTTCAAAAAACCATCCCGCATACATTCCAAGAAATCCTCTTCCTCAGCACCTTTACCAATTTGGTTCACCCAGTCTACATGTAGATTGAAGTCACCCATTATAACTGCTGTTCCTTTATTGCACACATTTCTAATTTCCTGTTTAATACCATCTCCGACCTCACTACTACTGTTAGGTGGCCTGTACACAACTCCCAGCAGCGTCTTCTGCCCCTTAGTGTTACGCAGCTCTACCCATATCGATTCCACATCTTCCCGGCTTATGTCCTTCCTTTCTATTGCGTTAATCTCTTCTCTAACCAGCAACGCCACCCCACCTCCCCTTCCTTCATGTCTATCCCTCCTGAATATTGAATATCCCTGAACGTTGAGCTCCCATCCCTGGTCACCCTGGAGCCATGTCTCTGTGATCCCAACTATATCATAATCATTAATAACAATCTGCACTTTCAATTCATCCACCTTATTACGAATGCTCCTTGCATTGACACACAAAGCCTTCAGGCGCTCTTTTACAACTCTCTTAGCCCTTGTACAATTATGTTGAAAAGTGGCCCTTTTTAATGCTTGCCCTGGATTTGTCGGCCTGCCACTTTTACTTTTCTCCTTTGTACTTTTTGCTTCTACGCTCACTTTACACCCCTCTGTCTCTCTGCACTGGTTCCCATCCCTCTGTTGTGAACTAACCTCCTCACGCCTAGCCTCTTTAATTTGATTCCCACCCCCCAACCATTCTAGTTTAAAGTCACCTCAGTAGCCCCCGCTAATCTCCCTGCCAGGATATTGGTCCCCCTAGGATTCAAGTGTAACCCGTCCTTTTTGTACAGGTCACGCCTGCGCCAAACGAGGTCCCAATGATCCAAAAACTTGAATCCCTGCCCCCTGCTCCAATCCCTCAGCCACGCATTTATCCTCCACCTCATCGCATTCCTACTCTCACTGTCGCGTGGCACAGGCAGTAATCCCGAGATTACTACCTTTGCGGTCCTTTTTCTCAACTCCCTTCCTAGCTCCCTATATTCTCCTTTCAGGACCTCATCCCTTTTCCTACCTATGTCATTGGTACCTATATGTACCACGACCTCTGGCTCCTCACCCTCCCACTTCAGGATATCTTGGACACGATCAGAAATATCCCGGACCCTGGCACCAGGGAGGCAAACTACCATCCAGGTCTCTGGACTGCGTCCACAGAATCGCCTATCTGACCCCCTTACTATCGAGTCCCCTATCACAACTGCCCTCCTCTTCCTTGCCCTACCCTTCTGAGCTACAGGGCCAGACTCTGTGCCGGAGGCACGGCCACTGTCACTTCCCCCGGGTAAGCTGTCCCCCCCAACAGTACTCAAACAGGAGTACCTGTTGTTAAGGGGCACAGCCACCGGGGTACTCCCCATCACCTGACTTTTCCCCTTCCCCCTCCTAACCGTGACCCACTTGTCTGCCTCCCGTGGCCCCGGCGTGACCACCTGCCTTCCACTCCTCTCTATCACCTCCTCGCTCTCCCTGACCAGACGAAGGTCATTGAGCTGCAGCTCCAGTTCCGTAACGTGGTCCCTTAGGAGCTGCATCTCGATGCACTTGGCGCAGATGTAGACGTCTGGGAGGCTTGGAGACTCCAGGGCCTCCCACATCCGACACCGAGAACAGCAAACTGCCCTCACAGTCATAATGCCCCTCTCCTCAAATAGCAACAGAAAATGAATGTCAAACCTTCCTCGCCTCGCCCGCTTCCGCCTAAGCCCGGTGAGCCGAAGCCCTTAGGTCTTCACTCTGCTCCCAGCTCACTCCGTCGCCCGCAAACTACGCTGCCCGCTCTATGAGGCTTTGTTCCTTTTAAATCTGCCGCGCTGCACTGCCCGACATCACACGCCTGCGCAGTCCCGCCTCTCAGAAAGCTGTTGGAGAAAAAAAAACGAAAATTTCAAAAATCTCTTTCTCGGCACTCCCACTCAGACTCTCAGACTCCTTCTTTGAATCAAACCCGAAGCAGGATGTCTGCCCTTTTAAATCTGCCGCGCTGCACTGCCCGACGTCACACGCCTGCGCAGTCCCGCCTCTCGGAAAGCCGTTGGAGAAAAAAAATAACGAAAATTTCAAAAATCTCTTTCTCGGCACTCCCACTCAGACTCTCAGACTCCTTCTTCGAATATTTACTATCGATTTGTAATCCAGGGAGCGGGAAGCGCAGAATCAAATATCGCTATGATGATTGTACGTTCTAGTATCAATTGTTTGGCAACAATAAAGTATAAAGTATAACTGGGTGCGCGAGCGTGTTGGGATGGCAGGGCCCATTACCATGCTACTTATCTAAATAAACAATAAAAATGGAGACCAGAGCTGCATGCATTAGTCCAAGTGTGACCCCATCAGCAGCAAGTAAAATGACAAAATCCCTTACTTTTATACATCATTTCTTCTGTAGTAAAAGCCAAGATTTCATTACTTGCTGTACCTGCAAGCCAACTTCTTTTCCTTTACATCCTTACATCTTACAAGGTCCCTTTATGCCAGTTAGCCAGCCCTCTCTTACAGTTGCCAGAGAGCGTATTGGTTCCGGGATGAACTAGCCCATTTTTTTCAGGCTAAAGGATCACAATGTACTGCTGAGATATACTGTATATTCTGGACAGATGGTTGTGATTTGGCAACAATAATTTTGTTGCACATTTATTTTAAAAATATTGCCACACAAAATAGGTTTCATATTTCTGTGTCATGAATCAAGATTAATATTATTCAAGGTATTATATTATTAATATTAAAAGACACAATGTAATAACTAGATCCTTTAAAACAGAGATGTGTATATTTTAAAAGATTTAAAATTACAAGGAAAATCATTATTTTGCCAAAGTGCCTTATGTTCTGTAGTTTGGTACAGGCTATTTCACTGCATTTTGAGAAAGAGTTTCTGTAAAATTCATTAAAATACTCATTAGAAAGCAGTACCTTATTTGGAGAAATCTACAACTGCATAAAATAATTGGGTTTGAAAAATGTACAAACATATTTGATTTCTGATCACTCAGTAGCTTATATTTCCAATCGATGTAATGGTTAAACAGTCTAGAAACACCCTGTCCTCCAGTAAAAATAGTGCCAAGGTTTTTGTTTCCTCTAAAATGCTTGTTAGACCGTTCAAATTACATCTTATGAACTAGATTTGCTGGGAGCTTGGAGAGACCAATGTTTAACTCTTGGAAAGGAAACCCAATGAAAAATAAAATTACAAAGGAAAGCAGAAGCTGGGGAAGGAATGGTATTGTGGCACTTATTGTTTCGAACCACCTGTCACCTTTGTAAATTGCAGTTTATACCACATGTTTATTTTTTTTATTTATTCTTGGGATGTACGTTTCTGAGGCAGAGCTGTCCTCTAGCACTGCCATTGCCTGACTTGGTGCAGCAATTAAGAGCAATCCACGATACTGTGGCCTCGAGTCTCAGGCCAGCTAAGGACACCCAATTTCCTTCCTTAAATTGTAGCAGATGTTTTTTTTTCAAACAATAATCTGGTAGTTTTATGATCATCATTACTGATTCAGCATTTTGATTCAGATTTATTTAATTAGCTGCATTGAAACTTTCGTGGTGAGTGTTGAAGAGCAACTCCAGATCATTAGTACAGTGACATAACCCTGCCCCTCATGCCCCTAGGGATATTGGCATGTAGTAGGGTCATTTCCAGATGTCATTGCCTTTCTAACTAATTGTTTACATGTTAGTGGGGATGAACTATCCTGGCTTGGAAAAGCAAGCATTGTATGTTGCTTTAGGAACAAGCAGCCTGTAAATCAACTCTGATTGATTCAGTCTATTTGATAACTTATTGCAGAATCAGAATTACAAGCAGCCTGTAAATCAACACTAATTGATTCAGTCTATTTGATAACTTATTGCAGAATCAGAATCAAGTTTATTATCACTGTCTTACTTACTATTGCTCATTGCGCCTGCTGGCATTTGGGGAAGTAATGAAGGTCCTTCATCTCCATCTGTCCGAAATCAATTTTGGTCTTGGTCTCGGCGGTGTTCAGGGCTTCCTTCATCGTGCCAGTAGCTTCCTCTCAGTTTTCACCACTGTTAGTACAGTAGTGCTCTGGACCAAGGCTCCATGCTGAATTGGCACACAGATATAGAGGGATTCTTCATTTTTGTTTCTGTAACAGGTTTGTTTGACCAGTCAAGGTTGTCTAATCTGAGCTGAACCCCTGAACCTGGACCACTCTTAGTCTGACCTCTACCATTTAACCTGTTTGGCGAGGGTGACCCTCCGTGGGTATATGGACCTTAAAAAAAGAGGTCTATGGGTAACCCCAGGTAATTTCTAAAGTAAGTACATGTTCGGCACAGCATTGTGGGCCGAAGGGCCTGTATTGTGCTGTAGGTTTTCTATGTTTCTAAGAGCCAAAGCATAAGGGCCTGACTCCAGCCAGAATAACTCTACGAGTCATTGAGGCACGCATTCTCACAGCACAACACAACAAGTGTGAATGCTTTAAACCAGGCATCACTTACTGTGGTCACATCATTGATGCACAAGGATTACACATGTGTGTTGGGAAAATTCAGGCGGTGACGGATGCTCCAAGGCCAAAGGATGTTTCACAGTTGCAGTCATTTTTATGATTTGTCAACTACTATAACAAGTTCTTGCCAAACCTGGCTCCTGCGCTCCACCCCTTGAACTCATTACTACAGATCGGGAAGAATTGGCAATGAGCAAAGCGGTGTGAGGTGGTTTTCCAAAAGGTAAAGGAACTGATGACGTCAGACACTGTACTCACACATTATGATTCACATCATCCAGTGAAGCTTGTCTGTGACACTTCACCTTATGGTACAGATGCAGTCATGTCACATGTTATGAGTGATGGAAGTGAACACCCCATAGTCTTTTCATCATGTGCCCTTACCACTACAGAGAAAGTATATGCACAGATTGACAGAGAGGCCTTGAGTCTGCCTTGGAGTGTAAAACATTTCAACCCAATACATGTATGGAAGAGAGTTTACCCTCATTATTGAATATCAACCATTGGTGTCCGTTTACAATCCACAGAAGGGTGTTCCACTAACAGCAGCAGTTCTTGGAGGACACAATCACAAGATCAAAATGAAGAGGACAACTAATTATAGAAATGCTGCTGTATTAACCCGTTTACCCTTGGAAAAGAAAATAACTGAGAAGTATACAGAAGAGAACATTTCTCTTAACATACTCCTCCTAATGCAAATCAGAAGTCTCCTTGCAGCAGATATGATCCAAAAAGAAATAGAAAAGACTGCACACTGTCTCAGGTCTACATGGCAACCCCAAATGATCGGAACGTGTAGCAGAAGTTCCAGTTCACCAAGTTTTACCAGTGCTGTGATGGGGGTTGCATTATGCACAGGGGAAAAAATGTACCATCCAAGTGGTGGAGGAGCATGGTCAAAATGAAAGCATTGGCTCAAAGCTTTGTCTGGTGGCTGGGATTGATCAGCAGCTCAAGCAGCTTTCCACGCACTGTTTGGGTTTCCAATCCATCCAGAAGATGCCATGAGCAGCACCTCTCCATCCCTGGCAATTGCCTGCATTGCCTTGGCAGAGGATTCATGTGGATTTTAGCAGACCACTCATGGGCAAAAATTTCTTGGTAGTGGTGGATGCAGCTAAAAAGTGGGCAGAAGTTTTCCCGATAGCCTCCACTACAGCCTCACACTGTTGATGTGTTGAGGAGCCTCTTATCTAGGAATGATGTTCCAGAACACTTAGTTGCAGAACAGTTTCGGTTATTCCGGAAAATGAATGGAATAAGACATATTACATCTGCACTGTACCACCCAGCTACAAGTGATCGGTGGAGAGTTTTGTCTAGAGTCTAAAGAACACTGCGAGCGGTGTCAACAGAGCACACTACACTGACGCTTTTTCAGAAGCTCACCAATTTCCTCCTTGCATGTCAATGCAGCACAGCTCACAACCAACAAGTCACCAGCTATGCTGTGTCTCGGCCATCCCTTATGCTCATGCTTGGATCTCCTTTAACCGAATCTCAGAAGAAGTATGCAGGACAAACAGCTGAGACAAATTGAGGACTTCTTAAACAAGGAGGATTGATGTTTCACTCTTGGACAAGCAGTCCTGGTAAGGAACTGTAGAGGTGATCAAGAATTGGTACTTGGAATGATTAAGGACAGAACTGGACCACTTTCCTACAAGTGGAGATTGCATCTGATGTCATCCATAAAATAACACATTGACCAGTTGAGGAGAACGGAGTCAATTGTTAGGGAAGAAAGGTGTCCAAAGCAGTTAGAACCACTTCCCACAGTCCCAGAGTCAACACTTACAACCACCCCAGAACCTGAGATTGTTCCACAGCACAAGTCTCTCCTGCCAAGTAGAGTAACCATCTCCTCTTGTCAGGAAAGATGTTAACCCACAAGAGTAAGAAAGTCTCTGGAATGATTAAATTTTCAGACCTGAAGGACAATTTAGAATTGACTATGCTGTGGGTGCTTATATAGTGTTTGTATTATGCAGTGTACTGTACACGTCCTGTTTACAAGTTCAGATGGATTCCATATTGAGTTAGAGTTTACAGTCTAGCAGGGAGGAGTGTTGTGTATTTAATATTTCAGCAATATTTGAGTAATGGTATAAATATATTGTTTGATTAAGCATTATTTGTTGTTTAAAAAATTCGTTACATGAAATAGGTAAAAGTACATGAATGGCATACATCACGATGCCACCAGGTCATGTGTGCACCTCATTAATGTAAAGGATGAAGTAGACACTCATCTTTAGGTTCCCCATGTTTTTGTTTTGGTGAGTTTCATGTTTGGTGTTACAACCATACGAGCAGAGTCCCTGAAAGTGAGTCCATAGGTTGTGTTCAGTGTTGTGGTGAATTAAGTTTTCCATGCTTATTCAGGAGGTTTAGGGTTAAAGGGTGATAACTGTTCGTTAATCTGGTAGTATGGGACCTAAGGCTCTTGTACCTCCTTCTCGATGTTAGCAGTGAGAAGAGTGCATGGCCTGGATGGTGGAGGACCTTGATGATGGATGCTGCTTTCTTGTGGCAGTGCTTTTAGTAGAAGTGCCCACTGATGGGGAGGGATTTTCCTGTGATGAACTGTGCTGTATCCACTGCTTTTTATTGGCTTTTCAATTCTCAGGGACCAGTGTTTCCATGATACAAGCAGTCAGGATACTCTCCACTGTGCATCTATAGAAGTTTGTCAAAGTTTTAGATGACATGCTGAACCTGCACAAACTTCTCAGAAAGTAGAGGTGCTGCCGTGCTTTCTTTGGAATGGCACTTAAGTGCTGGTTGCAGGACAGATCCTCTGACATGAAAATGCTCAAGAATTTAAAGTTGCTGGCCCTCTTCGCCTCTGATCCCCCAATGAGGATTGGGTCATGAACCACTGGTTTTCTCCTCCTGAAGTCAATAATCTACTCTTTGGTTTTGTTGGTGTTTAGTGAGAAGTTGTTGTGTGGCACCACTCTACCAGCTTTTCTACCTCCCTGCTATACGACAATTCTTCATCACCTGTGATTCAGCTAATGATAGCGGTGTCATCAGCAAATTTAAATATGGCAGTGGAGATGTCCTTAGCCTCACAGTCATAAGTATAAAGCGAGTAGAGCAGGGGGCTTAGCACACAGCCTTGTGGTGCACCTATGCTAATAGCGATTGTGGAGGAGATGTTTTTGCCAATCTGAACTTACTAGGGTCTAAAATGAGGAAATTGAGGATCTAATTGCACAAGGAGCTATTGAGGCCTAGATCTTAGAGTGTATTGATTAGTTTTGAGGGTATGATAGTGTTGATAATGGTACTTGTGTCATAAAACACTTTTGCTTTGTATTTAAATCATACATCACATGTATAATGAATTATTTGTCAACAAATTTAGAGAGAAAGCATTACTGGCTTCATAGCCAACAACACTAATTTTCCTTTCGTCTGATATTGAAACAGCTTTCATGCATTGAAGCAGAGTACATGAACTTTTTTGGACACAAAGGGCTGAACAAGGTGTACAAGTGTCAGTCTGCAAGGCAAAGTAAACTCTGAGTGGTAGCTTGACCTTAGGACCCATATCCAATGACCCTGCCCCAGAATGAGCTCACTGCTGTCCAATGAGGCATTTAAAAACTATTCAAATGGATTCAAACTGGAAAAAAAACATAAAATAATAATTAAAAGAAAGTAAGCCCAGTGCTCAGTTGTATATTTTTAAATATTGTTGCAATCTCCATTTAAGTGAATAAGATCAATGTTCTTAAATCAATCGTTCCCGGTGTAAGTCAGAGAGATCAGATGTGAAATATGCTGGGCAACTCAAGCAACTTCTGGATATGATAGAAAATCCGCCAGTGGAGCCACAGGTGAGAATCCACCAGCTTCTGACCTACAGCTCATCTGTGACCTCCATTTCTGACCACACAAGTGCAGCGGACACCCACGAGCTAAGTGGCACTGACTGAGGCTTGGGGGATCCCTATGAAACTGTGAATGCCATTTAACTGAGTATGCAGTATCACTCCCATCTGGGGTGATTGGCTGAGATGACTGAAAAATTATTGGATTAGGCACCCTTTGGGCATTCTTTTTGAGGGCTCTAACACTGACCTTTGTTATATGTGCTATTCCATGTCTACCTTAGCCATCTATTTCAGTATTTTCAGAAGCAGTGAACCGTGAACACAGGGACTCTGCCAATTACTTACCCTCACTGCAATGTAGGCTAAAAGTGATAACCGAATTTTAATTGTTCATCCAGTGAATATTTCAGAACACTTTTAAATGGAATCCCAATGAAACCAACAGCATCTCCCATTAAGTAATGAGATTTAAGGATGGAGAACCAAACACACAGGAAGTCCAGTAAGAATTACAGTGGGTGAATTCACTGTTAAATCTGGTACAAAAAAGGTGGAAAAAAGGATGGAAAAAAGAATACATTAAGAAAGTAGCAAAGTGGAGGCAGCAAAATAGAGGCAGCATTATGAGGAAAAAGCAAAATACATTGACATTTCCTTTTTAATAAAATATTGGACTCCACACATTTCAGCTTCTCAGCCAGAGATGTTAAATGACACTCATCACTAATGCCTGAACTGATGAGGCAGTTGGGAGTCAACCAGCCAGGTGAAAATGGGTAAGGACAGCAAAATCCCTTCCCTGCAAGTTGCAATGGTCATTCCTCAACCCTCCCTCTCTTGATAGCAATCAGCAACTCCTTCCCTTTCCCTATGTACATAGCATTCTCCAATTACCCATGTTCCAATTACAAGACCCTATTCCCCCCCTATAGATATCAGTCCCTAATTCCCTAATCCAGCGATTTCACACTCATGGTTATTGAGAGGAAATTCTGTTTATTAAACTCTCGATATACTTAGCACCTGAATTAAAATGCATTACTTACAATGGTGGGACTCATACTCTGGTCTCTGGATCAGTGGTGAAGAATTTCATCGACTAACCCAGTAATCTAACCACCACGCAGTCATACCTCGAGTGTGCAATTACAGCAACTTCATGAAATGCACCAGCAGGATAAGGGTTAAATGCTATTTTAAAAGAAGTTAATAGCAAAGTAGTACACACTGTAGAGATCTGCATTTCACATAAATATCTCTTTCTAACCACATTGATGACTGATGTGCATATTAATAGAGCCTTACATCATTCTCACAGTGTTATACTGTTTACCTGCTACTTTAACTTGCTTAACATATACATAACATGATTATTTTGTCCACAACACCTCTTAAAATGTCTCATAAATATTCATCCTCCTGCTCCAACTCAAACATTAGTTTCCTTCAATGATATCAAAGACTAGATCCCAAGCAACAGTACTACTCCAGTTTTGTTTCACTGTGGTTGGAACAGCATAAAGATTAAACAAAGTTGTGCACCAAAATTTGTTCCATGCCTATAATTGCAAGGAGTAACTGGAGGAAAATTTTAGAGAATCATTGCCGAAGACCTACTTTTAGATATTTAGTGTAGTTCCACCCCCCCCCCCAAGTAACATACTGCCTTTCATAAGACTGGAGGCATCTAGAGTTAACCTCACCCATAAAATCCAAGTACTTCAGTGCTGAAGCAAACAAGTCCCGTTTTGTTGTAGTTTTGGCTGTATCACAAAATTGGATTCTTTTTCTGCTATTACTAAGGTCTTGCATTAATAATTATTCTTCCATCATTTACACTCCCTGATGCTGACCTGCAGCAAAATACTATTTTTTGTTATATTGCTCTTCAACTTAAAATGCCAAAGACTACTATTAATTAAGGTTGAAAGGCTGAACAAGTCTTGGTTAATGCCCATTCTCTTGTATAATCTATGTGTGATGGGCAATGAATATGATACCCTCCTGCACCTTGCCAGGCCTGTGGAGAACCAATGTCAGACCACATCTCAAGTTCAATTCTCCAATCAGAAGAACAGGACTTATAGCCTCCTTCCGGTCAAGATGGTGCCAGCGAACAATGATTCCTCAGGCGACATCTTTCAGATAGCAAATCTTTCCAATTATTTCACTTTTTCTATGCCTTCTGCTTGTTCTTTTCGCCTTGTTTGTGTTACTGAACGGAAACTGTTGGAGCTTTTGACATACAGTTTGAATCTCAATCAAGGAATCCAGCGCTATGCAGTGTCCGGAGAGCTGCCCGTGGAGATCAGAGACAGGGTGGGGTGGGGGGGGGAGGCCAAAAAAGTCCGAGAACGTAAGCTGACAGAGGCAGAGACTCAGAAGACCAGAGACATGAATGAGGCGGGGTCATATATGAATGACTCCATCTCGAAGCAGCGAGGAGGATTGAAACAGCGAGGTGAATGCAGAGGGTGGGGAGGGGGGTCAGCAATGGCTCCCAACAGAGATGGTCAGTAGCCGAGTCAGTGCATTCAACTGGGATCAGCAGCGTTCAGACCTGGGTCGGCAGTCACTCTGTATGGAAGGACTGAGTTCGTGCGGCTGCTCTCCTTACATGTGGGTGAAAAGATATTTCCATATTCTGAGATTTATGAGATTACTGGACCATACTTTACATTGGTTTCCTTAAGTTTCTCAATGTTTTCTTGTGCATGATTGGCAGGTGAGTGATCTGTTAATTTTTTTTGTGTGTAAGAGGGGGGATTGGGGGTTTGGTGCTACTGTCACTGTTTTGTGAGTGAGGGGGGTCGGGGATTGTTATGTGTAGGGGGGCTGGATTGTTATTGTGGCTATTTTTTCCTGCAGGCGAGGGGAGGGGAGTTTGAGGTCTGCGAATTTTGTGTCTTTTCTTTTTCATGCCATTTGGTGGGGGGGGGGCACGGAGGAGTAGATGAATTTTATTTCATCAACAGCCATGGTCTTTCTGTATCTAATGGCTATCTGAACCAAAGCACCTGGAGGAAATCCAACTGGCCACAGGAAGAAAGTCCACCTAGACAGCACCCATAGACAGGATTGAACTCTGCTGATGTCAGCCTGAGGTTCTATTAACTGCACCATCATGCCACCTCTGTGGGAAAGCCCTGAAATGCATCTCTAACATGAGTTTATTTTGATGATCTTGTGAAGTTGCAGTGAACTCAAAGGAGTGCTGTAGAGAGTGGAGTAGCAGTGGGATGCCCGTGACCTCCGCTGAAAGCCTTGCATGTGTCGGAGGCTGAAAGCCTGAGATTTCAGGTGTAAATCACCAGCATTCTGCATTTTCAGAAACAAAATGTGCTTTCAGTATTCCTCACAGAGGCTGCAATTCCAGGTCCATCTGGAGGGGGAGGGAGGAGGTCGTCACCGGAGCTTGGATTGGAAAATGGGGCAAGGGGATGTTGCAAGAGAAATGAGGTGGAACAGTCAAAGAAACAAGACAGAAGACTAACACTAATCCCAGTGAATTAGGGACGGGCAACAAATAGAGGGGCTATTGGGAACCAGTATCTACAGAGTCATTGGGAAATCAGGGACTAGTATCTGCGAGAGGGGTTGGGATATGATATCTACGGAGGGAGTAAGGACAGGAGCTGTTATTTATTCTGGGAGAATAGGACGGGGACCAGTATCCACACAGGCTGAGGTGAGGGAATAAAGGTTGTTAATTATGAGAAGGGACAGAGACTCACACATTGGTACTGACTCTATGGGCTGGTATCTAGATGGGTCAGGAGTTGGTGGGAGAGAAAGGAATGGGGACTGTTATCTGTAAAGGGGGATTCAGAGGATATAAGTTCCGTATTGATACTGGATGATATTATGAGAAGAGAAAATCAACACCTCCAAAAGCCAATAAGAAATGTCATCCACCCATTTTCACAATTTCTTTTTTGCTGGTTTCAGGTTTCACACTGCTAGCTTTGGAAAACTTATAAGAAATTTGTTTTGGTTTTATTTGGGGGGGGGTTGCTTGTTAGATTCAGGAAGCTGTTTGAGGTTAAAGGTCTGCATATGATAACTTTGCGTTTTCACTTTGGAGAATTGTTAGTATACAGTAACTAAGAGGTTATATGAACCAGTAATAACATTCTTTCTTATAAACAAATGGTATGCAGGAGTTTTATTAGTTGTTATATTTGATGTCACAGCTTTTCTGAATTTTACTAGCCTCTGCATAGCAGATCCACTGAAGTTCCAGCAGATGACCAAGAGATTCCTGCTGTTTCCTTTGTCCTTGGCCTTCTCTAATACCACTCTGTTATTTTCTCATGATTTATTGGTAATCTTTCTTAAATGGCTTATGTTCCATCCTTAATATATTACAATGATTGCTCTCGAAGCTAAACTATGAAAACAACCAACCATGATATCCAACTCAAATTCCCTTGAACAACTCTGAACCCATGCTATTTTGTCCAGATACAATGCCATTGTTCTAATCTGAATGTATTGTTCCAAGATTGTCTTCGTCCCCTGTTAGATATTGTGGTGCTCCAGGGGTGTGGTTGACCACTCACCCTATCATTCCTAGAGGTCAGATCTACTTATTGTACTTGCTTTAAAATGCATTTGTGAAATTATGGAGAGGTGTTCAATTTAATTTATTGCTACATTTTAGCTCGGGTTATACAGTTGTTTGCTTTTATGTTTGTGAGCCACCCTGACTGTAACCAGGGTGTGTAATAATCACCTCCCCTGCCTACATGTGCCTGAGTTGGTTCTCACCAAGCATTTGCATTCCATCCGTTACTAAGCTCATTGCAATAAAACCAGCAGTTGAGATAAATAAACCCTTTTTGTCTGTCATCTTGGACCGAACACTCACCACTTTGGTGTCAGTAGTGGGAGTAGAAATTGGCAGTAAGATTGAAGAGCTATGACATCGGATGGAGTGACTTAAGACCTGGGGAATAAACACAGAAACATAGAAAACCTACAGCACAATACAGGCCCTTCAGCCCACAATTCTGTGCCGAACATGTACTTACTTTAGAAATTAACTAGGGTTACCCATATCCCTCTATTTTTGTAAGCTCCATGTACCTATCCAAGAGTCTCTTAAAAGACTCTGTTGTATCTGCCTCCACCACTGTCACTGGCAGCCCATTCCACAAAATCACGACTCTTTGCGTAAAAAAAAATTTAGCCCTGACACCTCCTCTGTACCTACTTCCAAACATCTTAAAACTGTGCCCTCTCATGATAGCCATTTCAGCCCTGGGAAAAAGCCTCTATCTATCCACAGGATCAATGCCTCTTATCATCTTCTACACCTCTATCAGGTCACCTCTCATCCTCCATTGCTCCAAGGAGGAAAGGCCAAGTTCACTCAACCTGTTCTCATAAGGCATTCTTTTACCTCTTCCCTACCTCAATTCTTTTCCTGGTGAAAAATACAGTGAGAGTTTTTTCTACAGAAAATCTACATCCCCGATCATAACCCCACTCCACCACTTCATCAATTGCTCCTTGTAGTTTCCTAACTATATGCTCCATGTTCCTGCCTCTTTTCCACAAGGCCCCATCATCCGCAAACAGTGAAACTGCTTGACAACAGGGGTTTCCCCTTTTATATACCTGCAGGGAACATGTCATCATGTGACCTCACACTAGCGGGAAAATTACATCACTCCACCATCACAAGACCATTACATCATACTCACAAGATACCCACGAGGTATGTGACAGTATACAAAATGAAGGATACAGTACACAAGCTTCAATCAAGTAAAGTGTTTTGGGCAGCATGTGGTCCTGGGGTTGAGGCCAACATTGGATCAACCATATCTAATTAAATGACTGGCCAGGTTTAAGAGGGCGAGTGGACTTCTTCTTGTGCCCTTATGATTCTCAATTACCAGAGTCTTTTCTCAAGAGTGGTGACAAGGCAACGTTGTATCCTGATGCCCTAATGGCCTTTACAGCTCCTCACTGTCAAAGATCTCTGAAATGCTTTTAAATGTCTCGAACAGTGAAGAAATTTAAAATCTATTGAAATCAATTTGCTGCTTTTTTAATATAGTTATTAAAAGTATGCAATTAACACACCTTCTGATATTTTAATTTAAAATATTAAAAAAAAACATGTAGTGCAGGTGGTAAAGTTGCCAATTCATTGTTTCAGCAGCCTGGGTTCCTTCTTGAGCTCCAGTGTTGTCAGTGTGGAGGCCAGGCTAAGTGATGAGCCCGTTAAAAAGAACAGAGTACAGGTAGAGGAGCAGGAATAATGTGATTGCTTTCAGAAGTGGCATGGGCTTGAATGGGCTCCTTTCACTTTGCAACAAAACATATGAAAATAAATAACCCATTTAGTACCCCAGTCAGGAACAGCTTTCCTTACCAGTCAGCTAACTGCTCACTTCGGTACAGTGGTGCTCTGGTCCAAGGCTCCATGCTGAATTCAGTGATGTCTTCTCCAACCAGGCACCAGAACTGCCAGCTAAAGCTAAATATCACCTGGCCCAGTATGCGCTGCCACAACCCTTCAACTTTCTATTCTAGTCCTTTGCTCTTCTCAGTTTGACACAACGTTTTTTGATGGTCTTGACATCAGTTGCCATGGCCCAGAATTCCCTCCCTTCAATTCTTAGTTTCCCTATCTCTCTTTCCTCTTTTAAGACACTTCTTAAAACCCACTTCTTTGGCTAAGCTTTAAATCTTCATATATGGCCTGGTTCCAAACTTGTCAAATGCCCTGGGAGGTTTTACAAAGTTAATGATATTTTATAAACACAACATTTTTTTGTTGATGTTGCATAGAATTATTTACCCCAGGACCAATACTGATAAGAGATGTATCAAAAAGTTCCTAGACACTACTCTTTCACTCTTCCAATTACATAACTTAAAGGGTTATATAAAATTCACTTGTCTAGTGCTAGATATGTTTATGCACAATATATCAAGTAAATTCATCCTTATTTCTGTATATCGGAAAATGTGCAACTATCTCATTCTTAAAAAAAAGAAAAACAGAAACTGTAGCAATCTAAAAGAGGAAGAACTGTTCTTTTTCCACAATGTTAATGCTTGATCTTTGGAACTGGGGAATATCTGTTCCAATGAACTGTAAAACATATGGTGATTGTGGTCTACTGGAGGGTCAATGAGAAAGCAGTGTTTGTTTTTCACTTCTTCCAGGATCCATTAAAGAAACAAGCCTGGCCACTGACATGGCTTCAGCTCAGCATACCTTACAGTATTGCAGTTAAATTGGGAACAGAGTTCATTATTGTACATTAACGTCAATCTATCAACTCCTAATCAAACAAAGATAACTGTTATTGGTTTCCCTTCTCATTGCAAAAGAATAGAAAAGAGAGAGGTTTGCAAATTTAAAGTCATATTTAAATCCCTGTTCAACTCTAAGTTACATTTGAAAAATGTCACTGGGTTTCTAAATATTATCCTGCATCAAGTAAACTATGTCCATGTAGGTTAATTTAACTTTTTTTTGCATTTAGCTTAGTAAGAAAACAATTCCAGTCACCTCCCAGTGCAGGAATTTGCTCCCAAAGTGACCCAAATCCACAAACCAAATGTTGGTCAAAACAACTGAGTATTGCATGACTCTGGGTGTGCCATTAAAAATGTTTTTTGTTGAAAATTTGAGTAGCAAGGTCTGGGAAATTGGCAGAGTTCCAACATTTGTATTTGATATGGGTTCTGCTTTTTTCCATGGCATTATATCTACTGGCAGTTTTTCTTTGTGCTTTGATGAAATTACCGCTGCAAGTTTCATGAATTTGGCAGGCAGATTTTGAGGGTTTTGTTCAGTAACTTGTCCTGCATCTAATGCTTCATGTAGCACAATTTTCTGTGGTTAACCGACAGATATTACAAACAGGCAAACATTTGGTTAAGGGTAGAGTAATTAAAGCCAAATGTGATGATGTTGTAATCAGCTGATAATGATTTAAAGAGCGGCAGTGCTAAACTGCATTAATACTGTTGGCCAGCTTTACTGCTTAGACAGTGATTTTCAAATGATGCCTTTTAAAGTCCTTTCTCTGCCTAATTTCAATTGCCCATTTGCACTATATCAGCATGTTTCATGTCAAGTTCAGAATATATGGCAAAGTTAACATTATGGCTGACAAGAAAATAAAGGATAAGCAAAATTAAGTCCAAATGCCACTCCTTTCAAAATATTAAAGTACAGATTAATTTTCTGACATTTGTTTTAACTTTCCAGCTTTCCTTATAATCATTTCTAATTTTTCTGCATACTTTTAAGATTGGATATGATCTAAGCCAGTCATTGGGAGATGCTCAGTGGATCTATTAATATGGGAAAAGAGAAGGACAAAAAACTAATGGAAATACACAATGGTTCATGTAGAAAAAAATGAAAAATAATACTTCAAGTGTTCCAGTAAATTGTAATTTTCACAGTCTTAAGCAAGATTAGTCTTTCAGGTACTGATCAATACGTTTTCCAGTAATGGCATTTTCTGCTTTGATTGAGTCACTTTGCTAAATTATTATTGATGAAAAAGAGCTAATCCAATTTTAGCGGAAACATTTTAAATCTACTAAATTACAAAATTAAAAAAAAATCTCTAACTAAATCATCGAGGGCAGAATCCTCAGAAAGCCAGGAACTGTCAGGATGTGATGGTATTGGCTTTGCTGACTATGAAATTCTAAACTCAGATGAAGACCTTAAACCTGATCAGATATAAATAACCAAGAGTATTTTCACTAAAAGGAGATAATACTGTAACTATCCAATCTTCAAAGACGAGTTCACTTCTTGTTTATTCTCCATGGCGAGTTTAGCTACCAATACCCACTATTTGAGTGGTGGATCCCCTCTCCCTACCAAGGAGAAGACACTTCGGTGAACGAAGTAGTTTTAAACACAGTTCATTTACTTTCAGTGATACATGTTTAAATCCATGCAGTCTTAAACCAAATTTAAAACTCACAAAGGATTTCTATTCTTAAACATTTCCAAATTACAAACCATTTCTAAAACACAAAGCCAAAGGATTTCCAAAACACAAGTACAATTCTTATAAACTAAAATGATATACCCAAAAGTTGCAGGTGAACAAGTCATCTTTCATAGAAGCTGAAGCCAGCGGAATGGTCTCCAGTTCACCCTGTGTTTCTTCCATGTTTCTTGATGTTCCTTTCCCCATTCCTAATAAGAACATAAGAAATAGGAGCAGGAGTAGGCCATCCAGCCCATCGAGCCTACCCCGCCATTCAATAAAATCATGGCTGATCTGTCTGTAAACTCAGCTCCATCTACCTGCCTTTTCCCCATAACCCATAATTCCCTTACTATGTAAAAATCTATCTATTTCTTAAATATATTTAATGAAGAAGTCTCAACTGCTTCCCTGGGCAGAGAATTCCACAGATTTACCACTCTCTGGGAAAAACAGTTTCTCCTCATCTCCGTCCTAAATCTTCTCACCTAAATCTTGAGGCAATGTCCCCTAGTTCTAGTCTCACCTACCAATGGAAGCAACTTTCCTACTTCCATCTTATCTATCCCTTCCAAAATTTTGTATATTTCTATAAAATCCCCTCTCATTCTTCTGAATTTCAGAGAGTATAGTCTCAGGTGACTCAATCTCTCCTCATAGGTTAACCTCTTCATCCCTGGAATCAACCTGGTGAACCTCCTCTGCACTGCCTCCAAAGCCAGTATATCCTTCCTCAAGTATGGAGACCAGAAATGCACACAGTACTCCAGGTGCAGCCTCACCAGCACCCTGTATAGTTGCAGCATGACCTCCCTACTCTTGAATTCAATTCCTCTAGCAATGAAGGCCAACATTCTGTTTGCCTTCTTAATAAACATGTTGTACCTCCAAGCTAACTTCTTGCGATTCATGAACAAGTACGCCCAAGTCCCTCTGCACAATAGCATGCTGCAATCTTTCACCATTTAAATAATAATCTGCTTTCCTATTATTCCTTCCAAAGTGGATGATCTCACATTTACCAACGTTGTACTCCATCTGTCAGACCTTGGCCCACTCACTTAACCTATCTATATCCCCCTGCAGACTCTCCACATCCTCTGTACAATTTGCTTTTCCACTCAGTTTAGTGTCAGCCTCAAATTTTGCTACACTACACCCAGTCCCCTCTTCCAAATCATCAATGTAAATGGTTAACAGCTGCGGGCCCAGCACCGACCAATGTGGCATCCCACTCAACTCTGACTGCCAACCGAAGAAACAACCATTTATACCAACTCTCTGCCTTCTATTGGTTAACCAATCCACTATCCATGCCAATACACTTCCTCTGACTCCATGCATCCATATCTTATTTAAGTCTCTTGTGCAGCACCTTATCAAATGCCTTCTGGAAATCCAAGTATACGACATCCACCTGTTCCCCTCTACCCACTACACTCATTATGTCAATAAGCCTGAACAGTTCTCTAGATTTATACCCCGTTTCTAAAACTTGGGTGACTTCACACAATATATTTGCTCAGATACCCTTTTTCACACAAAGCATCTTGGAGACATAGCTCTCTGCTGCCACCATTAATGAAGCTAACTCCTTTGAGTACATAAACCTTCCAACTACAAACACATCAGTTATTGATATGTTAAATTATATTATCTATCTGGTCTGAAAGATTCCTTGAACTAAACAACTTAAGAGTCAGCTTGTCTGTTTTGAAACAAGCCGAATTAAACAATCCATTATCTTATACTACATCTTTGAGCAGCAAGTCAGGATGTTGTGAGCTCCCATTTTACTTCTCTCAGATAGAACATCTGCAAATTGCTCTATAAACAATACTTTGCTTTAATTTCCAACTGATTACTGCTTGTCATTGACATTTTAAGAACTGAAGTCTGACTCCCATTTATGACCAGAAGCTAATCAAACTGTTAGTTGGAAGTTTGCTTACAACTGTTTGTGAACTTACAAGTCGCAGCTGCTGCGTTTAAAAAGTCAAGATTAGCAAACATGAGACTCCCCCCCCCCACCCCGCCCCACCACCACCGGCTCAGGATAGTGAATATGCATCACAAGGAGACATAAATCAAACAGTAGGGTCATTACTTTTAAACACCATTTCAATGGACATCTCCCACTTTCCAGTTATATATTTGCTAGAAGATTAACTGAAATTCCAGGGAAACGAGTTAAATAGCTATAATAATTTTTATTATCTATCAAAAGTTGCTTTAAAAATTAGGAGAATTCCTTAACTAAACAGAAGTATTTTGCCCCAAAATTATTGCAAAATGATATTGCAAAGTATGCTGTCACAAAAAAAGGAACACGGGACAAGACTATCTAGTTTGCCTTTTGCCTAGTAGTTGCATGATATGTAAATCATATAAGTATTGTCTCCACCAACACCCATGGATTGAGGAGAGTTTAACACACTGTTGTTGATTATGTTAACTTGTTGACAAATGTGGCTATTGATACTTCTAAAAAGTAAATAAAAATGAATATTAGATGCTGTAATCTCACTATTCATATTTATATGATTTATACAGGAGTTCTTGATTATTTGTATGTGCCTGTTGCTAAAATTTTTCCTTCTTCCTGGACCTCCTGTCCTATGATCCTCTCATATCCCTTTTGCCAATCAACTGTCCAGTTCTTGGCTCCATCCCTCCCCCTCCTGTCTTCTCCTATCATTTTGGATCTCCCCCTCCCCTTCCCACTTTCAAATCTCTTACTAGCTCTTCCTTCAGTTAGTCCTAACAAAGGGTCTCGGCCCGGAACATCGACTGTACCTCTTCCTAGAGATGCTGCCTGGCCTGCTGCGTTCACCTGCAACTTTGATGTGTGTTGCTTGAATTTCCAGCATCTGCAGAATTCCTTGTGTAAGACAAAAAGAAATGTGTTAGTGCCTGTCAAACATTTCACGTATCCTGACCTTGATTGTTATGTGGTGTCAACGTCTTCTTAATAACTGCATTCTTGATATGTATGTATATATATAAAACACTATAAAAAATCCATTATTCCTATATGTATACAGACTTTACAAACATCTATCATTTGGGAATTAAGGAAATAAAGCAATTACTAGGATAAGGAAATGAAATTAATTAAATTAATGTCTCTTGATTGTGACATGAAAAAATTCAGATGGATAAATCATTCTAATCCACCATTTTAAGTAGGTCGAGAATTTCTGATTTGCCCAGATTGTATTTGACTATTATTTTTGAGATACCAATGCACTATTACTCAGAACCTGAGTAGTTCTGATAATTTGTTCTTGGGATATAAAATGACCATTTGGCACTGAAATGTTGGAAATGCCATGAAATATCAGTTTCAAAAATCTCAGAGAAGTGCAGAGACCGTTTAAAAATCTCAAAAGAGACAAGTTAGTAATCTTGAAGGAGAAGAGGATCAACTGCGGAAATTTAAAACATGCAGTTGGATTATTGTAAGTATATCTGCAATGCATTATTATTTTGCAAACATGAGAAAGTCTGCAGCTGCTGGAAATCCAAAGCAGCACAAACAAAATGCTGGAGGAACTCGGCAGGTCAGGTAACTCCCATGGAAAAGAGTAAACAGTCAATGTTTTGGGCCGAAACACTTCATCAGAACTACTATTATTTTGATTACTTTAGGAGCTGGATTTACATAAAAACTGCTAATATAATTATGTAAACTTATTCTATGAACAAAATTATTCACTCAGTGAAGCTTATTTAATCAATTCACTACAATGATGGCTTAGGAGAAATCATAATCAAAAAAGCACTTATAAAATATTGAGAGTTAGGATTTACCAATCTAAACTAGGAAGAAGATCATTGAGAACACAGCAACCCAATATTTTGTGCAAGTTTCAGAATTGTGATTTAAAAAAATTGGCTTAGAAATGTTATCACATGACACAATGCCATTAAATTTGAGGTAAATTTATGTTTATCAACATGAGAAATTAGGTGAAACCTAGAATTCTGCAGTAATCCAATGTTAATTGAGCATTTATATAGACCTAAGAGGGATGGTGAAAACCTACTTCTTTGCCCAGTCAAATGAATCTGCAAATGGATTCAGACCTTTCAGTTCACACTATTTGATATTGTGTGCATGGCCTGCAGTTGTGGTATGTTAGTGGTTAACAAATACATTCTTGTGTATGCCATGCAGACGAACATGTATGTTACAAGAGAGAGAAAATCTAAATTAATATTATACATGGAAAACTTATTAGCCAGTTCAGAGGCAAACAGAGAAAATAAGTCAATTGACATTGCTGAATTCAATGTTGAGCCCAGAAGACTGCAACGTGTCTCTCTGAAAATGAAGCTAACACTGGCCCTTGTCAGCACAGCACAGAAGGCCACAGACCGATGGGTCAGAGTGGAAGTGGGATGGAGAATTAAAATGGCGGACAACTGAATGCAGCTCCATAAAGTGGACTTCTGAACTGCATATGATTTTCCAAAGAAGAAGAAATCACAGAACGCATTGGAGAAAGTAAATCAGTATGGTCTGAGGCCCTCTGTTTCTTCCTTAAACAAAGTCCCAACCAGTTCTCCTTAACAACCTTCTCATTCACTTGGCTGAACTCATTCTCCTATTGAACCAGTTCTTGTTCAATTTCATTTACTTTCTCCAGATTAAAATTGTAGCTCTGGAAACTCACATTGGCCCAACCTAAGCCTGTCTTTTTACAGGATACATGCAGCACTTTTTGTTTCAGTCCAACTCTCTCCATTCATTTTCCAATATCTCAATGACCATATTAGTGTTATCTCCTGCATTTACAGAACTCATAGGCTTCATTGCTTTTGCTGCCAAATTCTACCGTGCTTTCAATTTCACATGGTCCATTTCTTATTCTATCTATCTCTCTCTGGGTCTCTGGCAACAGGCAGCTAATACAAGTCCATATATTCCCACAGCTATCTTGACCATAATTCCTCCCACCCTGTCTCCTCCATTCAATCCTCCCAGGTCTTCTGTTTCCATTGAATTTGCTTTGATGGTATGACTTCTTAATGGAGATGCCGCTGAGTTGTCCATGCTTTTTGTAAACTGTGGCTTCCCCTCTGCCATAGTTGTTGCATCTCATCTGGTAAGTCACAGAGCAGCCTGAGTTTCTTTGGGAGCAAGTGCAGAAATGAACGGAGCACAAAACCTTCCAGATAATCCATGCATCTTCCCCTCAGCCAACTCCTATCTCACATGTGGTGGAGTCTGATGAACCTTATTAGTTCTCAGAACCCACAGAACTCGAGTGCATGCAAGCTGCCTTTGACTCTGAACGGCTACCCAAGAAGGCATAACTATCAGATAGACAACAGAGCTATAGGAACAATTCAAGCCAAAAAAAAAGCACATAATTAATGAAGAACACTTTAACTTACAC
Organism: Mobula hypostoma; assembly: GCF_963921235.1. Classification (NCBI taxonomy): domain Eukaryota; kingdom Metazoa; phylum Chordata; class Chondrichthyes; order Myliobatiformes; family Myliobatidae; genus Mobula; species Mobula hypostoma. The sequence goes on from NC_086104.1 coordinate 43,249,038, forward strand.
AGCTGTAAACAAAGATGATTCAAGTAGGATCTAGAATTCAACATTATTGAAGTTTTCCAAACTTTCTGTTACGTACAAACTGAGGATATATGGGGAAGAATTTTTGGCTATGACTACAACCCAGGAAATAGTTGATCTCATTACCAGTGGACAATAAAATCATAAGCAGCTTATATTCAGACAGTTTGTAAATCAAAATGATGTTTTGTACATTCACTGTTAAAGATAAATTTTCCTTGCCAAAAATATCTGCATTTTACTTTGGGAGCCTAGGTTTTAACCCATCCTTATGTAAAGCAGTGAAAGTGTCTGAGAGTGAAAAGGTACCACATAAAAGGGGTTAGGGTGTGATCATCCCATTTCCCATCCAGACCAGGCCATAGCCATTTCTGGTAGATTAGTAATGTTTATTTGTTTATCAGTTCCAGTTAACTGTTATCCTTTTGAAGTGAAATTCACAAACTACCAGAAATGGCGAGAGTAGAACCTTCCAAATAACCCAGATATCTTCCCCTTAGATGTTTTCAGAAATACATTGACAGATTCTATAGATGCCTCATTGTCCTTGGACTTCGAGCTCAAACACATTAATATTGGTTTACGCTGCCGAAGATTACTGTACTTATTCTAGGAATATTTAATCCTGAGTCTGCAAAATATTAAACACTTTTTCCCAATACAATATTTACTGTGACTTTATTTTACAAAGTAGTATTTGTTCAGATATAAGCTACAATCTTCATGAAATAGATAGATAACTAATAAGAATCTCAATTTGTATTGAATAAAGGTATTCAAAAAATTATGGCTGCAATAAAAATTTGAATATGTTCTGAAACCAAGGAAAACTTAAAAAATAGATTTGAGGTCAAGTTCTTTACCAGTTATGAATAATGAATTGATAGTCATTGTGGTTACATAATTGTTGAAAGCTTAATAAATTTGAATCTTATTCATTAATGCAATATATTATATGGCATAGTTCTAATTGGTTTGTGATTGAACTAGAATGGTTGGGGGGTGGGAATCAAATTAAAGAGGCTAGGCGTGAGGAGGTTAGTTCACAACAGAGGGATGGGAACCAGTGCAGAGAGACAGAGGGGTGTAAAGTGAGCGTAGAAGCAAAAAGTACAAAGGAGAAAAGTAAAAGTGGCAGGCCGACAAATCCAGGGCAAGCATTAAAAAGGGCCACTTTTCAACATAATTGTACAAGGGCTAAGAGAGTTGTAAAAGAGCGCCTGAAGGCTTTATGTGTCAATGCAAGGAGCATTCATAATAAGGTGGATGAATTGAAAGTGCAGATTGTAATTAATGATTATGATATAGTTGGGATCACAGAGACATGGCTCCAGGGTGACCAGGGATGGGAGCTCAACGTTCAGGGATATTCAATATTCAGGAGGGATAGACATGAAGGAAGGGGAGGTGGGGTGGCGTTGCTGGTTAGAGAAGAGATTAACGCAATAGAAAGGAAGGACATAAGCCGGGAAGATGTGGAATCGATATGGGTAGAGCTGCGTAACACTAAGGGGCAGAAGACGCTGGTGGGAGTTGTGTACAGGCCACCTAACAGTAGTAGTGAGGTCAGAGATGGTATTAAACAGGAAATTAGAAATGTGTGCAATAAAGGAACAGCAGTTATAATGGGTGACTTCAATCTACATGTAGACTGGGTGAACCAAATTGGTAAAGGTGCTGAGGAAGAGGATTTCTTGGAATGTATGCGGGATGATTTTTTGAACCAACATGTCGAGGAACCAACTGGAGAGCAGGCTATTCTGGACTGGGTTTTGAGCAATGAGGAAGGGTTAATTAGCGATCTTGTCATGAGAGGCCCCTTGGGTAAGAGTGACCATAATATGGTGGAATTCTTCATTAATATGGAGAGTGACATAGTTAATTCAGAAACAAAGGTTCTGAACTTAAAGCGGGGTAACTTTGAAGGTATGAGACGTGAATTAGCTAAGATAGACTGGCAAATGACACTTAAAGGTTGACGGTGGATATGCAATGGCAAGCATTTAAAGGTTGCATGGATGAACTACAACAATTGTTCATCCCAGTTTGGCAAAAGAATAAATCAAGGAAGGTAGTGCACCCGTGGCTGACAAGAGAAATTAGGGATAGTATCAATTCCAAAGAAGAAGCATACAAATTAGCCAGAGAAAGTGGCTCACCTGAGGACTGGGAGAAATTCAGAGTTCAGCAGAGGAGGACAAAGGGCTTAATTAGGAATGGGAAAAAAAGATTATGAGAGAAAACTGGCAGGGAACATAAAAACGGACTGTAAAAGCTTTTATAGATATGTAAAAAGGAAAAGACTGGTAAAGACAAATGTAGGTCCCCTGCAGACAGAAACAGGTGAATTGATTATGGGGAGCAATGACATGGCAGACCAATTGAATAATTACTTTGGTTCTGTCTTCACTAAGGAGGACATAAAGAATCTTCCAGAAATAGTAAGGGACAGAGGGTCCAGTGAGATGGAGGAACTGAGGGAAATACATGTTAGTAGGGAAGTGGTATTAGGTAAATTGAAGGGATTGAAGGCAGATAAATCCCCATGGCCAGATGGTCTGCATCCTAGAGTGCTTAAAGAAGTAGCCCAAGAAATAGTGGATGCATTAGTGATAATTTTTCAAAACTCGTTAGATTCTGGACTAGTTCCTGAGGATTGGAGGGTGGATAATGTAACCCCACTTTTTAAAAAAGGAGGGAGAGAGAAACCGGGGAATTATAGACCGGTTAGCCTAACGTCGGTGGTGGGGAAACTGCTGGAGTCAGTTATCAAGGATGTGATAACAGCACATTTGGAAAGCGGTGAAATGATCGGACAAAGTCAGCATGGATTTGTGAAAGGAAAATCATGTCTGACGAATCTCGTGAATTTTTTGAGGATGTAACTAGTAGAGTGGATAGGGGAGAACCAGTGGATGTGGTATATTTGGATTTTCAAAAGGCTTTTGACAAGGTCCCACACAGGAGATTAGTGTGCAAACTTAAAGCACACGGTATTGGGGGTAAGGTATTGGTGTGGGTGGAGAATTGGTTAGCAGACAGGAAGCAAGGAGTGGGAATAAACGGGACCTTTTCAGAATGGCAGGCAGTGACTAGTGGGGTACCGCAAGGCTCAGTGCTGGGACCCCAGTTGTTTACAATATATATTAATGACTTGGATGAGGGAATTAAATGCAGCATCTCCAAGTTTGCGGATGACACGAAGCTAGGTGGCAGTGTTAGCAGTGAGGAGGATGCTAAGAGGATGCAGGGTGACTTGGATAGGTTGGGTGAGTGGGCAAATTCATGGCAGATGCAATTTAATGTGGATAAATGTGAAGTTATCCACTTTGGTGGCAAAAATAGGAAAACAGATTATTATCTGAATGGTGGCCGATTAGGAAAAGGGGAGGTGCAACGAGACCTGGGTGTCATTATACACCAGTCATTGAAAGTGGGCATGCAGGTACAGCAGGCGGTGAAAAAGGCAAATGGTATGCTGGCATTTATAGCGAGAGGATTCGAGTACAGGAGCAGGGAGGTACTACTGCAGTTGTACAAGGCCTTGGTGAGACCACACCTGGAGTATTGTGTGCAGTTTTGGTCCCCTAATCTGAGGAAAGACATCTTTGCCATAGAGGGAGTACAAAGAAGGTTCACCAGATTGATTCCTGGGATGGCAGGACTTTCATATGAAGAAAGACTGGATGAATTGGGCTTGTACTCGTTGGAATTTAGAAGATTGAGGGGGGATCTGATTGAAACGTATAAGATCCTAAAGGGATTGGACAGGCTAGATGCAGGAAGATTGTTCCCGATGTTGGGGAAGTCCAGAACGAGGGGTCACAGTTTGAGGATAGAGGAGAAGCCTTTTAGGACCGAGATTAGGAAAAACTTCTTCACACAGAGAGTGGTGAATCTGTGGAATTCTCTGCCACAGGAAACTGTTGAGGCCAGTTCATTGGCTATATTTAAGAGGGCGTTAGATATGGCCCTTGTGGCTACGGGGGTCAGGGGGTATTGAGGGAAGGCTGGGGCGGGGTTCTGAGTTGGATGATCAGCCATGATCATAATAAATGGCGGTGCAGGCTCGAAGGGCCGAATGGCCTACTCCTGCACCTATTTTCTATGTTTCTATGTTAAACCAACTTCTCAAACGTAAAGGGTTTAAAAACCACCCACCAAGTACTGATACAGTGTACATAAATAGATTGTCATTTGGCAAACTGTCAAGATGATCCACCCTAAAGCAAAATCTCGTTGCTGGATTACAAATTATAATTATGCTAGTTATCCTCAATGCTGTGATGTGACATCTCTGAAATATTCCAATTGCTTATTGTACCAGTTCTTTCGTTAATGTACTACCCTCTGTACACGACAGCTAGATTTCAGCTGATGGAGGGAAATATTGGTCCAAAACAAATTAAAACCATCAACTACAAAAATAAATGGACCGAAAGAGTGATGATTTGAAAATACTGCTGATTGTTACTTGTACATGTTTAGCTGAAACATGTTTGAATTGAATTATGTCTCCTATCAAACTTTGTGAAGTTTTGTATACAGGGATTTTTAAAAACTATTGAAATTGCATTGAATAATTAACACAAAATTATTATTTTATAGTACATTGAAACATAATAATTGGTAACAATAACTGAAGTTACTTATTTCTCCCTAGTCTCCTCCAAATGAATGGGGATTCTGATCTAAACTGACGTTTGGCTGGAGTAGGTTGCAGAGATGGATTCATTTTGTGTTATGCTGGGGTATCCCAGCACAATCAGGCTTCCCACTAGGCTCCACATGGAATCCAAAGATAGAACAGAGTAATAGCTGCGCCAGTGGGTTCCTGAAATTCTGTTCAGACTATATATATGACTAGCAGAATGCTGTCTGTTCCCTCCAGAATCACCAGCCACAACCAATTTGATTGGAATCCCGCAACCATGTTTGCGCAACCATATACTTTTATACCTCATTACTGTGACTTGATACTTCAGAGCTAAACCCAATCAGTTACAGATTTGTCACCTCGTTTCACACTTAGATGGTCCAGTTCTGTGAATCTACAGCTTTGAGCTTAAACAAAATAATGTTTACTGACGAATCACTTCTGGTTTAATTCTTCAACTCTAAGAGCTTTAATGTTCTATTTATATATGTCCATTAGGAGCCTAACAACAGGTCCTTTCAGACCTTCAAAATAGCTCATAGAACACAGAACAGTCCAGCACAGACAGGCCCTTCAGCCCACGGTGTTTGTGTCGACAATGATGCCAACTGAAACGACTCCCATCTGCCTGCACAGGGCCTAAACCCCTGCATTCCCTGATTGTTCATGTGCCTCTTAAACAACACTATTGTAGCTACTTCTATCACTTCCCTGGCAGTGCATTCCAGTCATCTACTGATAAAACTATTTCTCGTCTCACAGATGCTTGCTGTCCTGATATTCTCAGCTTTTATGCTTTGCCCTAATTTTATGGTTATACCACACAGCAAGTTAGCCATAGATAACCCCATCAATAATTGAGAACATCTTAATGGAAGAACCCGGTTCTGAAACACTTAAACATTTGCACACAATTATTTTCCTATAAAATTTTCTTTGCAATTTTATTTATGCAAGTGTATTTTAAAAGCAAAAAAAATGTACATGCTAGAAGTCATAAATTTAAATAAAGGGTTGAATGAGTTCATCAGTTCAGATGGCAATTTTGGGAACAAAATCAATGTTATCACTTCAGATTGATGACCTTTTATCAGAACCGGAAAAGTGAGAAAATGGCTCCATGTTAAGTTCCAGAGAACGGCACTGGGGTGAGGGTAGTGATGGCGAAGAGTACTCATCAAGTTACAGGATGTGGGAAATGGTGATTTCCCAATTCAACAGGTAGTGTCAGCTATAAGTATTCTACGATTTCATTCACCCTCTTCTTTAACCCCAGTCTTTAAGAGGCACTCCTGACAGGCTGCTATGCATTGTTTCTAATCCAGATCAAGTGTCCTTCCCGCAGTCAGAGTGGAATTTGCCAATTTTATGTGAATTATTAGTAATAATTGGATGTGATCTAACCTTTGGTATTAATGGATTGAGTGTGCCCAGATTAATTTCCCTTAAGGTTTTTTTCTAATGGCACAAAAAGGATACTTGCATCCCAATGGTCTGAGCTGGATTTGAACCCAGTCCCATATGTAAAAGAATAATGTTCACAACTATTATGGTATTCAGTGCCTAACATAGTTACAAACTCAATTCCAACTGCCCTGCCATGTCTTCTGTAATGTATATTTGTTCATAAAATATTGAATCAAAATCAGAAGCAGACATATACTCAGTGGCAGCAGTACAATGCAATACATGATAATATAGAAAAAAAGTAATTCAATTACAGTAAGTATAAATATGTATATTAAATAGTAAAATTAAAAATAGAGCAAAAACAGAAATAATAAAAAAAATTAAAGAGTGAGCTAGTGTTCATGGGTTCAGTTGTAATTAGGAATCAGATGGCAGAGGGGAAGAAGCTGTTCCTGAATCACTGAGTGTGTGCCTTCAGGCTTCTGTATCTCTTTCCTGATGGTAACAATGAGAAGAAGGTGTGTCCTGGGTGATGGCGGTCCTTAATAAGACCATAAGACATAGGAGCAGAATTAGGCCATATGGCCCATCGAGTCTGTTCTGCCATTCAATCATGGCTGATCCTTTTTTTTCCTCCTTCTCAACCCCAGTTCCTGACCTTCTCCCTGTAACCTTTGATGCCATATCCAATCAAGAACCTATCAATCTCTGCCTTAAATACACCCAATGACCTGGCCTCCACAGCGCATGTGGCAACAAATTCCACAAATTCACTACCCTTTTGCTAAAGAAATTTCTCTGCATCTGTTTTGAAAGGGCACCCCTCTATGTTGTTCCTTGTATGATAACCCTTTTATTCCTGGAATCATCCTTCTGAACCTCCTCTGGACCCTCTCTAATGACAGCTCATCTTTTTTAAGATGAGGGGCCAAAAACTGTTCACAGTACTCAAGGTGAAGCCTCACCAGTGCCTTATAAAGCCTCAGATCACACCCTTGCTCTTGTATTCTAGACCTCTTGAAATGAATGATGGACTCTGCCTTTCTGAGGCACTGGTCCTTGAAGAGGTCTTGGATACTACAGAGGCTAATACCTCTGGAGCTGACTAATTTTACAACCTTCTGTAGCTTCTTTTGATTCTGTGCAGCACCCTTCATCCTCCTACCCCCATCCCACCCCCACTTACCAGACAGTGATGCAGCCAGTCAGAATGCTCTCCATGGGACATCTGTAGAAGCTTTCGACAGTTTAAAATATAATGAAATGTTATATACTTTTCTGATAGATTTGCTCAATGCTTTGCATTAATCTAACCCTGGCGTCAACTAATGGCACCATTATATTGCTTTTCAGGTGCGTGTACTTTGTTAAAAATAAATTGTCCTTGCACAAAAATTGCAGGGCAATATTCCAAAATCTGACTTTTGTGATCTTTAAAAAGTGATTGAGTTGCATTTCTCCATTCAGTCTGTAACAGTGGGCTTCCAGTTGCCTGTCACTTCAGTGTAAATGTTGTGGCACTATTAATCATAATCTGCATTGTTTTCAATAGGAATAATGGACTTTTGGGAAAAACGTTTATCTACTTTGCACAATGTTCATGTTACATTGATATTATACCTTAAAAGTAATCTCATAGCCAACTATGTTCTCTCTCATAAAATAATTTGCAAACTGCTTTAAAAGACACTTGCTGGTCTAAGAGGCAGTGGCCTAAGGCCAATATGGTCTGCATTACCACAAAGAATCAGTAGCAATATAAAACTCACAGAAAACTTTCAGCAGGCCGAAATCAATGTGGGGCCAATAAAAAGAAAGGAGGGGAAAGCGGAGCAGCAATTGTGTGAATGGGCCAGTGTTAGAGTGTTTGGCTCAACAGGCTTGGGCAAGCACAGGCAGAGGTTCTAAGTAAGTAAAACATTTCTAGTAAGTTTTTTTTCCCCTCTGTTAGCACATAGCTAGTGCACTGAGACTGGGTCTGGAGGTAGCAGTGTGACCCTTGTATGAGATGTGGGAAATTTGGGAGACCTCCAGTCTCCCTGATAACTATATTTGCATAAAGTGCATTGAGCTACAGCTCCTCAGAGACTGTGTGAAGGAAAAAGAGCTGCAGCTGTATGACCTTTGGCTCATACGGGAGAATAAGGACATGATAGATAGGTGCTACAGAGAGGTAGTCACCCCTAAGTTACAGGAGGCGGGTACTTGGGTGACTGTCAGGAAAAGGAAAGGGAACAGGCAGCCAGTGCAGAGTACCCCTGTGGCCGTCCTCTCAATAATAATATACCACTGGGGATACTGTTGGGTGGGATGGGTATGAGCAACCAGGGAGAAGCCACAGCAAGCAGATCTCTGGGACTGAGTCTGGATATATGGCTCAAAAAGGAATGTGGGAAGAAGAGGAGTGCATTAGTGATAGGGGATTCCATAACTGGAGGAGCAGACAGCAGATTTGGTGGATGTGAAAGAGACACTGGACGGTATGTTGTCTCCCAGGCGTCAGGGTCAGGGATGTCTCAAATTGGATCTACAGCATTCTAAAGGGCATTCCGGTGAACAGCCGGAAATCATGGCACATATTGGTAAGAATGACATAGGTAGGAAAAGGGAGGAGGTCCTGAAGAAAGAATATAGGGAGTTAGGCAGTTAGCTGAAATGCAGGAACACCAGGGTAGTAACCTCTGGATTGCTGCTGGTGCCACAAGCTAGTGAGGATAAGAATAGGATGATATGGCAGAGAATGCATGGCTGAGGAATTGGTACGTGGGCAGGATTTCAGGTTTCTGGATGATTAGAATCTCTTCTGAGGAAGGTACGACCTTTTCAAAAAGGATGTGTTATACCTGAACCAGAGGGGGACCAATATCCCTGTGGGCAGGTTTTCTAGAGTTGATGGGGAGTGTAGAGGGGAATGGGAACTAGACTGATGGGGCTGAGGATGGTACGTTTGGTTTACAACTAGATGCAGTGTTTAGTGAAGTTATGAGAAAGGACAGGCAGGTGATAGGGCAAAACTGCAGTCAGTGGAATGTTGAAGTGTAACAGGGGGCCAAAATCAAAAAGGGTGATGAATACAGCACTGAGGGTGTTATGTTTGAAAGCACACAATAGACAGAATAAGGTAGATGATCTTGTTGCAGCAATAGAGGTTAGCAAGTATGATGTCTGGGCATCTGAGTTGTGGCAAAAAGAAGATCACAGTTGAAGCTTATCATTTAAAGATCCATGTTGTATCAAAAGAACAGGCAAGTAGGCAGATGGGGTGGGGTGGCTCTAATAGCAAAAAAATGAAATCAAATCCTTGGAGAGGTGACATAGGATTGGAAGATGCAGCATCCTTGTGGGTAGAGTTAAGAAATTGCAAGAGTAAAAAGATCCTGATGGAAATTATGTACAGGCCTCCAAGCAGTAGCTAGGATATGGGATACAAATTAGGAGGGGAGGGGAGGGGAAGATGGCGGTGTGATGCAGCGCATGCCGCCACTCCGAAATAATACTGTATTTGTAAGTAGGTACTGTGCCCAATCCTGATTTGATGGAGACAGACGTGAGAAGCACAGAAGACCATCTGGGAAACTTCTGAAATGCCCGCTTCGCTGCCGCTGCTACTGTACGATCGAGAATCTCCAGAGGGGAAGGCCCCAAATCCTTGGCTTTGCCTATTGCCCGTTGCCGGGGCTGAAACGCTTGGCAGAGATGGTGCCCGGTGCTCGGTGTCGGAGGGCTGGTTGGATGCTCGAAGTTTTCGGACAAACTCAAGAGTTGGTTGTGGTCGGGTACTTCCAGGGTGCTGCATGGGCAAGTTTGCGGTGCTGGAAGCTCATGGCAGGGAGAGTTTTTCTTCCTTCTACTATCTGCGTGAGATGATTGGACTTTCGAGAGACTTTGAGACTTTTTTTTTTACCGTGCCCATGGTCTGTTCTTTATCAAATTACGGTATTGCTTTGCACTGTTGTAACTATTTGTTATAATTATGTGGTTTTTGTCAGTTTTTCAGTTTTTGTTTGTCTTGTGTTTCTGTGATATCATTCTGGAAGAACATTGTATCATTTCTTAATGAATGCATTACTAAATGACTGCGTGTCCTCATAATCTAATCTAATCTAAATTACAATGAGAGATAGAAAAGGCATGTAAAAAAGGCAATTTTGTGATAATCATGGGGAATTTCAATAGTTAGTTTGGGGAAATTTGGTTGGTGCTGGATACCAAGAGAGGGAATCTACAGAATGCCAATGAGATGGCTTCTTAAAGAAGTTTATGGTTGAGCCCATGAGGGGAATGGCCATTCTGGATTGGGTGTTATGTAATGACACAGATTTGAGTAGGAAGCTAAAGGTAAGGAAACCCTAAGGAGTCAGTGATCATGACATGATAGAATTCACCCTGCAGTTTGAGAAGGAGAAGATAAAATCAAAAGGATCAGCACTACAGTGAAGTAAAGAGAATTACAGAGGCCTGGGAGAAGAGCTGGCCAAAGTTGATTGGAAGAGAATTCTAGCACAGATAATGGCGGCATAGCAATGACTGGTGTTTATGGGTGAAATTCGGAAGGCGCAGGAAAAATGCATCCCAAAGATGAAGAAGTATTCTAAAGGGACGACGGGGCAAACGTGGCTGAGAATGGAAGTCAAAGACAAAATAAAATCAAAGGAGAGGGCTGAATGGTCTACTTCCGCTCCTCTGTTTTATGGAGTTATGAATTTCCAATCTGGAAAGTATTTTGTAGGGCCCATGGACAAGGCCCTAGATCCTACAGTACTCTGTGAACAGATATACTGTAAGAGTACTGTATATTCACAAAGTTATGCCACAGTAGAAAATGAGCAGCTAAATAGGAAAAGATAAGCTGATCTGAAAGACTTCATCCCATATTGAGGACCTCTATTTCTGACATCGGTATTATTTAGCATCACCAATTATTTGAAAAGGAAATGATAAACTGGTCAGCCAATGCTCTGATTGTTATATCCATCCTATTCCTGCTGCACAACAAGGCAGATGACTAGTGTTAGTTTAGTAAAGGGAACACAGTTAACTAAAAAGGAGGAAGTGCTACGTATCTTGTTAAGTCAGTGAGAAATGTATAGCTAATGGCTGCCGGAAATCTGAAACTTCTGTTTTTCTTTATTTCAGAGCTACGTAGTAACCCACAATGTATATAAAGCATTTTAATAGAGGTTTGTTTTGTTGGTAATTTGACTGGTAACCACATCAGTCTGCAAACCACTTTGATACTGATTGCTCCACTATAACATTAATTGCTCCAAAGGTGGACAGGGTGGAGAAGATGGCAGATAGCATGCTTGCCTTTACCAGTCAGGGGACTGAGTTCAAGAGTCAGGCTTGATAAAACTTTGGTTAGCCCACATCTGGAGTGTTGCATTCATTTCTACTTGCCCCATTATAGGTTTTGGAGAGGGTGCAGAAGAGGTTTTCCAATGTGCAGCCTAGATTAGAGGTTGGTTAAACCTGGTTAGTTTAGATGGAGCAGTGGACACTGCATGCAGGTGAGATTTAAGCTCCGTCCACGCTAGACCGGATAATTTTGAAAACGCCAGTTTCGAGTAAAAATGGCAGGCCTCCACACTAGGCGTTTTTCAAAATATCTCTGTCCACACTGAAACAGATATTTGGGCGAATCTACTCCTACTGTGCATACGCAGACACATCTACAGAAAACAAGCAAAGAGAAAACGGTATAATATTTACATTTCCGCAGCAGCGTTGTTCTATTTCCATTGGTCAAAAACTAGAGTACCTACAACAACAGCGAAAGAAAGTTTTCAACAATGTCTTCGAGGAGTACAAGGAAAACTGGGAAAATCAGACTGGACTTCTTCGTTTAGACAGACAATGAAGTCGAGCTGTTTCTGCGAGTTACAAATGACTACAAAGTCAGCAAAGCAGTGGAGATGTTTAATTCCAAACAAGCCATTAACGTAGACAATAAAGTAAGCAACACATGCATGAAGCTGTCCTCTACCCAAGATCAACACGATCAACAATTACAAAATGTTAAATGGTCAACTCGACATAGACTACCAATCCCACGTCAAACCCAGACCTATTAGGAGCAGAAGAGGGCACTCAACTCAATTTGAAATACTAACTACCAAGTCAAATGTGTACAGCAATTCATTCCCCACCACCCCTCTGCACAATTAAAGCATGGAATAATCTTAATCCTAACACAGTCACACAACCAAACCCAATTAAATTTAAGGCGGCTTTTCTTCTTCAAAAATCTCCTTCTTAAGCCAACCCTCCACCACCTCAAGTTTAAATTCCATGCGGAATATTTTGGAGGATCAAGAACCAAGAGAGTGGAATCTTCTGCCGCCTGACCTGAGCAGTATTTCTGACATTAATATTAATATTTTTAAAGATAGACTCAATCAAATCAATTTAGGGAATCTAGTCAAAAAAGCTCATTTTACAATTTAACTCTCTCGCCGTTCACACTGCGCATTATAACAGCAGTGGTCAGTCAGCGACAGTGCCGGCTTGGAGACCCCAGGGTGCAGGAGATCGAGGGTACGACCACCAGAGACTGGGAGACCGGAGGGTACGGGCAGAAGAACAGAGGATGCAAACAGAGAAACTGAGGGGACCAGCTTGAAAGCCACCTCCAGTTTAAATTCCACACGGAATATTTTGGAGGATCAAGAACCAAGAACCAAGAACAGCCGTCCGGCAGTGCTTGCGCAGTACCAAGCAGAAGCAGAAAAAGCTTTGTTGTTGTGGTGTTGTCATGACAACATTTTTAAATCTCCCCGTTTACCCCGTCCACACTACAACGCGAAACAATCATTTTCAAATTTACACACTCTGGAGAGTGTTTTCGAAAATCTCCGTTTTCGGGGGATGAAGACGCCATTTCAGTGTGGACGGAAGGTCAAAATGAAGAGAAAAAGCTTCGTTTTCAAAATTATTTGGCTTAGTGAGGATGTAGCCTTAGTTTAATTTGGCAGAAACATCATTAGCTGAACGGCCTGTTCCTCTCACAAACAAGAGAAAATCTGCAGAGGCTGGAAATCCAAGCAACACACACAAAAATGTTGGAGGAACTCAGCAGGCCAGGAAGCATCTACGGAAAAGATTACAGTCGAAATTTCGGGCCAAGACCCTTCAGCAGGACTTGTTTCTCTGATATATTCTACTGAATTGCTGATAGCAAGCCTTAATGCTATTCCCTTTTCTCAGTTCCTTCATCTCCGCCGCATCTGTCCCAGGATGCCAATTTCCTTTCCAGGACATCAGTAAATGGGGTTTCCCTTCCATCTCTATAAATAACGCCCTCAACTGTATCTTCTCCATTTCCTGAACAGCCGCGCTCGTTCCAACTTCCCGCCACCTTAACAGTGATAGAGTTCCTTTTGTCCTTACCTACCACCCTATTAGCCTCTGTATCTACCACATCATCCTCCGCAACTTCTGCCAACACCAAAGAGATCCTACCACCAAACATACCTTTATCTTTTCCCCTCCACTTTCCACAGGAATCGCTCCCTCCATGATTCCATTCTCCATTCATCCCTCCCCATTAATCTCCCTCCTGGCTCTTATCCCTGCAAGCAGCTAAAGTGATATACCTGCCCATTCACCTCCTCCCTCAGCTACATTCAGGGCCCCAAACAGTTCTTCCAGGTGAGGCAACACCTCACCTGTGAATCTGCTGGGGTTGTCTATTGTGTCTTGTGATCCCGATGTGGCCTCCTCTACATTGGTGAGACCTGTAATATATTGGGGGACCACTTCGTTGAGTACCTACGTTCCATCCAACAAGAGTGTAACTTCCTGGCGGTCAAATATTTAAATTCCCACTCCAATTCCCGATCCGACATGCCAAGATGATGCCACCCACAGGGCAGAGGAGCAATATGTTATATTCTGTCTGGGTAGCTCCAACCTGATGGCATGAATATTTATTTCTCCTTCTGGTAAAAACGAAATTCTCTCCCCTCTTTTATTGTTCCCCACTCTGGCCCCTTACCTCTTCTCAGCTGCCTATCACCCCCCTTGGGTCACCTCCTCCTTTCTCTCCATGCCTTCATCTTTCCTATCTACCTGGCTTCACCTATCACCTTCCAGCTAGCCTCTTTCTACTCCCTCCACCTTTTTATTCTGGCATCATCCCCACTTCCTTCTCAGTCCTGAAAAAGGGTCTTGGCCCGAAACATTGATTGCCTATTCATTTCATAGATGCTGCCTGACCTGATGAGTTTCTCCAGCATTTTGTGTGCACTGCTTTGTACTTCCAGCATTTGCAGACTTTTCTCTTGTTGAAGGTAATACACTGGCTTGCCAAAATTGGTTTGTGTTATAAATGTTCCAAGTCAGAAGATTAAAATTTAAATAAAACAGAAAATGTTAATTATACAAATAAATTACAACTCTGATGAAATTATAGTTATGATCTACTGTAGAAAATCAACATATTTGGAAAGAAAAAAATTCCCCTTTTTCTCTCCTGAAAATACAGTCACACAAACCAAATACATAGTCCATTACTCTGAGTCCATGAATGTTGCAGCAGTCAGCAGTCAAACATGATATTGCTTGTCTGCTGCTGAGAACACACAGGGAGGCAGCACCCACTCCAGCTTTCTCACTGTGCCACACTGCCCTCGGCAGTCCAGTGTAGTAACTCCAACTTCTCTCTCCTGGGTGGCTGTAAACAGGCAACACCATGGCTTGAGGCCTTGTCCTCACGACGACCAAGGCCACGCAGCTCCCTCGCTGTCTGCCCCTGCCAATCGCTAACAAATCAACCAATCGGATTTGCAGGTTAACAATGACCAACAGGGTTTTGTGACCACAAGATGATCACTTGCTGTTAGACTACACTACTGCCTTCATGCACCAATGCCTCTCCATTGCAGGCAGCAGCACGATCCGCAACAAATCCAGTTCTTTCCATTTCTCCACCAACAAGCAACTCACTGATAGGGTAGACCTGCAGTATTTTAATGTCCATCATGAAGCACCTTCAATAACTCCAAACGACTGAGGTTAGGTAAAATACCGAAAAGCTTTTATTCGCTGTACAATATGACCTCCATTGTGAGTGTCTGCCCCCGGACTGAGGGGAAGGGGCAAGGCAAAACACCTTTATACAGGACAGTGTGGGAGGAGCCACAGAGGCAGTCAGCAGAGGGGCGTGTCCAGACAGTTAACCCAGTTACAACATATATACATGGTTTACCACACATCAGAGTCTTGTGATCATAAAAAATAAAAGAGCCCCTAAGCATGCCTCCATCTTACCGGAAGACCAAGTACAGCAAATGTGGTAGGACCAATGCCATATAAGGCTTCAGGGCATTACTTCTCAGTGGTAGAACCTATTCAAATTTGTGCCTATCTGAGTCATACCCCGGTCGAATATCTTTTATCATTTATTTTAATAGTAGTTCTGAACTCGCTGCAGTCTCTTGCCATGTCAGCAGTTGTGGTGCACATACCATTCAGCATGCATTCCTCAATGGCAATTTCAAGGATATTCCCTGTGGATGTATTTGATAGGATATTTCTTTGCAATTGCAAATCAATGCCAAGTATCCAATTTATTTGCTTAAATGGACAGAATGAAAGCCATATGATTTCCCTGATATCAGTGTAAGGGCTTTCAGCTACTCAGATTTGTTATTTGATATTTAATTTATTATTGTCACATGTACAAAGATATAGTGAAATGCTTGTCTTGGATACTGTAATACAGATCAAATCATTACATAGTGCATTGAAGTAGAATAACAGAAAGCAATAACAATGAAGAATAAAGTGTAAAAGTTCCTGAAAGAATGCAGTGCAGGTAAACGTGCAAGTCATAATGAGGTAGATTGTAAGCCAAGAGTCCACCTTATTGTACAAGAGGCTTGTTCAAGAACTGAACCAATAGGATAAAAGCAGTCCTTGAGCCTGGTGGCATGTACTTTTTTTATCTTCTGCACAATGGAGTGGAGAGAAGAGAGAATGTCTGGGATGGGTGTGGTCTTTGATTATGTTAGCCGCTTTACTGAGGCGGCGAGGAGTATGGACAGGGTCCATAGAGAAGAGGCTTCCTGTGATGTGCTGAGCCATGTCCACAACTCTCTGTAGTTTCTTCTGTGATTAGCTGTTTTCCCGCTGAAGCCACCCTTCATGCCCATGTGACCAGGTCTTGAAAGAGAGGACATTGCTGTCAGCACCATTATTACCCTTAGCTTTGCCCAATGCCACCTTGAGCTTACTGAGATTCATCCAGTTCACCGTGATACTTCTAACAACTTTCAGTTCCTATTGTTTTATCAAAAATGAGAAAATTGAGTCCACACACTCACTGTCCTTCAATGCTCTGTTCAAGAGAGTTCTGAAGTTACTGCCTTGCTGAATTCCTCAGATTAACAATTAACTCTTCCGGCTTCTGGTTTAGAGTCCCAAGTTGTGATTCTGAAATATGTTGAATGAAATGGGGTTGAATTGTGCTTTTAGCTTTCCAACTACTTCATCAGGTGTAAAATTTATTGCATTCTGTGGCGTCAACATATTTGTTAGAGTTGCATTAGTGCATCAGCCCATGTCTATTGATAATATGGCTTTTTTTCTGTTTGTGAATCATTTTGTTTTGTTTTCTAACACTGTTGTCTTTAGCCTCTACAAACTTAATAGTCTTTAAGAAAATAGACAAAATTTCCAAGTAAAGTTAAAGGCTAATTTCTGCTTTGTTGGATTTTCCACGTTTTTCAATACATCACATTTGTGCTCTTTCTGCATTTATGATTCTTGTTCCTCTTAATGCAATGTCTTGCTATGTGCTGCTTTGCTTTTGCAAATTTGCAAATCCACCTAGTCAGTAGGCAAATTCACCTACCCAGGAGCTCCATATATTCGTGTTGCCAATAACAATTGTGGATTCTTCTGACTTGATCTAGAGCTGAGTACCATTTACTCACTTAAATACAGCATCAAGTAAACCACAAATATTGATCGCAGCCCTCAATCAAATTGCAAGCAAACAACCTTGCGATAGTGCCATAGTCTGTAAGACTGTAGTAACCAGCACTTGAAATACCAATTTTCCTTTGCAACAAGGGGAGATAAACCACAAAATTGGAAAACTGTACTTATAGCTAATAATATTTATAATCTACACACAACCTGTTTTCAACATTGGATTTGTGTTCCTGTAGGATAGGCCTAAATTCTTACCTTCCTTTTCTGTATAAGAAATATGAGCAGGAGTAGGCCAACTAGCCCATCGAGCCTGCTTCGCCATTCAGAAAGATCACGGCTGATCTGGCCATGGACTCACCTCCACTTACCTGCCTTTACATAGAAACATAGAAAATAGGTGCAGGAGTAGGCCATTCGGCCCGTCGAGCCCGCACCGCCACTCAGTATGATCATGGCTGATCATCCAACTCAGAACCCTGTACCAGCCTTTCCTCCATATCCCCTGATCCCATTAGCCACAAGGGCCATATCTAACTCCCTCTTAAATATAGCTAATGAACTGGCCTCAACTGTTTCCTGTGGCAGAGAATTCCACAGATTCACCACTCTCTGTGTGAAGAAGTTTTTCCTAATCTCAGTCCTAAAAGGCTTCCCCTTTATCCTCAAACTGTGACCCCTCATTCTGGACTTTCCCAACTTCGGGAACAACCTTCCTGCATCTAGCCTGTCCAATCCTTTTAGGATTTTATATGTTTCAATCAGATACCCCCTCAATCTTCTAAATTCCAATGAGTATAAGCCTAGTTCATCCAGTCTTTCATCATATGAAAGTCCTGCCATCCCAGGAATCAATCTGGTGAACCTTCTTTGTACTCCCTCTATGGCAAGGATGTCTTTCCTCAGATTAGGGGACCAAAACTGCACACAATACTCCAGGTGTGGTCTCACCAAGGCCTTGTACAACTGCAGTAGTACCTCCCTGCTCCTGTACTCAAATCCTCTTGCTATAAATGCCAGCATACCATTCGCCTTTTTCACCGCCTGCTGTACCTGCATGCCCACCTTCAATGACTGGTATATAATGACACCCAGGTCTCGTTGCACCTCCCCTTTTCCTAATCGGCCACCATTCAGATAATAATCTGTTTTCCTGTTTTTGCCACCAAAGTGGATAACTTCACATTTATCCACATTAAAATTGCATCTGCCATGAATTTGCCCACTCACCTAACCTATCCAAGTCACCCTGCATCCTCTTAGCATCCTCCTCACAGCTAACACCGCCGCCCAGCTTCGTGTCATCCGCAAACTTGGAGATGCTGCATTTAATTCCCTCATCCAAGTCATTAATATATATTGTAAACAACTGGAGTCCCAGCACTGAGCCTTGTGGTACCCCACTAGTCACTGCCTGCCATTCTGAAAAGGTCCCGTTTATTCCCACTCTTTGCTTCCTGTCTGCCAACCAATTCTCTATCCACATCAATACCTTACCCCCAATACCATGTGCTTTAAGTTTACACACTAATCTCCTGTGTGGGACCTTGTCAAAAACCTTTTGAAAATCCAAATATACCACATCCACTGGTTCTGCCCTATCCACTCTACTAGTTACATCCTCAAAAAATTCTATGAGATTCGTCAGACATGATTTTCCTTTCACAAATCCATGCTGACTTTGTCCTATGATTTCACCGCTTTCCAAATGTACTGTTATCACATCTTTGATAACTGACTCTAGCAGTTTCCCCACCACCGATGTTAGGCTAACCGGTCTATAATTCCCTGGTTTCTCTCTCCCTCCTTTTTTAAAAAAGTGGGGTTACATTAGCCACCCTCCAATCCTCAGGAACTAGTCCAGAATCTAAAGAGTTTTGAAAAATTATCACTAATGCATCCACTATTTCTTGGGCTACTTCCTTAAGCACTCTGGGATGCAGACCATCTGGCCCTGGGGATTTATCTGCCTTTAATCCCTTCAATTTACCTAACACCACTTCCCTACTAACATGTATTTCCCTCAGTTCCTCCATCTAACTGGATGCTCTGTCCCCGACTATTTCCGGAAGATTATTTATGTCCTCCTTAGTGAAGACAGAACCAAAGTAATTATTCAATTGGTCTGCCATGTCCTTGCTCCCCATAATCAATTCACCTGTTTCTGTCTGTAGGGGACCTACATTTGTCTTAACCAATCTTTTTCTTTTCACATATCTATAAAAGCTTTTACAGTCAGTTTTTATGTTCCCTGCCAGTTTTCTCTCATAACCTTTTTTCCCCTTCCTAATTAAGCCCTTTGTCCTCCTCTGCTGAACTCTGAATTTCTCCCAGTCCTCAGGTGAGCCACTTTTTCTGACTAATTTGTATGCTTCTTCTTTGGAATTGATACTATCCCTAATTTCCCTTGTCAGCCACGGGTGCACTACCTTCCTTGATTTATTCTTTTGCCAAACTGGGATGAACAATTGTTGTAGTTCATCCATGCGATCTTTAAATGCTTGCCATTGCATATCCACCGTCAACCCTTTAAGTGTTATTTGCCAGTCTATCTTAGCTAATTCACGTCTCATACCTTCAAAGTTACCCTTCTTTAAGTTCAGAACCTTTGTTTCTGAATTAACTATGTCACTCTCCATCTTAATGAAGAATTCCACCATATTATGGTCACTCTTACCCAAGGGGCCTCTCACGACAAGATTGCTAATTAACCCTTCCTCCTTGCTCAATACCCAGTCCAGAATAGCCTGCTCTCTCGTTGGTTCCTCGACATGTTGGTTCAAAAAACCATCCCGCATACATTCCAAGAAATCCTCTTCCTCAGCACCCTTACCAAATTGGTTCACCCAATTTACATGTAGATTGAAGTCACCCATTATAACTGCTGTTCCTTTATTGCACACATTTCTAATTTCCTGTTTAATACCATCCCCAACCTCACTACTACTGTTAGGTGGCCTGTACACAACTCCCACCAGCGTTTTCTGCCCCTTAGTGTTATGCAGCTCTACCCATATCGATTCCACATCCTCCCGACTTATGTCCTTCCTTTCTATTGCGTTAATCTCCTCTTTAACCAGCAACGCCACCCCACCTCCTTTCCTTTCATGTCTATCCCTCCTGAATATTGAACATCCCTGAATGTTGATGTCCCATCCTTGGTCACCCTGGAGCCACGTCTCTGTGATCTCAACTATATCATATTCATTAATAACAATCTGCACTTTTAATGCATCCACCTTGTTACGAATGCTCCTTGCATTGACACACAAAGCCTTCAGGCGCGCTTTTACAACTCTCTTAGCCCTTATACAATTATGTTGAAAAGTGGCCCTTTTTGATGCTTGCCCTGGATTTGTCGGCCTGCCACTTTTACTTTTCTCCCAGAACCCTTAATTCCCCTACTATAGAAAAATCTATCCAACCTTGTCTTAGGTATCTTTACTGAGGTAGCCTCCACTGTTTCATTGAGCAGAGACTTCCACAGATTCCCCTCCCTCTGGGAAAAGCAGTTCCTCCTCATCTCCATCCTAAATCTTGAGGCTATGTCCCCTAGATCTAGTCTCACCTACCAATGGAAACAACTTTCCTGCCTCTATCTTGTCTATCCCTTTCATAATTTTATGTTTCTATAAGATTTCCTCTCATTTATCAATGAAACACTGATCATCTTTGTACATCCTTTTGCTAATCCAATCTGGTCAGATTTCATGGTTATGTACAATGAGAAATATGTGACAAGATCCAGATCAACACACACAAAATGCTGAAGCAACTCAGCAGGTCAGGCAGCATCCATGGAAAGGAATAAAGAATCGACCTATTGGACAGAGTCCGTTAACAATAAGTCCAATCACAGCACCTTTCAGTAGAGATATATCTTAATTTAAACAGTTAACTTCCACAACTTCCAACTTGATTCAAAATATAGGATGATAAGAAAGAATTTAATTGCTTCCAGTATTATAATATAGTTTTGCTCTTGAACTTGTTCAGAAGAAGTGATTATTCAGAATCACTTCATTGCCAGTGTGTGAAACAGACCAGAATTGATTGTGGTTCAGTACCAAGCATAAAACATTGGACAATACCATACCAGATAACATAATAGCAATCAACAATTTACAAGACAATAGTGCAAACATCCAAGAGCAAACTGCAGTTAGCAGAATGGTCACATGTACAAATGTCAATAATCAAATTTAAATAAATGTGAACATATGAACAGACTCAATAATTATTAACAGAACAGAAGGACAGCAGGAAAGACCATTTAACGGATGTTGTGTAGGGACAGTTAGGGTAATACTCCTGAGTGAGTGAGTTTTGTTGAGAAACTGGATAGCTACAGGAAAGGAGCTTCGAAGATGTTGTATAGTTCTGGTGGTGATGGACTTGTAGCATCTCCCTGATGACAATTAGGTGAATAGGTGACTGCTAGCGTAGGTGGAGTCTGCTCTAATTTTTTTCTGCTCTTTTCTTCAGCATGTAAAGAAACTGAAAGAAAATATTGCCATGATTCATCACTAATTAACAGGGTATAGTATTATAGTGATCACATTAAATTAGCAGTGACAGGAGTGACAGTATTAGAAGGAATGGAACAAATTTTTGAAGAGTAAGATTGAAGGAATGACATCATATTGCATTGTATTGTGCTCCTTCTGACTGATTTGAAAACTAAAATTAACACTGCTGTGAGATCTGGAAAGTTTACCCATTCAGATGGTTAGGGGAGGAGGGGGTATCTGAAGTTTCATTTTACATCCGAGGTCAGGCCATAACTATCTGCAGGAATTTTGCCTGGAAACTAATGATCACTGGAAACTGGCAGTCCAAACTAATATATATCACTCTTCCAGAGTGAAATTCCTTCCTTCTTAGGATTGCATTTTAAGAGATTATCACTTTGCAGAATCAGCAAAGGCATAACACAAGAACAAAGTATTTTGTTTGTGTCTAAACACACTAAGCAATCTCCACATGTTATGTAGTTTTAAAATATATGCTGATACACAATTATAATCAACGCATCCGCTCAGACACACAAAGACACAAGTGTGCAAAAAGACACATACATGGGGCCCAACAATACTTTGAGTCATCTTTCTGGTAGAATGCCATCCATTATGTGCTGAAGTTTTTACAAGGAAGGTAATACTTTTAAGAGTGGAAACAGAAAACAGTTCAGCTTCCAATTGTGAGCTAATGCCTTGGTCACCATCAAAGCTGAAAGAGGAACTGGGCCAAAATAAACAATGGCTATACTTTTTATATAAAGAAAAGCTCTCTTTGAGAGTTTCCAGTTATGTGTGAAAGAATGTAACGGTATTGATCCAACTACTTAACAAAATACTTACTGCCTAAGCACCATTTCTTAACTGATGGTATCTGTCTCATCCCACTCTGCCTTGATAACGCTGCTTTTGTTCTAAAGGAGGCAACAAAGTAAGCAAGAATCATCAGGTACTTGGATTGAAGTTTTGACTGAAATTATAACAAAAGAGACTAGTTTTTTTACATAGCTGTTAATGTGACACTATTGTAGCTCCCCTAGGTTTGTATGTCCTTCCCGTAAGCACATGGTTTGCCTCCCACAGTCCAAAGACATACCAGTTAGTAGGCTAATTGGTCATTATAAATTGTTCTGTGATTAGGTTAGGGTTAAATGGGTGGGTTGCTGGGCAATGTGGCTTGTTGGGCTGGAAGGGCCTGTTTTGAGCTGTATCTCTAAATAAACAAAATGAAGTTTAATTGAGCATTGCATTGAATGACATTGGTTCAAAGTCTTTACAACATTATGCACAAATCAGGAAAAAGGAATTTATTGTATCAAGTAATACTGTGGGGAACAGAAGTAATGGATTGCAACAGAAACAGTGCTGAGACATCAATTAATTTGTGGTGCTTTGTTCACCTCAGAATTTCTCTCCATCAAGAACTTCAAGAAATTAACTTTATTCTCACAAAACTGAAATAAATGAAGTGATATACTTAAAAACAGTTTTATTTTGCAAAGGTTGAGGAAATAAATGATGTGGGCGTAGCAGTGAAACATGGGCAGTAATGGTCAGAGAGACAACCAGTTTTACAAGGTACCGTGACTAAATCTGAGATTCCAATAGGGCCCGAGGAGAACAACTGGAAGTGCAGAATTGTGAAAAATGTTGTGCAAATTGTTGTATTAGGAATTCCACCATATTCTTATTGTGAGTCAATTTCTGAAGGGAAAGAGACAAAGAACATATCTGCTGCTCAGCTTTCTCAAGCCAACAGAATTGTCCAGTGAGATTCCAGACTTCCATTAGAAATATGATGTGCAAGTTTACCTGACACAAATTACTTAATCTAACATCAAATCACGATGGAAGACAACTTCCTTTAGCTGATGTGAAGGGAGAGATCAAAGCTATAACTTACAGTTTGGTCTCTTGATAGCATCTTCTTAGCTGGGCATCAATTTGCTGATTGATCATGATAAAAGCTTCCCATTTAACATGTTTTCCAAGATCATGCATAGCCCTGAATTTAGTTGTTGCTATTCAGCATC
This sequence comes from Mobula hypostoma, assembly GCF_963921235.1. Taxonomy (NCBI): domain Eukaryota; kingdom Metazoa; phylum Chordata; class Chondrichthyes; order Myliobatiformes; family Myliobatidae; genus Mobula; species Mobula hypostoma. Next base: position 43,272,608 of record NC_086104.1, read on the forward strand.
CTCTCTGATTAATACTGTTCTTCTTCTATTTTATTCCTTGTGATGGATATTCACTTTCCTGGACCTGAGAGGCTTATTGCTGACCAGAGCTTTCTAGCACAGCAGCATGACCTTTCCAAAAGGTCAGAGTTGTTTGTGACAAAGTTAGACTTTTAACAATATTCCTTGCTCAGCTTCTTGTTGTAAAGAAGAACCAGACTTCAATTCTTAATGTAAATTACAAGCAGCAATCAGTTTAAAGTTAAAAGCACAGCATTGTTTACAGAGCACAGACAGCTGGTACACAGCAGGGGTTGGCTGCTCAAGAGATATGGTTTGCAAAGTGAAGAGACCATGAGGCTTCTTGTCTGCATTACCCGAACACAAGACAATGGGAGGCAACACACACGAAGCGCTAGAGGAACTCAGCAGGCCAGGCAGATGAAGGGATCTTCTGGGCAAGATGGCACTAGTGTACAAAGTTCCTTCAGTCGACATCTTCCAGATAGTTCAGAAAAATATCTTTTTTTTACTTCCTTTGCATCTGTTTTTCACCTTAAATGTGTTCCTGGGACTGTTAGAGCCTGTAGTCTACAGTTTGGAGAACGACTAGTGATCCAATGCTTTACCTTTCTGAGAAGAGTCCAGGAAGCGAGCTCGTACTTGGACTGCCTCGATCCAAAGAAACTTCGATGCTCGATTCCAGTTCACTGATTAAAGCATCAAGGAAGATCAAGACATTGAGGCAAATGCAGAAGGCAAGTGAGAGTTGAGCAATTACAGCCTTCCTTTTGATTGCTGCTGGAGAAGGAATCTGTGAGTGGCCTATTGCTGTGCGGCTCGCTGTGGCAGATGGGTAGGCCCCTCTGCCTTGTGTGCTGTCCCATTCTTTCGATGAAAGTCAGTGATATCAAAAGTCAGTGATATCATGGTTCTGCGTTTATAGATTGAACTATTGTGTTTATGGACCACGGGCTTTCCAGATTTATGGCTTTTATATCCTCTGTTTTTTTAATTGCTCATTCCTTTTCCATTTTGTTGTGTGAGGGGAAGGTGTTTGGGGGATGATATTCTGTTAGTTTTTTTGTGCAGGGGAGGAGTTGTTTTTTTGGGGGGAGGGGTCGATTTTCCTGTCTGTTTCGTGTGAAGGGAGGAATTCTGGGGGTTGATGATTGTGTTACCATTCTTTTTTGTATGGGGGTGGGGGAGAATGGGTTTGATGTTACTCTCTGAACAACTTTAATGTTCTTTCTTTGCTCATGCCTATCTGGAGAAGATGAATTTTAGAGGTTTATACGGCTATGTGCTTTGATAGTAAATGGACATTTGAACTTTCTTAAACAGTCGATGCTTCGGCTGAGACCCTTCATCAGGACTGGAAAGAAAAGAAGGTGCGGGGAGGGGAGGAAGAAGTACATGGTGGGAGTGATAGGTGAAACCAGGAGAGGGGAAGCGGGTGAACTAAAGAGCTGGGAAGTTGACTGGTGAAAGAGATAAAGGGCTGGAGGAGGGGGAATCAGATAGGAGTGGATAGAAGACCATGGAAGAAAGGGAAGGAGGATGAGCACCAGAGAGAGGTGATTGGCAGGTAAGATGATAAGATGAGAGAGGAAAACAGGAATGGGGAATGATAAAGGAGGGGGACAATCACCAAATGTTCGAGAAATCAATATTCATGCCATCAGATTGGAGGCTACCCAGATGGAATATAAGGTGTTGCTCCTCCAAGCTGAGTGTGGCCTCATTGTGGTAACAGAGGAGGCTATGGACTGACATGTTGGAATGGGAATGGGAAGTAAAATTGAAATGAGTGGTTACTAGGAGGTCACACTTTTTCTGCTGGGCAGAGTGTAGGTGCTCAGCAAAGTGGTGTCCCAATTTACATCGGGTCTCACTGATATACAGAAGGCCACACTGGGAGCACTGGGTACAGTAGATGACGCCAACAGACTCACAGGTGAAGTGTCGCCTCACCTGGAAAGACTGTTTGGGGCCCTGAATGGTAGTGAGGGAGAAGTTGTAGGGGCAGGTGTGACACTTGATCTGCTTGCTCAGGTAAGTACCAGGAGGAAGATCAGTGTGGAGGGACGAGTGGACAAGGGAGTCACGTAGGGAGTGATTCCTGTGGAAAGCAGAGAGTGGGGTGGAGAGAAGGATGTGCTTGGTGGTGAGATCCAGTTGGAAATCGGTGAAGTTACAGAGAATTACGTGCTGGACACAGAGGCTAGTGGGGTGGTAGGTGAGGATAAGAGGAACTCTATCCCTGGTGTGGTAGCGGGAAGTAGGGGCGAGGGCAGACATGCGCAAAATGGGAGGGATGCGAGTGAGCTCACTGTTGATGGTGGACGAGGGGAAACTCCTTTCTTTGAAGGAGGGGCACATATTAGTTCCAGAATGAAAAGCCTTATCCTGAGAGCAGATGCGGCGGAGACAGAGGAACCGAAAAGACAAGGTTTATGTCACTCATTACATTAAACATGGTCACAGAGATAGCTGATCTGTCAGTGCTTGGGATATCTGTGTACTCAGAGAGTTAGTCCTCAGGGCATTAATTTTAGCTGTCTGGGATCCTTGTCCCCGGAAGTTTTTACACAATCTGACTGAGTTACTTTGTCACTGTAAAGGTATCTGGGAACCATCACATGAAAATAATGTCATCTGGTAGCAAAACAGTATGAACATTCAAAAGCATTGGGATTTGTTAGGAATGACAAGGAGAATGACAGGGAGACAGTGTGACAGAAAGAAAAACTAGCATTTGCTCCTCAACCTTCAATTTCTGCAGCGGATGACTTGTTTAATTCATAAGAGTTGTACCTGTGTTTGGATAACCTTTGTATTTTGTAAATCTTTAAATGTGTATCATTAAAAATAAAGTAAACTGTGATTAAACTACTTTGTTAGCTAGTAGGTAGTTCTTTGGTGGGGTGGCGGGGGAGACCCACCACTCAAGCAGTGGGTATTGGCAGCTAGAGCTCACTACAGGGATTAGACAGGGAGGTAAGCTAGTCATTGAAGAGTAGTTGGATACAGTATAACCTTCCTAGAGTGAGGGAACCCGTAGATACCCATATCGGAGTTGGATTAAATATTCTTTTGCATTTAGGGTTTTGCAGCCAGTGAACCCAATATGATCTTGTCCATCTTTACAAACTAGCCTCTAACCAGCTCATCTAGATTTAGCCCATGGTTAGGTGTCTGCTCCTCTTATTATTTTCTTGTAAAGAACCATAAAACACCTTGCATGTTAAAGGCAATTGATAGGTTGTTTTCTTTAATTCATTTTTCATGTTCAAGAGTATTAAGACAGCTGGTTCCTGTACTAGCTAGGAAAGACCATCACCCTCAGAAGAAACCAATGGGCATTACCACCTTTACCTTTAATTGCAAACACATTTGAAGTGTTAGTGAGAAAAAGAAACAATTGGAAATTATAATGCCCAGTACTTCAAATAAAAGCTGTTAATTCCTTGATATAATGTTCTAATTGTAAAGATAGTCATTGCAGATTTTTGTTATTGAATGAATAAAATGTGATTTTAAAATAATATTGATGGTGTGCACTTCAGTTCTTTTCCTTTCTCTGCCTTTGCCTTGCTGGGATTCAAATTAGGAGCTGACTGTGGAAAATCTCAGGCGAACACTTCAGTGCAGTTCTCCCTGAGTTTAGTTTGTGTGGTGTGTTATACTTTCCTTGGTATTCAGCCCATAAGTAAGGCCTTGCTGACATTCTGGGCCTGGACAAACAATTAGTGAGTGAACCTGTGCAGTACATGCACTGATCCTGAGGTACAACTACAAAGTACAGTATTTAGTTTAAAACTGCACTGAGGTTGTCAGTTTCACAAACATGACCTGATCGTTAAGGTTCTTTTGTAAACACCACTTAAGGGTGCTAATCTGAAACAGGGTTTTTCTCTTTTTCTGTGTGACTAGTTCTATTGAATTTTGAATATTTTTATTTGAGCTTTGGGAAATTGAACGCATCAAAATGGCTAAGAACATATGATTACTCCTACTCTGCATAATTATTAATTTAATTTATCGTGCTCAGTAACTCTTTTGAACCAAATCCTAAAGAATTAAACAGATATCAAAGGTATGCACACAAAATGCTGGAGGAACTCAGCAGGCCGGGCATCTATGGGAAAAAGTACACTTGACATTTCGGCCCAAGACCCTTTGGTAGGACTGGGTCTCGGCCCAAAATATTGACTGTCTACTCCTTTCCATGGACACTGCCTGGCCTGCTGAGTTCCTCTAGCATTTTGTGTGTGTCACTTGGATTTCCAGCATCTGTAGATTCTCCCTTGTTTGTGATACCAAAGGTAGCCTTGTTGTATTTAACTTTATCTTCCTTATGCTGCAAAGCATCTGCATGAAAGATATGTAGCTGAGTTTTTAGCCTGGTCTTTTCCTTAAGATCATTGCTCAGATGCTCTAAAGGTTTGGTTTAAATTGATCTCAAACTCAGCTATTTTCTGATAAGAACGTTGCAAATACCCAGCTTGGGGTAAAAAAAATGCAGTGTACTTTACATTTTTTTGAACTACATTTTTGATATTTAGAATCACAATTATTTCCATCTTTGGAAAGTAATAACTAATTCTGAGCTATAATCTGTTAATTTTTGTAATACCAAAGTCAATACATACACAGTTCAGAAAATTGATATGTCAATATTCTCAAAGAATTCAAGAATAACAGGCAATAAAATAGACCTGTAGGATCTAAAACAAAATCAAAATAAACTGGAGAAAGCATATGACATAAAATAGCTCATTGTTTTCCCCTGACACAGCAGAATTATAATAGGCAATTCATTTAGATGGCAGCCTTGGCTTTGTTAGAAGCACTCTGATTTCCAAATCAGTATACTGTGGTTTCAAGTCCTAAAACAGAGATATCCTTTACTTTGAGACATCTTGAGGTCATAAATTGTCTAAATGAACCCAAGCCAATTACTTTCTTTAGCTAAACATAGCCAACTTAATCAACACCTTAAATACTATCAGTTTCCAAGCTCAATAGGTCATCTTCCAGCTTCTGTCCCTCCAATAGAGACTCTCAGAGAAGCACAAAGAATCATTCATGGTAATCCTATATTAATCACTTATTATTCTCTCCAAATCTTCTCCTTCCCTCCATCCCCGCTCAGCTTTCTGAAGGGACTGTTCTCTTAGTGCATCCCAATCCATCTTCACTAACCACACCTCTCTCACTGGACTTTCCCAAACATTCACAGGACATGTCCTTTTAATTCTTATTCCCACCATTCATGGATAAAAACATCAATTAACTTTCATTTTCTCCAATTTTGTATTCTCCATTCAGTACTTACATGATATTCTCCTCGACGTTTGGAAACCAAATGCAGATTAGTGACAACTTTGCAGAACATTTCCACACAACAGTTTCTAGTCACCTACTGTTTAAATTTTTTGTCCCATCTCCACTTTGATTTCTTTGATTCTGGACTCCCACACTGCTCCACAATGCCCAACGTAAGCTTGAAGAACATATTTGGGTAAGTTGAAGCTTCAAAGACTTAATATTGAAATTAATAATTTCAGATAATCAGCTCCTTTCTCTCTCTCCCCATATGTGACTCTCCCCTTCAGTTTTAATTTGTTTAGTTATCTTCTCTTCTGTCTGTCAGTTTTGAAAATAATTGATATCTTCACAACTTTTAGTGGGCACAAACACTCTTTCTGTTCTTTACTCTTCTCCCTCACTGTATGCTCACATTTCCAATTCTGATAAAGTGTCTTGGCCTGAAAAGTTGATTCTGCTCTCTTCCCACTGATGCCACTGGACCCAGCATTTATTTTGTTTCAGGTTTCTGCTCCATGAACTACGTGTACGTGTTCATATAACTATAAATTAAACATGGAGCTAGTGATAAATAACTTAAATCTACAACTTTCCAAGAACTCTGTGTTCCCTTATACATTACTTACTCCCTTTATCCTTCAGCAGGCAGAAATACTACCATCAGACACAGCCCTGAACTCCAGAATTTCCTTCCTAATCAACACCAGCTTTTATCCAGTGATCTTCAGCTTTCTACCTACAGATGTGTGGAAAGGAAGCACTCACTGCACACATAGGGAACAAGAGGATTTGGGGAAGAATAATTTGAGATATTTACAAATTATAACAAAAAACATGGTTCCTTTGGATGTTTTGGAAAACTGCAAGGAAAGTAACAATATGGAAATGCTGAATGATGGAGCTCCAGTACAAGGCATCATTGTGACTTAAGTAGCAGACAATAAAAAAGTAAGCACTTCTGAGGAAAGATGAGTACAAGAGTCTGATGGTGATCATTTACGCTATGAAGGTTAAGCAAAGGAATAAAGGGAAAGATCTTAAAATCAAGGGAGACATTGGCTTTTTGACAAAGCTTTCATGATGGCCAAAAGTTAATGCAATTCCTGTTACACAAAGTCTACCTTGTTCTCAGAATGCTGGTCAGACAACAGTTGCAACCAATGGATTAGTCAGATCACTTTGTTAATCCAATCATTCTTTTGTTCTTACACAAAACAATTGAAAGTTTTTCGACATATTTTAATGCATTATACAGCTTTTTAAATTTAAAGAGAACATTTTGTGAATTTTCCTTTGGAAAGGAACCCTGTTCATGAAACATACTCTTAAACTTAAATGCGCTCAAGGACCTCTTCTAAGTGATTAACAGGTTCCCTCATGCTGAAATTGGCCATTATCCAAGGTAACCTTTGAAAAGACTTCGGGTCGCATTCCTTTATTTTAAGTGTTTAGTTTTACACACGATGGCTGATAAAATTGTTTTCTGAATCCAGAAGCCAAGTTATTTTAGAGGCTTTTTGGTGTGTTTTGAAATGTCCTCAAGTAAAAATGCACTGTGGTACACCACACATATATTCTCTGAAAGCAGTAGCTACAGCAATAAAAACCTTAGACAATAGCAGTACTGTTACCATACATCTGGAACTCCTGTGAAGGCATGGAGTACAAAAATTAAAAGGAAAAGTCCAGATGGCAAAAATATCGATTAATATTCAAAATATAAGATTGAAAATGTCACTTTAATGGCTTCAAGCAGCTTTGCAGAAAGCCATACTGGAATTAACAGCAACTGTTGACAATGTTGTTCCCGAGTGGTCTCCACAAGGTTCTGTGATTTTGTTGTGACTTGGAGATGAGTTACAGGGTTAAAGTTCAAAATTCACAGATGACATTAAATTTAGATGTGTGGTAAAAGTGAAAAGGATAAGTAATAGACTGCAAGAAGACATAGGTAGACTGGGAAGTAGGCAGATAATTGCCAGATGAAATATACTGTAATACAGAAAAACACAAGGCAGAACATTTTGTAAGAAAAAACAAGAGCAGACCGTAAACGGAAAGGTACATTTCTAAAGAGTGTGCAGAAATTAAGAGATCTGAGTGTGACTCTTTGGAATATTGTATGAAAGTAATTTTTACCGGTTCTCCAAATGGCACAAATCAGAAAGATGATCTGCACTATGTGGTGGTTCATGGCATACTAATAAAAGCCATTTTAGAATTATGGACAACTATTGTAATGATTTCTATTGGGTATATGTTTCTCTTGAGAAGAGCATTAAAAGGTTGCTAGACAAGCCCTTCAGCAATACCTGTGTAAAGATTATGTCTATGGAGCGAAGGCACATTACAGTATGATACATTTTAACAAAACATTCTGATCTGAAAAGTCTATTGAAAGTTTATTCAGTTTCACAATATCAGGTATCACAAAGTGCTGTGCTTTATTACAGATCACATCTAAAAATATATTTGTAAATGTAAAGAATTAAAAAAAACATATTAGTTAATGGGGCTAAAAGTGACAAATGGAATTCAATCCAGAGAAGTGTGTGGTAATGCATCGGAGGGCAAACAAGGTGAGGAAATGTCTAACATATGGTGGGATATAGAGGGAGTGCCTGTCTACAGATTTCTGAAGTGAGCTAGACATATACTGTATATAAATAAGGTAGTTAAGAAAGCATATGGAATACTTGCCTTTATTAGGTCAGACACAGAATACAGAAGGACGAAGATCACACTATGACTAGAAAACTTTAGTTGGACCATTCTGATCATCAGACCACAAAATGGACATGATGTCATTTGAAAATATAAATAGATTTAAGATGATATTGCTCTGCCAAAAAATTGAACTCTAACTCAAAGAGAGACACTGGAATGTGGAGAAGAAGGACCTACCTACCTTGAAAGTGGTATTGCATTCTGGAAGTATCAAACTAAATACATTGGGAGAAGTTTTATAGTGGAGTTAAGAAAACAATTTGTACATGAAGGGATGGAGAATCTGGAATTTACTGTCTGAGGCGAGGAGTGGGGTTGAAGTAGAAGGCTATTAACCTTCAGACTCTTCACCAAAGAGAAGGCAGTGCTCATAGTCACAGACATATTCTGTGAAGTATCTGTTTGTAGGCAATTCCTAGTGTAACCTAAGGATTTCAGAACTTGCTTCTCAAGAACAGTAAGGAATGGGCAACAAATTAAATACCCAAATCTTGAAAATGATTAAAACGAAATAGACATTTAAAATTGGAAAAATGTTTGACATTGAAATGAATAAATACAAAATAATCTGCACATGCTGGGGTCAAAGCAACACTTACAACACACTGGAGGAGCTCAGCAGGTCGGGCAGCATCGGTGGAAACGATGAGTTGACGTTTCGTCAGGACTAAAGAGGGAAGGGGCAGAGGCCCTATAAAGAAGGTGGGGGGAGGGTGGGAAGCTGAAGGCTGGTAGGTTCCAGGTGAAAAACCAGTAAGGGGAAAGATAAAGTGGCGGAGGAGGGGAAGCAAGGAGGTGATAGGCAGGAAAGGTGAAGAAGGAATAGGGGAAAACACAATGGGTAGTAGAAAGAGGCAGAACCATGAGGGAGGTGATAGGCACCTGGGGGAGAGGGCAGAGAGAAATATGGATAGAGGAAGGGAGGGGGAAGGAATTACTGGAAGTTGGAGAATTCTATGTTCATACCAAGGGGCTGGAGACTACCTAGACGGTATATGAGGTGTTGCTCCTCCAACCTGAGTTTAGCCTCATCACGGCAGTAGAGGAGGCCACGTCTGAATGGGAGTGGGAAGCAGAATTTCACCCACCCACCCGGCACTTACCCCTGTACTCCCACCCGGCACTTATCCCTGTAAGCATAAGTGCTACACCTGTCCCTACACCTCCTCTCTTGCCACCATTCAGGGCCCCAAACAGTCCTTCCAGGTGAGGCAACACTTCACTTGTGAGTCTGTTGGGGTCATCTATTGCATCCGGTGCTCCTGGTGTGGCCTCCTCTTCGTCGAGCACCTCTGCTCCGTCCGCCACAATAGACAGAATCTCCCGGTAGCCACCCACTTCCACTCTGCTTCCCATTCCCATTCAGATATGTCCATACATGGCCTCCTCTACTGCCATGATGAGGCTAAACTCAGGTTGGAGGAGCAACACCTCATATACCGTCTAGGTAGTCTCCAGCCCCTTGGTATGAACATAGAATTCTCCAACTTCTGGTAATTCCCTCCCCCTCCCTTCTTCTATCCCTATTTCTCTCTGCCCCCTCCCCCAGCTGCCTATCACCTCCCTCATGGTTCCGCCTCCTTCTACTATCCATTGTGTTTTCCCCTATTCCTTCTTCACCTTTCCTGCCTATCACCTCCCTGCCTCCCCTTCCCCACCCCTTTGTCTTTCCCCTTACTGGTTTTTCACCTGGAAACTACCAGCCTTCTCCTTCCCACCCTCCCCCCACCTTCTTTATAGGGCTGCCCCTTCCCTCTTCAGTCCTGATGAAGGGTTCCGGCCCGAAACGTCCACTGATCATTTCCACCGAAGCTGCCCGACCTACTGAGTTCCTCCAGCCTGTTGTGAGTGTTGGAATGAATAAATAGTTGGCAGAAAAGTAGATTTTAAGAAAAGTGCAACAGGAGGGAAAAGAGGTAGAAAAATAGGGGTTAGGAGGAAAATTATCGGCACTGGCCAGTGATAGGCAAGTGAGGGAAGGGATACTGAGATATGTAGGAGATTATACTTGGAGGAAAAATTCTGTGAAGGTTAATGGGCCAGTGGAGCTTTTATAAGTAGGGAGAGATCATAGTGTATCAGAATTTCAACCATCCAACAAGATTTAGTTTAAAATAATGGGGACTGGACGAAGGGTTCCAGCCCGAAACGTCAACCGATCTTTTCCACTGATGCTGCCCGACCTGCTGAGTTCCTCCAGTGTGTTGTGAGTGTTGCTTAAACCAAAGTAGCTCACAGGATCAACTGGTAAGCGGAACTTGGTGCAGCTTAAGAAACAGTAAAGTCAAAATTTTCATTGCTTTCCTTTCATTTAGTACTTTCCTCACAATTTAACCTCCCATCACCTTCCCCCAGCTGCTAAACACTCAAAAATAACTGAGCAGCTGGATTGTATGGATTCAAATCAGCAGGGTATTTGAAACATTGCTAGATTCAAAAAAAATCAGTCAGGAATTGAAATTGGCCATTTCAAATTATTCGTCTCAAGGGAAACTTTTCATGATTTGAAGTAGAAGATGTATTTCCATAAATTCACTCTATTTCTAAGTTAGAATGATGTGTGGCTTGAAGAGCAACTTCCAGATGGTGATGTTTCCGTGCTTTTGCAGCCCTTATCCTTCCAGCTGGTAGAGTTTGTGGGTTTGAATTATACTGTATATGGAGCGAAGGTACTTGACAAAGAGGTCCTTCAATTTGTATCGGGTCTCCCTGATGTAGTGGATGCTGCAATGGAAGCACCGGATACAATAGATGACACCCAAAGACTCAGAGGTGAAATGTTGCCTTATGTGGAAAGACTGTTTGAGACCCTGAACGATGGTGAGGGAGGAGGTTTAGAGGCAGGTGTAGCACTTGTTTTCCTCTTAGTGCAGCATCAGGTAAGATCAATTACCTCTGCATAAACTGAAGAGAGTAGAGTCTGCCTTGGGATGTGAGCTGAACTAACAAGGCAGCAGTTACTGCCAATCTTTGGTTGCCTCAAGGGGTTTAAGTGTCAATCACTTAGGATTGGGTCAGACACAGTCTAGTCCCATAGCTGATGGACATCAGTCACCCTGCTATGTTTTGTTTAATTATTCAACTCCCAATTAGCATTATAAATCAGAAATGGCCCAGCTGAAGCCTTCCCAGTCAGTATGTTTAATGTGGCAGCACAAGGAGAACTGTTGTGAGGCTACTTGAGCAAGAAGGATGTAGGAATCATGTCCAGTGCTGACGCTCACAGAATCAACAGTTTCAGCAGGAACTAGGGATGAGAACCCTGGCTACTTCTCCTTTCTTTTTAGTACAGACACTAAACCCAATTTTTATATCCAAACTACCTCCACCAACTGTACCCCACTCCAACTTGGAGGCCAGCTAATTCAGTACATATGAGAGACCAACTCTCATATGTTTGGCTGCTTCTGTTAACAAATGGGCAAATCAGAGCATCTGGAGAGAAAAAAAATGATTAATGGATAACTTCTCAAGAAAGGTAAAACATTATTGGTGAAATCATTGACTCAAAGTGTAGATGAAAAGTTGAGCCAATGTTTCTTCTTTGAATGAGCTAATAATTAGTCATATTCTTTTGCTCTTTCTTCATAATACTTCAATTAAAAATGCATTCACTTAAAAAAGTGCTACTGAATATTCTTCCAGTCCCCTTCCAGACAGTGCTTTCCACATCATAACTCCATGAGTCAAAAAATTCTCAATTGCATCTAGTTTTCATAACAGATGTTTTAAACTGTTTCCATTGGTATTGACCCTACTGACTGTAGAAAAACTTTCGCCCCATCTAAATTTCTTAATCTAGAAATTTTATGCTGAGCAATAAAATTTGAAAAAAAAACACTTAAATTCAGAAATTCAAGCAAGTTTCCGGCCTCAATGTACAGTTGAAGTCAGAAGTTTACATACACCTTAGTTTAAACATTTAAACTCAGTTTTTTTCACAATTCCTGACATTTAATCCTAGAAAACATTCCCAGTCTTAGGTCAGTTAGGATCACTATTTTAGTTTAAGAATGTGAAATGTCAGGATAATAGTAGAGAGAATGATTTATTTCAGCTTTTATTTCTTTCATCACTTTCCCAGTGGGTCAGAAGTTTACATACACTTTGTTAGTATTTGGTAGCATTGCCTTTAAATTGTTTAACTTGGGTCAAACATTCTGGGTAGCCTTCCACAAGCTTCTCACAGTAAGTTGCTGGAATTTTGTTCCATTCCTCCAGACAGAACTGGTGTAGCTGAGTCAAGTTTGTGGGCCTCCTTGCTCGCACACACTTTTTCATTTCTGCCCACAAATCTTCCATCGGATTGAGGTCAAAAAATGATGTCAAGTCCGGTTCATCCTTGGGAGCAATTTCTAAATACCTGAAGTACCACATTCATCTGTACAAACAATAGTACGCAAGTATAAACACCATGGGACTATGCAGCCATCATACTGCTCAGGAAGGAGACGCATTCTGTCTCCTGGAGATGAACGTACTTTGGTGCAAAAAGTGCAAATCAATCCCAGAACAACAGCAAAGGACCTTGTAAAGATGCTGGAGGAAACGGGTAGACAAGTATCCATTTCCACAGTAAGACGAGTCCTATATCGACATAACCTGAAAGGCTGCTCAGCAAGGAAGAAGCCACTGCTCCAAAACGGCCATAAAAAAGCCAGACTACAGTTTGCAAGTACACATGGGGACAAAGATCTTACTTTCTGGGGAAATGTCCTCTGGTCTGATGAAACAAAAATTGAACTGTTTGGCCATAATGACCATCGTTATGTTTGGAGGAAAAAGGGTGAGGCTTGCAAGCCGAAGAACACCATCCCAACCGTGAAGCATGGGGGTGGCAGCATCATGTTGTGGGGGTGCTTTGCTGCAGGAGGGACTGGTGCACTTCACAAAATAGATGGCATCATGAGGAAGGAAAATTATGTGGATATATTGAAGCAACATCTCAAGACATCAGCCAGGAAGTTAAAGCTCGGTCGCAAATGGGTCTTCCAAATGCACAATGACCCCAAGCATGCTTCCAAAGTTGTGGCAAAATTGCTTAAGGACAACAAAGTCAAGGTATTGGAGTGGCCATCACACAGCCCTGACCTCAATCCGATAGAAAATTTGTGGGCAGAACTGAAAAAGCGTGTGCGAGCAAGGAGGTCTACAAACCTGGCTCAGTTACACCAGTTCTGTCTGGAGGAATGGAACAAAATTCCAGCAACTTATGGTGAGAAGCTTGTGGAAGGCTACCCAAAATGTATGACCCAAGTTAAACAATTTAAAGGCAATGTTACCAAATACTAACAAAGTGTATGTAAACTTCTGACCCACTGGGAAAGTGATGAAAGAAATAAAAGCTGAAATAAATCATTCACTCTACTGTTATTCTGACAGTTCACATTCTTAAAATAAAGTAGTGATCCTAACTGACCTAAGACAGGGAATGTTTTCTAGGATTAAATGTCAGGAATTGTGAAAAACTGAGTTTAAATGTATTTGGCTAAGGTGTATGTTGACTTCAACCGTATGTTCCAAGTCGTACAGGGGTCTTTATTGAAATAGTGCATGAGGGTACTAGGACAAGTTCAGTGGCACCCAACATTCCCTAATTCAAAGGTTTCAAAGGTACATTTAATGTCAGAGAAATGTACACAATATATATCCTGAAATTCTTTTTCTTCACAACCATCCACAAAAACAGAGGAGTGCCCCAAAGAATGAATGACAGTTAAATGTTAGAACCCTAAAGCCACCCCCAACTCCCCTCCCACACGTAAGCAGCAGCAAAGCAACAATCCCCCCTCCCCACCAGCAAACAAAAATGCATCGATGCCCCCCACCGAGCACTCAAGCGTGCAGCAAAGCATCAATAAAAACACAGACTTGCAGTACCCCAAAGACTAGTCATTCACTCGATAATTCGACATACACAGGCTTTTTCTCTCTCTCTCCCCCCCTAATAAGGGAAAATGGGGTATCCTTCTGTAGTTTTCAAACTGGTTTGCAATGTGTGTGAACAGAAGTGACAGCAAAACTTATCTTCCTCTGCCTTAAATGTGTCTGTCTGAGAAGAATCCCAGATTATTGTTTGGTATGTGACTCATTTAAGGTTTCAACCCTCGATTTCTTTGCTCTGCCACAGAGCAATCCCCAGATCAAGTACCAGACTTGACAGCTCACCCACCGATTTACTGATCCAACAACACTCCACCTGATCACTCAATGGAACCTCAAACCCCATCATTATTGACTAAAAAACCAGTCACCTCTACTCTACTGACTGACAAGGCAATTCACTGTTGACTGCCCAACTCCTGTACCTAATACTTTTATTTATGAAGACAATGTGCCAAAAGCACTCTTTGCGACCCCAACTACCAGTGACACCACTCAGCGAATTATGGATCTGTATTCTCAGATCTCTTTGTTTTACCACACTTGCTAGTGCCCTACTGTTCACTGAGTAATTCCTACCCTGGTTTGCCCTCTCAAAGTATAACACTTTACACTTGTCTGCATTAAACTTCATCTCTCTTTTTTCAGCCCATTTTTCCAGCTGGTCTAGATCACCCTGCAAGTTTCCTTGCATTCCTTACTGTCCACTACACCCCCAATCTTGGTGTCATCCACAAATTTGCTGATCTGGTTTACCACATTATCATCCAAATAATTAAAATAGAATACAAACACCAACTAGCCCAGCACCAATCATTGCGGTACCCCACTAATCACGGGCCTCCAGTCAGAGAAGCAACCATCTACTCTCACACTGGCTTCTCCTGCAAAGCAAATATTGGATCCAATTTACTACTTCATCCAAACTGCCAAGGGACTGAACCTTGTTGAACATAGACCAACAAACAAAAATTCATGAGCCCAAGTCATGTGCCTTTTGGTGGCATTAAGTTTTAGGAAGTCATTGTTTGAATTTCTCTATTAAAACTTTGACTGTTCCAAGGGAAACAAACCTTGTTTCTTTAGTCATAAACCAGTCTTGTTACAATGTAGTGTTTTCAAGAGAGCCCCAATTCTGCTAGGAATTCTACCACTGGGCTATTTTTATTTAAGTACTATGATCCAAATGCTTTTGGTTTATGACATAATAGGATACAGTGATCACAACTCTTCTGAAATGAATATTAAGCAGGATATGAAAATTGAGAGAAAAGGCATACACAATCAAAGTGTGCACTGATCTGGATTATTTAACCATTTTGCTAAAACCTATTCCCCAAAGCACATGAATCATGGACTTTTAAAAGACCAAAGACAATGAATGATTTCATGTTGTGTCTAGTCATTTGGAACCATCTGGCACTCAACTCAATTTTGATCTGTTCATTTGTGTGAAAGAAAAGTTTACAAAAGGGTTATATCCTTTCCAGTTCTCATTTAACACAGTATAATGAGGTACACACAGGTTCTTAAATCTAAAGCGGTGAAGAATAATTTAGCAGATGTTAGATGAATGTTCTATAATTTCCTGAAGCAATGCCTTACAAAGTTTTTTCCATGTCATACAAGAATGTGTGCAGACGTTGCTTAACCACATAACAATGGATCAAATTAATACATCTTCGAATGGATGCATGTAATTTAAGGCTTATGCTACTGTATCAGGTTCAATTTTGTGACATTCAGAATACTGTAAAATTAGTGGGCTAGTAAGAAAATAAGTAAGATTATGGAACATTTTGACAGTTGCCAGTAATTGATAAAACCCAAATGATACATATAGTAATATGTGGTTTAAAACCCCTGAATGCAGTTTAAATATACATTATTTTTAACTTTGGAATATGGCCATTGATGGGAACATCAACATTTTTTGCTCACCTCTAATTGCCTGTGAAAAGCTGATAATGAGCTACCTACTTGAATAATTTCAGCTCTTTTGCTGAAAGTACACTCATAAGCTCTGAGAAGAGAGTTTCAAGTCTTGGACACAGTGAGTATGAAGGACCTGAGTCAAGAGATCTTGTCAGTGTAGCCCAGCGGTCGTGCACTTCATGGATGTTGGAGGTGCTGGTGGTGGAGGGAATGGCTGCTGCTATTAGCGAATGAAGTACTATTCAAATAGTTGCTTTGTCCTAGATTCTGCTGAACGTCGTGAACATTTTTTTTCCGAGCAAGGCATTAGTCATACAACTAGAGAATATTCCATCACACTCCTTGCATGCTTTTGCACATGGTGGAAAAGCTTTGTGTTGTCAGGGGGTGAGTTATTTTCTGACGCATACTTAAGTTAAAAGTGAATATGACAGTTGATGAATAAGAAAAGTTTAAAGGATTATGGGTCAAATGGTTGCAAATGGAACTAGCTTGAATGGGGCTGGAATAGTTGGGCCCGTTTCTGTGATGTCTAATCCTATGACTATAACTTCAACTTCAAGTTCAAGTTTAATTATTATTCAATCACACATGAATACAGCCAAATGCTCCTCTGGGGCCAAGGTGCAAAACACAGTACCTCCAGTCATACACAGCACAAGGCACATATAGCTCATATAAAGTAGCAAGTCACATACAAAAAAAAAACTACATTAGGATGCATTACTGCTTTCAGCATTTGGGCTCTGCATCAATGAGGTTGGGAATATTCTTAAGGCCTCCTCCACTATTCACCACTGGATGTGACAGAATTACAAAAACTATGACCTGATTTGAGATTGCTTGGGTCTATACAATGTAGTTTTTGATGCTTGACATCATTTAAGCCTGTGGTGCAGTTTCATCAGCACAACATCTCATTTTTGGTACAGTAGAAGCGGCTCCCATCGGCAGTCCTTTTTTTTTTAACTGATTTCCTGATTGAATTTTAAAACTGCAAACAACAGGAATTCTGCAGATGCTGGAAATTCAAGCAACATATTCGGCCTGAAATGCCAACTGTACCTCTTCCTAGAGATGCTGCCTGGCCTGCTGCGTTCACCAGCAACTTTGATGAGTGTTTCTTAATTCGATTGTCCAGGTTGTCCTTTGGTAGGGTTCTGTGTCTATAAACTATAACAGGTAAAATTTGTGTTTCAGATAGAATGATACATCTTGTGATGCACTCAGGTACATCATCAGTGATGTAACTGGGAGGTCACAGGGTGTTTTGGGTCTTTTAACACCGGAGACCCTTGCCTGGGTGACCCGGCCAGGGTTGATCAGGCCCCGATTTGTGTCTGAGTAGCATTCTGCCATGAATCACTTTTCCTGATCCACAGCCATCTTGAGGCTCGCTCTGCTACCTCTATGGTGCTCCTGGTGGCTTTCTTCTCCTGGGCTCCTCAGATGCCCATCTGGCTGTAGGCAAGTATTGATAAGGGTGTTTCAGAGATATGGCTGCAGTCCAAATTCCTGGAAGTGGAAAATATCTGCAGTGCTACTGTAGTTGGCAAATCTATGTACTGGTCTTCCAAACGCCTGTTCGTTTATATGATGCTATAAATAAATAAGTCAAGTATTAATAAGCTGGGTAGGACCTGTAATGGGAAAGGGATATAATAAGCTATGAGATTACAAAGTGTGGTGGTGCTGTAGATTCTGCTGCTTTGACGGTCCACAACATCTTCTGAATTCCAGGTTTTGAACAATGATATCTTTTCTGAGTCTATCCCGATTATTACAACTGTCACGCCACACATTTTGATTGAGGGTATTCTTAGTCTAAAGATGAGATTCTATCTCCAGGTGGGCTGTGCAGTGGTCACTTCTTCCAATTCTATCATAGAAAGATGCATCTGCTATCATGTGACACACACAAAATGCCGGAGGAACTCAGCAGGCCAGGCAGCATGTATGGAAAAGAGTAAACAGTTAATGTTTTGGGCAGAGACCCTTCATCATGAGTCCTGATGAAGGGTCTCAGCCTAAAACGTTGACTGTTAACTCTTTTCCATAGATGCAGCCTGGCCTGCTGAGTTCCTCCAGCATCTTCTGTATGTTGCTTGGATTTCCAGCATCAGCAGATTTTCTTGTCTTTCCACTGCCATGTAGGTTGATGAGAAAAAAAATCAGCAAGATTGGTAGCTAAGTCCTTCAGTTCTGTGACGTTAGCCACACTTGCAGTTCCCCAGGCAAGGTACATTTTTTGTTATTGCTATTGCAAGTGTTCAACCTGGAAAGGCATTAAATTGTTACCCATGGAATGCTGATGAGTAGAAATCAGGAGGTTTCCTTGCCTATGAGGTGTCAAGCTTACTCTTTTCTGACTGTATAGTATTGTTCTGTACCCTCTGGTATGTTTAGCCTTCCTGTGGAACAAGAAACAGCAAATTATTTTGATGGCGAAGTCTGGCACATTGTCTGCATGGTAGGATTCCGTTGTCAGTTGCTGTTTAATAAGCCTACATTTAGTACTTCCTATTTAGACAGCAGACCTCAGATGTTTATGAGAAAGCCTTTGCAAGGCTAATTGTCTGAATTTGATGCCCAAGTTTATTTAGTAATATATGCTTATGTTCATTCTCTGAATTTACATTCAGTGGTTGAGCTATAAGACAGTGACAAGAGTATTCAGCTTTAAAATACATATAATTGTAATTATTTATCAGCGAATTGTGGAATTGATTAAACGAGGGCATGACAAAATAATGAACCATTGGCCAGGTAGCCTGACACTATCTGCTGGAAAATGTTGGAATCTATGAACAAGGATGAGGTAGTGGGGCATTTAGAAAATAGTAATTTAATTAAATAGAATAATATGGAAGTACAATCATTTTAAAGGAGATTTTTTTGAGAAAATACTAGCTGGGTAGATAAAGGGTAGGATGAGAGTGAATCTAGTTTGTATGATTTCGGAAAGGCATTTGATAAGGGACTTCATAAAAGGTTGTCATATAAACTAAGATCCATGAGATTAAGAGCAACATGTTAAGTTAGATAATGAATTGCTTAAAAGGCTGTAATTGCAATAGAAATTATTGGTCTTTTTCAGATTGACAGATTGTTGCTAGCAGAATGCCGCTGAGATCAGTATTAGATCTTCAGCTGTTCACAGCTTACATAAATAACCTAGGTAAGTTACATTGTCTTTTCTTCTAAATTTGATAATGATAAGAGACAGTAAGAAAATGAGCATGTGAGAACAGTAGGTGTACACAGGCAGGGTTAGGCAAATTGACAAGAAAGTAACAAATGGAATACAACATGAAAAAATGTGAGTTTGAGCACTTTGGTGGGAAGAAATTTCTTTTTTAAATCATGAGAACCTAACTGTGTGCAGAGAGATCTGGGTGTACTAGATGGGGAATCAAAGAAAATAAATAGCCTGGTAAAGCAAGCAATTAACAAGGGCAATGTTATGTTGAAATAAGGCTGAGATCCATTTATGGGTTTCCACACTGAAACAGCTTACCCAATTATTTAATTCACTCCAGTTTCTGAGGACTGATTGTGTGCTCATATACATAATGATAGTGGCTACACTTGGCTGTGAAATCCTTTGCAACATATGAAAAATATGAAAGGTAAATGGCAGTACAAGCTCTTTCTTCCTGGAATTTGCTATTCAGCAATGAGATTACTATCACTGTAAAGACTACAGTGGTTTAATGAGAAATCTAACTTTTCAGGGCAATTTGGAGTGATAAATAATTCGGTCTTGTCTACAACCATCAATAAGATAAATATAATAAAAGGAAGGTCACATAGAAATAACAGATTGTTTTGCACAAAGGTGTAGAAGCGGTTCTGATCCCAAATGAGAAATTATTCAAGGTTTCGGTAATGCTATTTCTGTTCTATTAAGACTAAAAATGGTCTGACGGGATTCAAAGGAGAACTTTCTGAAGAAGTGTGTATGGGGCTGAGAAAAAATGATGTATCAGGAAGGTGGTATCCCTCATTATGGACTCTCGCCATCCAGAACATGTCCTCTTCTCATAACTACAATCGTGGAAGAAGTACAGGAGCCTGAAGATTTTTAGTAATGCTTTAGAAAGCTTCTTTCCCTCTGCCTTCAGAGTTCTGAACAATCCATGCACCTGTGAACACTAACTCACTATCCTTATTTTGCACTATTTATTTATTTACTGTAACGGTCATTTTTATGTCTTTAACTGTACTGCAGCCACAAAACAACAAATTTCATGACCTATGCCGGTGATAACAAACCTGATTCTGATTGTGACCATTAGGAAGAATGATCAGCAAAGCCACACTAGTTAAAGAATATGGAGCATTTAATAGTGTTTGCTAAGTGAAAGGAGGATGGAGGTTCTTCAGATGGGAGGGTCGGTGCTGAAAATAAAAGATACACCCAGAACTTAAAATGAATTACATTATGTGTAAGTTGAGATTGGGATAAGTTTTCCAAAAAGACAAGAAATAAAAAAAGCAGCTCAGTGCCTGTTGTAAAAAAACATGTGAGAAAATATGAGTAACCTTGTTCACTACTTTGTAAAGGAAGCCCCAAGGCTAACAGATTCTTTAATGAATGCCCTGTGTCTCACTGATTTTAGAGCAGCTTAACCGAGATGTGTATGTGAATGTACATACATTCACCGACAAAAAAATTAATCTCCTATAGTATGCCTTTAAGACTTACAAGTTGTCCATTCACTTCCATACAAGTTCTGAAAATGGTGAAGTATAAAGATCTTTATTTATCACACTAGAATTTTTAAACAGGAACAGGTAAAAATTTATGTTCAGAAACATCTGCTAAACTTGCAACAAAGGCTGTGTGTTTCTGAAATTTGCACCCCTTATTTTGCATAGAAGTGAACCTTGCAGATGACTTGGAAAGTGTAGGCGCAATCATGGGATAGATATAGTTTATGAATTTCTATCCCTTTGGAACCTCAAAGCTAAAGGTTCAACAATAAGCACTATAATGGTCATAGTACCAATACATAACTTCTAGATTCACACTATTTTGCACCCTTCCTTAATAGGCAAGTCCAAAATGATGTCTATCCAAGAAGGAACTTGTATTGTAAATATGAGAACATTAAAAATAGGTGCAGAAGTAGGTCATCCGGCCTGTCAATCCTGCTCTGCAATTCTACAGTATCATGGCCAATCTGACAGTAGTCTCAGCATCACCTTCCTGCTTTCCCCTGCCCCTTTATCCTTAGTTCCTCAGCTATGCAAAAGTCTTTAATGAGGTAGCCTCTTCTGCTTCTCTGAGCTGAGAATTCCATCAATTCACTACTCTCTGAAAAAGTTTCTCTTCACTTCCATCCCAAATCCATTTCCTAAAACCATGAGGCTATTTCCCTTAATTCTATTCTCACTCACCAGTAGAAACAACTTTTCTGTCTCCATCTCATCAGTCCCCTCATAATTTTAAATGTTTCTATAAGATCTCCTCTCATTCTTCTGAATTTCAATGAGTTTGGTCCCAGGCAACTCAATCTCTCCTCATAGATTAACCACCCCCCCACGAAATCTCCAGAATCAACGTGGTGAACCTCCTCTGCACCAACTCCAAAGCTTTCTCATGTAACGAGAAAAGAACTGCATACAGTAAATCTAGGTGTGACCTCAGGTTATGTACGATTGCAGCATAACCTTCCTGCTCTTAAATTCAATCCCTCTAGCAATTAAGGCCAACATTCCACTTGCCTTCTTGATAACCTGTTGCACTTACAAACCAACCTTTTGTGAATCATGCACAAGCATTCCCAGGTTCTTCTACATAACAGCATTCGACAATATTTCACCATTTAAAGAATGCTCAAATCTTCTACTTCACTATTCAAAGTGAATAGCCTCATATTTACCAACATCGCACTCCATCTGCCAGATCCTTGCCTACTCACTTAACCTTACTACAGTATACCTCTCTGCCAACTTCCTGCATCATCTGCACAATTTGCTTTTCTACTTAATTTAGTGTCATCAGCAAACTTAGAGATGCTACACTCTGTCCACTCTTCCAAATTGTTAATGTATATCATGAACAGTTGCGAGCCCAACACTGACCCTTACAGCAATCTGCTCACCACTGACCACCAACCAGAGAAACACCTATTTATTCCAACTCTCTACCTTCTATTGGTTAACCAATCCGCAATCCATGCTAATACATTATCTCCAACTCCATACATCATTATCTTACGAATATGTCTTTTATGAGGCACTCCAGAAATCTAAGTATACAACATCCATCTATTCCCCTTTATCTACATCATCAAATAACTCCAGTATATTTGTCAACCCGGACCTGCCCTTCATGAATCCAGGCTCTATCCAGATGTCTTACTATTCCTTCCTTTATGATAGCTTCAAGCATTTTCCCCACTACGGAAAATAAACTAACTGGCCTACACTTACACACCTTCTGCCTACATCACCTTTTAAACAGCAGTGTGATATTCACTCTCTTCGAATCCACTGGGAGCTGCCCAGAGTCCAGAAATTTTGGTAAATTATTAGAAACGCACCTACTTTACTAAAAATCTTTTTTTTAATCCACAAAAGGATATATTATATTCATTGTATTTATTTTACATATTTAAGAACATAGCAAATAAAACAGCAGAGCACAAAAACAGGTCCTTCAGTCCACAACGTCTGTGCTGACCATAGTGCCAATTTGAATTTGCACATTTCACCAGCTATTAACATATTTTAACCATATTTAACCATATTTTTTCAATCAATTTTAGCTTTATAAACTTCCATTTCTAACCTTGGGACAGTAAACATGTATTTTTTTTACTGCAATGTTGCTTACTGCACAAATTTTTTGTAGACAGTTGTTTGTGCCAGGGATAATTTGGTTCTCCTTGAATTCTATGGGTCTGAGGTGACCCATAATTCCTACAAGGGTTTAGCAGAGCCTACTGTAGGAGGGAAAATTGAGCTTTTATTCATTTTAACCAATAACTATCTTAATTACAAATTGCCTGCTTTTAATTATTTTCAGATGGTCTTGTTTCTAGGTCTGTTTTGGGTAATAATTAATTTTTTAAAATGTAACTTTTCTGCCATTAGATTTGATTGCTACACTTTTGTATTGTCGCCACTGTAGTCAGGCTTGTTTTATTATAGCTGCTGTTAAAATTCAGGCAACACACATCAAAGTTGCTGGTGAACGCCAGCAGGCCAGGCAGCATCTGTAGGAAGAGGTGCAGTCGACGTTTCAGGCCGAGGCCCTTCGTCAGGACTAACTGAAAGAAGAGTAAGGGATTTGAAAGTTGGAGGGGGAGGGGGAGATCCAAAATGATAGGAGAAGACAGGAGGGGGAGGGATAGAGCCAAGAGCTGGACAGTTGATAGTCAAAAGGGGATACGAGAGGATCATGGGACAGGAGGTCCGGGAAGAAAGACAAGGGGGGAGGGACCCAGAGGATGGGCAAGAGGTATATTCAGAGGGACAGAGGGAGAAAAAGGAGAGTGAGAGAAAGAATGTGTGCATAAAAATAAGTAACAGATGGGGTACGAGGGGAAGGTGGGACCTTAGCGGAAGTTAGAGAAGTCGATGTTCATGCCATCAGGTTGGAGGCTACCCAGACGGAATATAAGGTGTTGTTCCTCCAACCTGAGTGTGGCTTCATCTTTACAGTGGAGGAGGCCGTGGATAGACATGTCAGAATGGGAATGGGAAAACAAAGCTGTTAAAATTCAGCTTTGTTTTGTTTTTATTTTTATAACCCCTTGCCTCTGCTCAAATAAATACATCAGCCTTTTGTAATTGTGTACATGTGATATCATACCTCTTGACCTTAATTCAAAGTGCCTCTTAAATAGACAATAAAATTTAATTGGGGGGGGACGGTTGATAAGAATCTGTGAAGTGTTGAGATACCTACACCCAGTGGCCACTTTATTAAATACACAAATACACCTGTCCATTAATGCAAATAGCTAATCAGCCAATTGTGTGGCAAAACTCAATGCTTAAAAACATACAGACATGGCCAAGGGGTTCAGTTGTTGTTCCAACCAAACATCAGAATGACGAAGAAATGTGATCTAAGTGACTTCGACCGTGAAATAATTGTGGTGCCAGACTGATATATCAGAAACCGCTGATCTCCTGGGACAACAGTCCCTAGAGTTTACAGAGAATGGTGTGAGAAACAATTTTTAAAAATCCAGTGAGCGACAGTTCTGTGGGCAAAAGTGGTTTGTTAATGAGAGAGATCAGAGGAGAATGGCCAGCCAGACTGGTTCAAGCTGACAGGAAGGTGATAGTAACTCAAATAAGCACAGGTTATAACAGTGGTGTGCAGAACAGCATCTCTGAATGCACAACACTTCAAACCTTGAAGTGTATGTGTGGGCTACAGCAGCATAAGACCACAAACATACACTCAGTGGCCACTTTATTAGGTACAGGAGGTACCTAATAAAAGGCCACAGAGTGTATTTTAATGCTTTCACTTATTCCTTCCTCCCAGATATCTACTATTACTCTCTCATCACCTGTCCCTACTATCTCCTTTTCCATCTTCTTTTACTAATCCTGTCTCTATATCCTCGTCCTCCATTTCTTCTTTTGCCACTCCATTCACTTCTGCTCTCTTCTATTAACGCTCTTAAATTTGTCACACCAGTTCAGAATACTGAACAAGAACAATGGAAAGGACAAAGGAACTTAAACAAAGGTCCATGAGATAACTTTGTCTCGGTCACAATTTTCCCCAATTTCGCACAATGCTATATTGAGGCAGAGTAGCACATTTATATGTTATTTAAATAAGCAAATAAACTCTTAACAGATTGACATCATCATAACACTCAATGACTCTTCACAGGACTTCAAAATGACTGAGTCTGAGTGGAAGAAACAGCAAGATCTTTGTAGTTCTGATGATGATTCTACTTTGTTAAATGTAATTACCAGTAAGAAAGAGAGAAGAGCATCATCGCTGAAAACGGCAGAGTTTTCCATCGGGCCGTTGCTTATAATCAATACCTGTACTTGGCTTGAAGCCCAAGAAGAGTTTATTTGTCATATACGCCGGGAAAGCACTAGTTCCTTTTTAAGGCAGACAATGTTAGCTAGTAATAAAGCAGGAAACATTTCTTATAGAAGAAAACATACACAGTTAATACTTAAGTACTGGGTCACAGTTAGGTAAGGAAAACAAAATGACCACTCTAGTACAGAGAGGCTTTGTTGGCAGCCTTGAGGTATCCATCAAGGCTCATGAATCACTCACAGACTTTGTAAAAAGGATGGCAATGTTTTTTATGGCCAACAATTTTTTTCAGGTGGAAATCACGCTGAAAATTCATAGGCACTGAATGTTACTGTGACAGAGCAAAAGAAAGTGTGCTTGGCCCCAAAACATATTTACCTAACAGCTCCACATAAAGATCGCGATATCCCCTTTGCTGAAGGAGTACAGAAATTAGAAATGTGCTTTAACCCATGGTCATTTAAGATAGTGGAAAGTTACAGACCTGACAAAGCAGCCAGAAATGGGAGAAATACTGAGTGATTATATTGCCAAGATGAAAGATGTATCAAGCAACCATAATTTTGGATGGCATTTAGAATGTACCAGAGAGACAGATTCATGTGAAATTTGAATGATGAAGGATTGAGTACAAGATCGTCAGCACAAAGGGACTTAATATTTGATCTTCTTTTCAGGATTTCATCTTCAACAAAATTTCAGAAAACAAAAAATGCTTAGAAGACACAGAAAGCAGCAACAGATTGGAGTGCTGTTACTCACATGATTATGTTCTTCACTAAGAAACCAGAGGGGAATTTGCAATGTCAGACCTACGCACATAAGTTTGAATTTAATCTGTGCAGCATCAATTCTAATAATGACGATGATGTTAACAAACTTGATTTCAAAGTTACATTGTTGACTAATAGTATATTGTTAGTAATGCAGGTTGGAATCACATCAGAGTGTTCTATTCTGGATAAGTATGCCTATAAAGAGAAGTTTAGTTACCACCTTAGCAAGGTGCATCATAGGTATCAAGATCTATCTGAGTGATTCAAGACATGTACAATGGAAGCTCTGTTATTATGGCCAGCACGTTGAGCTGAAAATATTTTTAAGTGACTTCACTGTAAGATCAACACTGCAGTAGAAGGAGAGGCTCAGAATAAACCTTGTAAGGATATATTCAGCATCCTGACATATATCCAAAAGTTAAGCTTAGAGACATTGTTTTATGATGACATCTTCAGTGATTCCTTACAGGAATCACACATAAGAAATATATATCAAACTGGTCCACTGCAAAGCACAGTCAATGCCTTATTCCTTAAACAGGCATGTAGACGAATATCTTGTCACACTAGACAGAAATACTTGTAGATTCTTGGTGAAAGCAATTCACAATAAATGGGCAACTTCAATAATATTTTTTATGTAACACAGGTAAGAAAGACACACTGTGCAACAATTACAAAGTATCTTTGAGCAGATAAAGTAGATAAGGTCTCATTGGTCAGGGTCAGCCATGGATGATGCGTCCTAGCTGTCTAGATACGCAAGCCATGGCAGTACGCTAAGGAGAGCAAGCCGTTGCCCATGTAGCAAGCTCCCCTCTCCACGCCTCTGATGAACCCAAAGGAACAGCAGACACCGATACAGTTTGGCACCAGCAGTGTCGCAGGAGATGCCAGTCAGCATTGAACTCATCATAGGACTGTCTCATGGACTCCAGCTTGAGAGTTTTCACCCTGGGTTTTCTCCCGAAGCCTTTGCCGTGAGTGGGTATAGCCGCAAGGCAGCGGAGATTTCAGATCAGAGTTTTCCTTCTCCTAGACGAACTGCCAACCACGGCTGACAAGCTCTATCTGTCCGAAATGACTGTTTTTTAAGGTGCCAATAACCCGTCTTTGCCCCTTCTCCTCAGTAGAAACGGTGCTGCCAGGCCTAGTGGCTAAGCCACACTTGAAGGCCAGGAGCTGGACTTGGTTGTCAGAGACTATACATATAAATTAAGAAAGCCATCAGATCCCTTCCCCTTCAAACCTGCTCTACCATTTAACATCTGTTGCTTAGATTTTAATCTCTACTTGCAGTAAGCTTATCTCCCATTGATTTTTCGGAATTTACTGAACTGTCCTAAAAAAATTCAAATAATCTGCTTCCACTACCTTTGAGAAGAGAATTTCAAAGACTGGCATCCCTTGGACAAAAGTCAACTCATCTGCTTAAAGCAGTGACCCTGCAATTTTAAATACTGACCCCGATGATAGATTCTTCCACAACTATCGGATCAATTCGTTCAAGTACTTGTGACACTTCAATAAAGTCATGTCTCACTCTTATAAATATTAGAGAATAAAAGGCTCACCTGTGCAGCCTATTCTCATAAACCACGTCACTCATTCCAGGTGCTGGTCTAGTAAACCTTTTCTCAGCTGTTTCCAATGCATGAACATCTTTCCTTAAGTAAGATACAGTACTCTGTTTGTGGTATTACCAATGCCTTGTGTAACCAGAGCATAACCTCCATTGAATTCCCCTCACAATAACTAAAAGTCATTATTCAAGATGTCCTGAAAAGATACATCTTGGCAGAGTTATAAGCAGATATTATTCTCATGAATGCCATGGAAAAAAAGTTTTGTGGATTGGTCAAACACTGATAATGACGATTAGTAGGAATAGTGTTGGTGTGTACAATATGCTAACAATCAAGAGCAACACAAAGTAAAACACCACTACATGCATGGAGATGGTTGATTCAACCATTTCAAAAAAAAATAATGTTGAGCACCATCAAAATGAAATAACAATGTCCTACATTTCTATAGTGCACATTCCAAATGGGTCAAAGTCAGACATGTGGGTATTTCTAAGACAGTGAATTGTATGATCAAAGAGTTTCAGTGGATACTTGTGACACTGAGTATCAAAGCTGTTAGTGTATAACAATGGACCAGGGACAATCGTATTTCTCTGAACGTGCCATGTGGCGTAACAGATAAGTTGAATCAAATGCTCACTAATTTGCCTTTCTCATCCTGGCTCCAATGGTGCAGCGGAGAGCTGTTTGCATGTTGAAGGAAGCTCTGAAGAGTCAAGTGTTTAAAGGTTCTTCCAGTGTGACAATTAATTATTGGATGACTAACATTTACTTATGTACCACACCATATTCTACCATAGATTTCACTCTGACAGAACTGTTGACAGAGTGTCACCTTCAAACTAGATTAAGCAGAGTATGGGTTAGCCTTGAGGAAGCAGTGGATAAGTAGCAATTGAAATAAGTCACCAAAAACACTACAAATGTTTACAGATCTACCATGGAGAGCATTCTAACTGGCTGTATCACCATCTGGGAAGGATGGGTCACTGCACAGAATTGAAATAAGCTACAGAAAGTTGTAAACCAAGTCAGTTCCATCATGGGCACTAGCCTCCCCAGCATCCAGGACACCTTCAAGGGGCAATGCCTTAAAAAAGCAGCATCTATTATTAAAGATCTCAATCACCCAAGACATGCCCTCATCTCATTGCTACCATCAGGAATGAGGTACAGAAGTCTGAAGGCACACACTCAATAATTCAGGAATAGCTTCTACCCAAAAGAAACCCAATAAAACCCATTAGAAAAAAAAAAGACCAGCAAACACCCAATATGTAGAGAGAAAAAAAAATCGTCCAAACATTATAAGTAAGTAAAGTAACATTCAGAACTGAAGTTCACAGAAGTGAGTCCACAGACATGAAGCCAGATATCATGGCAGCCGATGCAGGAGCCACTTAGTTGCAGGCCACAGCTTCAGTTCAGTGGAGTGAAGAGTAAACGTTGTGGAACAATGAGCTGAACTGGCTCATACCTCGCCTCCGGCCCCGACATTCTGACCTTTTCATTCCGGCCGTTTCGATACCCAAGCCTGGCTGCCTCGATTCAGCTGTACCCTATCTTTCCAATTCAGTCCAGCAGTTAAATCAATCAAAAATCAGGTCTTTCCTTGCTCTCAGGCCTGGACTCCACCTCAACTCTGCCTCGACTTGAATCTACTGCATTGAATCGCATCCAAGTCCACTCCCAGCGATGGCCAAACATTGGCCCATTCCCCGCTCTCGGACCTGGATCCTGCCATTTTGATTTGGCCTGTACATACAACACCACCACCATCCTCGTCCTGCTCCTCCAGGACTTCAATTCACACCACAAAAACGCTAGGTCAAGCAGGCGGTTCAAAAGCTCAACTCCGAAAGGGAAGTACAAGCTATTAATTGTAGTGATCATTTACCAGAAAAAAAGTGACTCGTGAAGTATTTAATATTTAGCATAATAAAGTATTTACCTGTTTTCTTTGCCACCGGCAAGTAGCTGCTGAGCTTCACAAGTGCCATCTTAAACCGAGGCATCTATGCAGTTAGAGTATTTAAGGTCAGTACTTCCAGCCCAGTTTACAATCCATACACAAATACATTATTGTCTTTACCCATTTATGTGCTTTGGCATATCAGCTTGTTGGAGGCACCACGGTGGTATAAACCGCTGTTGGTGCTAATATCAAGACAAATCTTTCAAAAATAGAGACAGGCTTAGCAAATAGAAACACTCTTTTAAAAAAAACTTAACAATATTTTTTTCCTGTACATAATATATGAATAACTTTGAAGTTCAGTATCTCAGATCAACTGAGACTTTATATTACTCAAAATGTGCTCCTTTGGGCAATTTTGAGAAGACAAGTGAAATCATATTTCAGTAAAATATCTACTATTCAATATGGCACCAGAAAGTTATTCACTCTGTAGTTTAGTGTTCCCCAAGGGCGAAACGCTGGGTGAGAGCTCAGTGTATGTAATGAAGATAATATTTGTCTGAGTCTCATCATTGTACTTCATTTCCCCCGAGATATAATTTATGACATTATTTAAAATGACACTTCTTTTTGTCCCACCTGTATCTAATTTATGTTACAATAGTTCCACTCATCTGTATTAGATGCATGGAATAAGGAATATTTGATGTTTAAAGCAAATATTAATGGATCTACTGGTGAGCTAAAGACCTTATAAAGACCACTGTATTCTTCAAAGAGAACACTGGGAAAACAGTTGCTGAACAGATCTGATGACATCATCAAGGGCCATGTGCAACTCACAAGTCTGAAAATACAAAGTGAGTACAAAATAACTTCATGTAATGAAAGCTGCTGGAAGTCTGCAGATGTAAACCACTGTGTCATATTTAATATTTAATCATGTAAAATATTTTAAAGACAGATCAAATTTTAAAAGAAACTTCTACCTTTCTGAGAGGACTTGGGCAAAATTACTCACTTCTGCAACTGTCTTGAGGCTGCCTTGATCTTTAGTGGTTAGTGTGGGGGGGGGCAATAATATGTTACGTTGATAATGCATGGAGAATACAATGACAAATTGCTATTTGAGAGTCTTAGGTAATGATGAAAAAATGATAGTGAGGTTTAAGAAACCGCATTACCATCAGTAATCTAATTTGACCTAAAAGTAAATGTCAAAATGTTGAAATAGCATGACATAGTAACTGTGTAATGTGCTTCGAACACTGAAATCATTATTGGCACTACTGTTTTGGCTCCTTGACAAATTTCTTCCATAGTTTTAAGCAACTTTTAGTAATTGTTGCTTTAACTATAAAGTGTAAAAATCATAGCAAGCAAATCTTCGGAGATCACAATGTTATAATGCAAAGTCCATTTGTGCATTCTTAAAAAGAAACAAAGGTAGATTTGAAGTAGTGTATTTTTAACAATTAAATACAGGCATTGGACAAATATGAAAATATAGCTCAAAATTATCCAAATAATGGCAACTTCTTAAGCACCTTAATTAATCGGTCAGAATAGTACTGTCAATCATTTCTGAGGAATTTCTATTAGGTAGTTAAAAGGCCCTAGTAAAGTCTGACACCCTAATATAAGGTTCTACATTAGTATTCTATTAGGAGTATAATCAGTATGCATAAAGGCTCTCAAAATATTTATGCATTCCTGATGTCTGTTTTGAAATTAATAGCTTAAGGATTTATAAGCAAAATTAAAAAGCCTGAAACTGAACTTGTGTATGGGTATTAGCTAGGAATCCTGGATTTTTATCTACTGCAATTTCATACATTTTAAGACATTCAGCACCTCCTCTACTGTAATACAGACATAACCACTAATTACCTCCATGGTAAAAATGAAGAAGAAATATTTACTGAGGATTTGGCAGTTCCAAATGTAGATGTCCATTTTGATCTTTCTGGGCCCTTAATCTCTCCCTAGTTACTCTTTTTCCCATAATATACTTATAAACAAATCTCTTTGGATTTTCCTTAATCTTCTCTGCCAGAAATAATGCCTCCTTTTTATCCTTCTGATTATTTTCTTCTCTAAGTAAACTCATGCATCCTCTGCATTTCCCTAGGGATTCACTTGATCCCAGGTTATTGGTACCTAACTCATGACTGTTCCTTTTTCCTTACAAGAGTCTCAATATCTCTTATCATCTAGAGTTCCCTGCTCCTGTCCACCTTAGCCTTCACACTAGTAAGAACATCAAACCTGGAACTCTAGTAAAAACACTTTTAAAAGCCTTCCACTAACTGGACATCAAATTGTCTGCAAACATCTCCTCCAATTAATCTTAGCAAGTTTATGTCTTGCCTTGCCCCAGTATAGAAGTTTGAATTCACGGGTCAGATATGTCTCTTTCCATAATCGATGGTACCATGGTCCCTGGTCCTAAAGAACTGCCCACTGATACCTCAGTCACTTGGCCTGCCCTATTTTCCAAAAGAAGGACGAGTTTTGCTATTCCTTTATAGGGCCTTCTATCTCTTGCCTGAAGAAAGTTTCCTGAACTTAATTATCAAATTGTTCTTCTAATTCCCATTAACTATGGGGGAGGGGGCAATGCCTGCTTTTATGCATTGAATTGCTGATCAGATATTTGCATTAATAAGCAGGTGTACCTTAAAAGAGGCCATTGAGTGTATAAACATGGGCCCTGATCCATTGAACATCACCTGAGTTTCTTAAGTTCTTTTAGTTTTCTCTCATTTAGGTTAGTCATATGAAGGGTATTTGGTACTATCTCAAACCAAGTTTATATTTACTTTAAATATTTATATTTAAAAAAAAAGATCTGTTGAACACTCGAAGATTTGATGATCAATGTTTTTGGTGACACAGCAATATAAAGCAAGGTAAATTAATCTTGAATGTTTTTTAAAAAATTGATTATTTATTATATACATGATAACAGAGGATCTATTTGGAGTGATCTTAGCTTGATGCAGATTTTGAAAATTTCCAAATCAGCAGGACAATTGTCAAGTGAATTTTTCAAATCTTTTTATTATTATTATCCAACAATTTCTTTAGCAAACCCCACCCCACATACACACACCCAACGTACTCAGTTACAATCCAAAAAAGCCCTACCTCTTAGTTTCAAAGCAGAATGAAAATCTTTATAAATACTTTAAGTATCCTATTAACAGAATTAAACTCTTTGTGCAATAGCTTCAAAGCAAATGGGAGAAAAGTATCATCATTCTTACACAGGAAGGGATCTCACATTAAATGTCCTCATTTAGATTAATATTCTATCCTTTATTTGTGCAAACATTAGAATATGAAAACCAGGGACTTTTTAAAAAAAAATGTATCATTTCATTTTTAATTTGTACTGATGCTTTAATCGTGCTTTACTTTGCTCAGATATTTGTCTGTACCTCATTTGTTTTGTTACTATACCATGATTATGCAGAACACTGCAGCTAGCTGTAGATTATTTTATCAGTAGTTAGTATGACTGCAAGCAATCAACTGAACACGACACCCACACCAAATCAGTTCTCAGCTCATTAATGGTTGGCACTAATAAATCAGTTGGCAAAGCAGCAGAGTTCCGTGGAAACACTGGGAACTACAAGAAACAAGCATTTCTTTCATGACCCTGATTTGCTCCTTCAAGTGCACTTGTGGTAACAGTTATTTTCCATGACTTAAAGTTGTAGGTACAGGAAAATTTCTTAATCATTATAATTTGTCATTGTCCGTCACCTTGACAAAAAATTTTATGTTTCTGCATTCTGACTATATTTCATCCAACACATCCCAATTGTTTTTCTTTTCATCCCATCCATACTTATTTAATATGTTGCTTATTTATTTTGTGTGCTTTAACTGTTGTATTATGATATATGTTCCTTTCACTGATAATAATCCTCAGTCATATTTTAATCTATCATGGTATGACATGTCAGAATATTCTAGTTTATGTGGAATAGAATTATAGCAAGATCCCAAAGCAATAATAAAAAGAGTGGCACAAGATAGCTGGCTGTTCATGTATTAATTGAGGCAATACTTACAGATAATAGACAGTAGGTGCAGGAGTAGGCCATTCAGCCCTTCGAGCCAGCACCACCATTCACTGTGATCATGGCTGATCATCCACAATCAGTATCCAGTTCCTGCCTTATCCCCATGACCTTTGATTCCGCTATCTTTAAGAGCTCTGTCCATCTCTTTCTTGAAAGCATCCAGAGACTTGGCCTCCACAGCCTTCTGGGGCAGAGCATTCCACATATCCACCACTCTCTGGGTGAAAAAGTTTTTCCTCAATTCCGTTCTAAATGGCCTACCCCTTATTCTTAAATTGTGGCCTCTGGTTCTGGACTCACCCATCAGCAGGAACATGCTTCCTGCCTCCAGCGTGTCCAATCCCTTAATAATCTTATATGTTTCAATAAGATCCCCTCTCAGCCTTCTAAGTTCCAGAGTACACAAGCCCAGTTGCTCCAATCTTTCAACAGATGACAGTCCCGCCATCCCGGGAATTAACCTTGTGAACCTACGCTGCACTCCCTCCATAGCAAGTATGTCCTTCCTCAAATTTGGAGACCAATAACTGCACACAGTACTCCAGGTGTGGCCTCACCAGTGCCCTGTACAGCTGCAGATGGACCTCTTTGCTCTTATACTCAATTCCCCTTGTTATGAAGGCCAGCACGCCATTAGCGTTCTTCACTGCCTGCTGTACTTGTATGCTTGCTTTCAGTGACTGTTGTACAAGAACACCTAGATCTTGTTGTACTTCCCCTTTTCCTAACTTGATTCCATTTAGATAATAATCTGCCTTCCTGTTCTTACCACCAAAGTGGATAACCTCACATTTATCCACATTAAACTGCATCTGCCCACTTACCCAGCCTGTCCAAGTCGCCCTGCATTCTCATAACATCCTTCTCACATTTCACACTGCCACCCAGCTTTGTGTCATTGGCAGATTTGCTAATGTTACTTTTAATTCCCTCATCTAAATCATTAATATATATTGTAAACAGCTGCGGGCCCAGCACTGAACCCTGCGGTACCCCACTGGTCACCGCCTGCCATTCCAAAAGGGACCCATTAATCGTTACTCTTTGTTTTCTGTCAGCCAGCCAATTTTCAATCCATGCCAGTACTCTGCCCCCAATACCATGTACCCTAATTTTGCCCACTAATCTCCTATGTGGGACTTTATCAAAGGCTTTCAGAAAGTCCAGGTACACTACATCCACTGGCTCTTCCTTGTCCATTCTCATAGTTACATCCTCAAAAAATTCCAGAAGATTAGTCAAGCACGATTTCCCCTTCGTAAATCCATGCTGACTTAGACCGATCCTGTTACTGCTATGCAGATGTGTCATAATTTCATCTTTTATAATTGACTCCAGCATCTTTCCCACCACCGACGTCAGGCTGACCGGTCTATAATTCCCTGTTTTCTCTCTTCCTCCCTTCTTGAAGAGAGGGACAACATTAGTCACCCTCCAATCCACAGGAACTGATCCTGAATCTATGGAACATTGGAAAATGATTACCAATGCGTCCACGATTTCTAAAGCCACCTCCTTAAGTACCCTGGGATGCAGACCATCAGGTCCCGGGGACTTAACAGCCTTCAGACCCAACAGCCTATCCAACACAATTTCCTGCCTAATATAAATTTCCTTCAGTTCATCCATTACCCTTAGGTCCTTTGGCCACTATTATATCTGGGAGATTGTTTGTGTCTTCCCTAGTGAAGACAGATCCAAAATACCTGTTCAACTTGTCTGCCATTTCCTTGTTCCCCATAATAAATTCACCCACTTCTGTCTTCAAGGGCCCAATTTTGATCTTAACTATCTTTTTCCTTTTCACATACCTAAAGAAGCTTTTACTATCCTCCTTTATATTCTTGGCCAGTTTACCTTCGTACCTCACTTTTTCTCCGTGTATTGCCTTTTTAGTTACCTTCTGTTGCTCTTTAAAAGTTTCCCAATCTTCCGGCTTCCCACTCGTCTTTGCTATGTTATACTCTTCTCTTTTATTTTTATACTGTCCGTTACTTCCCTTGTCAGCCACGGCCTCCCCTTAAGATCTTTCTTCCTCTTTGGAATGAATTGATCCTGCACCTTCCGCATTATTCCCAGAAACACTTGCCATTGGTGTTCCACTGTCATCCCTGCTAGGGTATTGTTCCATTGAACTTTGGCCAGCTCCTCCCTCATAGCACCATAGTTCCCTTTGTTCAACTGTAATACTGACACTTCCGAGTTTCCCTTCCCCCTCTCAAATTGTAGATTAAAACTTATCATATTATGGTCACTACCTCCTAATGGCTCCTTTACCTCGAGGTCCCTGATCCATGGAGGATCCATAAGGGGATCCATGGAGAATTCCCTTCTCTTCACAGGATTAGATTTCAGCATCTTATGATGCATCAGCTCATTTCGCAGATTACACATTTCTAAATCAACATTTGGATTCAAGACCCAGTCTAAGCACTTGAACATGTAAATTAAGAAATTTCATTGCAGTTGTTGGGTGAGATATTAAACTAGGATGAAGTTGGCCTATTCAATGAGATGTTAAAGAAATCAACTTTCAAAGATGAATTACTTTTGCCAAAACTCAACAATGCACCAAATTGGATGGGCTTTTCTGGTGAATTTCTTCGCTGAAGAACGTTTCTTTTATACAGCAAAGTAATTTGTACACAAATACTTCAGGACACATGACAGTTTACAGGTACTATGTAAATGTTTTCTGACAATGGCAAACCCTTAAAAAAAAAGCTGGAGTATTAACTTGGATATAAATTGAAAACCTGGTGGCACTCTAAATTTAGAGTCAAAAATACTTTCAACTGGGTTAAACTGGCACTTAATTCTCAATAGTTTTCCAACTCTTCGATTTTAGTAATGGTACTCAAAAGCACTTCTGGAATAATGATTTCTTTAATATCCATATGAACGGCGAGACTTCATCCCAATCCGCTATCTCAACGTATTGAAAAGTTGGCAAGTTTATGTAGGAATTTGCATCCACAAACTTTTGACCTGCAGTGACTCCTGCAGCATGATTCTGAAACACTTTCAGAAAAATATGGGGAAAATTAGAACTAAAATATAATTAAGCCAAAACAACGACAGTGGACTTTATGAAATGGGAAATAAATGAATTGAGATTTACATAGTAAAGCCTTAGCTAGTCAAGCCATAAGGACGTTGAAAACACAGGATGAGACTAATATCTGAGTCAATTAAGTTACTATTACAGGAAGGGAACTCAGTATTGGAGACAAGCGAAGGTCGTTGATTCACTTGAATATATCAATAACAGAAAAGCTCTACATTATTAAATGTGTTTAACATCATTTAGGATAAAACATATATACTTTTTACAATTAGTGTAAATTTGCAGCAGAAAAAAAGCACATGCCATTAGCTAAAGAGTCAATATTGTAATAACAAAATCCTTAAAGTAATGTAGTTTTGGGTAACTGAGATGCACTCTGCCTCACCTTACCTGGTGACATTTGCCTAGAACAGCATTCTCATTGTCAAGGTCAGTGTTCAGTCATTGGTTTGGGATCCAAATACACAACTATCATAGCACCACCTTCAGGTATACCTGGCATTGCAAGAAAACTCCTAAAATGGAAATGATGATAGTCTTCAGTGTACGTGAACTAGGCAGCAGGCCTAGTACTTTCAAAATTAATAGATACCAAACTTCAAGGAGTGAAAGCTGGGTGTTGCACCAATTAGTTTTAACATTTTGAACCAGGGAGGTAAAGAGTACAGTCTTTCCGTATTTGCTGGTTTCTCAACTTTATTTGGAGATCGAAAAAGATGAACTAGAAATATATATAAATCAAAAATTCCACTATTTCCTGCAATAAATATTTAACATCATTTTTTTTTTCCCTTTGAGTGTAGCTGTAGATATTTAATGCTACTAACAGTAGGCAATTTGTAGAGAATAGGCACTAGGAATCTGCAACAGACTTCCATGCCTCATCTTTAAGAAATTTCCAGAGCATTATGATTAAGAAAAATGACTTCATGTAACAAAGTACGTTCATACATCAAAGTAAAATGACAACACAATTCAGGAAAAATAGGATATTTTAGCACTAAGTAGTTCAATATGATTTTTCTGCCATGTTTAATCTAGTTTATTCAACCTGCATAGCTATATATGCAATCCTCTGTGACATGTTTTCATCCCTAATACATGGATTACAATCTAATTGGAAAATATACATTAAGTATTATTTTATTCAGAATGAATAGTATTATTGTTCATCATTAGGTAGCTTATGCAAAATCCATGACTTCAGCTGTTCCAGCTCTGGCTTGCAAAGTTCATGATGGAGATTAGGTAAAGTATTAAATGTGGTTTTCACTCCCAGTGATTGTAAATTCGAACAGCTCTCTTTACCCCACTCATATAAAACTAGTTGGTCATTGTTTCCATGACACTGGAACAATTCAGGCATTGATATTTTAGTCTTCTGGATAGCCTAGAGACAAGAATATGTTATTCACATAAACCCTTGCATATACCTTTGACAATTTATCATTCTTTCATATATTAAATAAAATCAGTAAAAAAGAATGAAGCACAATATCATTTTTGTTCAACATACTAGTTGTCTAGATGCATACAAATATTAAAACAACACATGCAAGCCCAAGTATAATTAATATTATTTATACATATGTTGCTATGAATGCTAAAAGCTTAGTGAGCAAAAAGTCATAGTTACATTGTTATGAATAAATTCACCATCAATAAAGCCTAACATTCAGGTTTAGACAAAACTTCAAATTTTAATGGAGTTAAATTTATGGCTTGAATCAGAAAGAAAATTAATTAAACATTCTTAAACCATAAATAAATGTAATATATATAAAATTCTCTTTCTGTTAATGCAGACAAATCGAAAACTTTTAAATACTTTTAATCAGGGGCTTATTATAATATTGAAATAAACTTAAATTATTTAAAATTACAACATCTTTGGCATGAAACTGTACTATGTGACAGCTAGGTCCACTATATTAGTGAACTGTACACCTTCCTCAGAACAACAATGAAGTGTTCTATATATGTGTTGTGCATCACTAGAGAGATTTCATCCATCCTATTCTCATGGTAATAATTTTGTGAGATAGATGTCCAGTTTCAATCAAAATAATTGCAGATTTCATCTGCCTAAAAGTGGTTTATATTTTGCTCTACAGATGTAGGTTGACTTTACAGGCAAGTGAGAAGACAGTATGCTAGAATGTGTACTATACTGCAGTGCTAAAACAACGCCGAACTATCAAGACTATCAAAGCAGGTAAACATTCATTTATTTATTTTGCCATTCATGTGATTATATTGCAAATTCTCTGCAGTACAGATGACCCGAATGGGTATCAAGTTATTTAAGACCATTAAAATTGCTGTAGGCACACTTGTGCCACTTTTGCTTACCTGGTAGACAGCTGAATTTTTATTCAAGAAAGAGGATAACGCAAATACTCCTGCTGCTTGTTGATGAAATCTATATGCTAAATGCATAGCCATTGCCCCTCCCATTGAAAATCCTCCTGCAAAGCCAAAAATGATTAAAATCAATAGTTTTATAAAATACAAATCAAACTGCAATTTGGTAGCACTTGTAAAAATCACCATCGTTAAAAACAAAGTTATTTTACTAGTATAATTAACAGCTTAATATTTGTAATGGTCTAGATTGCTTCACGTTTATAATACAGAAGAAATAGGCAAAATTCTTGATTAAAACTTGCCTTTCTACACTTGTAAACTTCAAAAAACCTTAAAGGAAGATAAAAGTACAGATGTTGGAAACTTGAAATAAGGACATAAAATGACAGAATTTCTCGACAAGTTAGACAGTGGCTGTGGAGAAAGAAACAGAGTTAACACTGAGGATTGATGATCCCTTATCAGAAGTAGAAAAAATTCAAAAGCAAGCATGCTTTAAGTTGCAGTTAAAAAAAGGTGTAGAGACAATAGAAGGAATATGTGTACTTTGGTGGGGACCAAGAGTGAATGACAGAAGAAAATGGAATGTGACAGCTTGTAAATCACAGCTAATCTGTCAGAAGGAAGTGTAGTTATAGCAAGGGAGAAAAAAAGGTTCTGTAAAATACAGAATACTGTAGTTAAGAGAAATCTTAAATAAAAGAGAATCCTGGAAATATCCAGCATGTCAGGCAACTTCTAAGAGTTAAAAAACACTATAACAGTTTGACGACCTTCCATTCAAACTGCTCAGTTCTGACACATATTGGGAAGTCTGGTAATCTGAAATGGTTGAATTTGCACTCATCTAACTTATCCGTGCAAAGAAAACCTTTCTCATTTCAGTATGTATACCATCATCATTTTCTGATCTCTTTTTATAAAGCAACTTGTGCTATTAACATATTTAGCTGATTTTTTCCCCTATTTCTTAACTCAAACCAGATCCAATACTTCTTCCTTGATGAACTAGAAACATTTCAAAGTAAATTTATTATCAAAGTACATAAACGACATCATATATAACCTGGATATTCATTTTTTGTGAGCATAGTCATTAAATCCATAATGAAATAATAACCATAATAGAATCAATGAAAGACTGCTTCAACTTGGGCGTTCAACCCTGTGTGCAAATGACAACAAACTGTACAAATACAAGGATGAATAGCACAGTGATGTACTGGTTAGTACAACACTTTACAATCTCAGCGACCCGGGTCTGGTTCCCGCCACTATCGGTAAGGAGTTCGTACATTCTCCCCGTGACCACGTGGGTTTCCTCCAGATGCTCTGGTTTCCTCCCACAGTCCAAAGACCTACTGGTTGGTAGGTTAATTGGTTATTGTAAATTGTCCCATGATTAGGCTAGGGTTAAAGTGGGGGATTGCTGGGTGTTGCAGCTCAAAGTGCTACACTGCACTTTATCACAATAAATAAGTAAAAAGGATGTTACACGTCAGAAATGCATCTCCCTTCCTATCCTTAGCATTATTTTCCTGTCCTATAGTTTTTATATATTTTAGGTTTATCATGTAATATTATGTCCTAAAATATGATACAAGTCTGCCAATGAAGAAATACTTAGGTTAATTTAGGATATCACTTTTTTTTTTACCTTGCACTTGTTTTTGGCTGATTTGCACAATACCTCCTTTAAAAAGAAAAATATTAACTGTACCACAGGAAATGAAAGTAGGAGGTTTGGAGTTTACAGAGAGAATTCCATGTTAAAACTTAAATCAAGAGGAATCTTTAATTACATTAATAATGGCTTTAAGTATCAAACCAACTGGTGAAGGTAAACTTATAAGTCATCGATTTCGTCCAGTGACTCTCAAACAAGATGAGAATTTCCCAAAATGACATTACTTCAGGTTTTGGTTCCCCCTTAAACACTACTTTGATTTTAAAATTTTCACTCGTTTTTTAGTCCTATTGCGAATCTACTCTTTCTATCTCTGTAATCTCCTCCAGTGTCCCATGAGTTAAATTCCTTAACCACCACACCTCTCTACTTCTCTTTCCTCCTTAAAACCTAGCTTTTTGGCCAAATGTTTGGGCCTCTGATCTAACATCTCCTATTTGAGTCTGTGTCAAACTTTGGTAATGCTTCCAGAAAACACCTTGGCATGTCTTGCTAGTCAAATGGCACTCTCTAAGTAGAGGCTGAGTTTTTATTTGTTGAAATAACAGTTCAATGGGTCAAATGGCACTTCATTTTTCCCGATTTTTTTTTTCCCCCTAGAAAAAGCCTGTTAATCCTGTTAGAATTTTCCCATTGCTAAAAGCTGATCTTAAAATTCTGCACTAACAGTAACTTCAGCAGTGTCAGCTTGTTGCAAAGGAAGTTTGTTTGATTGGGTGGTTATAACATAATGCATTTAAAGAGATCAAAGTGAAGTTCCAACACAGCAATGTAATTTTAGCATAAGGCAAATCACTGCATTTATTTAGTCACATGCTGGCTAGAATGTCTATAGTTAGTTAGTTAGTTATAACTATAGTTAGTTATGATTACACACATATATTTAGGCACTATGAGATATGAATAACTATGGAATTACATATTTTATGTGGTTGACCAATTCTTTTTCTGTTTGAAATTATAATAAACCAAAGGTTTGGACTCCTGATTTTACTTTTCTATGGAAAAACCTGTGATTTGTCTATCAGTACAGCAACCCCTTCTCATTGAATATAGTAAGTGTAAAATGTTGATCTCAGCCAACATGTTTCATGACAAATATCCTTATCTGACAACCTGGATGATTTCACTAGATCCTACTTTCAATACATTAATTTTCATTTATTCTGTGGTTTGCATGAATTTAATTAATTCAATCTCAAATTTCTTATATTTAGTTACAAGTTTCTTGAAACACAAACCATTTTGTATAGCAAAGGGAGATTGTCTATCCATTGATAATTAGCAAATATATTCTCTTAACCTCTCACGGTTCCACATGGTAGGCTTATTCAGAAAGTCAGAAGGCATGGGATCCAGGGAAGTTTGGCCAGGTGGATTCAGAGTTGGCTTGCCTGCAGAAGGCAGAGGGTCGTGGTGGAGGGAGTACATTCAGATTGGAGGATTGTGACTAGTGGTGTCCCACAAGGATCTGCTCTGGGACCTCTACTTTTCGTGATTTTTACTAACGACCTGGATGTGGGGGTGGAAGGGTGGGTTGGCAAGTTTGCAGAGGACACAAAGGTTGGTGGTGTTGTAGATAGTGTAGAGGATTGTCGAAGATTGCACAGAAGCATTGATAGGATGCAGAAGTGGGCTGAGAAGTGGCAGATGGAGTTCAACCCGGAGAAGTGTGAGGTGGTACACTTTGGAAGGACAAACTCCAAGGCAGAGTACAAAGTAAATGGCAGGATACTTGGTAGTGTGGAGAAGCAGAGGGATCTGGGGGTACATGTCCACAGATCCCTGAAAGTTACCTCACAGGTAGATAGGGTAGTTAAGAAAGCTTATGGGGTGTTAGCTTTCGTAAGTCGAGGGACAGAGTTTAAGAGTCGTGATGTAATGATGCAGCTCTATAAAACTCCGGTTAGGCCACACTTGGAGTACCGTGTCCAGTTCTGGTCGCCTCACTATAGGAAGGATGTGGAAGCATTGGAAAGGGTACAGATGAGATTTACCAGGACGCTGCCTGGTTTAGAGAGTATGCATTATGATCAGAGATTAAGGGAGCTAGGACTTTACTCTTTGGAGAGGAGGAGGATGAGAGGAGACATGATAGAGGTGTACAAGATAATAAGAGGAATAGATAGAGTGGATAGCCAGCGCTCCTTCCCCAGGGCACCACTGGACACCGGACAAGTGGACATGGCTTTAAGGTAAGGGGTGGGAAGTTCAAGGGGGATATTAGAGGAAGGTTTTTTACTCAGAGTGGTTGGTGCGTGGAATGTACTGCGTGAGTCAGTGGTGGAGGCAGATACACTCATGAAGTTTAAGAGACTACTAGACAGGTATATGGAGGAATTTAAGGTAGGGGCTTATATGGGAGGCAGGGTTTGAGGGTCGGCACAACATTGTGGGCCGAAGGGCCTGTAATGTGCTGTACTATTCTATGTTCTATGTGAATTAGTAGATTTATTAAGAGATTCAACAAACCTTTCTACATAATGTCCAATCTTATTTTACTTCCCTGAGGGTTCATTAGTCTTCAATCAGTAACACATATGATGTTATTTCAAAATGTAGTGTCCCAAAAGGAAATTGTCTGTCAAATTCACCAAAATATTAAAACAAAGCTTTAATAGTCTTTATTTATTCATGTTTATTGTATTTTATGGTTAAAAATAATCCATTAAGTTACTCTTGGGTATGGTGAGTAGTTTTATGGAGTCACTGAAATAGAAACACCATGACATATTGTAGAACTTGCTTGCAAAATGTGTTCTTCGGTATTAAAGCATGTTTAAGTATTGAATAAAATACAAATGTACAGAAAACCCTATAATTATCACCAAAATCAGTCAAATATACCTCATTAACTGTTAATTACAAGGAAATGTTCATCAGGAATGAACCATAACTCTGTGATGCCCACATATCTGACAATTTCTTACCACAATACAATATTATCTACCTTATTTCATATGCTGTGTGTATTCAAATATAACATGTTCAGTCCTGTATTCACCACCTTTCTTTTCAATTACTCTCCTTCTCCCTTTCTAAAGTTTTTACCTTATTCTTTATTCTGGAGACTTTAGAAAACTATCCTGCACTCTCTTTCCTTTTTACTTTATTCATACTTTCCTAAGCAAGCTGTTGAAACACTGCTAAGTTTAAAACCCTATCCACATTCCTAGTTTTGCAGTTCTCCAGGACATTGGTCCCAGATGGTTCAGGTGGAGCACATCTCATCGGAATAATTCCTTTCTTCTCCAATATTGGTGCCAATGTCCCACATAATCAAACCCACTTCTTCCACACTAATCTTTGTGCTATGTATTTAACTCTCTGATCTTATTAACCCTGTGCCAATCTGCATGTGACTCAGGTAACAATCCAGAGAATGATTGCCTTTTTGATTCTGTGTTTTAATTTAGTCTCTAGCTGCTCAAATTCCCTCAGCAGAACCACCTTCCCCTATCCCAGGGGAACTTACAAGGACTGGTGGGACTAAATATGGAGAAAGATGAGCAAGTTGGAATTTTATTCATTGAAGTGAAGGAGAATGAAAGGTGATATTATAGTGATATTTCAAATCCTGAGGGGCCTTGGTGAATGAGCAGTTTTTTCCCCCAGGGTTGAAGAATCAAGAACTAAAGGACATAGGTTTAGCATGAGGGGAGAGATTTTAAAAAGTATGTGAGGAGCAACCTTTTCACCCAAAGGGTAGTTGATATATGGAATGAGCTGTCAGAGGATATAGTTGAAGCAGATACATTAACAAGATTAAGAAAAAATGAGCAGATAAACAGAAGAGACTTATAAGGATTTGGGTCAAACATGGGCAAATGGGACTAGTTTAGATGGGAATTTTGGTCAGCATGGACAAGTTATGCAAAAGGCTTGTTTCCATGCCAGCTAGCTCTATAAATCACAAAGAAAATTGAAAGTACTTTGATAATTTCAAAAATATTATATATGCTATTCAATCATATTT
Source organism: Mobula hypostoma (assembly GCF_963921235.1). Classification (NCBI taxonomy): domain Eukaryota; kingdom Metazoa; phylum Chordata; class Chondrichthyes; order Myliobatiformes; family Myliobatidae; genus Mobula; species Mobula hypostoma. The sequence continues at coordinate 43,316,983 of NC_086104.1, forward strand.
TATCTATTGCAATGCTTCTTGCTGCTCCATATAGTATACAAGGAAATTATTGACAGGAATATGCATGACTACATTTTCAATAATTTTTGGTCATTTTACTTATTAATATAAAATGGAATTTTTAGAAAATATATTGTGCTGCTTGCATTAATCTGTGATGTGATGTCACACTTGGGCCATTTCTGTCTTTCAAAGGATAAGCAGCAATGTTTACATATTGGTCAAAAAAAAGAGAAGACATTTCCATTGGTGTTCTGATTTTGCTGTACAGGCTCCCCCGCCACCCGAAGGTAGAGCGTTCCCATGAAACGGTTCGTAAGCCGGAATGTCGTAAAGCAAAAAAGCAATTACAGGTGTCCCCGCTTTTCGAACGTTCGTTTTACGAAACCTCACTGTTACGAAACACCTACATTAGTACCCTGTTTTGGCTTTCAGAAGGTGTTTTCACTGTTATGAAAAAAAAATTCAGTGCGCGATAAAAAAATCAGCACGCGAAAAAACCAGCGCGCGATAAAAGGCAGAGCGTGCCCCGAGCAGCCGCTCTCCCCCGGATTGGGAACTGCTTCGCTTTAACACGTGCCTGTGAGCAGCCGTTTGCAAGATGAGTTCTATGGTATTGGAAAAGCCTGAAAGGGCTCGTAAAGGTGTTACACTTACGGTAAAACTAGACATAATGAAGCGTTTTTATCGTGGTGAACGAAGTAAGGACAACGTGAGTTTGGCTTGTGGAAGCTGACGAACATGATGTTGAAGAGGTTTTGGCATCCCATCACCAAGAACTGACAGATGAAGAGCTGATGCAATTGGAAGAAAAAAGGATAACAATCAAAACCGAATGAGTAATGATAAAAGTTCGACTTTAATTTTGAAAGGGTACGTCGGTTTAGGGGATATTTGCAGGATGGTTTGAGTCCTTATTAAAGAACTGTGTGATAGAAAAACGCATGAGGCTCAGCAGTCAAGCAAGCTTTCCACATTAGCCACAGCAGAGGACGAACATCGACCTTCGACATCAAGGCGGGCAGAGATAGGAGAAGATGAGCTGCCTGCCCTAATGGAAACAGGCGACGAGATGACACCCCAGTGTCCCGCCACCCCAACCCCCAGGCCACGGACAGATACCGATTCGCAGAGAATGCAAAGGTAGCCGGGAGGCACACAGCACATCTTTAAGAAAAAAGCCGAAATAAACATGCTAATTAATTAGGTGCCGCCGACACGTAATTGACGGCCCAGATCAGAGACGATGCAATCAGAAATCGGCACTGATCTGGGCCGACAATTACGGGCGGCACCTAATTAATTAGCATGTTTGTTTCGGCTTTTTTCTTAAAGATGTGCTGTGTACCTCCCGGCTACCGCTGGACCCCTGCGTTCTTCGCGGCAATGTATCGCTCGGTGGCCTGGAGGGTGGGGGCCACTACACCACCCAAACTGCGACGACTCAGTCTAACACACCATCATCAGTGTGCTCGGCAAGCTATCTTCCCGATTCCGGTAAGTGATACTACACTGTACATACATTATTTCTACTTTATATCGGCTGTGTATTTTTACGTGTTATTTGGTATGATTTGGTAGCTTCATAGCTTAAAGGTTACTGGAGACAGTGTTCTTGCCAACAGCGCTTGCGTGAGATTTTTTGCCAACGGCGCTCGCGTGAGATTTTCCGTACAGAGAACAGTTCAATAATGATTGTGGAAAAGTATTTCTACTTTATATAGGCTGTGTATTTATCATATCATTCCTGCTTTTACCATATGTTACTGTTATTTTAGGTTTTATGTGTTATTTGGCATGATTTGGTAGGTTATTTTTGGGTCTGCGAACGCTCACAAAATTTTCCCATATAAATAAATGGTAATTGCTTCTTCGCTTTACGACATTTCAGCTTACATAGGAACATAACATTACAGTTTCATAGGAACGCTCTACCTTCGGATGGCGGGGGAAACCTGTACCATTTATTTATATGGGAAAATTTTGTGAGCATTCGCAGACCCAAAAATAACCTACCATATCATGCCAAATAACACATAAAACGTAAAATAACAGTAACATATAGTAAAAGCAGGAATGATATGATAAATACACAATTAGGTGCTGCCTGGCACGTAATTAATTAGCATGTTTATTTCGGCTTTTTTCTTAAAGATGTGCTGGGTGCCTCCCGGCTACCACTTCATTCTCTGCGAATCGGTATCTGCCCGCAGCCTGGGGGTCAGGGTGGTGGGACACTGGGGTGTAATCTCATCGTCGTCTGTTTCCTTTAGGGCAGGCAGCTCATCTTCTCCTATGACTGCCCGCCTCGATGTCAGAGATCAAGGTTCGTCGTCTGCTGTGGCTGATGTGGAAGGCTTGCTTGACTGCTGAGCCTCGCACATTTTTCTATCATACAGTTCTTTGTAAGGACTCAAACAGTCTTGCAAAAATGCCCTATCCTGACATACCCTTTCAAAATTAAAGTCATACTTTATCATTACTCATTCGGTTTCGATTGTTATCCTTTCCTCTTCCAATTGCATCAGCTCTTCATCTATCAGTTCTTGGTTTTGAGATGCCAAAACCTCTTCAACATCATCTTCGTCAACTTCCACAAGCCAAACTCACTTTGTCCTTACTTGGTTCACCCCGATCGAAACGCTTAATTATGTCTAGTTTTACGCCAAGTGTAACATCCTTACGAGCTCTTTCAGGGTTTTCCGATACCATAGAACTCATCTTGCAAACGGCTGCTCACAGGCACGTGTTTAAGCAATGCCAGCGAGAATGCTGTTCTGAATCCGGGGGAGAGTGGCTGCTCGGGGCGCGCGCTGCCTCTTATCGCGCGCTGCTTTTTTCGTAACAGTGAAAACACCTTCTGTTAGCGAAAACAGGTAACTAATGTAGGTCTTTCGTAACAGTGAGGTTTCGTAAAGCAACCGTTCGAAAAGCAGGGGACACCTGTAACTTATTTGGCACACTACTATCTACAACTTGAAATTTGTACACCTCGCATTCATCTGGTTGAGAATTTCTTAACCACCCCACTCCATACATCCCTGGCCATTACTCCCAGCACAGTAGTGCAGGTAACAGCATTTCCTCAGCCAACGTGAATTATTCATGTATAATTAAATAAGTAGTGCAACAAGAGAGCAAAAATAAAAGACAAAAAACACTCAGTTCATGGTTTCATTCAGAAATCTGATGGCAGAGGGGAAAAAGCTGTTCCTAAAACATTGAGTGTGTGTCTTCACACCTCTGTACCTCTTCCTTGATGGTAGCAATAAGAAAAGGGCATATCCTGGGTGACAGGGGTCCTTAATGACCGAAAATGACTTTTTGAGGTATCACCTTTTGAAGATGTTTATAAACTCGTACAAATATTACTGAAATATAAGTTGTATTAAAAATGGGATGTTATCTTTTGTGATCGTTAAGACTCTAATTGTCTAGAATGAAATCACTGAAAGTACACAAGTTTGCCTACTTTGCAAGTGTGTATAGTATCAATATTGAGTTAGAGAAAGCAGAATTGCAGGAAAGGAGATGAATTTTCACTTTCAGCATAATTGGATTTTTCCCAATGAGGTAAGGCAACAAGCTGAGGTTTTACCAATATATTTTTAAACATTGTAGTGTTAATTGCAGGAAAAATGTATTAACTGAGAAACAGTTAGTTTCACACCTCATCACAGCAGCCCATTTTGCACTTATAGACACAGTAGTACAGGACAGCACTCTGTTAACTGAGAAATTGAAAAGTATATTTGTGGCCACTTGTTTCAGTTTGAGCCAACAATAAAAATGGCAGTGATAAATTGAGTTTTTTTTTTACCCTGATGTCAATAAAACTGCTGCTAGCTCAGACTATGCTGCAGCATAGGTTTTGATATACAATAATAAAAAAAGTTGACCATTTCACCTAATTTTCTCTGGGCCAGATTATTAATAGTTTCACTAAAAACAACAGATGCGTCTTTTCAGTAGTTCTGCAAAGTAAGCAAGATCAAACTAGTATATTACTTAATCAGCATGACTAACAATCAGGAACATACAACTGCCAAAATAGCTCTTACTGTGGTGCTGGAATTATTGTTGCTGCTTGTTCTAAAAGCACTAATTTGGAAAACATTGTCTTTGCCTCTTACCCTGAATGTTAGACCCAAACCCTTCTGAACAGTCAACTTATTTAGGGAGGGTATATTCAAGGTACAGCCTTGCAGCTCAGGATATGATAATCTACTGAAAATGTACATTTTTTCCCCACCAGAACGGAAATAAAAGTATCAGATTTCACAGGTTTCAAGCAAATAAATCATAGGGAAAGGAAATTGATTAGACAAGCGTGCATACTTCGCAAGTAAAACTATCTTCATTTGCCCTGGAGTTGAAAAATCATTGACTTCACAAATAAAATGATATGACCAGAATTGAAATTACAAAAGGACATGATCAGCCACAGAGATCTTTATTTTCAGACAATCTGTGATACAATCCAGTGGCTATGAAGTGAAAAACATGCTCGATGGAAGGATAGCAGACAGGAAACAGGAACTCAAAAGAAAGGTGGATTCTCAGATTATCAAACATAAAAAAAAACTTACTTTTTGTTTACCTAAGATTATCCTGTCCTTTGCAATTCCAGCTTTGACTTCTTCATCTACCAAACCACCCAGTACGTGGCACATTAAGTCAATGGATTCCAAATGTTCATGGCTGTTAATGCTGATTTTGTACCTGTCAAACCATACATTTGATGGAGCTCCATTCATGGGCGTATATGGTCTGAAAAAGTGATTGAATATTTTCTTCCATCATTAGTCACATGCACAAAGCTATCTTAGACAAGTAAATCAACAAGTATCTTTTGAATATTGCATAGCTAAAGTAACAGTGGGATGCTTTAATTGTGTATACAGGGGGAATGAAATTACCACAAAAGCAGAGTGTCTTTGTTCATTATAACTTTTTTTAAAATGAGTTTTCGAACAGAACTAAACCATTTTGAGGGAAACTAAATATTTTTGTATGAAGAAGAAAAATTACCATACCACAAAATATTCGGGGCAGAGGGGTGGGAAAGTAAATTGAAAAGAGAGCAAAATAAACATAATCAGATAAAAAGGGAGGGAATAAGAGTCTGCAAAGGTCAGTACAGAGATAGAACAAAAATTATATCCTGCAATTTAATGTGAACTACATAGGATATCCACCAGAATCTTTGTACAGCTGTATAGTTAATGTCTTTTCTAACGATTCCCATTAAAAAAAATTGTAATTGTTAAATACAAGATTATTTGGTCATCATGGTGCAAAAATTGCAATTTTGAACACAGGAGCTGCACTTATAAACAAAATGTATACAATTCACTTTTAATTCTGGGGAACTTTTGGATAGTTAATTGCATTACTTTTAGATAGTTAAATAATACCTCATTGGTGCTGTTGGATAGATAACACGTATGTGTGGAAAAATCAAGTCGTGTTTCAATACATCTTTGATCCATGCTCTTACACCTGGCCCCGTATCACCTAAAAGTGAGAAAAGTTAACCACAGCATAGGAAGTTTTGCATTTTGAGGTAATGCCTAACAAAGAGGAAGGAGAAAAGTCACAAAAAATGACACATCAATGTCATCAGAGCTGTTCAATGAAAGCTTAAACACATTACAATATAACTACACTTGCTTGCTAAACAATTGGTGGAGGCGCTGATAGGTAACATGCTGGTAAATGCTGTGTTGCAATGTAGCATTTGAAAAGAAAATGATAGCTATTCTTCCTTGCAAATTAATTTTTATTTTGGTTTATCTGGGCAACATCATCGGAACTGCCATGCTCACATAAATGAAAATACAGTTGAGGAAGCAGGTCCCTAGAGAAGAAGGTTGCTACATGGACAGAAGTGAATGAACACATTCATTGGGAAAATGCATCAGGATCTGAGTAACTAAGTAACACATATAAACTTTAGTATGAGTTACTTGGAATACAACTGTCATAATAGAGAATATTGGAAAACTGTAATTACTTTTATTAGAATATGTTGTGAAAGGAATCTGTTTGATGTTACATAAAATTGTGTGGTTTTCATAATAGGAAAAGGCATCTTTCATCACCAAAAAGAATAAAGACAATTTTCTTTTGTGTAATGGCTAGTTCTGATAGGGAATGCTCCACAGGAAACAGCACGTGGGACACAATCACCATTAACATGATGAGCAAATAGTTACTTGAAATTTTAAAAGACGGTGGAGAAAGGGCGGGAATAAGTCTAACCTCTTGAAATTGCAGGGAAAAAATAAAATGGTGCCAAATTTAGCCCGGATCTGAACTGGGAAGGAACAAAAGGCTACTTAAATCTTTTGTGTCCTTCAATTTGTCCTTTATACCTTTTTTGCAACAGGTGCACATTTGGAGACGCCACAGATTTTTATGGCTTCTGCTTTGCTGTTGCTCTGTTCCAACCGCCCCAAGTATTTTAGAATTCAAGGAACCTTTTTGCCAAACATACTGAGTTACAGTGGATGTGAATTCTCACCTTTACAGATGATGTACTATACCAGGGAGAACTGGATGGGAGTCGGGTAAAATTAGATGAGGGGAGATGTGAGGACAAAAGGAAATTGGCAAAGGGCGAAAGTGACAGGAGAGGTGAGTAGGTGGCAGAGGAAAGGCTAACTATCTGCATACCTAACCGAAGAATAAATTGCTGCAGTCTAACCTGAGCCGTGAAGGAAAATGACAGATGCGGTATGTTTCTTAGTTTGAGCAACAACGCCCCTCTGCAACTGCATCGCCATGTCGAGAAACCGAACGCTTCCCGGAGATCAGTGACGTGAGCGTCTGACGTGGCGGCGGCGCATGCGCGGATCGCTACTACTCGGTGAGGCGGTACCGTGTTTTGTCTGGGTGCGGAATATTTGTAAGGGATTTTTGTGGCATTACATTTGCCCATAAAATTATATTCTCAATAACTAAAATCGTGTTAAATCAAACTTTGGCAGACTTTCTACTCAGGTGGGTAGATTACCGTACGCAGTTAGAGGAAAGAGGTCACATTGAAGAAATCGTGGCATGAATGCACAGAGGCACTAAAGGAAGGAGAGTATGGATTGTTTGGAGGGGTTCAGTTTAGAAAACCCGGATATGCTTCCAAGCAGAGCTTTCTAATAAATTCCAGGCATCTTTTAAACGATTGTCCCAGAATCCTTGCCAACATTCAAACTTCTCCAGCCGTGAGTTAGTAATCGTTTGTGGAGCCTTGCTATATATACATAATTTGTCTGCATTTTTTTTTGCATTATAACAATAATTATGTGTCAACTTCCATGGGAGTTGAGGTAGATTTTACTTAAATCGTTTTCTTAAACTAATTGCGAGAAGATAATAGTTCATATCTGTCAACAAAACAAAGTAGTTTTGTTGTTACACGTTAGTGAGCAACATACGTGAAATACTGGAGGAATTTAGCACGCCAGACAACTTCTCGAGAGTGAAATGAACAGTCAACGTTTTGGGAGGAGACCCTTATCAGAACTGGGTAATCGGTGCTGATGAAGGGCCTCGGGCTGAACACCGACAAAGGAAGCGCAAATATCAGCAATCTGGGGGGCACGGTATTTTTAAATAAATTGCTGAAACAAGTAATTAATTATTACATCAATAAGCACAAGTAGATTAGAGAGCTGAATGTTCGCGGATAAAATTATGTTTAACAGAATCCGAGTTTCAGCAAATTCATGGATTGATAAGCATATAAATGGTGAATAAAGCAACGACTTAATGTTGCCATTTCTGTTATGATTCCTCATCCTTTCCACAGAAACCATCCATCTACCTGCGGCATAAATATAAAAAAAATATGAATTGAGAGTATTGGAAAGCGTTCGGTTACTGATACATGCACTAGATTTATAAAAAAAATAGCAACTTTCATCTGTTTATTGATAATTGCATTCTGCATTTCTTGTCCAACAGTATATCACCCAAGGCAGATATAAAAGTTAGAACCCCGCAGTGATAGTTCCTTAGACTAATAACTACAGTAAAAGTTTAAAGTTCAAAAGTAAATTTATTATCAAATTACATATATGTCACCATGTACATCCCTGAGATTCATTTTCTTGTGGGCATACTTAAATCCATAATAGAATAATAAACATATTAGAATTAATAAAAGACCTCATCAACTTGTGCGTTCAACCACTGTGCAAAATATCAAACTCTGCAAATACAAAACTAAGGAAATAATAATTAATAAATAAATAAGCAATAAATACCAAGAACATGAGATGACGAATCCTTGAAAGTGAGCCAATAGGATATGGGAACATTTCAGTGATGGGGCAAGTTGTTATCTCCTTTGGTTCAAGAGCTTGATGGTTGATGGTTAATAACCATTTCTGAACCAGGTGGTGTGGGTCCTGAGGCTCCTGTATCTTCCTCCTGACGGTAGCAGCGAGAAGAGAGCATGTCCTGAGTGGTGAGGGTCCCTAATGATGAAAGCTGCTTTCCTGTAACAACGCCCCATTAGATGTTCACAATGGTGGGGGAGGGGGACTTCACCACGATGGACTGGACCGTATCCACAACTTTTAGAAGGGTTTTCTGTTCGAGGGCATTGGTGTTCCTATACCAGGCTGTGATACAGCCAGTTGATATGCTCTCCACCGTACATCTAGAGAAGTTTGTCAAAGTAAAATGAGGAAAAGTCATTGTCAAAGTTCCTGTAGAAAACGTTAATTTCCTTTTTAGTTTACACCCTAGGATTTGTCATTCCTTAAAACTTCACAGCTGTGCTCACTTAGCAAAATATTTAATGTATTTTACTCTCAACGTTTGATTGTTGGATTCAAAAACCTAAAAAAAGTCAGCTATACCAACATTGTAGCTGCCAAGTTTATTCGCAAAGAAAGAAATTGGCTCTATTCAGTGATACTTCAACTGGAAGAGATGAGATAAACTGATTAATATATTTGTATCTCCTTTTGACTATTTACTCCTGATAATTTACTTTTGGATTGATGCAAATGGGATTGTGTGAATCAATTTAGCCACTTTCAAAGATAGAAAAGCCTTAAGTAAGAGCCTCTAAAGTACACAGTTTATAATTAATAGTTGACTGCCAAGGTAAAATTGCTTATTTAGTGATTTATATTATTTTTATTAAACAAGACTAGAGTCAACTTATTCAATTGTGGTTCAGAATATCTGAAAGTTGCCAAACTACTTGGGTGTGAACATGTTACTGAACAAACTCTCTGGCTCAAACTTCTGAAGAGACTCCGAAGGATCTAGTTGGCTTTGTGGTAGGTCTTGGATGAACACATATTTGTTTGAAAAGATCATCTTGAAACAGTATATTTTGGCTTTCACAGCCTGCCAGTATGCAAAAATTGCAACAACAGAAATATAAAATTTGTTTGTAGAAAGCACTTACCCATGTTCTTCATACAAGAAGCACTTCATTTATATTATTATGCATTTTTTTCTGGAATACACTGTTTAAAATACTTTTCATTTTGTTGTTGCAGAATACTTCATTATTGTGGTAGCTTTAATGTGGGTTTACAAGCATGGTGTCATTTGTTTGGTGTCCAAATGTTTCTTTAACCTTAAGAGACTACGCAGACAAGAATCTCATTGTTTCCCTGTGTGTTGAAAATGATAAAGTAGGCAAAACCACATAAAATGATAATTATGATCTATTGGAGTGGGATAAAATAACCTAATAGACTATCACCTTGGTTTGACCTGGCAAAGGTTTATAAGATGAGAAATACTGTTTTTTTTTCACCACTTCAATAGCAATGAGTAAGGTTAGTAATTAAACATAGAAATGTATAATTTGATCCAACTGGTTGATGTTGGTAGTTTTCTGTCTGTAGAAGGAAATGTTCCATCGCCAGCACTGCTTCATTACGGTCCTCTCCTGTTCATTCAGTCAAAGGGGACTCATGACTTTTGCTCAGCTATTGATTATGGAAGGAAGACCCAAACCTTACAATCCTTTGAATTTTCTCCTGAAGTCTGTTGCAAGAAATCCGATTGTTTGAAGCCACATGCTTCTATCTCAGGGGTCCTCAACCTTTTTTATGCCGTGGACCCCAGGCTGGGAACCCCCGTTATAACTGCTCTTCCCATCCATTAATAAATTTAAACATAATTATCCCATACTCTCATAACCTATATCCTTCACACAAAGCTCCAATTACTTCTCTTTTTCTGTTCATTCTTCTTTATTCCAATGGAGCCTGATTACACTCAGCGAACTTTAACTGAGGTTGTTAACATTTTATGTGTATATTATTGCATCTAGATTTTTATATTCAATGGAGGCAAAAATGCACGTGATTTTTTGGGGTGTCTGTAATGCTCTTAAATATTCAAATGTGGCATTTTATGTGCAAATAGAGATGCATTTGAGAATTGAATTGAATTCTATATTTGGTCACACACCATGAGAAACAGCCAGGTACAGTATGAACAGACAGATGATTTCGTCTGATTAGAACATGGCACACTGCAAGAAATAAAAAAACGAAAATACTGGAAATACTGACCAGGATGCCTCTACGGAAAGAGTTAATGTTTCAAATCATCTACTTTTCTTTCTGCGGATGGTGCTTCACCAACCAAATATTTCTAACATTTTCTTTTTTTATTTCTGGTGTTTTATTTTTCAACTGCTGATAATAGCTTGTGAAATTCTTTGACAGCCGAACATGCATCCAGCAGCATGAAGTATCCAAGTTTAGCCTTGATCCCTCAGCAGTGTGCTTTAAATTAATCAGCTGTGGCAGTTGCAGCAAACTTCTGTTGAGATATATATATTTGAACTTGTAGAAGTCAATAAGGAATGATGTGGCAAGCGTTGAAAGGATTTTTGATAACTTCAAAACTACTCCCTTACATGGATGCATTGATGGGTAATGGATGTTAAGCATTATAGCATGGTAACACCTGCTAGAAATGAGAGACTGATGGGTGGAGAAGCATGGGGAAAGATGATCTACAGAATCCTGTATTTAGCAATGCTTGCAGAAGCAGTTCTCACACCTGAGTAGCAGTGAGCAATATAACTATATCATGGGAACAGAGTCACCACAATGAACTAAGGTGGAAACGCTGGGCAGCTTGGACTCTCAGCTGAACACCAATAATTAAGGAGTGTAACCTTTTCACATGTCTGGTGTATTTACAATGCTCGTGTACAAAGAGAAAGTCTATGGTTTGCTGAAACAATGGTTCTTCGGCTTTTACTGCTATGAAAAGGCTTTGAACTATTGTTCAGAGTGACTGAAATCTGTGATGATCTCCAACGTGTTACCCAACCTTGCCATCATGACAGAACTTTGCTACTTTCTATGTAGTAGTAACGAACTCTCCAATTTTCCACTCTAACAACAATTTCACACCTTATTTTCCTTCTACAATGATAATCATAGCAGTTGCTTGATCACAAAACAAAAATACAAGTCATCACAAAATATCTATCTGAAAGTGTGAAGTTATGGAAGCATGTAAAATTATGCCACTTTATATATAGCAGTGATTAATCACCTTGAATATTTCTTCAATGCCATGTTTCCTGACTCCTTTTCCTTTCTTTCTTATCTAAAATAGTACTACCCCACTGGCTGAAATTGTGGTTAGTCTTAGAGGTTAACTTTAAGTAATAAATTTTAAAATATTGATTAAAAGCACAAAGGAATACCAGAAATGCAGTAATAAAATTTTAAAACAAAGTAATTAAAATACATTCTGTCCTCTCCACAATTCAGAACATTAACACTCTCTATTAATCTCATGTTCTACCCTTTTAGAAGCTTTTCTAAATACAGCTTCAACAACAACTCTACTCCCCAAACTGGTAGCTTTTCATTGAATGGTGTGCATATTGGCTAGAGCTGGGATAATAATAGAGTTGGATTGTTGGACCTTAGGCTTCATTATGGAGTATACCTAGATACCAGGGCAACAGCTTTTGTTTCATCCTGAGGGGAACTTGATACTGGAGAAAGCAGTTGGCTGATTGGCTGGTGGGAAGAGAGGATCTGAAGAGCGGAAAGGAGATTGCATGATTTCAGAGGTAGATACAATATAAATTATAATGGCAGCAAGTAGGTAAACAGAAAAATATTTGCCCCAATTGTTTTCCTGTTTTTCTAGTTCTGATTAAAGGTCTTTAACCTGATATGTTAACTCTCGTTCCTTTTTCCATAGATGCTGCCTGACTTGCTGAGTGTTTCCAACATTTTCTCCCTTCATCTCTACACAAACACTGCTGACTATGAGCCAATTGGAAAAGCTCTCAGTTTGGTAAGTTCTATAAAGCAAGCCATCTACTGCTTCATTCAGGAACGGGCAACAAGATTTTCAGTAGCATGGTAGCATTTCACACTCTCACCCTAATGCTCCAGATAGTCTTGTTTTCCCACACATCCCAAAGTGCCAGGTAAATTGGTTAATGTAAGTTGTTTCTGGTGCAGGAGAAATGGGGAGTGGGGTGGAGATTGATAGACTTGATAGAATATAAGTGGGGGCAGTGAGAATGATGGAAATTGGCATGAATTCAGTCAGCCAAGAGGTCTCATTAAGACAAAAGAAAAATATAAAAAACAACATATTGTCAGCAGATCTGTACCTTCCTGCTTATAAGCATCTTAGTATTCCCTTAAAAAGCCTTCAAAATAGACAATGAAAGCCATTGAACATAGTGGACGGACAATATAGAAACTAATTTGATTATAGTAATGTAATAACCTTAATTTGAATTTATTCATCTGCCTATAACAGGAAATTCCTGGGCTAAGCTTACTGTTCATAGTTTCTAATGGAAGGATATCAGGAATTCAGAATCAAAGTGCCTAGTTGTTGTTTTATTTTTCATTACTATAGAGGCAGTAAGGATATAATGATGGTTCATGTCAGTATTGGAAATGGAGTTCATTGTCAGTTAACAGCTATTAATTGTCAGCTGAAACTTAACACAAATGGCAATGGCAAGCCTGGTACATCTCTTTTTCATACTAATTCAACATAATGTCACAGTAGGGTTTGATTGCTCCTTTGAAGTCCAATTTGAATCTGTTGAAGCTCAGTGAACATTGGAATCTAATACCCATCAGGGAAAGGAAATTTAAATCCTGCCAGTCTGGACTGTATTTAAGTGCAAATCACCAATGTAAAAGAACGATGTAACTCCACTTCCCCTCCTGGTTTTAATCTAACTCTGGAGGCTTAGGGAGCTGGTGAGTATCCACCTTCTAAATTCTTCACAGTCCTTCCATTTGCATTTGCTGTTGTTTGTAATAACACTTGTCATTTCCCTTTTCAAAAATGGTTAGAAAATATCTTTTAGTTTCTATTGTCCAGTGTATCAAACAATTAATTTTAATAGCCTGGTGGATGGCTTTTGAGTGCTGAAAACCCCTAAAATGGCATATTGATGCAGCAGCTCTAAGATAGAGCCAGCCCAGACAGCACGTAAAGGTTGCGGGTTTCAGAGGGATTGCAATTACAGACAATGCCGCTGGATGCAGGAGTCAGTGATTCCAAATATTGTTACAGCAGCAGTCACAAACAATATAATATCCCAGGAGCATTCCGAATATTGAATATTGAACAGTACAGCACAGGGCAGGCCATGTCTACACCAACCATGATGTCAGTCTAACTAATCCCACTTGCCTGATCCTGGTCTGATTCCCTCTATTCTCCTCCTGTCCATGTGTCTGTCTAAATACCTCTCAGACATTGCTATTGATCAATTTCTACTATTTCCACTGGCAGCATGTTCCAGGCATGGCTCTGTGTAAGGAAAAAGTGCCTCACAGTTCGCCTTGAATGTTTCCCTTTCTCGCCTGAAATCTATGTCATCTAGTATTTGAGATTTTCACTGTGAGAAAAGGATACTTACTTCATTAATTTATATAGTTCTAGCAGTTTTTCCCTCTGTCTAATCTAGACAACATCTTGGTGATCCTATGCCCGCTAGTATTTAACATTTCCACCCTGAGAAAAAGATTATATTTACCTCATAAATTTATATAGTTCTGTTAGTTTTCCCCTCGGTCTAATCTAGACAACATTCTGGCGATTCTCGTCTGCACAATCTCCAGTGATTCCAGATCCTTCCTACAGTGTGGTGACCAGAACTGCACACAGTGTTCCAAATGTGACCTGAACAAAATTTCATGCCCCAAATGACAAAGGCAAGCATGCTGTACACCTTTATTGTTTACCGTATCTCGTTGTGTTGCTACTACAGGGAGTTAATGAGTTGCACCCCAAGATCACTTTGTACATCAATGCTCCTAAGGGTCTTGCCGTTTACTGTATGCTTTCCTTGCACACTTGAACTTTCGAAATGCAACACCTCAACTAATCTTGTCCAGCTGAACTCCATGTACTCCACCTGCTATTTCTCTACCCACATTTCCAACTTATCTTTCTGTGTACTTTGGCAACATCCTGAGCCAATAGGCTGGTCCTGGACTTATTTCCTGGCATAATTTACATATTACTATTTAATTATTTATGGTGCAACTGTGACAAAAACCAGTTTCCCTCGGGATCAATAAAGTATGACTATGACAATGACATTCCTTATTAATCATACTGTGCCTCCACTAATATTTGTGTCATCTGCAAATTTGCTGGTCAGACCAATTACATTTTCATGCAAATAATTTACCTGTATACTGCATATTACAATGAACAAAGGTCCTAGCACTAATGATTGGTGACCACCTCTGGTCACAGATGTCCAGTCAGAGAAACATCCTTCCATCACTACCCTCCATCTCCAATGTCCAATCTAATTTTGGATCCAATTTACCAACACACTGTGGTTCATATGTGACTTGATTTGCTGGACCAGTCTACCATGTCAAATGCTTTGCTAAACTCCATGTCAGCAACAACACTGTCCTGCTCTCCTCAATCACCCTTGTCACTCCCTCAAAATCAAATTTGTGAGACAGGAACCCCTGCACACAGACTTGCTGGCGTTCTCTGATAAGGCTATGCTTTTCCAAATGTAAGTAAATCCTGTTTCTAAAAATCTTCTTCAGTAATATCCCTACCAGTGATATAAGGTTCACTAACTGTAGTTAATGATCTTGAAGACTTTTTAATACACTTCTTGTCCTGTGTATTCATAAATGCATAAATGCATAAATGTGAAATGCATGAATTCATGACCAGGCTGAAAACTCAGGCGCACATAAAATAGAAGTGATTTGAACAACAAATGGAAAGTGATGTGATAATTCCACTGCTATTATTTTAACTCAGCTTCTGCCTAGTTTTGCTAGTTTGGGGGAGTTAAGAACTTGCTACAGTTTGTATTGCATAAAGTGAGACTCAGTTGCAGCACAATTTTGAACTGCGCACCTTGTTTTAGATGTTTATGTTACTTGCCAAGGAAGAATGTGCACATGGTTTTACTGTAATCTTTCTGATAGGCAGATGTCCAATATTATTAACTGAAGGAGCACAGATAGTTTCTTAGGGTGACTGATTCAGTGGAATGTCTGTGTCTCTGACTAAGTGCCAGCAATGTTTTTTTTTTACTTTATTGGAGATATCATTCAGGATCACTTTTAATGGTAAGCAATGCAATTTAAATATTTTATTGGTGTTTGATGAAAAGCAGTTGAGCTTTCTCAGACAAATGGAATTAGAATAAAAAGGTTCTACATAGTACATACTGATAAGTACAGCAAAAGGCTGGAAAATGGATGCAAACTACAGCAGTGCCAGGATTAACATGACACTACACCCACTTGGGTCATGCTGCAAAATGTTAAAAATAAGTTTATTCCATTTTTGGAATTGCAATCCCCATTTTCCTCTTGCCCCCTTTGGGAGAGAAGGCATGGGGATCACAAATTCCTCTGCTTCTTCCAGGGCTTTTAGTACATTGCCATGCTTTCCTATGAGATCAGAGCACACAATACACAAAAAGAACAGTGCAAGGATAAATCAATTTTATTCACACAATCATTTGACAACTGAAGCTATCTATTATGAACTACTTTGCTGGCTAGTACATTGGAGTCCTGATCTGTGTTGGTATTTCCACTTTTTGAAATCCAGAATTTATTGGAAAATTAAAGAGAAAGTTAACATAGGCCAATTTTGTCTTGAAGTTAGGGCATAGCATATTGTTTAATAGGAATTTTGGGCAAGATGGCACCAGTACCTCATAGCAACATCTTGTAGACAGCTTACAAAACTACTGGATTCTTTCCTTCTTCTAGATATTCATCTTCTTCCTCTTCTGAACTGAGATCATTTGCAGCTTGTAATTTCCCTTTTAAAGATGCATTTTTTGGCTGTCTGAATGATCTGGCACTTCTGCAATTTCTTACAGGATTCAGTATGGAGTGCAACTACGGCCATCCCTTGGAGTGACTATGTTGACTCCTAATGATGGAATGCAAACCCATGGTCAGCACCATTACTCCACACTGAATGATGCACCGAGCAACACTAAAATGGACGAGGACAAGAGCGGAAAAGGGACGTGTGTTCAGTGCCGCCTGCCTGCATTTGACTGGTCTCTCTTTTACTGTTTCCAGCAGAAAATGCAGGAGTCTTGGATCCCACGCGTGCTGCAATGTTCGATTGCTTCGGCAGCTCTTGGATGTGGATTCACTTTCAGCTGTGGTTAGATGTTTAATGTCCTCAGCACTGAACGGGCTTTAATAGTTGTTCAATTTTATCGAGACACTTTGGCACAGAATTGGATCTGCAGCTATGGTTTGCAGCCATTGACACAGTGCTGAACTGAGTGATTCGGTGGCCGTATTCGTGGCCGTTGGGCCCTGGACCAGCTTCACTTACCTTGGCAGCTCGTGGATGTGGACTCTTTTTTGGGGATTCCATGGTTTGACATTTAATATTCTGTGTTATTTGTTTGCTTTATGTTGTTTGCATGATTTGTTCTGTTTTTTGCACATTTGTGTGGGTTTTTTCTTTAAACGGGTTCTTTGGTGTTTCTTCGTTTTATGACTGCCTGCAAGAAGAAGAATCTCAAGGTTGTATACTGCACACATACTTTAATAATGTATTTAGGACTTGATAAATTTATTCTTTGAGCCTGTCCTTGAGTGCTATTACATCTGATGACTGGATGCCACATTATACAAATCTTTACTGGGTAAATACCACTTTCAGGTTTGGACAACTCCATGCAGAGTGCTTACTCTCTATATATTGTCATTTTGCAATTCATCCAAGGAACAATGCTAGATAAGGTTTGCTGATGAGCCAGAAGTTATCCACTGGCCTCAAAGTCCCAGCTTTGATTCTGCCACCCAGGTTCTCATCCTGCTGGAATCGCATCCATTCTGGTTCTGGATGTGGCTTCTCAAGGCCCATAATCTGACTGGACCACTTCATTTTATGAGAGGTATGAGGCTTCTTGCCTAGCTCCTACTAGTTAATGTTAATGAATTATGTCAGAAATGAGTAAAACTTGCTTGCAGCAGCTTCACAGACACATAGGTACCGACAAATTATCCAAGACAGTGAAGAGAGAGCAAAAAAGTTAATCAGAGACAAGTCCATGGTTGTACAAGAAGTGTGTCGTTGTGTTCCATTGCTGAGTAGGGTTCAAGTTGTGCAGATTGGCTCAAGAACTTGTTAGTTGTAGGAAGGTAGCTGTTCCCGAGCCTGGTGGTGTAGGACTTCAAATGCTTTGACTCTCAAATGGGCTGGTACAACTGCAGATTTTCTCTTGTTGGCACCCCTCAGGGTTATTCAGTAACTGGCTGATTGATTAGCCATTCAAAGCTGCACTGTGGAAAATTGTACCCCTTAATACATACATTTTGCAGACAGAGAAAGCAAATAATGTCAAGTAGGGGATCTGTAATATACCCAGTAAAATTCTCCTTAAAGGAAAATTAAATAGATTGCATAATGAGTAATTTACTACCCATTTTCTCCCTACTAAAACTATATTTTACTACCTTTGTTTTCCAAATGTTTTTCTGTGGTGACAACTTAAAGGTTAATTCACATCATTCTTGAAAATACTTTGCTATTTTATATTTTTAATCGCTTAATTTTTATGGATCTGATTAATGGCTCTTATGCGGAACAAACTGATGTTAGTTCAGCATAATGTATGTGTTTTTCCTTCAACATCCTCAGGGACACATAACTTGAACTAAGAAAAAGGAACTGTATTTGCAATCATGCATTACACTATTTGTAAATGACATAAGTGTATGTGTATTGGAATGGCTTCCTCTTAGCAGGAATGCTGGTCGTAATTTGCTAAACTGAAAAGGTATGGCTGACAGAATTCCAGTGGTCTTTAGAGAACAAGATTATAGATAGTGTCAAACATGGTTCTGTTTAAAATTACAAAATTGGTTTACAGCCTGTGGTTAACCACCCACGGTATACAGCATGCAGCATATAATGTTTTGTGACAGAACTAAAGTGGTTGTCATGTCTTCCAAGAAGTTTTGCAAGACAACTTTATTCTTCTGTTTAAAAATCATTTTCAAGAACAATTTTATGCATATTTTTCAGAAACACATTACTACAAGCTCTAAACCTGTGAGGACTATTTTCATCATATCCTGGGCTAAATGTTTGTGATTGCAACACCTTTTTGCTAAAAGGATATAGCATAAGTGTTAGTTCTACTGAGTTAGTTGAACAAAATGTCTCACTTCAGCGTTCTCAGAAACAAAGTATTAAATAAAGTTAGCAGTTTATTGTGATAATGGGTCTTCAATTGAAGCTGCAGTCACGGTACAATAATGTTACAACATGGATGGCTTATTCTTTTCAGGTACATTAACCCACCAACCTTAAAAAGCAGTTGCATTTAACAAGACCCTAACAGACCAAAAGGAAAATGGATGCAGGTAAACAGTAATGGGGCTATAGGAGGGGGTTGGGGGTTTGGGTTTGATGTTTAATTGACTTTTCAGCATGGGTGATCTGTTAGCTTTTGTGTGAGGGGTTTGGGGTTTAATGTTCTAGCTGCCATTTTCAGTGTGGGTGATTTGTTAGGTTTTTGTGCAAAGGAGGAGGTGGGGGGTTTGGGGCTTGCGAGTTTTGTTTCTTCTTCTTCTTCGTGCGGGGGCGGGGGTGTTGATGTCTTTTCTTTCAACAATTCCCATAGTGTTTCTGTATTTTATGGCTATCTGGAGAAGACGAATATCGGAGTTGTAATGTGTATGCATACTTTGACAATAAAATGAATCTTTGAACCTTTGAACTGAGGAACAACACTGATGGGCACAGGTCTAAAACCATGTAATAAAGTACAGTAATGGTAGTGCTGGATTGTCACCATAATACTGCTGACAGTACTAGTGGGTATTGGTCTTTCACTGTAAATTCAGATTATAAGGAGCTGGTGCAAGCACAATGCGATGTAGAATTCCTTCAGTTATCACCACTGCATGTTATCTCTCCCACAATTTACATTTGATGGAGGTGAACAAATCTATGTGAACTTATCTGATGCCATGAAGTGTGGTGGTAATGAACATAGATGGGGTAGAAATATTGCTAAAGAAGTAGAGAAGATGCTATCTGTAAGAAAGTTCAAAATATGTCTCTGGTTAAAATGTAATAGATTTTGTAACATAGGATGGACTTGGACTTGTCAAATGCAATTTATGATGATGTGATTTCATGAGATCATTTATGTATAATTTAGCCAACTCTATTCAAAGCATTTCTTCCCCCATGGCACCCAGCAAACCACAAGGGTAAGCTAGCTAGAAACATACCCAGTACTCCATAATGAGTGATACCAAAGACTGTTCTTCGCTCCTTCAGTCTACCTTTTCTCTGCAGATGACCATTAAATAAACACAATCTCAAACTGTAAGCCATTTACAACATTCTGTTTGAATCACCATTTCAACAATCCCTCAGTATAGAATAGGTTTATCACTTACAGTTTAGCATTCAACACCATGATCCCCTCAAGGCTTGACAAGAAGCTTGAAAACTGCAGCCTTCCCCCTGCCTTGTGCAGCTGGATCCAGAACTTCTTGTCAGATCATCAGCAGGTGGTAAGAGTGGGCTCCCTCACCTCTGCCCTCTCTGACCCTCAACACAGTTGCCCCTCAAGGCTGTGTCCTAAGCCCCCTCCTTTACTTTCTATATACCCATGACTGTGTTGCTATCCACAGCACCAATCTGCTAATTAAATTTGATGACGATATTACATTGATTGGCCTTATCTCAAATAATAAACGAGGCAACCTACAGAGAAGTCATCACCCTGACACAGTGGTGTCAAGAAAACGACCTCTTCCTCAATGTCGCAAAAACAGAGGAGCTGGTTGTGGACTACAGGATGAATGGAGACAGGCTAACCCCTATTGACATCAATGGATCTGGGATTGAGACGCTCAACAGCTTTAAGTTCCTCAGCATACACATCACCAAGGATCTCACGTGGTCTATATATACCGGCTGTGTGGTTAAAAAAAAAAAGCACAACAGTGCCTCTTTCACCTCAGACAGTTGAAGAAGTTTGGCGTTAGTCCCCAAATCCTAAGGACTTTCTACAGGGGCACAATTGAGAGCAACTTCACTGGCTGCATCACTGCCTGTTATGGGAACTATCCCTCAATCACAGGACTCTGCAGAGAGTGGTGCAGACAGCCCAGCACAACTGTAGATGTGAACTTCCCACTATTCAAGACATTTACAGAGACAGGTGCCTAAAAAGGGCCCAAAGGATCACTAGGGAAAGAATCACCCCAACTACAAACTATTCCAGCTGCTAACATCTGGGAAACAGTACTGCAGCATAATAAAAGCCAGGACCAACAGGCCCCAGGGTGGCTTCTTCCACCAGGCCATCAGGCTGATTAATTCACGCTGAAACAATTGTATTTCTATGTTATATTGACTGTCCTGTTGGACATACTATTTATTACAAATTCCTATAAATTGCACATTCATTGTTTGGAGAAGTAACGTTAAGATTTTTAGTGCTCATGTATGTGAAGGATGTAAAATAAAGTCAATTCAATCCACTTTGAAGGTAGCTCCTGCATATAATGCAGTGTCCCCTAAAATATTTGAACTTATGCCTAAGAAAATGAAAAAGGCAGTTTCACAAAATAACAACCAAGTTAATTACACTGCCACAATTTTCAGATTCTTGCACTATTTAGAACACATGAACGTGAATCACTCATGTGAGCAAATTTTTCTTCCCAGGTATTGCTGAATATGTATCTTGCTTCGCACCAACTAGTTATACTTTGAAAGGTATGGAGATCGTAATGGTATCTATTGCTTCGTGGGGTGATTACTGAAATATATATGTCTCTCATCATGGGAAGAGGAAACAGCAAATCAGGAAGCCATTCATTTCCTTGATCCTGTTCCATCATTTAGAGCATCATTGACTTGACACCTATCTTCATATATCCATCTTGCCTCATCCCTCTTAAAACTTTTGGTAGAAAATAGCCATCTGTTTTCAGCAAATTTTTAATTGCTATGTGAAGAAGAGTTTCCCAAACCTCTAGCACTCTTTCTGTGTTCAATGATGAATCACTTAATTCTTTTCTTATTACTTTTTAGTTCTTGACTCACCAATCAGTGGGAGATAGCTTCTCTCTTACTTCGCTCTCTGTTCCATTGGTAACCAACACTTCAATAAAATTGCCCCTTAGTCTTCAAAATTCCTGGGGGTATAAGCTTAATTTGTGTAGTCTTTGCTTGTAATTTTAACGCTGAGAGTCCTTGGATTCTAATAAGTGAAGCTTCACTCACTCCAAGGTCAGGATATTTTTCCACAAATTGCACATAGCACTTCAGGCGTAATCTAACCTGATCTTTGATTGTTTGCAGCATAAACTTTATTCACCTTTACCAAAATGCTGTGGCTACTGGAGTAGATGAAAGGCTGAATATCCAGCAGAAAATATCTCACTTTCTGAATTCTCAGCTTAGAAGACACAAATCAAAAGTGTGATGGAATCCTATTTGCTTACCTGGATAAGTGCAGCTCTAATAATGCTCAAGAAGCTTATTACTATTAAGAATTGAGCATGTTTGACTGGTGTCTCATTCTTCAATCTAACAATTTAATTCTCTGCCAATTTGTAAGTTGCATAAGGCTACTCTGACAACACCTCCTAAACTCATGGCATATAGCACCAAGAAGAGGGAGGGTAGGAAGTACGTAGGAACACCATCATGTACATCTTTCATTCCATTGCTTCCTGACTTGGAAAGACTATTTCTACATTGTCATTGGGTTCTAATTTAAATTATGTACCTTTATTATAAAGGTCAGCATTCTGTTAGCCATTTTGATTTATGTACTTTCACCATAAGCCAGCCCTCATCAAAGGATTGGAGGTGGAGAGGATCAGCAACTTTAAATTCATCGGTGTTCTTATTTTGGAGTACCTGTGCTGGGTCCAGCATGTAAGTGCCGTTACAAAGAAAACATGGCCGCGCCTCTACTTTCTTAGACATTTGTGAAGATTCGCCATGTCATCTAAATCTTCAACAAACTTACACAGATGTCCGGTGGAGAGTATATTGACTGGCTGCATCACGGCCTTGTATAGAAACGCCGATGTCCTTGAATGGAAAAGCCTACAAAAAGTAATGAGGCTTGGGACAGACTTTAACTTTAACAAAAAGTAATGGATATAGCCCAGTCTATCACAGGTAAAGCCCTCCCCACCATTGAGCACACCAGCATGGAGTGCTGTCACAGGAAAGCAGCATCCATCATCAAGGCCCCCATCATCCAATCATGCTCTCTTCTCAGTTCTGCCATCAGGAAGAGATTATAGAAGCCTCAGGACCCAACAGCACCAGGTTCAGGTTACCCCTCAGCCATTAGATTCTTGAACCAGAGAGGAAAACTTCACTCGCCCCAACACTGAACTGTTCCACACATCCTATGAACTCACTTTCAAGAACTCTTCTAATATTTGTATATCTGTGCACTTGTAATGCTACTGTGAGATTGTAATTTCCTTTGGGATCAATACAAGTATGTATCTAGCTATCTATCTCATGTTCTTGACATTTATTTCTTATTTACTTATTATTTGTATTTTTTTCTCTCGTTTTGTAGGTGTAGTTCTTTGCAATATTTGGTTGTCTGTCCTATTGGGGGCGGGAGTCTTCCACTGATTCTAGTGTGATTATATTTGCTGTGAATTCCCACATGAAAACGAATCTCTGGATTATATATGGTTCTTTCATTGCTTCTAGCTTGTCATCATTTAGGGAACATTTCCATCTATCCACTTTGGGTTAAAAAGCATGACTTCATATTTCCTACATTGAATTTGATATGTCACAATTTTATGTAACCTTTACCTGCTGAGTTATTTCAGCATTTTGAAAGGAAGCTCTCCAAGTACGCAGGACTGGTCAGCAACTGTCAGCAGGCTGGATGGAGAGCGAGGTGTCTC
Organism: Mobula hypostoma; assembly: GCF_963921235.1. Lineage (NCBI taxonomy): Eukaryota > Metazoa > Chordata > Chondrichthyes > Myliobatiformes > Myliobatidae > Mobula > Mobula hypostoma. Next base: position 43,340,421 of record NC_086104.1, read on the forward strand.
CCAGTGGAGGTTGGTTGTAGGGGATTCGTAGCATGTTCTTTAGTTAGAGCCTTCAGCATTTTGGGCATCGAGGGAGAGAGGAAGAGGAGAGCCATCTGCAGTACCACCGATGTGGCGGAGAGGGCCTCAAGGTGGCTGTGGCTCAAAAGAGGGGAGCCTTGGAGTGATAAGTAGCTAGCCATCTGGACACAAGCTGGGGTCTGATCAGCCCCGGCTGGGTCACCTGGAGGAGGTAGTATGATGTTGAAAGAACTGAAACACCCGATGATTCCAGGAACATCACTGAGGATGTGTTCAGAAGCATCAGTAGATGTATGTACACAGCTGTGTGTATTGCCTAATGTTGTTGAAGAAAGTGCAAAAATGGGTCTATCTGTCAATTGTAAAAAGACAGAATGTATGGTGATATCCAAGAAGAAGGAGAATCCTATCTGCAGGCTGAGAATAAACAGGGAAGATGTAAAACAAGTACAGAACTTTTGCTACTTAGGAAGCTGGGTGATATCACATGGCAGATGTGACATGGACATCAAAAGAAGAATAGGGATGGCAAAAGACACCTTTACGAGAATGAGGAGTACACTGACTAACACTAAACTAGGCATGACAACCCGCCTCAGAGTACTGAAATGTTACGTTTAGCCAGTTACGTTATATGGCTCAGAATGTCGGACAATATCTAGTAATATGAGGAAACAAATTGAAGCAGCAGAGATGTGGTTTTTGAGGAGGATGCAAAGAATATCATGGACAAAACGAATATCTAAGGAGGATGTCATGAACAGAACAAACACAAAAAGAGAAATAATTATTAGATCATGAAAAGGCAACGTAATTTCACTGGACATGTGATTAGGAAAGAGGAGTTAGAATGCACGTTGATTATGGGAAAGATTGAAGGGAAGAAAGCAAGAGCAAGACAAAGACAAATGATAATGGAGACAGCAGCCAGAGAACTGGAAATGAATACGATCCACTTGACCCGAAACAGGAGTGTGTGGGTCATGGCAGTCAAAGCTCAAACTAGGCACGACACTTGATTATGATTGGCTAATTGTTTATTCTATTGATATCATTAAGAAACTGGTGTACTTTTCTATTCTTTCACTCACATGATTAACAGATACAGGTGGGTTCTAGACTATTCTAGTAATTTGATCTTGCACTAAGATACCAAATAAGAAACCCACAAACTTATCTCTCAACAGTGAGTGCTCACCCACATTCACCGAATGTGCTTGCCACATAATGGCATAACTCACTATAGCTCATGCACCGGGTGACAAGACACAGAGAGGCTTAGAAATGGCACCAGAAATCTGGGTGGAAGAGGCTTGGAAATGGAGGAATGCTATGTCACTATTTGAGGAAGGAGTTAATCTCACTGAGCTGTACCTCCTACCCATCTTTGCAGTTGCAGCCTTTGCTGCCTTACTCAGGCTCATCGCCCCTCCCTACATAGTATGCATCCCCCGGGAGCTCTTATTCTTTTATCACTGCAGCACTCTGGAAATTCCCTGAGTATTTGTCGGTACTGCATTGGTGACTTCTTGAGAGATGTTCCAGGTAGACTCTGATGTGTTCCAAAAGTCATCTTCAAAACTTCAATTCAAATAAATAATGATTATGGTGTCACTTTTAAGTAGTAGTCAAAATCCTCTGCCACTACTAGTTTATTTCCCTATAAGTGTCTGTCATCTGGAGAGGATATTTTCATCCTTTGGCTACTATATGATGATTAGCCTTTTAAATGAGCAATTTTAATATCCTAATGATCCTCCAGGGTGATAGTTTCCTGATGCACTCATAAATTCATTTAACAAGATAGTGTCTTGTCTTAACATAAAGATGCTTCATCATTAGATCCCATCTTGTCCACTGCAAAACTCTTTGGCACGTGAAATGTCCAGAGAAAACATTTAGTGAAACTAAATGAAATGCCGAAATTTCACACCAGCTCTTTCAACGTCTAATAAGTGATCTATATTTTCAAAGAAGTCAAGTCAAAGATTACTATTATTAAGTAAATATTGTTAATATTATAAAGAATCATTTTAATTAAAGTAATAAGATAGTGAAACATATAAACCATTCAAATTAATAAATACTGTACTGCATGAGTTTCACATGTGCTCTGTTGGACATTATACTTCAATTGACTTTTAAAAATTAACAGATTAATACTCTAGTGATTTGTGATGAGCTCCTGATTAAGAAATCTTTGGATATTGCTTGTTTTATTGTGGTTGTATAAATTAGAATTGAAGACTGATTATAATGAAAATAGAGGATAATATTGAGGATATTGCAACAATAAATCTGTAGTGGAAATAACATTTAGTCCTGGAATAACAAGAGAAGATGCAAACATAGCTCTAAGTGTTTTAACAGGGAGGTTGGAAAAACATAAAGGGAAATAAAAGTTATGACATAGAGAGAGGAAAATTGGCAAATATTTGAAAAGTTAAAGGCATTAAAACTCAAACCAGAACGATAGTGTTGAGATAATGCACCAATTGAACAGTGTACTGGAATGTTCAGATATTTTCACAACTATTTTTCCCTAGAAATTGCTGGCAGCAATCCCAGTCAAATGACTGCGTAGGTGGATTAAATTCACGGAGAAAATAGAGGTCAATCAAATCTACTAAAAATGAAAGAAACAATTGAAATTCATTACAGCTTCACAAGTAATTAACTCAAAAACAATTAAACAAGTTTAAACGCATGAAATTAATTCAAAAAATGTAAACTATCAAAGCTCCAGTGAACAAAATGTACCCACTATTGTTTTGTCAGGCTTATGGTAAATGCTAGGGATTGTTGGAAGTGTACACTTTAGTGTGTGACGCCATAAAGTATGTAGCAGTGGAACACAGTTGGGAAAATAGCAAACAAGCAATTCTAGAATCCTGCTTTGGACATCCTGAACTTCTTAGCATGTGTGGACAAATGACAAAGAGAATTGTTGCCATTTCCCAAAATGTTTCAGCGTTCTGTGATATCCTTGGTCTTCACTGGTGATGTTATACTGAATAGCACAACAGGCTCCATTGTAGATTCTACTTGTCAGTTTATCACTGGAAGCAGTGTACAGGATTTTAACAAAAAGCTCCAGCACAAACTGATTTGAATGTGTAAAGCTTAACAGTTAATGTCTGTTCATTCAGGTTACAAATTATTACAGCAACACATGAAACTCAGCTGGATAGGCAGCATCTATGGACGGAACTGGACGGTCAACATTTCAGATTGAGACTCCTCATCTAAATTGGGTCCGTTGTCTATTTCCTTCCACAAATACTTCCAGACCTGCTGAGTCCCTCCAGCTTTGTGTGTTGCTCCAAATTCCACCATCTGCAGTTTCTTGTGTCCACAAATTATTACATCCATTTTTAAAATGTTTAATTTTACATTGTGCAGAACAAGTTGTGGTCTAAGTTCTTATCACTTTCTGCTACTACCAGAGATTTCTAATCCTATTGCCATATTAAACAGAAAATGCTAGAAATACTCAATGGGTCAGGTCACATCTGTTGAAAGAGAAACAGAGTCTACGTTTCAGGTCAGAGACACTTCATCAGAACTTAAAGGCAACAAAAAAGTTTGTAACACTGCGGGAAGGGTGTGGGGGGTGTCAATTGAATTGACTAGTGATAAATAATAGATCATTTTGTCAGTGAATGGGAGTAATTATGGAGTGAGAACAGACAAAAAATTGTGCAAAAGAGTGTGGGAGTTACAAAATGCAAAGCATGAGTCTGGAAGGTTGGGCTGGGTGTATCCACCACTCAGAGAGAAAAGGAAAAGGAAAAATAAAACATCGAGGTAATACAATGGGTGGATGATTGATACAGAGTGAGAAATCAAGTTTCTTGCAGTTACCTAGAACATAGAACAGTACAGCACTGGACAAGCCATTTGACCCATGATGTTCTGCTAGTCTTGATGTCAATTTATGCTAAATGTCCTCTTCCTGTGCATCATCCATATTGCTCCATTCCCTTCATGGGTCTACCCAACAGACTCGTAAGTTCCACCAAACTGCCTAATTCCACAATTACCCCGGTAACCTATTTTAGGAACCTATCACCAGCTGCATAAAAGTATACTTGCCCCTCACAACACCTTTAAACTTTCTCCCTCTAACCTCAAACCATGGCTTGAGGGGAAATCAATGCCTCTTATAATTAAAAAAAACATATATAAAGTCTCCCCTTAGCCTCTGATGTGCTAGGGAGAACAACCCAAGCTTGTCCAATCTTTCCTTGTAGCTCATATCCTCTAATCCTGGAAGCATCCTGGTAAACCTCTCCTACATCCTTTCCACTGTCCCCACATCCTTCCTATAATGGGGAGACCAAAAATGCTGCCATCTGTCTAGTTTTATATTGCTGCAACATGACTTCCTTACACTTATATTCAGCACTCACTACCAATGAAGGCAAGCATGCCATACATCTTTTTTATCACCTAATCCACTTGGTTAGGCACTTTCCGTGAACAATGGATCTGGAACCCAAGATCCCTCTATACCTCAATGCTATTAAGGGGTCTATTATTAACTGTATACTTTCTCCATTCATTTAACCTCATAATGTCCAGCACCTCACATGTCTTCATTGAACTTCATCTGTCACTTCCCTGCCCATATCTGTAACTGTTCTATATCCCACTGGATCCTATGATAGTCCTATTCACTGTCCACAACTTCGCCAATCTTGGTGTCATTCACAAATTCACTAATCCACCCATCTACATTTCAATTCATATCATTGATATACACATAGTGGCCACTTTATTAGGTACCTCTGCATCTAATAAAATGGCCACTGAGTGTATGTTCATGGTCTTCTGCTGCCGTAGCCCATCCACTTAAAGGTACACTGTGTTGTGGGTTCAGAGATGTTCTTCTGCAGATCACTGTTGAAACACATAGTTACTTGAGTTACTGTTGTTTTCCTGTCAGCTTGAACCAGTCTGGTCATTCTCCTCTGACCTCTCTTATTAACAAGGCATTTTTTCCCACAGAACTGCCAGTCTCTGGATGTTGTTTTTTTGCATATCCTCCAAAACCAAATGATCAGAAAATCTATTTTCACATAAATCATCAAATATATCCCAATTTGCCTTTTTAAAATTCTACCTGGGGATATGAGAACCTTTTCTCTGATGCACTTTTATTCCCATTGTACAGGTAAGAGGGAAATGACCACCCTCCACTGTTGTATCATTATACACTTACCAGTTACACACACTTGCAAAGTGTATCCTCAGATGCCAGCGTAAGGTCTATAGCAGAAACAGTGTTGTTAATTAGATTTGTCCTTGTACTCCTACCATCATTCAAACACACCAAAAACTTTTCTTCATATTTGTGTTACTGCAACCTCACACCAATGAGCATTAAAATCCCCACACCATATAGCCTAATTTTACCCATTTCCACCCACTTTCCAATATATCAACTGTTAACCTTTCTCAAGGGTTATAAAAATTATCTGTATTTTACTATTCCTTCCCCAAATTTCAACCACAATTGACTCATAAACAACCCCAATCTCCAAAACTCTGTGTGCTATCCCATTTTTAATGAAGGTAGTCTCTCCTCCTCCATCACCCATTTTCTAATCGTGTTTTATATTAATATAACTCTGTATCTTAAAACTTAGACAAGATTTCAGCCAGGATTCGTATACACACATAACATCAGGTTTATTTGGTAAATCTTCAATACATTTCTTAAACTCTTGACCATTAGCTAACAGGCTTTTAGCCATCAATTGTAATATTAGAAAAAAACATTAACAACCCTCTTTTGAAGTTTGAACATTATTTACTCCTCCTTGTAAGACATCATTCATAACCTCTACAGTTAAATCTTTTACCTCCGGATGTTCTTCTGCAGCTTTTAATATAATTTTAATTTTTCTGTCCCACTTTTAGTTTATGCTGTGCAATTTACCACAATGCCATGAAAGTGACAAACTTCAGTTTGTCAACAATCATTGAATCCTTTCTTGTATAATTATGCACTTCACTCACACGTTAGAATATCTGTAGTCCAGGTATTAATAGGTCTTATTGACACTGCCTCCTGTACTTCCTGTGGAACCTCTGCATATGACATGCACATTTCCACCTGAACAGGCTGCAGCTTACTTATATAAAGGACACCCTGCATAAGCAGAGCTATGTTCTCCTCCACTGTTGTTACAGTTTAGCCTATCACCTTTTTCACAATTGCCGTAATTATGTTCTGCAACACATCCACCACATCACATTTTATCCTTACACACAGCTGCTACATTACCAGACTTCTGGCATTGAAAACATATCAGAATGGGATGACACATAGACTCAAACCATATAACTCATAACCTGAATTAACCCTATCTGGCAACTTATTTTCTATCAAATTTAACCAACACCAATAAGCTAACTCGACCATGAAACCCTTCTAAAAGTTTAGCATTCACAACTACTCCACAACTAAATTATTTTTAACTTGGTCTATAGGTACAACTAGAGGCACTCCAGAGATTACTCCCCAAAGCCACTGTCATTCTATCTAATATCTTGGTGTTACCTTTCTTCCTCCCACAGCTTTTAATCCCAAAGCTTTCTCACACTGCTCACCATCTTTACAAAATACTACGAGTGCACTAGCTATAAAGGTGTTGCACCCATAATATCTCCTATTGCTTTTTGCAATCCTTAGTCTGATTGGAAAAATCAGAAATCAGAAACAGGTCCGTATTCAAAACTCAACAAAACCATAAACTCTTCCATCCTTCGTTAATTTAAAGCTTGTCTTCTGCCTTTATCACTGGATGATAAGGAGAAGGGATGTTATATTGAAGTTGTATAAGATGTCGCTGAAGCCTAATTTGGAGTATTGTGTGCAATTTTAGTCAACTACCGACAGAAAAGATGAAATAGAAAAGAAGGTTGAAAGGGTACAGAGAAAATTTATAAGGATTTTGCTGCGATTGGACCTGATCTATAAGGAAAGATTGAATATATTGGGAATTTATTCCTTGGTACACAGAAGATTGAGGGGAGATTTGATAGATGTATACTGAATTATGAGGGGTATATATAAGGTAAATGCAAATTTGCTTTTTCCACTGCAGGACTACAAATAGAGGTCATTGGTTAAAGGTGAAAAGTGAAAACTTTAAGGGGAACTTGAGGGGAAATTTCTTCGCTCAGAGGGTTGTGAGAATGTGGAACGAGATGACAGCACAAGTGGTGCCCGCAAGCTCTATTTCAAGAGAAGTTTGGATAGGTACATGGATGGCAGGGGTATGATGGGCTCTGGTCCAGGTGCGGATCAATGGTACGAGGGAGGTTAAATGGTTCGGTACAGACTAGATGGGCTGAAGGGCATATTTCTGTGCTGTATTTTCAATGACCCTGTAAGCCACTACAATCCTCAGAAACCTGTCAGTCACCCTCCATACAACAGCTATCACCCAATACCACCTCCCGTTCACTATCTGCCTTTTTGTTATTTCTTGCCATCTCTTACCCCCCCCCCACTCTCTGCCTGAGAGAAAACTCCAACAGCAGGTTCAGTCCTTTGCTCCAACCCCATTCAGCTTAACTACTTCCTGTGATTGTAGCTCAAATCTCACCACTGAATCTCTTGACCACGCCTGCGTGCTTTTATGCATTGAGTTGCTGCCACGTGATTGGCTAATTAGATAATTGCAATAATGAGGAGGTGTATAGTTGTATCCAATAAATTGGCCGCTGAATGTATTTACTAATTAAAACTCTGGTTCCTGGTGGGAAATGCCACAGATCTTGGAAATCTGAAATAAAATAGAAACTGCTGGAAATCAGCAGCTCGGGCAGTATCTGTGAGAAAGAAAGAGTTGATCTTTTGTTAGAGCCAGCAAAGCGAGACGACAACTGTAATTTAAGGTGCAGGGAGAATGAAGGCTAGAGAGAATGGGGAAACTATCTGTGATAGGTGCCAACAACAGTTGCAAAGGTAACAAATGTGGACACAAAATAAAGGTGGTGGCTGAGTTCAGGATCAAGTCCCAAGCCCTGCCATGTACCCAGATTGCCGATGAGGTGCTGTTTTTCATGCTTATATTATTGAAGCAATGCAGGAGATTAAAGACAGAGAGGTTAGTGTGGAATTGGGATGGTTCCTACTGACGTGCCAAATTTGTGGCTTTGTTATCTCTGATGGTGTTAGATTAAAATGTTTCTTCAAGGCTTTTACTTTGTTCACATATAAATACTTCATCTGTAACATATGGCAGTACAGACTCACCAAAATCGATGGAAAAGAGTAAACAGTCGATGTTTCAGGCTGAGCCCCTTCTTTGGAACTGAAAAGGAAGGGAGAAGATGCCTGAATAAAAATCATTCACAATTGGGTACATTTCCATTCATTCCATATCCAGGTGAATGGCTGGATCTACTCTCACTTCTCCCACTCCCTGATGCAACCAACCTGCTGAACAATATCATTGTTCTCCTTAGAGAACAGTATTCCATACTTTCTTTTCATTTTTATTGGAAGTATGTCTTGTTATTCTCCTTAGTACTATTTTAGCCCAGTGTTTTCTGCATTTTCTGGTTTGTAAAGCCAAGTGTCCAATTTTCAAGAAGTCAGACGTGTGTGTTCCTGACTTTCTGTGGGCCAATAGAAAACTCTTCAGTTTTTGAATGTTTCATATTTGGCCCTCCTCATCTGAAATTTACAAATATGAGAAAAATAAGTCATGAATTTTTGTGGTAGAATCCCAAAATTCAAATATTTATAGAGTAAAACACTTAATCCTTTTGGCAAACTTAAAGTGTTCTAAGACTAGAAAAGGATTCTGTTGTCTTCAGAGTTCAGCTTCCCAAATCCAGATAGCAACCATTATCCTCCTGATCAACCTATCAGTCTCTGCCTAGACTGCCATGAAACACAGATGTTAAATGTTACAACTAAAGACTAAAATTGGCTTATTCATCCTGTAGGCAACAAAAAACATATTGTTTTAATTTAAGATTGGAAATGTTTACAGTGGAAAGTACGGAGGTTTGACTGTTTGGTGACAAGAGTCTTGAGTGTTTTAGCACCAGTGGTTAAATATGTTACTTCTGTTATATTTTATCACTGCAAGTATTTGGTGGAATCGTATACTTAGAACAATGTTTACAAAGAACCGATTTGGTGCTTAGGCCAATGAAATTTTAGAGGGGAGCTTGCTCAAAGAAAATAAAAACCCTAATGTGGAGACTCTTTGTTATAAGATTTTGCATATGATTCTAGCTTATTTTATGCAGAGCATAATGTTTATAACTGTTCCTAGTATTTGGATTATTCCCATATCCTCTATATAATAAATGACCCCTGTAAAATTTAAGAACTTAGATATGATTTATTTGCGAGTGTTTAACTATTAAAGATGCTGCGCATATTTAAAGTTAGAAATCCAATCATTAACATTGCTTAAATTTCTCATTTATTGGCTGTTCATCATGATTATTACAGGTAATGAAGTTTAAAGCTGAAGCTAAGAAATTGATCGTTTTATATAATCCTGACAATATCAGACATAAAAAGATGCCTGCATTTATCTGACTTAATCTGCCAAATATTCTAGTTCAAATGTGTGATGGATATTCTTTTTTGGTGCTATGAACCATACGTGAAACTGAAACTCAGACAGTTAATTTGAAGTTGTGAATCATTTTCTCACCCACTCTAATATGCCTCTAGACATGATCTAGAGTGAAGTATGAATTTACAGTTCATAGCTATGTGACTTCAGGCATCTGCTATCCTTTACTTAATTGTTAACGTTTTCTGGTAAACTGCAAACATGTTGAAGGGATCCATCTGTTTTTGTTTCTGGGTGGAAATTAAATATTAAACAGGATTGTCTAAATGCCTTCATGAACACAAGTCATATCTAAGTAAGCATCCTGAACACGCGCGTACACACACACACACACACACACACACACACACACCCACCCACCCCTATATTCCTCTGTATATTTATTCCTCATCATCTTCCCATCTGTCTATCATTCTCTAAGATGTTTCTTAAAAGCCTAGCTTCCTGGCTAATTTTTTCTGCAAATCGGTGTAAAATTTAATCTGATTTGTTTGATAATACTTCTATTATTCAGGTTGAGACATTCTCAAGGTGAATAGCAGAAAGGCAAAAATCATATCAGTATCCAAGAAGAGAAGGGGGAGCGGCCTTAATAATTATTGTCCAGCAGCACACACATCTAGGTGATGAAGTGCTTTGAGAGGTTGGTTACGGTGGGAGTCAACCCCTGTCTTAGCAAGTACCTGGATCCTCTGCAATTTGCCTACTGCCACAAAGGTCTACAGCAGATGCAATCTCATTGGCTCTTCACGCAGCCTTGGATCAATTGGACAATACTAATACTTATGTCAAGATGACTACAGCTCAGCGTCTGACACAATCATTCCTACAGTTCTGATTGAGAAGCTCTAGAACCTGGGCCTTTGTACCTCCCTCTGCAACTGGATCCTCCATGTCCTCAATGGAAGACCACAGTCTGTGCGGATCAGAAATAACATTGCTACTTTGTTGGCAAACAGTAAAGGCACACCTCAAGGATGTGTGCTTAGCCCTCTGTTCTACTCTATCTACACCCATGACTGTGTGGCTAGGCATAGCTCAAATTCCATCTACAAACTTGGTGACAACATAACTTTCATTGGTAGAACTTCAGATGGTGACAAGAGGGCATTCAGGAGCAAGATCGGTCAGCTAGTTGAGTGGTGTCACAGCACGACCTTCACTCAACATCATTAAGACCAAAGAACTGATTGTGGGCCAGAAAGGGTAAGACAAGAGAGCATACACCAGTCCTCATTGCAGCATGAGAAGAGGAAAGAGTAAGCAGTTTCAAGTTCCTGGGTGTCAACATCTGTGAGGATGTCTCCTGGGTCCAACATATCGATGCAGTTACAAAGAAGGCATGACAGCAGCTATATTTCATTGGGAGTTTGAGAAGATTTTGTATGTCAACAAACACACTTGCAAATTTATACGTATGAACCGTGAAGAGCATGCTAACTGGCTGCACATCCATCTGGTATGGGGTGGTGGCGATGATGGGGCTACTGCGCAGGATTGAAAGAAGCTGCAGAGAATTGTGAACTCAGTCAGCTGCGTTGTGGGCACTAGCCTCCTTAGCATCCAGGGCATCTTCAAGGAGTGATGCCCCAAAAAGTCAGCATCCATCATTAAAGACCCTCATCACCCAGGATATGTCCTATTCTCATTGCTACCATTGGGTGTCTGAATTCACACACTCATCCTTTCAGGAATAACTTCTTCCCCTCTGCCGTCAGATTTTTGAATGGACATTGAATTGAACCCATGAACACTAGCTCACTATCTTTGTTTTGCACTGCTTATTTAACTCGTATATACATAGTGTAGTTCATAGTTTCTGTTATTATGTTTTGCACTGTAGTGCTGCCACACAAACAACAAATTTTATGATGTGGTGGTGATAGTAAACTTGATTTCTGATTCTGACCATTGCATTTTGTATGTGTGTAAATGCAGCTGGTTGTACGTGGAGTAAATTTGAGTGAATGGTGTACTTGTTGAAAATTATTTTGTTAATTCTTAGACCATTCAGTATGAAGCTGTGCAGAATGTAGGGTTTTATTATCCCAATCACTTTGACAACACAGTAGCATAGCAGTTAGCTTAACTCTATTACAGTGCCAGTCACCTGGCTTCAGTTCCAGGTGAATTAAATTTTGTTTAAATACAAAATGTTATAAGTGTATTCATAAACACCTTTAATCAGAGTCCCTCAGAATGCTGACTCTTTATTCGTTTATTCCTTTCCATAGATGCTTTTAGGTAAAATAGTACATTTAGAAATCACTTATTATTCCTGTTTGAAGTAATGTTCACTTGTATAGCATGAAATATCAAGGATTATTCAAGTGTTCTCATTGTATGTGGCTGTGGCATTTTTCCCAGTGGAATCAGGATTTTACCACTGTTAATGCGGGTTTTAGGGCTTCGTTTTTAATACTTGGCTTTCTTTTAAAGTGATGCTGCACTTCCATGGGATTACTCACATTGAAGAAATATCATTTAAACTTTTGCCCTATACTGAAGTATTTCCTGAAAGAATGTAGTTCAGTTTTTCAATAATAATATGTTTAAGCAAGCAAGCCTTGTGTTAGTATTTATGGTATTTTGAAATAACCAATATTTCCTCATAAAAGGTTTTAAATAATGTGGAGTTACACGCACAAAGTGCTGGATGAATTCAGCAGATCAGGCAGCATCTATGAAAAGGCATAAAGAGTCAATATTTCAGGCTGAGATCCTGTATCGGGGTTCCTCCAAACGCAGACTCTTTATTCCTTTCCATAGATGCTGCCTCACCTCGCTGAGTTCTTCCAGCATTTTCTGTGTGTTACTGTGGATTTCCAGCATCTGCAGAATCTTTTGTGTTAAATAATCCAGGTGGTTTTTGCATATATATGTAAATTAAATCAAATGATTGATGTTATACAGTTTAGTCATAGTCATACTTTATTGATCCTGAGGGAAATTGGGTAAAGCAAATTTTATTTATTTTATATAAAACTTGTCAAAGGAAGTTGCTTTTATTGAAAGAGACCTGTTTGATTGTTCTGATTGGGCAGACCAGCACTCATCTGTTAAAAGCAGTCAACTAATGTGCACATGCACTGGAATGGAGAAGTCCAAACTATTCTGAGAGGTAGATGGTAATACATGTGTGGCTATGCATATGTGTGGAATGGACTTCAAGTAGAGACCAACAATAACGCCTAGTTTTGCAGTATGTTGACAACTCAAGACCAGCATTGATTTTAATGAGCCATTATCGTCCTACGTGTCGGGGCATATTCTGGAGTTAGGGTATATAGCAAATAGTAACTTCAGCAACTGATCTTGAGACCTGAACATGGATTGTAGATCAAATTTAAAATGTAGCCCTGGTCAATAGTTTCCTGGAGCTGTGGACACCAGTTAATGCAGACTGGGCAATACTGACTAACGGTCATTTTGGGTGTCTGGAATGTGGGTGCAAAGAAGGAGGTGTGAAAATTATATGTAAGTCAAAGGAAGCATTGTAGATACATTATAATTACCGAGTGTCCTGATGTTACCTTTGATCTTTCACATGTAAAATGCCATGTAATACTGGGTTGAATAGGCCTTTTCCTCTGAGAGTGTCTCATTTTGTTGAATAAAAGACTTCTGTATCCACCAGCTTCAGGGTCTCTCTGGTGACTTTGTTCACTTTGCAACACTGTGGATTAGGAGGAACAGGGAAAGGTAAACTTCTTAAATTATTTTACTTTAGTTCAATGTTCTTAATTATCTCTGTTTGAATTAAAGTTTAAAAATCAAAAATAAATTTATGTATTTCAACTGCAACTTCAGTTGGATAGATCTACAACGCCTGTTAGGACGGATTGGGGTGGTGCATTTGCAGCCATTAGCTGACGCCTGGTTGCTGCTTTGATCTTGCAGCTTGACTTCACAGTGTTAAGATCATTGAGATTTACCCTCTGTATCTGTGGCACGTTGGTCCTCAGGTGGTGATTGTGAATGACAGGCTGGGTTCAGAGTGATATGGCCCATCGTAAGTTCACTATAGGATTGTATATAGTATTTCTGTGTTCTTCTTTGAAGTGCGAGAATGTAATCGTTCTAGGTTTACACTATCTGGCCACCCACGAACAATGAAAATTGCTATGCTGAAAACTATCACTTTTATTTTAGTTGTAATCCAAAATTGAAGTACTTGTTTCAACTAACTGAAAGGAATTGTAAAATACTGAATAATCCTGATTTGCATCTGTTTTTCTTTTTACTCCGTTTCAGTCTAGAGAAAGATAAAACATGAATGCACAGATAAATGGGTATATCTATAATCATAAAATATATTTATCTGAATGTTACGCTTATTGATGCACACAATAGGAACTCAAGGTATTGGAGGAGGTGTGTTAGCATAGAATGAAAAACAAGGAGTTAGGGTAACTGGATTGTTTTTGGGCTGGGGAGATGTAACGAGTGGAATAGCCCAGGAGTTAGTTCCTAGCCCTCTGTTTACTGTTTACATTAATGACCTGGAGGAGGACATGAAGTATAAGGTATTCAAATTAAGGTACACCTATGACATGAAAATGGGTGGCAGGGCATGTTGTGATGAGGGCATTGCGATCCTGCTTTGGGATCCAGACAGACTAAGTGGGCAAAACCCAGCCAACACACATAAAAGTTGCTGGTGAATGCAGCAGGCCAGGCAGCATCTATAAGAAGAGGTACAGTCGACGTTTCGGGCCGAGACCCTTCATCAGGACTAACTGAAAGAAGAGCTAGTAAGAGATTTGAAAGTGAGAGGGAGCAGGGGAGATCCAAAATGATAGGAGAAGACAGGTCTTTGCATGAACATTGACTTCTCTAACTTCCGTTAATGCCCCACCTCCCCCTCGTACCCCATCCGTTATTGCCCATCCTCTGGGCTTCCCCCCTCCCCCTTTCTTTCTCCCTAGGCCTCCTTTCCCATGATCCTCTCATATCCCTTTTGCCAATCAACTGTCCAGCTCTTGGCTCCATCCCTCCCCCTCCTGTCTTCTCCTATCATTTCGGATCTCCCCCTCCCCCTCCCACTTTCAAATCTCTTACTAGCTCTTTTTTCAGTTAGTCCTGATGAAAGGTCTCGGCCCGAAACGTCGACTGTACCTCTTCCTAGAGATGCTGACTGGCCTGCTGCGTTCACCAGCAACTTTTAGGCTTGAAATTCCAGCATCTGCAGATTTCCTCATGTTTGCATTTTTAAAAACCTAGCCAAATAGCATTTAAGGTGGAGGAGTATGAGACCATACACTTCAATCTAGGAACCAAAAGGTTGATTGTCATCTAAGTGGAGAGAGAATGCAGATGAATATAAGAACTTAAGAAGTAGAAGCAGGAGTCAGGCATCGGGCCTATTGAACCTGTTCTGCCATTCAATAAGATCATGGCTGATCTAACCGTGGACTCAGCTTCATTTAGCTGCATTTTCATTGTGAACCTTAATTCCTCCACTATGCAAAAGTCTATCTCACTGTGTTTTGAATGTATTTACTGAGGAAGCCTCTACTGCTTCCCTGGGCAGAGAATTCCACAGATTCACTACTCTCAGGGAAAATACTTTCTCCTTCATTATCTTTCTACTTTACTCCCCAGAATCTAGAGGCTATGTCCTTTATTTCTAGTCCCACCTACCAGTGGAAACAGCTTTCTTGATTCTATCCCTTTTATCTATTAATGTATCTATAAGACCCCCTTGCATTCCTCAGAATTCTGCTGAGTACAGTCTCACCTCTGGAATCAACTTGATGAACCTACTCTGCACTGCCTCCAAAACCAGTATATCTTCTCACAAGTTAAAAAACCAAAACTGTAGATGTAGCTTTGCTAGTACCTTGTACAGTTGCACATAACCTCCCTGCTCTTAAATTCTAGCAATGAAGGCCAACGTTCCATTTGCCTGCACTTTAGCCATCCTTTTCCACTTTATAAAATTATAAGAACATAAGAAATAGGAGCAGGAGTAGGCCACCCAGCCCGTCGAGCCTGCCCCACCATTCAATAAGATCATGGCTGATCTGTCCATAAACTCAGCTCCATCTACCTGCCTTTTCCCCATAGCCCTTAATTCCCCTACTATGTAAAAATCTATCTAACTGCATCTTAAATATGTTTAGTGAAGAAGCCTCAACCGCTTCCCTGGGCAGAGAATTCCACAGATTCACCACTCTCTGGGAAAAACAGTTTCTCCTCATCTCTGTCCTAAATCTTCTCCCCTGAATCTTGAGGAAATGTCCCCTAGTTCTAGTCTCACCTAACAATGGAAGCAACTTTCCCACTTCTATCTCATCTATCCCTTTCAAAATTTTGTATGTTTCTATAAAATCCCCTCTCATTCTTCTGAACTCCAGAGAGTATAGTCCCAGGCGACTCAATCTCTCCTCATAGGTTAATCCCTTCTTCCCTGGAATTATCCGTGGTTCATCCCTGGTGAACCTCCTCTGCACTGCCTCCAAAGCCAGTATATCCTTCCTCAAGTATGGAGACCAGAACTGCACACAGTACTCCAGGTGCAGCCTCACCAGTACCCTGTATAGTTGCAGCATGACCTCCTTGCTCTTCAATTCAATCCCCAAAAGATCTACTATCTGTTCTTATATTTTGTGCTAGTTTGCTTTCTCTTTCCTTATTGATTGTTTAGTGGTTTTTTGTTGCTTTTTAAAGTTTTCCCAATTTTCCAGTTTCCAACTACTTTTGGTGACTTTGCATGCTCAACCTTTTGGTTTCATTCCTTTCTTTATTTCCTTAGTTGTCCAAGGCTGGCTCGTACAGGTGAGGTACTTTTAATGATAGGGTAGATAGTTCTCCAGGACAACTGCCAATCCATTCTTACATGCATCAGATATTTGTAGGTTTATTGCTCATGCCACTGTAATGTTATTATTTGGTGGCCTATAGACAACTCCCATCAGTAGTTTTTTTCCCTTTACTATTCTAATCTTCACCCATATGGATTCAACATTTTGCTCCTTAGAATTTTAAATCATCTCTTACTATCACCCTGATATCATCCTTAATAAAGAGCACTACCTACTTTGATACTTACGTACCTATCCTTCCATATTTCTTGATACCCTTGGACATTTAATTCCAGTCATCATAAATGATATAGAAATTATGTGGTCTGCCCAACAAAGTGGGCTAGGTTTATTTAGGTCCTTGAGACGGCTTGGGTGAGGATGCTGATATTGGTTTGCTAATCTTGCCAGTGAATTTGAAGGATTTTGTGGAGAGAGTATTTGTGGTATCCCTCCAGTACTTT
Organism: Mobula hypostoma; assembly: GCF_963921235.1. Lineage (NCBI taxonomy): Eukaryota > Metazoa > Chordata > Chondrichthyes > Myliobatiformes > Myliobatidae > Mobula > Mobula hypostoma. Next base: position 43,357,329 of record NC_086104.1, read on the forward strand.
GAGATGACTGCTGTGGGTGGTCTATCATTCTGAAATTACAGGAGAGCAGAGATCAATGTTACAATGTAGTCCATATGTTTTGTGCCAGATTTGAGATATCAGTCTTCAAGTCCTTTCAATTTATGTGACCAAAGTCTGCAGTGCATTGAAGAAGATGGTGAGTTTACTCATTGCTGCTTGCCTTCACTGAAAGATGGTTCATACGTCCCAGAGTTTCAACATGACCCTTATTTTCAGGGGTCAGTGCAGTAGAGCAGATCAGTAGAGTTATTTGCTTGAAGAAGTATTGGTTAAGATCTAGTTTCTCATACATTTCAATGAACAAATCAAGAATAACTTGGAGCCAGGTCTTCCAATGTATGGAATTCCAAAATCCCAATAATGGGAGGCCTGGCACGAGAAGAGGTGACATATATTTGCATAATTCAGTTCACCCTGTTCTTTTGCTTCATGGTAATCTTTTTTATTGAATCATTAAATTGATGAACCCAGTGAAGGGGGTTGCAAAATTGCCCATGTTAAGTTGCTGCAGGAGGTAATAATTATAATAGAACAACTATGTAATGTTCCCTTGGACATAAAACAATAAATAAAGAGATAAACAAATAAATGGAACAAGTAATACAAATGCAGATAAAGCAACATAAAAATGTAATCTTTAAACTAAAAATCAATCTGTGGTTATTCATCCTGTGATTTGAGAAGGAAATGTCTCAATTTTAGGACGTGTAGTTAACACAAGACCTTATCTGTTCTTTCTCTTGGACATAAAAGATGTTATGCCATTATTTCAATAAGGAACAAATGAATTATCTCTGGTATCTTAACCCGTACCTATCTTTCACCACAAGCATCATTAAAACAGATGATATGTTCATTATTATTTTGCAGCCTGTGGGAGCTTGCTAGCTACAGTTGGGCTGCTGTATTTCTTAGCTTACAGCAGTGACTATACATCAAGTATGTATTTCATTGACCTTGAAGTGTTTTGAGATGTCCAGGAATGAATATTAGAGGCATTACACTGTATAAATTCAACACTTCCATTGGCAAAAATAAAATAATGCAGAATCTGAAACTCTAAAGCAAAAAAAAAATGCTCAGTAGGTCAGGCCACATCTGTGCGAGGAGAAACAGATTTCCAGCACTGTTCTCTTTCCACAAACACAGCCTGGCCTGTTGAGTATTTCCAGTATTTTCAGTAATTGCAACACTTTCATTATGTCAAAAGGGGTCAATGTTCAGGAAGGTGAAATGGAAGATAATATTTTTAGGTAGGCTGAGAAAAGGAACACAAAAGGAGGCTGACTCAAAATTGAAGACTGATAGGAGAGAAGGTTTGAAGATATAACTGAGGCAGTGGAAAAGCTATGTCTCAAAGTGATGAAGAGAAATTGCTGTCTAAAGTAAGCTAACAATTCTGGAGTCAGGAATCAAAAATAATGGAGGCAGATGTGCAGGAAAATGACACAGAGGACAATGATCAGCCATAAGGTTATTGAAAAGCAGAGCAGGCACAAAAAGGCTGAATGGCCTACTCTTCTTTCTTATGCTCTAAGCTAAAATCTATTTCGCAGAAAACATTGTTCATAAACTCAGGACATCCAAAGCAGATCACTTCAAATGATTGATTTCTGAAGTGTAGTCAATGATGAGATGTGGGGAAAAAGGCAGACATTTGAAGGTAAGTAAGCTAATAATGTAAAATAAGATACAGAAAGATTTTTCAGATATACAGTATAAAAAGTTAAAAAGAGTTGATAATGGATATCAGACCACTGGAAAATGATGTGGAGGGAAAAAGAAAAAGAAATGGTGGATGAAATTAATTTTTGTCAGTTAGCCTGAGTTCAGTGGTTGGAAAGATGTTGGAGTCTATTATTAAGGATGAAGCTACGGGCTACTTGGAGGCACATGACAAAATAGGCCAAAGTCAGTATGAATTCCTTAAGGGAAATCTTGTTCAACAAATCTGTTGGAATTCTCTGAGGAAATAACAGGAAGGATAGACAAAGAAGAGTCAGATGATGTTTATTTGAATTTTCAGAAGGCCTTTGACAAGGTGCCACACACGAGGCTGCTTAACAAGATAAGAGCCCATGGTATTACTGGAAAGATACTAGTATGGATAGAAAATTGGCAGCAAAAAATGAGAATAAAGGGGGCCTTTCCTGGTTGGCTGCCAGTTCTAGTCGGAAAGGAAGAGAAAGACATTTGAGTTTAAAAAAAAAAGGCAGAAAATGGACAAAATTCACAGGTTCATAAACAAAGAGGTGATGATAATAATAAATAAAAAAATAGAAATTGCTGGCTAAATCAGAAAGATAGGTATGGTGATTGTACGACGGATAATTGGCTGATGTATACTGAACAAATTGAGCAGTATTTTGAAGCCAATGAAATAGCCAATGAAAAATGAGTGCCAGTTTTGCTAAGTGCAAAAGGTGGAAAAGCGTACAGTTTGCTTGGAAGTTTAATACTCCAACCAAACCAGCCAAAATGAGCTTTGCTGATATTGTGAAAGTAACGCAGGAGCTTTTAGAACCAAAACCATTGTAGATTGCAAAATGCTTCAGGTTTCATAAGCAGAATCAAAAAGAAGGGGAGTCCATTTCAGTGCACGTGGCTGAATTGAAGTGATTGTCCAAGCATTGTCAGTTCAGTGATGGGCTTAATGATGCACTGAGTGATCACACAAAATGCTGGAGGAACTCAGCAGACCAGGCAGCATTTAGGAAAAGAGTACAGTCGGCGATTTGGGCCGAAACCCTTCGGCAGGAATGGAGAACAAAAGAGCTGAAGAGTAGATTTAAAAGGTGGGGGTGGGGCAGGAGGAGTGAGAGAAGCACAAGGTGTTAGCTGAAACCTGAAGGGGAGGGATGAAGTAAAGAGCTGGGAAGTAAATTGGTGAAAGAGATAGAAGGCCGTGGAAGAAAGAAAAGAGGGGAGGAGCACCAGAGGGGGCAATGTTTGGGCAAGGAGATAAGGTGAGAGAGGGAAAAGGGGATGGAAAATGGTAAAGTGGGAGGGGGGCATTACTGGATGTTTGAGAAATCGATGTTCATGCCATCAGGTTGGAGGCTACCCAAACGGAATATAAGGTGGTGTTCCTCCAATCTAAGAGTGGCCTCATCACGACAGTGGAGGAGGCCATGAATCGACATACCAGAATGGGAATAGGAAGTGGAATTAAAATGGGTGACCACTGGGAAATCCTGTTTTTTTACAGCGGATGGAACATAGGTGCTCAGCGAAGCAGTCTCTCAATCCACGATGGGTCTTATCGATATACAGGAAGCCACACCGGGAGCACCAGCACAGTATATGACCCCAACAGACTCACAGGTAAGGTGTCGCCTCACCTGGGAGGACTGTTTAGGACCCTGAATGGTAGTGAGAGAGGAGATGTAGAGACAGGTGTAGCACTTGTTCTGCTTGCAAGGATAAGTGCCAGGAGGGAGATCAGCTCCCTTGTCCATTCATCCCTCCTCACTAATCTCAGGATTTTATTGCTATAGTAGGCTTATTGTTTGAGGAGCATCTGCACCTGCATTCTGGCTAGGTGCTGCCAGACTGCCCAGGCACTCTGATACTTGGATGACATCATTGTTACCAGTAAGGGTGACAAGGAAATTTTCCAAAATTTCAAGACAGTGTTAAATAGATTAGAAGATCATGGGTTCACAGCCCAATGTGACAAATGTGAATTCTTTAAACCAAGCATCACTTAGTGGTCATGCCATTGACACACATGCATTACACAGTGTGCTGAGAAAATTTAAGCAGTGATGGTTGCCTGAAGGCCAAAGGATGTGTCACAGTTGTGACCCATTATATGATTTGTCAATTACTATAACAGGTCCCTGCCAAACCTGGCTACTGTGCTCCACCTCTTGAACTCATTACTACAGAAGAGGAAGAAATGGCAATGGACAAAGCAGTATGAAGTGGTTTTCCAATAGGCAAAGGAAATAGTGACGTGAGACACCGTACTCACACATTATGATCCACATTATCCAATGAAGCTTGCCTGTGATGCCTTGCCTATGGTATAGGTTCAGTCATGTTGCATGTTATGAATGATGGAAGTGAATGCCTCATAGCCTTTTTATCATGTTCCCTTACCACATCAGAGAAAAATTATGCACAGATTGACATAGAGGCTTTGAGACTGGTTTGAGATATAAACCATTTCAACCAGTACCTGTACAGGAGAGAATTTACTCTCATTACTGATCATCAACTACCACTGTCCATTTTAAGTGCACAGAAGGGTGTTCCACTAACAGCAGAAACATGACTGTAGACATGGGCTCTATCTCTTGGAGAACACAATTACAAGACCAAATTCAGGAAGACAGCTAATCATGGAAATACTGATGGATTGACCCGTTCACTCTTGGAGTAGGAAATACCTGAAAAAATTACAGAATTACAGAATACTCCTCTTGACATATTCTCCCTAATACAAATCGAAAGTCACTCTGTTACAGCAGAGATGATCTAAAGGAAAATCAGATAGACCCCACACTGTCTCCCATCTACATTGCAACATAAAATGACTGGAATGTGCAGCAGAAATTCCTGTTCCCCCATTGTTACCAGTGCCGGGATGAACTTGCCCTTTACAGAGGTTGCTTTATGTGGGGATTGAGAGTTGTTGTGCCATCCAATCTGAGAGCTAAAGCTTTGGAGAACTTATGTACTGGTTGGCATGGTCAAAATTAAAGTGTTAGTTTAAAGTTGAGTCCAGTGGCCTGGGATAGATCAGTAGATTGAATGGCTTGCCATGCGCCGTTTGGATGTCAACACATCCAAAAGATGCCAAGAGCGGTGCCTCTCTATCCCTGGGAATGGCCTGCATTTCCCTGGCAGAGGATTCATGTGGACTTTGCTGGACCATTCATGGACACAAATTACTTGGTAGTAGTGGATGCAGCTACAAAGTGGTCAGATTGTTCCCAGTAGCTTCCACTTCAGCCTCACACACTGTTGATGTGTTTGCGAGGCCTCTTCTCAAAGACTAGTGTACCAGAACACTTAGTCAGTGATAATGGACCACAGTTTGTTGTGGAACAGCTTCAATCATTCCTGAAACTTAATGGAATAAGACATATTACATGTTGGTGCAAAGATTTGCCCAGAGTCTTAAGAACACACTGTGAGCAATGTCAGCAGAACACACTACACTGTCACTACATAAGAGGCTTTCCAATTTTCTCCTTGCTTATCGAAATGCAGTACACTCCACAACCTACAACTCACCAGCTATGGTCTTTCTGGGACACCCCTTGCACGCAGGCTTGGATCTCCTCGGACCCAGTGGTAGGGGTATGCAGGACAAACAACTCAGACAAATTGAAGGCTCCTCAGACAAGGAAGTTCGATGTTTCACTCTTGGACAAGCAATCATAGTGAGGGACTACAGAGGTGATTAAAGGTAGGTGCTTGGAAATATTAAGGACACATCTGTACCATTCTCCTACACAGTGGAGATTGCATGTGATGTCATCTAGAGATGACACATTGAGCGGTTGAGGAGCGCAGAGTCAATTGTTCGAAAGGAATGATGTCTAGAGCTGTCAGAACCACTTTCTGCGGTCCCAGAATCAACTCCTTCAACCATCATGGAGGAGGCTCCAGAACCTGAGATTATTTCATAGCCACAAGTCTCACCTTCCAGCAGCGACACCCCCCCCATCCCACAAGAGTAAGTAATCCTCCACAGCGATTTTACACACATACGCACACACACATATATACTGTGTGTGTGTGTGTGTGTGTGTGTATATATATATTTTTTTCATTCTGTATTATGTATATTATGTTGGATTTATAGCTAAGCAGGGAAGGGTGTGTATTTAATATTTCAGTAATATTGTAAATAAATTGATTAAACATTCTTTGTTGTTTACATAATTCATTAATGGCTTATGTGTAAATGTATGTGAATGGTATATATCATTACACCACCACGCCATATGTGAGCACCTCCCTAAAATAAAATTAAGTGTACATGTTCTCTCGGGCTTCTATGTTTTTCTTTTGATTAGCTTCCACAGTTACAATACACTGTGTACATATAACTATTGATGCTTCTGGACACATCTTCAGTGATGTTCCTGGAATCATCGGGTGTTTTGGGTCTTTCAACATCATACAGCCTCTTCCAGGTGACCCAGCCAGGGCAGATCAGACCCCAGCTTGTGTCCAAATGGCTAGCTACTTATGACTCCATGGCTCCCCTCTTTTGAGCCACAGCCATCTTGAGGCCCTCTCTGCCGCATCGGTGGTACTGCGGATGGCTCTCCTCTTCCTCTCTCCCTCGATGTCCAAAATGCTGAAGGCCCTAACTAAAGAACGGGCTATGAATCCCCTACAACCAACCTCCACTGGGAGACACCCTGCTCTCCATCCAGGCTGCTGACAGTTGCTGACCAGTCCTGCATACTTGGAGAGCTTCCTTTCAAAGGCCTCCTCCAAGCTATCTTCCCATGGGACTGTCAGCTCCAGCAGCACCACTTGCTTAGTAGACTCAGACACTAGGACAATGTCTGGTCGCAGGGTGGTGGCTGCGATATGGTTGGGGAACTTCAGCTGCCCTTCGAGGTCCACCAACAGCTGCCAGTCCCTTGCAGAGGTCAGAATGCCCTCAGATGTTCTTTTGGCAGGTATTGGCTGCTTCCCAGCTCTGACAAAGGCAATGGCCTGCTTGGAGGGTCGGGACCGCTTCGCCCATTCAACTCCTGCGCTGACGGCTTCAGCGATGGTCTTCAGGACCTGATCATGCCTCCACCTGTACCGTCCCTCACCAAGTGTCCTAGTGCAGCCACTGAGGATGTGCTCCAGGGTTCCTCGCTTGGAGCACAGTGGGCACGTAGATGACTCTGCCTTGGCCTATGTGTGCAGGTTTGATGGGCTTGGAAGTGCATCATACACTGCCTTGATAAGAAATTGGATGCGGTGTGGTTCGGCTTTCCAAAGATCAGCCCAGGTCACTTTCCTCTCAACCGCATTCTCCCATTTTTTCCAAGCTCCAGGTTGCTTCATTCCCACCGCCTTGCAGGCTCTCATCTCCTCCACTACTGCTCTCACCTCCTCCTGAACTAGACGACGCCTTTCCTTCCCTCTGGTGTCCATTTGGGGAGTTGGAAAGGATCCTAGCCCAGCTCGTCCTTGTGTGACCACTTCCACCAGCCTCCTGTGATGCAGCCTCACCTCTGCCTCCTGAACAGCTTCCTCTGCCCTCCACTTCCTGCCAGTACTTACTTGGATCCCTGTTCTAGCCACCTTCAGGTCACTTGAGTCCCTATACTGTAGCACTTCTCTGGCTCTTGTTACCTTGAATTCTTCCTCCAAGGATTTGAAGGGTAGTTGCAGTTTGTTGTGGTGTCCATAGAGTGCGATGCTGCTCAGGCTCTTTGGCAGCCCCAGCCATCTCCTGAGGTGGTTGCTAACCCTCCTCTCTAAGGTTTCGACTGCCGAGATCGGAACTGCATAGACGAGGAGGGGCCACAGGATTCTGGGAAGAATGCCATGCTGATACACCCAGGCTTTAAACTTCCCAGGTAGGCCAGACTTGTCCACAGATTTCAGCCAGCCATCCAACTCGGTGCAGGTTGCCTGAATGGATGTTGTGTCCCTTAAAGAGCTGTCAAAAACTTTGCCTAAGTTCTTGACTGGCTTTTCTGTGATGGTTGGGATGGCTGTGCCTGCGATGCTGAACCGGAACTTGTTCTCCACCTTCCCTTTCCTCAGCACCATCGATCTTGGTTTGGCAGGTTTGAAACGCATCCGGGCCCACTCCACCAGCTTTTCGAGCCCTTGCAGAATCCTCCGGCAGCCTGAGACTGATTCTGTGGTGACTGTGAGGTCATCCATGAGTGCCCTGATAGGTGGTTGCCGTTGAGCGGAATTCATTCTGGGCCCTCTGCACTCTGGTTCAGCAGACTTAGTGAGCATGTTCATGGCTAGGGAGAACAGTGTCACTGAGATAGTGCACCCTGTGATGATGCTGACCTCCACCTTGTGCCAGGTTGATGTAATTGCTCCTGAAGAGACCCTCATCCTGAAGTTGCTGTAATAATCAGCGATAAGGTCTCTAATTCTGCTGGGGATGTGATATTTGGTCAGTGTGAGCTGTACTAGCTTGTGCGGAATGGAGCCATATGCATTTTCCAGGTCGAGCTGCAACAGTGACAGGTTGCCCTTGTTCTCTCTGGCCTCCCTGATGAGCTGTGTCACCACACCGATGTGCTCCAGACAGCCCGGCATCCCTGAAACGCCACCCTTCTGGACTGATGTATCAATATAGGTGTTCTTTGCTAGGTAGATGCACAGCCGGTTAGAAACTGCACTGAAGGAGATCTTTGCCTCGACACACGGCAAGGAGATGGTGCGAAACTGATCTATCTGGGTGGCATTTTCCTCCTTCGGGATCCACACCACTTCAGCCACTGTCCACTGTTCTGGGATCTTCCCCCTTCTCCAGAAGATTCTCAGGATCTTCCACAGACGCAGCAGGAGTTTGGGGCAGTCTTGTGCACTTTGTACGAGGTGGTGCTTGGTCCTGGAGCCGAGCTTGCCCTTGCTTTGCGGACGACCTCTCTGACTTCCTTTAGTTGCAGCTCTGACATGTCGAACTGCACATCCGGTTCAGGTGGGTCTATTAGGATGTCGCACTCTCCCAACTCCTGCTCTCTTTCAGGATCATTATATATCTTCTTCAGATGTTGGTCTATGTCTTCCTGTGAACAGGCCAGTTTCCCACTGTGCTTCTCCCCCAGCAACTCCTTGGTGAACTTGAAGGGGTTGGCGATAAAGGCAGCACGTTTTCGGGCCCTTTCACGACGCCGCCTCCGATGCCACTCTGCCTGGCGGAGGACCCTGATCTTCTTTCGTAGTATGCACATCAGCTGGGCCAAGCCAATGCGCTGCTCTTCTCCTGCCTCCTTGTATTGGGAATTCAGCGCTTTCATTTCCTGCCTGATGTTGTGGATCCTCAATGCTCTTTGGTTCTTCAAGTAAGATGTTTTGGAGCCTTCCTTCTCCTCTTCTCCGAACTGTTCAGCTGCGATACTAACAATAATTGTTGTCATGGCTTGCAGCTTCCTATCAACCCCTCCCTTCACCGTTGCCTCCAGAATTTGGTTAACATTTTCATCAAACTGCTTCCACAGTGAAGTCATGTTAGCTGCAGGCCATTTGATCCGCCTCCTGTTAGACTTCATGTTTGAGGGATTAGTTTGCAACACTTGGAGGTTCCAGGCACTATAGGGTGACTCCGGGCCTGGCCCCTCCTTCGTCTCACCAGGTTGGAGACCTGCGCATTGTGCTGCTCCTGCTCCCGCCAAACACTTCATCCTCGCTTGGTGGATCTTCAAGCCGCGATCGTTCTTGCAGATTTTGCCACATGCACACTGCTTCCTCATCGTCGTTCATTGCCTGTGTCTGATGTCGTTGTGTCCATCCGACTGGGGTGCTCATCCTCCCCCCCCACCTCTCAGGCACCCCTGGGGGTATCTTTTCCTTAGATTCTTTGTAGCTTTTGTGGGGGTCCTCCTCTCAGAGGACGCAGATTGGGTTGCCAGCCCGTTCTGCCCTGGTTGCCGTCTCTCCGGGCTGTTACTGACTCTCCAGTCATCACCACTCTTTTCGCGTTGTCACCCAGTCTTTCCTGGTTGTCACTGATTAACTCAGGGTGTAAGCTGTGTACATACATCTATTGATGCTTCTGGACACATTTTCAGTGATGTTCCTGGAATCAACGGGTGTTAACAGGTAGTGTTGAGGAAGCGGAGTGTCTGCAGTAGACAGAATGGAAGAATGGGCTAAGAACTGGCAGGTGGAATATAGTGTAGGGAAGTGCATGAGATGCACTTTGGTAGAAGGAATAAAGACATGGACTATTTTCTAAATAGGGAGATAACTCAAAAATCAGAGATGTAAAGAGAATTGGGAGCCTTCATGCAGGATACCCTAAAGATTAACTTGCAGTTCGAGTCGGTGGTAAGGAGGGCAAATTCATTTTGAGAGGACTGGAATACAAAAGCAAGGATGCCATACTGAATCCTTTATAAGGCGTTGGTCAGTCTGCACTTGTAGTATTATGAGCAGTTTTGTGCCCCTTATCTAAGAAAAGATATGCTGGGATTGGAGAGGGTCCAGAGGAGGTTCACAAGAATGATCATAGGAATGAAAGTGTTAACAAACAAAGAGTTTTTGATGGCTCTGGGCCCGTACAAGCTGGAGTTTACAAGAGGGATCTCATTGAAAAGTATCGAATATTGGAAGTTCGAGAAAAAGTGGATGTGAAAAAGATGTTTCCTAGAGTGGGTAAGTCTAGGACCAGAGGGAAAAGCCTCAGAATAAAAGGATACCCATTAAGAACAGAGATAGAGGAAAATTTATTTAGCCAGAGGGTGATGAATCTGTGGGATTCATTGCCACAGATGGCTGTGCAGGCCAAGTCATTGTGTATACTTAAGGCAGAGGTTGATAGGTTCTTGATCAATCAGGGCATCAAATGTTACAGGGAGAAGGCAGATTCAGTCTGTGGGATAATAAATCAGCCATGGTGGCATGGCAGTGTAATATCATTGGGCCAGATAGCCTAATTTGGGTCATATATGTTATGGTTTTATGGTTATTGTGAAGGTGGCAAGGTCTGCTAACAACTGAATAACTGGTGGTTCCATTGTGGCATTAGCTGAGAGTCGCTTTCCTGTTTTTTGTATCATGTAATTATTTCTGTCTTGCTAAAAGTGCAGAAGAAAACCTGAGATTAATTGTTCAGCTAAAAGACAGTGGTCTGGATATTCTGTAGAGCATTTGGCATAATTTATATGTGGTATGTGACTGAATATCTGAACAAAACATTTTTGTTGAGGAAGACGGAAGATTTGCCATTTGAATGGTAAAACTTAAGATTTTCCTCTTGAGGCACTACGGTGCAGGTAATGGTGTCCAGCTGTGTGTAGCTTTCAGGATTACTTTTGTCACATGAGACCTAGGTCAGAATAGGTTCCATGCCAGATTCAGTCTGTGGAATCTGCAACTAGGAACCCTTCTTGAGTAGGCCCTTCACCTCTTATTGGCTACATCTTGCACTGGCTTGCTTTGTACCTCCTCACTCAAGCTATAGTCATGACACACATGCTTTACTTTCCCATTTGCTAGCCAAACTCTTACCATCATTTCATATTCCCTTATAATCTGATAGGACCCATGAGATACTGAATTCACCAAGAATGACAGATAACTGGAAACCCTTTTACTTGGCCTCCATCTCCCAGAATTTCATCTCATTTCCCCAACATGACCTAAATTTTAAGGTATGCAAACTTTTGTGGTGCACAAGGCCCATGGTGCAATAGACTTCTATCGTGCTGTGCCTTGAAATAGAGTTTGTCTGTTTTGCAATACTGGCTGAAGACATGTTTCCAGGTCCCAAATGTTCCATGTCCAATACCTTCAGCAGTGAGAGGACAACTTACTTAGTACTGCTCTGAAACCTAGGGAGACAATGGAATCCTGGTCACGAATGATAGAATCACAAGAGGCACATGAATGTTGAGACAGATGGAGCTAATGAGTGGAATGTTATTGGTATTGGAAACTTTTTTTCAGACAAATATTCAGACAATATATATAGATTATGATGAGCAACACACACAAAAAAGCTGGTGTACGCAGCAGGCCAGGCAGCATCTATGGGAAGAGGTACAGTCGACGTTTCGGGCCAAGACCTTTCGTCAGGACTAATTGAAAGAAGAGATAGTAAGAGATTTGAAAGTGGGAGGGGTAGGGGGAGATCCAAAATGATAGGAGAAGACAGGAGGGGGAGGGTTAGAGCCAAGAGCTGGAAAGTTGTTTGGCAAAAGGGATACCAGGCTGGAGATGCAGTTGGGCGGGGGGGTATCTGCTCTCAGGATGAGGCTTTTCATTCCAGGATGAAGGAGATGTCCTCCTTTTTTAGAGAAAGGGGCTTCCCTTCCTCCACCATCAACTCTGCCCTCCAACGCCTCTCTCCCATTTCACGCACTTCTGCTCTCACCCCATCCTCCCGGTTCCCCATGTCCTCACATACCATCCTACCAGCCTCCGCGTCGAACATATGATTCTCCGTAACTTCCGCCACCTCCAACAGGATCCCACCACTAAGCACATCTTTCCCTCCCCCCCCCCTTTCTGCTTTCTGCAGGGATCGCTCCCTATGTGACTCCCTTGTCCATTCGTCCCCCCATCCCTTCCCACCAATCTCCCTCCCGGCACTTATCCGTGTAAGCGGAACAAGTGCTACACATGCCCTTACACTTCCTCCCTTACCACCATTCAGGGCCCCAGACAGTCCTTCCAGGTGAGGCGACACTTCACCTGTGAGTCGGCTAGGGTGATATACTGCGTCCGGTGCTCCCGATGTGGCCTTCTATATATTGGCGAGACCCAACGTAGGCTGGGAGACCGTTTCACTGAACACCTATTCTCTGTCCGCCAGAGAAAGCAGGATCTCCCAGTGGCCACATATTTTAATTCCACGTCCCATTCCCATTCTGATATGTCTATCCATGGCCTCCTCTACTGTCAAGATGAAGCCACACTCAGGTTAGAGGAACAACACCTTATATTCCGTCTGGGTAGCTTCCAACCTGATGGCATGAACATTGACTTCTCTAACTTCCGTTAATACCCCAGCTTCCCTTCGTACCCATCCCTTATTTATTTATTTATTTATTATTTTTCTTTTCCCCTTTTTTTCTCTCTTTTTTCTCCCTCTGTCCCTCTCACTATAACTCCTTGCCCATCCTCAGGGCTTCCCCCCCCCCCCTTTCTTTCTCCCTGGCCTCCTGTCCCATGATCCTCTCCCTTATCCAGCATGGTATCCCTTTTGCCAATCAACTTTCCAGCTCTTGGCTCCATTCCTCCCCCTCCTGTCTTCTCCTATCATTTAGGATCTCCCCCTCCCCTTCCCACTTTCAAATCTTTTACTAGCTCTTCTTTCAGTTAGTCCTGACAAAGGGTCTCAGCCTGAAACGTCGACTGTACCTCTTCCTATAGATGCTGCCTGGTCTGCTGCATTCACCAGTATTTTTTGTGTGTGTTGCTTGAATTTCCAGCATCTGCAGATTTCCTCGTGTTTAGATTATGATGGAGCTGACCAGATTTACAACCTTCTGCATCTTCTTTCGGTCCTGTGCAGTATCCCCTCCATACCAGACAGTGATGCAGCCTGTCAGAATGCTCTCCACGGTACCCTCTGTAGAAGTTTTTGAGTGTATTTGTTGACATGCCAAATCTCTTCAAACTCCTAATGAAGTATAGTCACTGTCTTGCCTTCTTTATAACTGCATCGATTTGTTGGGACCAGGTTAGATCCTCAGAGATCTTGACACGCAGGAACTTGAAGCTGCTCACTCTCTCCACCTGATCCCTCTATGAGGATCGGTATGTGTTCCTTCATCTTACCTTTCCTGAAGTCCACAGTCAAATCTTTCGTCTTATTGATGTTGAGTGCCAGGTTGTTGCTGCGACAACACTCCACTAGTTGGCAGATCTCGCTCCTGTACGTCCACTCGTCACCGTCTGAGATTCTACCAAAAACAGTTGTGTTTATCAGCAAATGTATAGATGGTATTTGAGCTATGCCTAGCCACACAGTCATGGGTATAGAGAGAACAGAGCAGTGGGCTAAGCACCCACCCCTGAGATGCACCAGTATTGTTCATCAGCGAGGAGCAGGTGTTATCACCAATCCGCACAGATTGTGATCTTCTGGTTAGGAAGTTGAGGATCCAGTTGAAGGAGGTACAGTGGCCCAGCTTCTGTAATTTTTCAATCAGGACTGTGGGAATGATGGTATTAAATGCTGAGCTGTAGTCAATGAACAGCATCTCGACATAGGTGTTTGTGCTGTCCAGGTGGTCTAAAGCTGTGTGAAGAGCCACTGAGATTGCATTTGCAGTTGACCTATTGTGGTGATAGGCAAATTGCAATTGGTCCAGGTCCTTGTTGAGGCAGGAGTTCAGTCTAGTCTTGACCAACCTCTCATAGCATTTCATTACTGTCAATGTGAGAGCTATCAGGCGATAGTCATTAAGGCAGCTCTCATTATTCTTCTTAGGCACTGGTATAATCGTTGCTTTTTTGAAGCAAGTGGGAACTTCTGCCCTTAGCAGTGAGAGGTTGAAAATGTTCTTGAATACTCACGCCAGTTGGTTGGCACAGGTTTTCAGAGCCTTACCAGGTATTCCATTGGGACCTTATGATGATTAATTTATTTAAGAATTTAAGCTATAGCTTGCTCTTGGTATTATTTTTATGTATTCATATGTTGACATCTTTCAAACTCTCGGGTGGTGTTTTGTTGAGGTGCCGAGTATGTGATTAAGTTAAGTGAGAGTAGGGGGTATATATTCTTTGCCTTCTGTCAAAATGAAAGATTCAACACTGGTGATGAAGCATGGGATGAGTTTAAATGTTAGAAGAGTCAATGCTGGTAAACAGCTCCAATAGTAGTTGCTGCGATGAAGTAGCTATCCCAACTAAACTATTGCTTCTTAGAACAAATAAAACTTATATTGCCTGCTCTTTTTGGTTGACAAAGAAATATGTGTCTCAGTGAGTATAGGTTGGTGAATTTATGAAATCAAACACTTACATAGTGAATTGATTCTTAAGAATGATGTACAATTTTTTTTAGTTATGAATGTAATTTATACATAATTTTACTGTACTTTATTCAAAATTATTTTAACGTTTTGTTGAGGAATTGTTTATTGAGTGAGAACAGTAAAAGAAGCGATAACTTTATCAAATGTATAAAGTATACAGTTCAGCTGCAAGCATTATAATGGCAGTTAGCTCAGACTTCTGCTTCAGTTCAGTCCCTTTGTCCTTGAAATATGAAGCAAGAAATTTTTATTGCCCTTTTGCATTATTATATAATGTGTCATGCTGTGCTTTTAATGATCCAAATGGATTTTCACAAGGCATTGCCCAAGTCTTGAAAAAACATAATAAAAATGAATCAAATTGTAGTTATTGAATTTCAACATAATATTGTTGGCGTTTTTGAAATGGTACTTCCATAAGTGCTTATTGGGAAATTGTGGGCATAGTTTCCACAAATTTCCGTCTATTATGTAAGGAAAATAATAGGGAGAGCATGTATGATTTCCAAATCTGTAGCTCTTGAGGTAATACTCCATGCTGAGTGCAAAGATTTATAAGTTAACTTGATAGATCAATGTACATTGGATAATAGCAATGTTTGAAGTTTATACTACATTAGTGGTTCTTTAATGGTGTTATTCACGGTAATTTGGGCAAGGGGCAGTTTTTTTCATAACAGATGTCTCTATGTTTTTTTCATTACAACAAGCAAAGTGAAGTTGATCCTTTATCCAGTTGGACAGGAGTTTATTAAGGCCAAAATATCACTACAGATATAAAAAAAAATTCAGGCATGATTGTAGTTCCTTTTCCAAGCTTTATTATCCATATCATGCATACTACTTTTTTCAATAGTAGGAATGTTTATATGATTTAGTGGATAATGTCATAACTGATATGTACAATTCAACTTATTAAACAGTGGTCTAGTCTATTATTTCAGTTTTAAATGACATAATTTTATGAATTTTACAGTAGTGTATAGTCAACCTTTGATCTTCACTTTCTGCTTTCCAGTATTAACTTTTTCTGTGCCTCTGTCCTGATTTTCTTCTGTTACAAAGTCATAGAGCACTATAGCACAGAAACAGGCCCTTCATCCATCTAGTCCATGCCGGTCTGGTATTCTGCCTCGTCTCACATATTTGCACTCTCAGCTGATAGCCCTCTATACTCCTCTCATGCAGGTACCTATCCAAACTTCTCTTAAATGTAACCATTGAACCTGCATCTAACACTTCCATTGCTAGTTTATTCCACACTTGCACCACACTCTGAGTGAAGAAGTTTCCCCTTTAATACTTCATCTTTCTCCCTAAACCTATGACTTTTAGTTCTAGTCTCACCTAAACAGAGGGGGAATAGGCTGCATGCACTCAGTCTATCTATACCTTTTATAACTTTGTATACCTCTATAAGATCTCCCTCATTCTCTTGTGCTCTTTGGAATAAAATTTTAACCTATTCAGTCTTGTCCTATAACTCAGCTCTGCAAGTCCTGGTACCATCCTTCCCTTTAACTCTCTTTTTTTATTTCTTGGTTCCATCATTGAAACATGGAGGGGATTAAGAATTATGGTAGACTGGCACGGGAGAGGAGCTGAGGCCTGAGCCAGATAAGCCAAAATCATATTTAATGTCAGGATAAGATTATAGGTGCAGTGGCCTGTTCTTGCTGATGTTTTTTTTTGTGTGTTGTTCTTTTTCTGTTTAGTGCTTTTTTCCCTTTTAGACTTTTGTCTGGGAAACTGGAAATGAGATTGGAGTCATGCCCTTTACTACTTGCATTTCACCTCCACTTCTTCCCAATTACTCATCTTTCCAAGGCATCCAAACTTTTCCTATTCTTTCCCCATTCCTCTTCCTACTCAGACTTTGAACTTCCTTCTTGCATGCTCAATTTGCTCCAAATAGACACATTGGCTCTCCTTCAGAGTACCGGAAGGCTGCAGACAACCATCATGTATCCCAAAGCACATTGGTCCAGGTTTGATTGGCATAAATTCCATGTTCCTCAAAGCTATAAAAACTAGCAGTATCTGATGCTATCTGACATCTCAACTCCCCACCCAGTCAAAACCTTACCTCTTTGTGCCTGGAGTTGTGGAGCCTTCAGTTTGCTTCATGCAGCCTGCTAGTTCAGTGTTAATAATACAGCTTTCAATATTCAGTGGTCTGTCTCTCATTTCATCAGCTAGCTTTCTTGATGTAGGCTCAAAGTTCAAAGTAAATTTTTTATCTATGTACATATACATCATCATATACTATGATGGATAGTCACTTCTTGGCCTGTAGGACTCTTTCTCTTTTTTGGTTGTTTGCTGATCTTGCCTTCTAAACACAGCATCTGCCACTTGAACTATCACGAACAGATGTAAGTCCCCAACTAACAATTGTTTGACTTCTCGTCATAAAAGGAAGTCAGTCTTCAGTTCTTGAAATGTAAAAGGCAAGTATTAATCACCTTGAGGTTAAAACAAGTATTGTCTAAAGCCCAACTTTGCAAAGAAGCTTTGTTGAAAGTAGACATTCTATCTTGGAAAAGTAATGACACCAGATTTACTACTGCTCAAGATGAAGTATAAGACAATGGGTTGTTAAATTTGTGTTTTTCAGACAAGCTGACTCTTAAGTTGCTTAGTTCAAGGAAGTTTGTAGAAAAGGTGGATAATATTACTTAGCATATCAATAGCTATGATGTGTTTACAGTTGAAAGGTTTTGTGAGGAAGTATACAGTTTTTCAACATTAATGGTAGGGAGCTAAAGAGCTATGTCTCCAAAATGCTTTTAGACCTTTTGTGTTGAAGGGACATCTGAGGAAATATCATATATATGTGAAGCCACCCAAGTGGTAGAAAAAGGGTATAAATGTAGAGAGCAGTTCGGGCTTATTCGGAGTGGTTGAAGAACAGCAAGAAGAATGATAGAAAGAAGGAGTGAATAGAATCTATTCCCCTAGTTTTGCTGTCTGCCACAGACGACATGCTCGTCTGCATCATGGTATGTATTTTTAGTTTATAGGTATTATACATATATTTTGGAAATCCTTTGTGTTTTAGAAACTGTTTGCAATTGGGAAATAAATATTTAAGATAGAAATCTTCAGTGAGTTTTAAAAATTTGTGAATAGCTGGATAACTGGAAGTATCTTCTCTTTGTTAGGGAGAGGGGACTCACCACTCAAATAGAGGGCATTGGCAGCTAAAATACACCCCAGAGAGTAAACAGTGAAGTAATCTAGTCTTTGAAGATTAGGTAGTTATGGTATTGTCTCCCTTTGGTGAGTGTATTTGTGGCTATTCATATCCAATAGAGTTTAAAATCCTTGTTTGAGTTTAGAACCTTCACAGTCAGCAAACCCAATACTGTCACAATACTACCTTGAGATTTATGTTCTTGCAGGCATTTATAGGAAAATGAAGAAATAGAATTTATGAAAAAGTTTAAATAAAGACAGGCAAACAACCAACATGCAGAAGAAGAAAATTGTGCAAATAATAAAAAGAAATTAAATCAAGAGCACTGAGAACACAAGTTGTAGAGTCCTTCAGAGTGAGTCTATAAGTTGTAGAGTCGGTTCTGTATTGAGGGAAGTAAAGTTATTCACAGTGGTTGTAGGATAATAACTGTTCTTGATTACTGACTACAGGAGGAGGTAACTGACCTCATCAGGGAATCGAAGGTGGAGAAGGTCGGTAACTTTAAATTCCTTGGGGTTATAGTCTCAGAGATTGTGCGCTGGTACCAACATGTCAGAGCCATTACAAAGAAGGCACGTCAGTGCCTTTACTTTCTGAGAGGCTTGCACAGATTCAGCATGTCATTGAAAACTTTAACAAACTTCTATAAATACATATGTATTGACTGGTTGCATCAGATATAGAAACACCAATGCCTGCAAAAACCTGCAAGAAGAAGTGGGTACAGCCCAGTCCAGCCCAGTCCCTCCCCACCATTGAGTTCCTCTACAAGGAGTGATATGGCGACACAGTAGTGTAACGGTTAGCGTAATGCTATTACTGTGCCAGTGAGCCAGGTTCAATTCCCATCTCTGGAAGGAGTTTGTACATTCTCACTGTGACCAAGTGGGTTTCCTCTTGGTGCTGTGGTTTCCTCCCACATTCCAAAGACATACGGGGCAGTAGGTTAATTGGTCACATGAGTGTAATTAGGCAGTGCAGGCTTGTTGGGCCATAAGGGCTTGTTACTCTGCTGTATCTCTAAATAAAAACAAGAAAGCAGCATTCACCATTGAGAAAGCTTTTGCCACATTGGCCTTCATAAATCAAGCTGTGTACATACATCTATTGATGCTTCTGGACACATCTTCAGTGATGTTCCTGGAATCATCGGGTATTTCGGGTCTTTCAACATCATACAACCTCCTCCAGGTGACCCAGCCAGGGCTGATCAGACCCCAGCTTGTGTCCAGATGGCTAGCTACTTATGACTCCATGGCTCCTCTCTTTTGAGCCACAGCCTTCTTGAGGCCCTTCATAAATCAAAGTACTGAATACGGGAGTTGGAATTTTATGTTGAAATTGTATAAGGCATTGGTGAGGCCTAATCTGGAGTACTGTGTGCAGTTTTTGTCACCTACCTACAGGAAAAATGTAAGTATGATTAAAAGAGTACAGAGAAATTTGCAAGGATGTTGCTGGACCTAAGTTACTGTATAAGGAAACATTGAATAGGTTAGAGATTTATTCCCTAGAACATAGAAGATTGAGTGGAGATTTGATAGAGGTATACAAAATTATGAGGGGTACAGAGAGGGTAAATATATGTTCTCAATATTGTTTATTACTTATTATAATTATTATTGTTATTCTTTTTTTATTTGCGCAGTTTTGCATACTGATTGTCAGTTTTTATGTGTAGTTTTTTCATTGAATCCATTGTATTTCTTTATATCTGTTGTGAATGCCTGTGAAGAAATGAATCTCAGTGTTGTGTGTGGTAATGTATACAGTGTGCACTTCAATAATAAATTTACATTGAACTTTGTAACTGGTGGTGTGGGACCTAGGACTCCTATACCTCTTGCCTGATGGTAGTCGTGAGAAGAGAGCATGGTCTGGCTGATAGATGCTGCTTTCTTATGGTGGCGCTCCTTGTAAGTGTGCTTAATGATGGGGAGGGCTTTGCCTGTGATGGACTGGGCTGTGATGTAACCAGTGAGGATACTCTCCATTGTGCCTCTATAGAAGTCTGTCAAAAAATTCAGATAACGTGAAGAATCTACATAAGCCTGTAAGAGAATAGAAGCTTTGCTGTGCCTTCTTTGTGATGGCCTTTATATGTTAGTCCCAGTACAATGATATAGTAACACTAAGGAATTTAAAGTTATTGACCTTATCTTCCTCTGATCCCCTAATGAACACTTATGGTGTGTGCCTGCCTCTCCATCAGTACAATTAATTATGTCTATAGAAAAGAGATTTCCAGTTTGAACATCTGTAGTAAAAAAACAACTGAAACAAGATACTGTTCGAGCAATACTTACAAGTGTTAAGGAATCTAATAAATATTTTAAATGTTTTATAGTTTCAGCATATTAATCTACATGTTGTATATATATTTATATTTTATATTTTAAACCACGAATTTGTAATCACAATTTATTTGCAATCTGATTATTGTTCAATCCCAGGGAAATTGGCTTGGGATCTTCCACTGTATTTTTAATTTGAACTGAAACAAATCTATGATTAATGGATCCCCATGTGCTTTCTGTTTCACCCTCAGCATTTTATTTATAAAGAAATATTGAATTTTTCTTGAAATAAAACTCTTTAAATTTGTCTGCCAAATTTTCTTTAAATAAAGTTGGAAAAACAGCTAACTATTTGGCTAACAAGTTGTTACTTGCTGAGTGTTCTGTGAGCAGAAGTATTAAGTTCAAGCTCAGTCTTTTGGGGGAGATTAAGGCCTTCAACCTAAAACATCAATGAAGATGTTAAAAGACACGAAGTTCAGTAACTAAATTTAAACTTAAATGATTGCTGCTTTCTGGAGTAAAAGTCAGGCTTCCTGGAGCATTGTGGCTGGAAAATATCACAGAGCCCATTCATCTCTGCCAGGTTGCAAAACCAGTGACTTTTAATGAAGGGGGGAGGCAAAAGCTTCCCTTTATCTGTGATATATCTATCACAGTCTCTGTATAGTCTGTCAATACTTTTTTATAACATTTATTTGACTCCTAATCTATTTGCCTTTGTCTGCTAGGTATAAAGCTCAACATTCCATTGCCCCTCCTGATTGTTTTCTGTAGCTGTTCATGACATTTAATGTGTTATAATAATTGGCCCAAGCCTCCTCAGTCTTCTACTATTTCCAGCTCTACTTCAAGTAGAATCTGTTTAATCCTTTTTAGGTGAAACGCTGATTACAAATTTTTCCAGATTGAAATCTATTTGCTACTGTTTGCCAATTTACTAAATCGATTACATCTCTTTGTGATATACCCAGCTTAGCTGCCGGTCCTTCTATCCCATCGTTTCTAAATAACTCCCTCAAGTTCTTGCAGATGGGAAGGCTTCATCTGCCACAAACGTGGACCTCTCAATTTATTCCTGCTGTATAGCTTATTAATCACACTGTGGGTTGGACACTAGCAGTGTATCTAATTGTATTCACATGTTGAAAGCACTAATCTTTTGTATTTTCAAAGGAGAAGCATGCCCACAACTGAAGGTCCTATTACTATACTTGAGGCACCATCAATCAAGTCAGGCAGCATCCGCAGAGGGAAATGGACAGTGAACATTTTGGATTGAGACCCTTATCTCAGCCAGAATGAGGGTCCTGACCCAACATATTCACCGTCCATTTCCCTCTGCAGATGCTGCCTGAACCGTTGTGTTCCTCCTACAGTTTCCAGATTCTAGCATCTGCAATCACTTGTGTCTTCATAAAGAAACAGTTCTTAAAATGTTGCTGGTGAAGTCAACAGCTGATGTGAAGAAGGAAAAACTCAATGGCTTGATTCTAAATGAACCAGATAGTCAGCTTGCATTCTTTTTGTTTATCTCTACCCCTTCACTCAGGAACAGCACATCAGTAGTAATATGGCACTGTAATGACTCTTAAGGAAAGCATTTTTCCCGCCCTGTGTAATTTTGGTTACAGACTTGTTTGAATCAAAAGCCAGTGGGCATCCCTGAAGGTTTTCTTGCTGGAAATTAAAAAAGATATTTCATATTTTCAAATCATGCTTAACTCATGATCAATGCAGTTATCAATAATGTATAATAATGTGTTGATCATCCATATTTAGCTGTGAACCAACTCCAGCTGCAATGGATGTTTGTGTTCTCTGATATAACTCTTAAGATTTTACGATATTAATCTGTCATATGTGATGGTTCTTCTGACCTTAAATACACTGAAATACTTAACAAGGGATAAGTTCCAAACAAAAACTTAGATGAAACTGTTAAAAAGCATGGAAATGGTTTAGTTACTAAATATAAACTTAAATGTTTGCTGAAAAAGGATCTAGTGCTGTCTTGGTGTATATGACGAAATGTTTGCTGCTTTCTAGACTAAAAGCTAGGCTTCTGGTGGCAGTAAATATCACAGAGCCCATTCATCTCTGCCAAGTTTCTACACTTCCGTGCTTATGACACAAATCAACAAAGTTTGTTAAAATGGGATAAATTTCAATTAATATTTATGTATTTAAAGTAATGCCAAAGGTTTCAAAGGTACATTTAATGTCAGTGAGATGTATACAATATACATCCTGAAATGCATCCACAGAAACAGAGGAGTGCCCCTAAAGAATGAAGAACAGTTAAATGTTAGAACCCCAATGTCCCCCTCAGTTCCCCTCCCTGCCGCGCTTAAGTGGCAGAAAGCAACACTCCCCTTTGGTTTATGATGTTAAAAGTCTATTGCGTCGCTTTTTTCTGAGCTCTGTGCCCAAAGATCTCGGGTCTCTGGGCAGACAGCCAGAGATCTTCCATCTCCAATGACACACTAATCTCCTGCAGAGGCACCGACCTCCAATCCCCCTGTCTCCAGAGCCACGAAATATCAGGCGAGCAAAGTTCTTAGGCTGAGCCTGTGGCGTGTCGAATAACGGCCATTCGTGAAACTCTGGGAGCGGCTCCCATTCCCACAAAGAACCGTAGTCAGCGTATAACGCCAAGTCAGGGTCTTCAAAAGAATCCTGAAAGGGAAAAGTAGAGATATTAAAGGTGGAAATAGAGCTGTTTCTGAAGATGCAAGCAGAGGAGTCGCCGTTAGACGGTATTATTCCTCCTAAGCTCCTCTTCAGATTAAAATGAAAATAAAAGTTGCAGTTTCCTGAAATAAAACCAACTCTTTCTTTTTCCAAAATGCCAAGAAGTGTCCCCTTTATAGTCAGTGATACAATAAGTGGATAACAGGGTTATTATAGAGCGAATGAAACTCAGTTTATAGATGATAGTTGATTCCTGAAAATTACTGCATTTCTTAATTCTTCCTGTCTCAATTTTAATGACAAAAAATTAGACACATTACTTTCCAGAAGAATCATTTGTTTAAAAAAAGATATTTAATGCATGAAATCAAAGGACTATACCAAATATTAATAGTGCCCATTATGAAATTAGCCCAGGCACTTCCATATTGTATTCAATCTTGCCCAAAAAATAAATTAAAGGGAATCAAAAAAAAATTAATTTAGGTTAAGATAGCACTACTGAATGTGTGCAACAGCTTCCTGGCAGTCAAAAAGCTAAGTAATCTGACTAAAAACATCATTAAAAATGCCTTTTCTGAGGTAAACTGTTTTAAATTATCGCCGCAAGCATTGAAGGGGCGAGCGATGGCGAGGCGAGTTCAGAGGATGAATTGTTGCAGGTAGAGTTCCAATGCCTGTACAGCTGGCCCGGGAGTAAGGTTGGATTACTCAGAGCACCTTAAAGAGAAGTCGGGGCCCAGGCAGAGGAGATTCGATTTCAATGCTCGTGCATCTGGATAAAGATTGGATCACTCTGGGTGCTGAGCTGATATGAAGAGCTTGAGAGTGGCTTTGGACTAGGCAACAAAATCTGGGCCCAGAGTGAGTCTCTGGTCAGCGTGGTCTAGGCTTGGAGCAAGTTGCTGGCCGGCGAAATCTGGGCCTGGAGTAATTCACTGGGCAGTGAAATCTGGTCCCGGAGCGAGTCTCTGGAAAGTGTGTTCTTGGCCTGGGGCACTTTGCAGCAGTAGTGCCAGGGTCCTAGTGCAACGTCGTTGCTATCCCTCGAGGTTGAGGATGATGGGCTTCATTCTGTTGATCTACTTATGGGCTCTCAAGTGGCTTATGAGTCCAATCTTGGCTTTGAAAATTCTTCCGCATTCAGGACAGGTAGTTCCAGATGGCAGATCGGGCTTTGGTTGTTGCTGCCTCTCTTCCCATTTTCTTCTCTTTTCTTCAAATTCTGCACATCTGTTGGCTTCGAGAGTTGCTGCTCCTTCTCGGATGATGGCTTGCCAGAATTTCCTGTCCTTGGCATTGGTTTCCCAATTGTTGATGTCGATGTTACGTTTCTTCATGTTGACTTTTAAGACGTCTTTGAATCTCTTCTGTCGTCCATCTCTTTTACATTTGCCTTCTTGAAGCTGGGAGTAGAAGATTTGTTTCGGCAGATGTTCGTCTTTCATCCGAACAACATGACCACTCCATCATAGTTGGTTCTTTTGACGTAGGCTTCAATGCTTGTTGTTTTTGCTTCATTTAGCACACTGATGTTGGTTCTTCTATCTTCCCAGCTGATATTTAAGATGTTTCGAAGACAGCGTTGATGGAACTTTTCAAGTGCCTTCAGATGTCGTCAGTATGTTGTCCAGGTTTCTGATGCATACAGGAGCGTTGGGATTACCACTGCTTTGTACACTAACATTTTGGTGTCTGTTCGGATGTCACGATCATGAAAGACTCTTGTTCGGAGACGTCCAAAAGCTGTTCCAGCGCATTTAAGACGATGTTGGATCTCGTCATGGAGGTCAACATTGACTTCCAAGATACGGAAAGTGGTCCACGTTTTCAAGAGTTGTTTCGCCAAGTTGAATTGATGGTTCTATTTGATTTGTCTCAATTGGTGGCGGTTGATAGATGATCTGAGTCTTCTTGGAATCGATGGTAAGTCCAAGTTTCGTGTATGCACGGTTGAGGGCAGTCAGAATCTGTTGTAGGTGGTTTTCTGAAAGAGCGGCAACACTGTTGTCATCTGCGTATTGGAATTCGATGAGGGAACTCGTGTATGTCTTCGTTTTGGATTTGAGACAGGCAAGATTGAAAAGTCTGCCATCTGTTCTGTAGACAATTTCGATTCCTGGGGGTAGGTCGTCCTTGATAATGTGGATGATTGTCGCAATGAAAATGGTGAACAAAGTTGGGGCAATCATGCACCCCTGTTTTACTCCTGACCTAACTTGAAAAGGCTCACAGTTACTGTTGCTGACCATAACTGTGGCAAGCATGTCATCGTGGAGGAGTCTCAGGATTCGAATGTGCTTTTCAGGGCATCCATAGGTGGATAGGACATCACATAGGAGCTCCCTTGATACCGAGTCAAAGGCTTTGGTGAGGTCGATGAATGCCATGTACAAATGTTGAAGTTGTTCATGACATTTTTCTTGTAGTTGTCACATTGTGAAGATCATGTTGATTGCTCCACGTGATGGTCTAAAACCGGCTTGTGTCTCCAGAAGGATCTCAGCTGAAGGCTTGAGCCGGTTGTTCATGATACGGGTGAGGATCTTCCCTGCTGTTGCTAACAGGGAAATTCCACGATAGTTTCCGCATTCAGATCGATCGCCTTTCCTTTTGTAGATGGTAACGACTGCTGAGTCTCTAAGGTCTGCTGGTACGTCTTCATTTATCCAGATCTTGATGAGAAGTTGATGCAGTTGATAATGAAGTGAGTTACCTCCAATTTTGTAGACCTCGGCTGCTTTATGCTGTTTACACAATTTAAACACAATTTAAAAACATCAGAGCGGTGAGCCAATTTCACTCACTCTCTGCTATGTTCACTCCTCTCTCCAGGGCGTGGAGCCTTTTGCTGTTCCATCATTAGTTTTAATGCCGGCCCATATAGACAGAAAAGACAGGGTTTCTGTTGGAATGAGGGCCAATTTGGCTTTCTCTCCGTGGTAGTTATCTCCATGCCACTGAGGCTATGAAGACTGCCCTGGCTGCTGTGCTCTGTGCCCACCAATATGATGAACTGATAAGCAAGGCTTTGGGCCGATCTGCTCTGGGATTCAGATCTGTGGGCTCAGTTTTGGTTTGGAATGGTGTAGTTTGCTTCAATTGTTTGCATAACTTCTATTTCTTTGCTTTCTTTTGTGCATGGTTTTTTATTTTTATTTTTATATTTTTTTCTTTAACTTGGGTTCTTTTGGGTTTCTTGCTTTGTGGCTACCTGTGAGTAAGCAATCCCGAGGTTGTATAATTTATGTATTCTTTGATAATAAATGAATCTTGAATCTTGATT
This sequence comes from Mobula hypostoma, assembly GCF_963921235.1. Classification (NCBI taxonomy): domain Eukaryota; kingdom Metazoa; phylum Chordata; class Chondrichthyes; order Myliobatiformes; family Myliobatidae; genus Mobula; species Mobula hypostoma. The sequence goes on from NC_086104.1 coordinate 43,383,477, forward strand.
CACGCTAGTTATAACATCATCACTGGGGGTACTTCCCTTCATCAGCTTTAAACACATAAACAGGGCTTTTTGAGTAAAAGTTACCACTTTAGAGATTCATCTAACATTCGATTCTGAGTAGATCATACTAATTTGCAGTTACATTTGTGATTTTAAGGCACATGCTGACCTTTATTTATTGGCCCTTCAGGATTCATGGAAGGCTTCTCCGATGTCTTTCAAATTTCATAGAGTGCTGAAATCCACAGTGACTGCGTTCACCAGCAACTTTTATGTGTGTTACATGACCTTTATTGCATTTGGTATCCCAAATCCCTATTTGGTGTCCTGTCATTAATAATGACCTTCGGGGCTTCTGTTACTGAAGGAATAATGATTGTTCACCAATGAAAGTAGCCTGTGGACCTTATCCCAGAAAAAACACACAAATCTATAATAGAAAGGATATTCCCAGAGGCTCTTCCAAAGCATAATTTCCTAGCCAGACTTCTCAGAAGAACGATAAGGGATCAGATTTCCTATTCCATCAAACACAATATACTGTAAGTAATCTTTTTGAAAAGTTGAATATAATGAAACCTTGTAACCATAGTTTTTTGTAAGGTAAAGCATGTTTGATAATTTTGCTTAAATTCACTGAGGACGTGATATAGAGAGTTGATAGAGGGGAGCCTGTGGATGTAGAAAATTTAGATTTCCAAAAGACATCTGATAAGGTGCCACATAAGAGGCTGATGCACAAGTTAAGTTCCTAAGGTACTGGAGGAAGTGTGTTAGCATAGATTGAAAACTGGCTCTCACACTGGAAAACCTAGTGGAGTATCCCAAGAATCAGTTCTTGAACCTCGATTGTTAACCATTTATATTAATGACCTGCAGGAGCATATCAAATGTTAACGTTCCAAGTTTGATGATGACATGAAAATAGATGGAAGACACTAGCAGTATGGTGGAAGTTCTAGGTGTCATAGGGTCATGAAGTGAGTGAAGTTACCATAACTACAGAGAAGGGTTTTGGGACACTGAGAGGCATGAAGTTAGATAAGTCATCTGGATTAGATGGTGTACACCCAGAGTTCTGAAAGAGGTGGCTGAAGAGATTGTTGAGACATTAATAATGATCTTTCAAGAATTGCCAGATTCTGGAATGGTTCTGGAAGACTGGAAAATTGCAAATGTCATGCCACTCTTCAGGAAGGGAGGTCATGCATTTTGGTAAGAGGAATTAAAAGATGGAAATGGGGAGAGACGAATGATGGATAGCATTATTCAAACATACAGTATAAGATCTTAAGGATAATTAGCAGGGTAGATATATTTTCTAGGGATTAAGTCATAAAGTCATAAGGACATTGCAAAAAATAAGGAATATATGTAGCAATAGATAAATATAGCAACATCTACTCTCAAAGTGTAGTGTTCTCTGCCATTCTCTGCCCACCTAAGATAGAGGCAGAGCCAGATTATTAAACATACTGTACTTAAGACAGAGGTAAATGAAAATATGAAAATTGAGGAACTGAGGGTCATGCTGGCTTCAGCTCCTTACAGAAGAGCAGTTCAGACCAGCATAGATCAGCTACGTTCATATTGAATGGTGAGGAGCCATATGGGAACTGCTGGCATATTCCTGCTCCTAGCTGCTGTATATTTAATATTTCAGTAAAATTTGAGTAATATTGTAAATATTCAATTTTGTTCTTTATTGTTTGCATGATGAATTTTGGGTTATCTGTAAAAATACATCGATAGCATATATCAACATTCCTGCACGTGATAAGTGCATCCTTGCTTAAAGTGAGCTAATTGAACAACATTTTGAACCAAATGAAATAGCCGAGGAAAAGTGTGTACTAATTTCCCTGAGTGCATTGGGTTTAAAGGCATACAACTTGCTTAGAAATTTGACTGCTCGAACCAAACCAATTAAAATGAACTTCACTGATGTCATGAAAGTAAAGCAGGAACATTTAGAACCAAAACCATTGTTGATTGTAGGATGTTGTGGATTCCGTAAGTGGAATAAAAAAAGGGGAGTTCACTTCAGTGTACGTGGCTCAATTAAAGAGATTGAGCACTGCCAGTTCAGTGGTGGGTTTAATGAGGCACTGATAGATCATTTAGTTTGTAGAATCTTACAAGAAAGCATTCAGAAATGGCTCCTAACTGAAGCACAACTCACATTTAAAAGAGCAATTGAAATTGCTGTAACAATGGAGACAATAGCCAGAGATGCAATTGAGTTGGAGTCAGGAATGAAAGTGAGCATCCCATTCGGATATGTCCATACATGGCCTCCTCTACTGCCATGATGAGGCTAAACTCAGGTTGGAGGAGCAACACCTCATATACCGTCTAGGTAGTCTCCAGCCACTTGGTATGAACATAGAATTCTCCATCTTCCAGTAATTCCCTCCCCCTCCCTTCCCCTATCCCTATTTCACTCTGCCCCCCCCCCAGCTGCCTATCACCTCCCTCATGGTTCCGCCTCCTTCTACTACCTGTTGTGCTTCCCCCTATTCCTTCTTCACCTTTCCTGCCTATCCCCTCCCCCACCTCTTTATCTTTCCCCTTACTGGTTTTTCACCTGGAACCTACCAGCCTTCTCCTTCCCACCCTCCCCCCACCTTCTTTATAGGGCCTCTGCCCCTTCCCTCTTCAGTCCTGACGAAGAGTTCCGGCCGGAATCGTTCACTGATTGTTTCCACGGATGCTGCCCGACCTGCTGAGTTCCTCCAGTGTGTTGTGAACATGAACAAAGCTGTTAAGGCTATTGGAGAGATTTTAAACTTGCTGGGGGGGGGTGGGAACCAAACTGAAGAGAGGGGGAAGGGGCCGTTAGATCACAAATAGAGAAAGCTATTTCTCTGTACGCAGTGTGAGAGAGAGGATTGGCAGGTGATAGAGAAGGGATGCACTCAGACCAATGGTTTGAGATGTGTCTATTCTTTGTCAAGAAGCATCATGACAAAGTGGATGAGTTTAGAGCGTGGATCAGTACTTGGAGCTGTGAAGTTATGGCCATTACAGAGACTTAGTTGGCTCAGAGGCAGGGATGGCTACTTCGAGTGCCAGGCTTTAGATGTTTCAGAAAGGACAGGGAGGGAGGCAAAAGAGGTGGCACTTCTGATCAGAGATAGTGTCACGGCTGCAGAAAAGGAGAATGTCATGGAGGGATTGTTTGCTGAGTCTTGTGAGTGGAAGTTACAAACGGGAAGGGGTCAATAACCCCACTGGGTGTTTTTTATAGACTCCCCAATAGTTACAGGACATTGAGGAGCAGTTAGGGAGACAAATTCTGGAACGGTGCAATATTAACAAGGTTGTCGTGATGGGGATTTTAATTTCCCCAATATTGATTGGCATGCCCCTAGAGTGAGGGGTTTAGATGGGGTGGAGTTTGTTAGGTGTGTTCAGGAAGGTTTCCTGATACAGTATGTAGATAAGCCTACAAGAGGAGAGGCTGTACTTGATCTGGTATTGGGAAAAGAACCTGGTCAGGCGTCAGGTCTCTCAGTGGGAGAGCATTTTGGAGATAGTGATCATTAATTTACCATAGCATTGGAGAGGGATAGGAAGAGACAAGTTATGAAAGCGTTTAATTGGAGTAAGGGGGAATATGAAGCTATCAGGCAGAAACCTGGAAGCATAAATTGGGAACAGATGGTCTCAGGGAAATGTACTGCAGAAATGTGGCAAATGTTCAGGGGATATTTGCATGATGTTCTGCACCGGTATGTTCCAATGAGACAGGGAAAGGGTGGTAGGGTACAGGAACCGTGGTATACAAAGGCAGTTGAAAATCTAGTCAAGAATAAAAGAAAAGCTTACGAGAGGTTCAAAAAACTAAGTAATGATAAAGATCTAGAAAATTATAAGGCTAGCAGGAAGGAGCTTAAGAATGAAATTGGGAGAGCCAGAAGGGCCATGAGTAGGCCTTGGCGAGTAGGATGAAGGAAAACCCCAAGGCATTCTACAAGTATGTGTAGAGCAAGAGGATAAGACATGAGAGAATAGGACCAATCAAGTGTAACCGTGGAAAAGTGTGTATGGAACTGGAGTAGGTAGCGGAGGTACTTAATGAATACTTTGCATCAGTATTCACTACAGAAAATGACTTTAGCGATTGTAGGAATGACTTGCAGTGGACTGAAAAGCTTGAGTATATAGACATTAAGAAGGAGGATGTGGTGGAGCTTTTGGAAAACATCGAGTTGGATAAGTCACCGTGATCGGACAAGATATACTCCAAGCTACTGTGGGAAGCGAGGGAGGAGATTGCTGGGCCTCTGGCAAAGATCTTTGCATCATCAATAGGGACAGGAGAATTTCTGGAGATTTGGAGGGTTGCAGATGCTGTTCCCTTATTCAAGAAAGGGAGTAGCGATAGCCCAGGAAATTGTAGACCAGTGAGTCTTACTTCAGTGGTTGGTAAGTTGATGGAAAAGATCCTGAGAGGCAGGATTTATGAACATTCAGAGAGGCATAATATGATTAGGAATAGTTAGCATGGCTTTGTCAAAGGCAGGTCATGCCTTATGAGCCTGATTGAATTTTTTGAGGATATGACTAAACACATTGATGAAGGTAGAGCAGTAGATCTAATGTATATGGATTTCAGCAGGGTATTTGATAAGGTACCCCATGCAAGGCTACTTGAGAAAATAAGGAGGCATGTGATCCAAGGGGACATTGCATTGTGGATCCAGAATTGGCTTGCACACAGAAAGCAAAGAGTGGTAGTGGATGGGTCATTTTCTGCATGGAGGTCGGTGACCAGTGGTGTGCCTCAGGGATCTGTCCTGGGACCCTTTATCTTCGTGATTTTTATAAATGACCTGGATGAGAAAGTGGAGGGATGGGTTAGTAAATCTGTTGATGATACAACGGTTGGGGGTGTTGTGGATAATGTGGAGGGCTGTCAGAGGTTATAGTGGAACATCGTTAGGATGCAAAATTTGGCTGAGAAGTGGCAGATGGAGTTCAACCTAGATAAGTGTGAGCTGGTTCATTTTGGTAGGTCAAATATGATGACAGAATATAGTATTAATGGTAAAACCTTTGGCAGTGTGGAGGATCAAAGGGATCTTGGGGTCTGAGTCCATAGGACACTCAAAGCTGCTGCGCAGGCTGACTGTGTGGTTAAGAAGGCATACGGTGAATTGGCCTTCATCAATTGTGGGATTGAGTTTAAGAACTGAGAGGTAATGTTACAGCTATATAGGACCCTGGTCAGACCCCACTTTGAGTACTGTGCTCAGTTCTGGTCACCTTACTACTGGAAGGATACAGAAACTATAGAAAGGGTGCAGAGGAGATTTACAAGGATGTTTCTTGGATTGGGGAGCATGCCTTATGAAAATAGATTGAGTGAACTTGGCCTTTTCTTCTTCGAGTGACGTACTGTAGGGTGAGATGTGACGTGATGGAGGTGTATAAGATGATGAGAGGCATTGATTGTGTGGATAGTCAGGGGCTTTTTCCCAGCACTGAAATGGCTAACATGAGAGGGCACAGTTTTAAGGTGCTTGGAAGTAGGTACAGAGGAGATGTCAGGGGTAAGTTCTTACGCAGAGAGTGGTGAGTACGTGGAATGGGCTGCCGATGATGGTGGTGGAGGCGGATACAATGGGTCTTTTAAGAGACTCCAGGATAGGTACATGGAGCTTAGAAAAATGGAAGGCTACGGGTAACCCCAGGTAATTTCTAGGGTAAGTACATGTTCTGCACAGCATTGTGGGCTGAAGGGCCTGTATTGTAGAAACATTGTGCTGAAGGTTTTCTACAGTATGTTTCTAAAGCTGCAGCATCTAAATTGAGGTCTGCCTGCTGAATGAACAATGCTACTGTTGTGGAAGGAGCTCACATTAACCATACCAATGCCGATTTAAAGATACAACTTGCAGCAAATGTAACAAAGTAGGACACATACAAAGAGGATGTTGGGTAGCCAAAACTAAATAGACTGCACAGGGAAGAGTAAAGAATAAAAAGTCAATTTGCAGTTTCAAACAGAACACTAGTCTGCATTCTGTTGATGAAAAATCAAATAATGATGAGGGTGACACAACACTGAGTAGTCTTGGGATTTATAATGTGAAAACTAACAATAGACATGCAATATGGCTTACACCAGAAGCAAACGGCAAAAATGTTAGAAAAGAATTGGACTCTGGCTCGGCTGTTTCAGCTATTCCACAAAATGAGTTTTAGAGTGAAAAAATGAAGTTAGATGTGCATTCTGGTCTCTCCATGTTTTCTTTGAAATTAATTTTATATTTTGGAGTTACAAAACATAACACTAACTTCTTGGGTTTTTTTGTGTCCAATGGAGTCCTTACAGAGATGGGCAAGTTTGGAAAGACTGTCCATTATGCTCGTGTACTCTTATTGGATTTTCTATTAAGATCAATGTGACTGTCACGTTCTGTGATCATTTCAAGTTCATGGAACAGACCTCTCCCATCTTTACCTATTTGCTGCTCACCACTGGAAGGCAATGATCACAAGGCTTCAAAGTGTTGTGGGATGGCTTTCTGTATTTATTTTTGGTGATCGTTTGTGAGACCTGTTGGCCACTCAGAAGCTCCACTTAGTTATCCCAACCTTTTCATCAACAAAAAATGATTTCTGCTGTGTATTTAATATTAGAATCATTTTCTAGGTATATATGTTGTTAGGTTAAGCATTCTTGTTTATTTAAATAATTCATTATGGATTATATATATAAATATGTGGATTGCATACCTCATCACGCTACAATGTCATACGTGCACGTCTCGCTTAAAGTAAACCCAAAGTTAGACTCACATATTGGACTTTTGTGTTTTCCTTTGAGTTAGTTTAATGTTTTGAGATTAGTGATGAAGTATTTTTAAAATGAACTTGAGGAGCTATTGACCCATTGAAGCACAGCGAGACATTCGAACTAAAAGAACACAGTGAGAGATGGTAGAATTTTAAAAAGCAGCCCAGCATGTGCAGAGGCACTCAAGTAAGAATAAAAACAGCGCAGCACACGTTCTTTGGAAGGAAAGGTAGGATCAAGTTTTTAAAAATCTGTCTGAAATTGGAAGAATTTGAAGGTTCATAAAGAGAAAGGATGGATTCAGCGGTTCATAAAGAGTGAGTACCGGGTGATAGTAATCATTAAAAAATGCAGAAATAGCTGGCTACATCAGAAAGACTGACGCTTTTAATTACACTATGGATAACTGGATTTTCTACACTGTGCAAATTGAGCAGTATTTTGAAGCAAATGAAATAACCAACGAGGAATGAGTGCCAATTTTGCTAAGTGCATTGGGTTTAAAGACATACAATTTGCTTTGAAGTTTGACTACTCCAGTCAAACAGCAGATATGAGCTTTGCTGATATTCTAAAAGTGATGCAGGAATACTTAGAACCAAAGCCATTTTTGATTGCAGACCATATTATTTATCATAAATGGAATCAAAAAGAAGGGAAGTCCATTTCAGCATACATGGCTGAGTTGAAGCGATTGTCTGAGCAGTAACAGTTTGGTGAGGTCTTAATGATACACGAAGAGATTGTTTAGTTTGTGGAATTTTAAAAGAAAGCATTCAAAAATGGCTCCTAATTGAAGCACAACTTACATTTAAAAGAGCATTTGAAATAGCTGTTTCAATGGAAACCACAGACATAGATGCAATTGAGTTGCAATTGCAATGAAAGTGAGCGTGAAGAAAATTATAAAGTCTGAAATGATACTGGCCTGGCTGAACAAATGGTGTTAACATTGAGTACCATTATAATACGAGCACGTTAGCGCCAGGATCCTAATGGTGGATGTCCTCGAGAGTATATGCACTGAGGCTGATGGGCTGATGGAGGGGTAACACTGACAGAGCAACCAGGCTGAATCCAGATTAATTGGATTGACTGACGTATTTGCTTAACCGTCAAGTATGCTGCATATTGGATAACAGGGTTTTTGCTGTACATAACAATAATGCAACCTAGACAAAATGCTGGAGGAGCACAGCAGTTCAGGCAGCACCCATGGAAGTGAACAAACAGTCGAGGTTTCGAGCTGAGACCCTTCTTTAGGACTGGAATAGAAGAGGGAAGGAGAAGAGTGATATCTAAAAGGTGATAGGTGAAGCCAGGCAGGAGGGAAAGGTGAAGGGCTGGAGATGAAGGAATCTAATAGAAGAGCAGAGTGGACCATGGGAGAAAAGGAAAAGGTTATAGGCAGGTGAAAAGAAGTAAAAGGCCTGAGTGGGGAATAGAAGGAAGGGATGGGAAGGGGAAGGGACAGGATTTTTTTTTACCAGAAGGAGAAATTGATATTCATGTCATCAGGTTGAAGGCTTCACAGAAAGAATATAAGGTGTTGCTTCTCCACCCTGATGTAAATTGAGTGCAACTTCAGCTACTCAAGTCCCCCTTCAAGTCCCCCTTCAACCATTTCGATCATTGATTAAATCAATTGCACAAATGGGTAATTTTATGTAGATGGAGGAGAGTGTGTTGGGGGGGCAGGGGGGCACGATGAATGGCTGCAATTGTCAGTTCTATTTGGTGGAAGCACTTTGTTTCACTCAGCCCTCAACTCAGACCAATACATTCAAAGCTCAGAGTAAATGTATTATCATGTATTATCAAATTATGTATATGTCACCATATACTACCATGAGATTCATTTTCTTTGAACCCACTCTCATTGACTTTGAACACAATCTGCCTCTTCCCTGTTCAAACCGTTACTAAAATTGCAGTAAAATAGAAAATTGAATTACTCATGTTATTGACCTAAAACTCAACTCTACCTGCTGACATGCATAATAATCACACCAATTTCTGCTTTTATTTCATATTTCCAGCATTTTGATTTTGACTTAATGCTACTATTTAATCTCTTCCAAGACAGCAGGCTCCATCAGAAGAGGCACTTTACGGAAGATTTTAAGTCTCTGCAAGCACCCTGCCCCCTCATACTTTGCTGGCTCTCACAAGACACACCCGTGTCAGTAGCGACTATGACAGAGTGAGTGTGGAACAAAGATGACTGAGATTTTGAAATAGCCCGGCATCTGTACTCAGATGTAATCAGTTGCTGGCACGAATATCCTAATCTCACAATGAAGAGTGCAGCTGCCAGTCGGCTAAATCCTCAGTGGGAAGGCATCATTCAAATGAGGAATAGCCTGGAGCACGTAGCATTCATTTTTATATTAAAGTTTCTGAAGGCAGCCAGTGCAACAATGCCAACATCCAGCCTCAACATTCCTCATTCCACCCAACTGAAAATGGGTGCAATCAAAATAAAACAATCAAAGGAACTGCAGATACAGGTAATACGCGGAGGGTTGAGCAGCATCGCTGGAAAGAGCAACAAAGTTAATTTTTCAGTTCAGGGACTCTCTGTTCTACCTGCTCAGTGGTTCCAGCATTTTGAGACACACTTTTAATGCCTAGTCATGTCATTACAGAAATTGATAACAAAAACAACAGGATTTAAACAAGCAAATTAACAGATTATCTAAAATATGCTATATTGGCCCTAATATGCTGTTCATGTGGGTTTACAGTTCCAACACCACATTACAGTGTTCCTTGTGTGTGTAGCTGAAGCCTGGCTTCTGAAAGGTCACTCCCCATTAGGTGGACTGTGAGCAAATGGCCTTGAAGACCCAGACCTGGGAGTAGGTCTTGCCTTGGAAAGGAGTCTAATCACAATAAAGCTGTGTGTAAGTGGAGAGCACCTGTGTCTGTTCCTGCAGGATTATTCCACACATGCTGTAGGTGAGCAGACTGTTGATGTATGGCTTCTGTCTACTTGTGCTGGAGGGTTGTATCTCTCTGTTCATGCAGAACCAGGAGCTGCTCATTGACAACGCTGCATCGCTCCTCAAGTAAGTCACAGTGTTCGGTATAGCATGCCTGTGTTCACTAGGACCAGAAATCCGCTCATGAATGGTAAAAATAACTGCTGCATGGTGCTGCTGTTCCGCTAGAACATACAAAGCTGCACCCATGTGGCAGTGGAGAAACCCAGGTGGATGCATTCTAATCTTACAGGGCCTCTGTTTGTGCTGCCACTTCAGCTGACATCGGCTTCAGTAAGCATTTTGTGTGTTGGGGGGTGGGTTGATTCCAAGCCCTTGCAGGGAACTGTTCATGGTATCCAATGGGGCAGGCATAGAACCATGGCTTTGCAAAACCTGCGATTGTCACGGTGGCATAGTGGTTAGTGTAATGCTATTACAGTGCCAGAGACCTAGGTTCAATTCCCACTGCTGTCTGTCAGCAGTTTGTATGTTCTCCCTGTAAATGTGTGGGTTTCCTCTGGGTGCTCGGGTTTCCTCCAATATTCCAGAGATGGGTTAATTGATCACATTGGATGTAAATGGGCAGCAGGGGCTCGATGGGCCAGAATGGGCTATAACCAGGCTGTATCTCTTAAATAAAAAAAATTAAATGTGTAACTGCTGGCTTGCGTGAATATACCTTTGCATGTTACCTCTTTTTTTTCTGGCAACTCCCCCCTCCTCAGTCCTGAAGAAAGACCTCGGCCCATAACGTTGACTGTTTATTCATTTCCATAGATGCTGCCTGACCTGCTGAGTTCCTCCAGCAACTTGAGTGTGTTGCTTTGCATGTTATGTTTTGGCACCCAAAAGTGGGTTTAATGCAGCTCTAATATCAGTTGAAGTTTAAAAGAAAGGAAAAGACAATCTTCATGCATCTTTATCAGGTCTTTATACAATAACAGTGCTTGTTGTAAGGTGCCTCCATCTTTTTGGAAGCATGCCATTCAAACCCTAGCCATTCAAATCAAATATTTTAATCTTAGATGTAGATTACTTTTCATGTATGTTAGGCATCAAATGTCAATCTGTTTTTAAAGCTATTCCATTTTCTGTCTTGGTATATCAGCACTTCAGCTAGCACCATTTCATTTTTTATGTTTGTTTTCATTTAGATATCATGCAGGGCCCATATGTTCGTCAATATGGGTACTGCTAAATGTACACCGGATCAGGGAAAATCACACCTTGAAGATGATTATGTTGATACTACAATCTGATGAGGAGTTATTACTTTTGCTCTCACGTAAAGGAATGCTGGCAGGCACATACATCATGCTTGCTTTGAACACTGGAATGAAAGGCATACTCTACAGATGATTTTGGATTGCTGTAATTGTAATGCCAGGGACACATCCGTAGTATGGAATTACAAAGCTATGAGCTAATTTCACAGGAGGTAAGGAACACTACATTATTTTGTACTGAATGTTTCCTGTAATGACCATATCCTCCAGGACAAAGTTGTTATTATTTCCAATCTGGATTTCTGTATCTTTTCCAACATCGCTTTTGATTCACTAAGACCATGTATAAGATGCAATGCAGTTTGTTGCAGAACACCACCATATAATAATCAGTTGAAATAATCTACTTCCCAGATTTCCAATGTGTCCATAAATGAGCAGTGAACATTAGAACTAATGTCCAAAACTTGTGTGAAATAGTGGTGAGGACTAAAATACATTTATGGCATGATGTCATTGACCTAGGAGGAACTGTGCTGTGTGGTTGAATGCCTGTAAACAGAAATTGCTGTCCATGTTTTCCATTTTGTGCCATTTTATGAAAACAGCATTTCACTTTTACTTGACTACTGAATTCATTGGAAGTCGTGAAACTGCAAATCTGCAAGGTGGATATAAATTAAATGCTTTAATTAAAAAAGCAGATATTAAGGACCAGTAAATAGTAGCCAGAATATGTTTTTAGTGAAGTAATTTTTTGTAGTTATTTGTCTGCTCTGTCATTGAAAATTATTGCATCTGTTAAGTCTTGTACCATCATGTTTTGAATATTTTCACTGAAATTGTAAAATTGTTACATTTCAATTCCATTTCAGAGATTCAAAGGTTCATTTATTGCCAAAGTACACAACTCTGAAATTTTTCTTCTGCAGATAGCCATGAAACCAAGAAAGAAAAGAATGGCAACCCCACACAACAAATGAACAAAAACGAAACAGGCATATTGACCCCCAAATCCCTCTCCCCCACATACCAAAAGAATGAGAAGGATATGGTGAAATATACGGAACTTAAAAAAAGTATAAGACTGAAAAAAGTCCATAGTCCCAGTCCATATCCAAAATGCAGAAAACTTGGGTAACGTTCTCCGGGCACAGCGGTAGGCCTTTCCCCCTGCAGTAACAGAGCAATCCCACCAGTGATCAAAAGGCAGTCTCCCCTCTCTGGTAGCAGAGTGATTACCGGGCGATCAAATGGCAGTCTTCTCTCTTCGGTAGTAGAACAATCCCACCAACAATCAAAAGGCAGGCAGCCAGCACTCACCTTCAGCATTTGCCTCAATGTTTCAATCTCTTTTGTCGCTTTAATTGGTAAACAATAGAAGTTTTAATTGGTGAAACGCAATCAAACATTGGCTCTTGCCCCACATCCAACCTGCAGCCTTCTCACCATAAAGTTCGCATATGCTGCCTATGCTTCGTGGGATACTCTCAAAGACTACAGGACACTGAAACACCCAAACGATCCTCCAAACTGCAAATCACAGGTTCCATCCATTCCAGAATCACACTTCAGATGAAAAACAAAGGCAAAAGGCATAAAAGAAGTGAAATATATGGTTTCATGATCTATCCAGAAGATGTTGACTGAAGGAGCATTGTATGCAGACACTATCTTGACCTGAAGTCATAGTTCTTTTAGTTTTTCTTCTGTAAATTAACTCATTTCCCTCTCTACTCATTTCATTTTCTGCATCTGATTTAGTATTGAACTCAACTGCTTTAATTCAACTTCTTTCTGAAGCTTCCTGTTTACCTCCAAGTCCTTATATTACATTGTGTGAAGACACTCTGTTGGTTGTCGTATTTGCTTGGGTTCCAAAAACCTGTTCCATTGCACATGTCATTATCATTTTACAATCTCAGCAGTTTAGTGAGCAGCTGGTGTTTGAGCTGAAGGCTGTAGGGGCAAGACTGACTGATGTTGATGATGTTTTCCTCTGTTTGTTAGTTGTATTAAATTCAAAATTTATTTAATGCACTATCTTATAACACAATTTCCATTGCAGTTGAAAGCAGAGCTGGTCACAGAAATTTCACTGGGATTGCTTATGTCTGATTTAGATATGGAGGAAGAAGTGAAATTTTTCAAGAGAGACATGAAAGATGACTATCAGACGCTTTAGTGAATTACATCACAAGTTCAGCTATTATACCTTTTGGACTATGCTTCAGCATATTGTGCCACAGACAAAGTTACGGTCTGCACATGATATTCACCATATAGGTAACACAATCTGTTGTGGTTAAAGTCAGCATTAAACTTCATTGTTGCAGGTGCATTTTGAGCTCTTGCTATGGATATTTGCCACATTGGAAGATATCCACAGATTGCAGCTCTAGCAGCATTAGTTACTGTTAAAAACAAAGACAGACCATAAATTTTAATGATTCACCAACCTCAAAACATGTTAATCAAGTGAAGTTTAATTCAGAATTTAGAGAGGCATTCTCAGCCTGATTTTGGGAGGGAGGGAACGTCGACTCAGACCATGAGAGGCCTGCGTCAGTCATTTTCATGCTTTACAAGGCGCGGACTTTGTGGGGCGCCACTCCTCGCACAGACACTAGAGCAATGTGTGGTTAAGTGCCTTGCTCAAGGACACAAACATGCTGCCATAGCTGAGGCTCGAACTAGCGACCTTCAGATCACTAGATCACTAGCCTTAACCACTTGGCCTGATGGAACTGAATAATAAAAATAATGAAAATAACGGTAAGCTTTCATCTTGTGGCAGTGCAAGATGTAATTCATGATTTTTTTTTCCTTTATTATGTATTGTATTGTAAGGCAACAAATTTCACGATATACAGTATGCCTGATTCTGATTCAGATTCAGATCTACCTGTTGTCCTTACTGACTGTGTTGAAAGTACAGTACAAGTCTATTAGCCATAAGCTGGAATTGAAAGAAGGTGCCATAACTCTTTTGATCACGTTTTTGTGTTTTGGTGTTTGATATTTTTGTGGATTCTTCATCATTGATAAAGTAGGAGCACTCCCAAAACTACAGTCTGGAATGTGCTTAAATTGCATTACAGCTTTGTAAACAGTAAATTGATTTGGAAATTCACAAAGGAATTCACAAGGAAGATATTTCTCCCTTCTGAAAGCAAAGCAACTATACAGTGCTTCCCTGTACATGCAACAAATAAAACCATATTCAAGCATCCAGTCAGCACTTGAGCAAAATCACAGAAAATCATAATTAGCAGTGCAGGGAAAACCTAGTTATATTTCATGTTTCATTTCAAAAATAATATGTTAAATTAAGAGAGGGAATATATACTAAAGATACTAAAAGGAATTTGCTTTTCTCAGTGGATGAACAAATAAACATTCAAGACTTGTCAAAATATCAAGACATTGTCATTCTGTCTGAAACCTGATGATACAACCATTGTTGGTAGAATCTCAGATGGAGATGAGAGAATGTATAGGAGCCTATTGCGGATACAATAGGGACTTTTAAGAGTCTCTTGGGTAGGTACCTGGAGCTTAGAAAAATAGAGGGCTATGGGTAACCCTAGGTAATTTCTAAAGTAAGTACATGTTCTAAAGTAAGCATTGTGGGTCGAAGGGCTTTTCTATGTTTCTATGTTTCTAGGAGCGAGATTCACCAGCTAGTTCACCAGCAACAATCTTGCACTCAATGTCAGTAAGACAAAAGAGTTGAGTGTGGAGTTCAGGAAGGGTAAGACAAGGGAATGCGAATCAATCCTCATAGATGGATCAGTCTTGGAGTGAGTGAGCAATTACAGGTTCCTGGGTGTCAAGATCTCTGAGGATCTAACCTGGTCTCAACATATCTATGCAGCTATAAAGAAGGCAAGACAGCAGCTATATTTCATTAGGAGTTTGAGGAGATTTGGTTTGTCAACTAAAACACTTGAGAACTTCTATAGATGTACTGTGGAGAGCATGCATTCTGACAGGCTGCATCACTGGTATGGGGGGGCGGGGTGCAGTGCTACTGCACAGGACTGAAAGCTACAGAAAGTTGAAAATAGGTCAGCGCCATCTTGGGTACTAACTTCCATCATATCCAAGACATCTTCAAGGAGCAGTGCCTCACAAAGGCGAAGTCTATTATTAAGGACCCCTATCACCCAAGGCTTACCCCCTTCTCATAGTTACTGTCAGGAAGGAGGTATAGAAGCCTGAAGGTGCACCCTCAGCGTTTCAGGAACAGCTTCTTCACCTCTGCCATATCATTTCTAAATGGACATTGGATCCATGAACACTGTTTTTAAGTATATATTAATTCTGTTTTGTACTATTTTTAGTCTGTTTTATATATATTTATGCACAGCAATTTATTTATTTATTTTTCTTTCTCTTTTATCATGTACTGCATTGTACGGCTGCTGCTAAGTTAACAAATTTCACAACACATGCTGGTGATAATAAACCTGATTCTGATTCTGAGCCTTGAAGTAGGTGATCATGGTAGAACTGACAGTGTCTTGGTAAGACCGGATTGAGAGGGCGTATCAGCGTAAGAAAGCCAAACACTGGGAACTGGTAGAGCAGTGCCAGAGATGGGGTAGAGGGAACATTGTGAGCTTATAGAGGAGGGGTATAGAGGTTTTATTGGCTGCTTGCTCTACAGAACCTACTCTCTCCTTGGCATAACAGGGAATGCAATGAGAGGAGCCAACTGGACTGTTATAGAGACTGCTGAGCATGCCTTCAGATGGCTATGGATCAAGAGGTGTGACCTGTGGACCAGTGCTGTTGGGACACAAGCCAGGACCTGATCAACCTGGATGGGTCATCTGGGCAAGGATGTCTGATGTTGAAAGACCTGAAACTCAGGTTGCATCATTGATGATGTATCCCAGCAGATCCTAGGATGTATCTCAGTATCAAACCTCCCAGGATGAACAGCAATTTATTTGTAATTCTATCAAGTTTTAATATTATCATATTAGCTTCTCACAATGCTATCTCTGGGAGTCTAAATGAGTGGGCAAATGTTCTGCTGAGCACTTTACTCACTCCTTTTGTTGGCACTAAACCCCTGCTCACTTCCCTACCATTTTAATTCTCTCCATCATACTTTGCTCCATTGAAGCTCAAGTGCCAACATCTCATTATTTGATGAGGTTCCTCCAAAATTCCAGCTGTAAGTGAGAAAACGTCCATTTAGCTGAACTTGGACTCTTAAGATTGCTGGTTGTAGATTTTACTTGAGCGCTGAATCATTGTAACATTGGATGCACTTGGTTAAGTCTGGGATTTAGGGATGCAGGTGCTGAAGAGCCCTAGAGAAGTGAGTATGTGTAAAAACAGTATTGGCTATCATATCGACCAACACTAAACTGACAGTTTTCTAGGAGACATGCTCCAAATTTGCAGTTTCTCTTTTTGTGAGATGAACACTTTTTGCCTTGGGATTACAATATTTAATCCAGGTACGTTCCCAGGAGAATGAGGAATTTTGGAAGAATCTGTTAAATCTTTTTAATAGCTACTGCCAAAAGTCCTCACTTGGATGTTGTGTACTTGGATTTTCAGAAGACCTTTGATAAGGTGTCGCACATGAAGCTGCTCAGTAAAATAAGAGCCCGTGGTATTGCATTGGCTGATGGGCGGGAGGCAAAGAATGGGAATAAATGGAGCCTTTACTCATTAGCTACAAGTGACTAGTAGTGTTCCACAGAGGTCGGTGTGTTGTGACCGCTTCCTTTTACTTTGTATGTCAATGATTTGGATAACAAAATTGATGGTTTTGTGGCTAAGTTTGTGAATGATACGGAGATAAGTGGAGGGGCAGGTAGTGTTGAGGAAGGAAGGAGGCTGCAGAAGGATTTAGACAGATTAGGAGAATGGACAAAGATGTGGCAGATGGAATACACTGTCGGGAAGTGTATAGTCATAGACTTTGCTTGAAAGAATAAAAATGTAGACTATTTTCTAAATGGAAAGAAAATTCCCTGAAGGTTAAATTACAGGTTGAGTCAGTGGTGAGGAAGGTAAATGCAATTTTGGCATTCGTGTCGAGAAGATTAGCATATAAAAAGAAGGATGCAATGCTAAGGCTCTATAAGTATTGCAAGCAATTTTGGCCTCCTAAGTAAGTATGCATGATGTTGGAGAGGGTTCAGGAAAATGATTCTGGGAATGAAATGCTTATCAATGAGGAGTGTTTGATGGCTTTGGGCCTGTACTTGTTGGAATTTAGAAGAATAAGAGAGGATCAAATGTTGAAAGGCCTAGATAGGGTGGTTGTGGAGAGGGTGTTTCCTATAGTGGGGGTATCTAGGACCAGAGGGCACAACTTCAGGATAGAGGGATGACCATTTAGAATGGAGATGAGGAGGAATTTCTTTAGCCAGGTGATGAATCTGTGAAATTTGTTTCCACAGGTGGTAGTGGAGGCCATGTCATTGGGTGTATTTAAAGTGGAGGTTCATTAGATGTGGATAAGTCAGGGTGTGAAAGGTTATGGAGAGAAGGTAGGCGATTGGGGTTGAATTGGATCAGCCGTAATCAAATGGCCGAGTCTTATGGATGGATGGTCTTGTGGTCCAATTCAACTGAGCATAATATTTTTATTATCACCTTTCAAGTTGATAGCCAACAGCTTTAACTTCCTGAACTTTTAGGAGCTCCACGTTCTGGTAAAATTCACAAACCTATATTTCCCTATGTTCTCTAATAAAAAAAACGATAAGTTCCATTGTCTTGTTTGGAGACCATAGCAGTTTGCTGCAAATTGTGAGATGTGACAGATAAAATTGTCATTCAGAAATATCCAGAGTGTTTTGATTTCAGGCCTCTCCTCTACTGTCAAAGCCTCTGTGCACTGGTTAAGACTGGAACACAGCCTGATAAGGTTGACGAATTTCAATCACTAGTAGCTTGGTATATCTTAGCCTCTAGATGCACAGCTTATTGGGGAGATTGAACATAGGACACACAACAGAGAAATCTACAGCACATTATAAGTCCTTTGGCCCACAATATTGGGCTGACCATATAACCTTCTCTAGAAACTGCCTAGAATTACCCCAGCACATAGCCCTCTATTTTTCTAAGCTTCATGTACCTATCTAAGAGCCTCTTGAAAGACCCTATTGTATCCGCCTCCACCACCGTCGCCGGCAGTGCATTCCATGCACCCACCACTGTCTGTGTGAAAAACTTACCCCTGACATCCCCTCGGTACCTATTTCCAAGCACCTTAAAACTACTGTATGTCGCCTCGTGTTAGCCATTTCAGCCCTGGGAAAAAGCCTTTGGCTATCAACACGATCAATGCCCCTCATCATCTTATACACCTCTATTAGGTCACCTCTCATCCTCCATCGCTCCAAGGAGAAAAGGCCAAGTTCACTCAACCTATTCTCATAAGGTATGCCCTCCAATCCAGGAAACATCCTTGTAAATCTCCTCTGCATTCTGTCTATAGTATCCACATCTTTCCTGTAGTGAGGTGACCAGAACTGATTGAGGTATCTATATGGTTCCTGCAATGGATTCCTCCATTCTCCTTCATCCGTCTCTACAAGGTGGGCCTTGCTTTGAAAACCTCTTCTGTTGCTGGAAACCCAGCGGGTTAATGACTAAAACATCCCTAGCTTTTAAAGAAAAATAAAGCGTCATCTCTGAGATATCCCAAATCTCCAGTAGACCTACAAACCTACTCCAAGCTTCAATTAGCCTATGCTTATCAATCAGCAATTTACTTGACTTACCAAGAAATATGCAAGTATTTCTTAATCCCTTTAAATAACGCTGATACACTGTGGTATTTGTTAGATTAGTTCCCTATACCAGGCATCAATTGTAAATTGTACTAGGATAGAAGATACCTTGCATGCTTTTTGCATTCAAAATTAGAAAATCAGAAGTCTTCCATAATGTTCCAATGAGTTTGTGCTACAATTCATAGAAGGGTGAACAGTATAGTACAGGTCCTTCAGCCCACAATGTTGTGCTGACTTTTTAACCTATTCCAAGATTAATCTAACTCCTTCCCTCCAACATAACCCTCCATTTTTCTTCCATGCATGTGCCTAATTCAATTCTGTGGTTTATATAAAAATCATGTAATAAGCAATTTAATTCGTAGGCCATCTTGTTTAAATCAAGTAAGATGATCTGGTGATGTGGGGAAGTAATGGATATGTTTTACATGGACTTGATCAAACTATTGCTCTGTAAATCAAGAAACATTGAAGCAAAGCAATTTGCATTACAGTGCAATTCTTTTAATGTTTAGTCAATTCAGCTTAAAATGTGAAGAAATGGAGTAGAAAAACCATGTAAATTTGTTTCAGGTCACAAGAGGGTACTATAGTTACACCTTTGTTTACATTGACGTACACAGTGTGTGTAAACTCCTGAAGTGTAAAGTACTTAAACCTCTCATGGGAGTCACTGATGCTACTGAACCTGAGAAGATAACTATGACTTAAATTTGTAACGTCAGACTATTTCATATGAATTAGATTCTGTTTCAGTAAGTAGATATTTAGAACCATATGAAATATTTGCCAGAATTCAATTTGATAAGTTTAACAATGTTTTGCTTAATAGCTTTGCATGGAAAGTAGTTGTTGGTAATAGATTCCAAATCAACATTTCCATTTTGAAAATACAAGTCCTGTCTTTGTATAAATTTATCAGTCAGCTTTAATGGTAAAGTATCTCCATTCTAAATGTTAAACTTGGCTCTGTTCCTTTAAATTGTACTAAAAAAATCATGATCCTGAAAAACAATCTTTTTTCATTTAGTTGAACTTAGTTTAAGGGAATTTTCTATCTTTTAAAGATGGCATAGATTTATATTTCCATTCCTTTTCATTGTTAACTCCTTGTGCATGTTACTTGCGAATGAGAGGGAAGACTTATTCTTGGCCCGCCGTATGTCTTTCAGTGTTAGTATCTGTTTTTAGTCGTGCAATAATCCTGGAAACCAAGACAGATAAGTTGGAGAGGGATTGCAATGCAGAATTAAAGTACAAACGACAGGAAGCTTACGGTCATTTTTGTGGACTGAACATATAGTAGATGCTCCAGAAAGCAAACACCCTTGGTGTTGGGTTTCTCCAATGTACAGTAAACCACACTGTGAACAATGAATACAGTGTAATACATTGGAAGAAGTAGAAGTAAATTATTGCATTACTTCGAATGGCCCTGGTTCCTTGGATGGTGGGAAGGAAAGAGGTCGAAGGATGAGTGTTACGTCTGCTGCTGCATGGGAAAGTGCCATTATAGGAAGAACGGTGTGTGGGCATGGAAAGTGGACCAAGGAGTCACAAAGTGAATGAATCCTTTGGAATGGTGAAGGAGTGGGCCCAGGGGTTTGGCTAAGGGAATATATGTTGAGTAGTGGAATTATATTAGAACTGGTAGGAATTGCGCAAGATACTCTGTTGAATGCGGAGGCTGGTGGGATGGAAGGTAAGGACAACTGGAACTCTTTTTGCTCTTCAGGAGGAATAGGGTTGTGAATAGAACTGTAGGAAACAGATAATTTACTCATATGTTTATTAAGCACAGACACAGACCCTTTAGCTCGTAGAATTCATGGCAACAATTAAACAGGCATTAATCTTACTATAATCCAGTTTTATTCTTTCCCACATTCCTATTCATACCCCCATACTCTACCATCTTCCTACACACAGGAAGCAATGTAAAATGGCTAATTAACGTACCAACCAACAGAATTTTGGGATGTTGGAGGAAAGCAGAGTAACTGGGGTTACCTATGTATGTGGTCACAGGGAGAAAATCATATTTCATTATGATGATCACTCATTCTTACAAAGATTAGAACTTTCTGATTAATCTCTCCCTATAGGACAACACTATGCCTCTTTGCACTGCTTTTGACATCCCAGAAATTAACAAGAACCAGAGAGTTATGCTACATGGAAACAGGTCTTGCAACCCAACTAGACCATGCAGACCAAGATACCCCATCCCAGCTTGTGCCATTTGCTAGCATTTTGCCAAACTTGGATATAGTTAAGATAATTGAGTATATAACGGCTGGAATATGGTGTAATGTTGTCAAATTTCAGGGCATCCACTTTGGTGCACTTTTGTTATGCATTCTTTATTGCCAGAGTATTTTTCTTTAGGTATTGAACCAGACACAATAATGCAGGTGCCTTCCTAGCTTGGTCCTATGTATCTCCAATAAGACTTTTGTCTTCTGATTCTCAGACAGAAAATGTCAATGTACTGTTTACCTTCTTAACTGTTCAGTCAATCTACAAGTTAATTTCTAATGATTTATATACCATGACACTCAGCTTCCTTTGAATACCAACACCTTCAGTCTCTCACCATTTAAAAACCACTCTGCTTTTTTCAAGCTTTTCCCAGCAAAGTGAATTGCCCTCAGAATTGACCACATTATATTCCACAGTTATGTCCTCACTTAGCCTCCCTATATCCTCTGAAACTTTTCTGCATCCTCCTCACAACTCAGATTACCATGTAGCTTTTCATCAACAGAAGAGTTGGATATGTATTAGAACTGTATCTCGACTAAAGTTGTTGATAAAGATTATGAACCACTGAGGTCCCAGTACTGATTCCTGTAGCACCACACAGTCAATACCTTCCAACTTGGAAATGGTCCCTTAATTCCTAATTTCTTTTTCTATCCATTAATCAACCTTCAGTCCAAGCTCAAATATCATCTCCAATGCTCTATTTCAATTAAATCATCTTTAGTGAGTAAACCTTATAATGAAATCCTCTTCACAAACAGGAGAAAATCTGCAGATGATAGAAATCCGAGCAACACACACAGAATGCTGGAGGAACTCAGCAAGCCAGGTAGCATCTCAGAAAAGAGTACGGTCAACAGTTCGGGATGAAACCCTTCGGCAGAAAAACCTTTTGAGAGGTTTTTTATTAGGTATGTTTATATAACTCAGTGCTTTGTGACCAAGCTAGTGCTTTCCTTTTTGGAGTGAAGGAGGATAAGAAGTGACTTCATAGAGATGTACAAGATGATAAAAAGCATAGATAAAGTAGACAGCCAGCACTTTTTTCTCAGAGCTTCAATGGACATCTTTTTAAGGAGATCGGAAGAAAATTTAGGGGAGATGTTAGGAATAGGTTTTATACTCAGAGTTGCAGGTGCCCATGATGTACTATGAGGTGGGGGGGGGTACTGGTTAAGGTTGATACATTAGAGACATTTAAGAGACTCTCAGATGAAAGAAAAATGAAGAGTTTTGGGTTGTGTAGGAAGGAGGGATGGTATTGATCTTGGAAAACACTAAATGTTCAGCACAACATCGTGTATCAAAGGGCACATAGTTTGCTGTACTGTTCTATTTCCTCGTGTTTAGTTTTTATGAAGATCTTAGCACCATTAAGGATATCTTCAATAGGTGGAGCTTTGAGATTATATTTTACCAGAAAGCAATTAGTTTTTTCAATTAAATATCTCAGAAAGGTTAACAAATTTTGATTTTTTTTTTCCAATCTTGTAAAAGTTGTTTTTTTCCAAATGTTTTGATGATAAACGTTTATATCATGATTTCAATGATTGTTTTGTCATTCACATTGTATTAGGAAGCACATACAGTAGTCCAATTTATTTAAAAATAAAATATAATTTATCATATGATGGCTCAAAACTAATTATGGCATCACTATAATGTTTAAAATATTTAATAAAGTCTGAATTGTGAAGCTACATTCTTGGGGCATTTAAAAGATGTACAGTAATTAGAAATACCAGTAGTTTGCATCCAGCTCCTTGGTCCCTGTTTCATGCTCCCTTGAAGCTGACCAGTATCCTAATTCCCCTGCCTTTGTGAGTTTTGTAGTATATGCTTCCAGAACAGAACCTGATGCTCCTGTCAGTAACAATGAGTGTGATGATGATAAGTAGCAAATCTAATGGCTATGTCAATTAACAATTCTAATTGTTGGCCACTATAATACATAATGCATTATATCTGACCTCTTATCTTTAATACTTGACCTGAGTATGTCTTGAGACTCCATACCTTGTGTCAAAGGTGGACAACCAGAGGTGGATAGTTTAATTTGCTCAGAGAACAATCTACTGCATATTAGTTTTGATGTGCTGACCAGTACTTTATTTGTACTTTTATCTTGAAATGCGGTTGCCTCCCGCCATTCCTTTAAGGCTTTCTGTATCCAGTCCCTTGTATAGCAGAGCAAAGGACATATAATCATGACAGAACCAACTTATGCCTGGTTCTGAAATATAAACAGAAAATATTGGAAACTCTCAACAGGTCAGGCAGTACCTTTGGAAAGAAAAACAGAGCAAATGTTTGAGGTAGAAAAGCTTTCATCAGAACTCAGTCTTCAGCGCTGACAAATCTAAGGTGAGTTATCACATTGAGTTCTGGTCTATAGTATCAGTTTTGATGCTTTGTTGATTCCCTCTGTAATTTTTCATTGGACAGATATGTTGTTCTGGAGTTGGGTCTACATGTCATCACTATATGTCCTTTGCTCTAGCACATAAAGGACTGGATACACAATGTGTTAAAGGAATGGATATGTGATGAGTATCTTCCACTGCACCTGCATCAAGACTCTCCATGCTTGTCCCAAAGCTCTCTAAGTTACAAATCTCAGGTAACATCTCCCATAAAGAAATACTGTGCTGATGTAGGACTTCCTTCTCCAAGTGGCTGAATTGTTTCATGAACTGTCATAGTGTATTTGGAAAGTTCAGAATGTTAAAGTTCCTGCTGGTGGCTGCACAGATAAAAGTGAAGTTTGTTTCCACTGAAGTGTTAGACTCAAAGAGAAGGACAGGTCCTCATTTGCTGGATAATAATTTCTTGCAGGCATTTCTGATATTAAACAAATAATTACATGAGTGAATTGGCCATTTTTCAGAAATATGTAATTGTTTTTGTGTTTTAATATAAGAAATGCACTCTATAAACACTATCATTAGTACTGTTGGAAACATAGTATTCCTGTAGGAAAATGGGACTATTTATTTCCTCAATATCTTGCCACCTTCCTCGTCCAGTGAAAGCTTCTGAAAATCAGAATCAGAATCAGAATCAGGTTTATTATCACCAGCATGTGATGTGAAATTTGTTAACTTTGTAGCAGCAGTTCAATGCAATACATAATCTAGCAGAGATAGAAAATAAGTGATAATAATAAATAAAATAAAACATAATAAATAAACAAGTAAATCAATTATGTATATTGAATAGATTTAAAAGAATGCAAAAACAGAAATACTGTATATTTAAAAAATGTAAGGTAGTGTCCAAAGCTTCAATGTCCATTTAGGAATCGGATGGCAAAGGGGAAGAATGTGTGCCTTCAGGTTTCTGTATCTCCTACCTGATGGTAACAGTGAGAAAAGGGCATGCCCTGGGTGCTGGAGGTCCTTAATAATGGACGCTGCCTTCCTCAGACACCGCTTCCTAATTAAGTCCTGGGTACATTGTAGGCTAGTGCCCAAGATGGAGCTGACTAGATTTACTACAACCTGCAGCTTCTTTCAGTCCTGTGCAGTAGCCTCTCCATACCAGACAGTGATGCAGCCTGTCAGAATGCTCTCCACGGTACAACTATAGAAGTTTTTGAGTGTATTTGTTAACATGCCAAATCTCTTCAAATTCCTAATAAAGTATAGCTGCTGCCTTGCCTTCTTTATAACTACATCGATATGTTGGGACCAGGTTAGATCCTCAGAGATCTTGACACCGAGGAACTTGAAGCTGCTCACTCTCTCCACTTCTGATCCCTCTATGAGGATTGGTATGTGTTCCTTCGTCTTACCCTTCCTGAAGTCCACAATCAGCTCTTTCATCTTACTGACATTGAATGCCAGGTTTTTGCTGCGGCACCATTCCACTAGTTCGCAAATCTCACTCCTGTATGCCCTTTCATCACCACCTGAGATTCTACCAACAATGGTTGTATCGTCAACAAATTTACAGATGGTATTTGAGCTATGCCTAGCCACACAGTCGTGTATACAGAGAGTAGAGCAGTGGGCTAAGCACATGCCCCTGAGGTGCGTCAGTGTGGATCGTCAGTGAGGAGGAGATGTTATCACCAAAAAGGGTGGGGAATAAAGAGGCAGTGGGCTGGATGCTTCTCCTACCCCTGCAATGTCACCTTTGTGGTTTGTGGCATTATTTATGCCTTTTATGAATTAAGTATTCTTGTCTGAAGCAGGTGTGTTTTGGTGTGCAGATCTGTTTGTGAGAATCAACGTTCTTTGTGTGTCTAGCTGGTTTCTCAAGCAGGTTTTCTTAAGGAAACTTTTTAAAGATTAATAGGATAGATAACTATGAACACATGAAGAAAATTCTGTCTGTAGTTGAATGTGAATCCTTTGCCATATTTTTTTTAAATAGTGCAGCTTTCTCCTTACAATCTTTGCAACTGCTGACTCCTCCAAGTGACAACTGTACAAGCAGTTATAGGGTCAGTTTGACAATGATTAAGATGTTGCATATGAACTAATGATCTCAGTAAATTAATATTTTTTTCCATTTACAATTTCCCATTGATATGATTTTTAAATTAAGTTTTATTTTAGGCAAAAGTTCGATTAATTAAAATTGCTTTAAATAAGAACTGTGAATTGAATAGTTAAAAAAGTGACCACTTCTCAGTGTTCCTTTTGCATGAACTAACCTTGTGCAAAAATAAAAATAATTTGCTTTTCCATTCTATACTTGAATTAATTCTGAGAATTTGTTATTGTTTTTATTTAAGATTAATTCCGGCAGTATAATAATCTTTTGAAATTGCCAAAATGTTTTGAATACCATTACCAGTATATCAATTTCATTAGAGTTTTGCATATAATAAAATAAAGATAGAGATTACTCAAAGCTCTCAAACTTAACTTCTCATCAACTAATGGACTTGCAGATTTACTTATTTGTTTCTTCCCTTTGGATTTTGATAAACCTGCTCTGTGGTGAAAAATAAAAACCCATTAAATGGGAAAATAACATATACCAGTCCAGTAAGCATTTATGCAGCTGCCTCTAGTCTTCCATCACAAATTCCCCCCATTACTTATTGATTGTGAAAATCTCCAAAATGCTCCAACTTGCATACTTTGCCACCCATTTCAGGATGATTATGGCAGGAGGAATTTCGTGCACACCTTCTTTTTTGGAATCTGGATAAAAATAAGGGCATAACAATGCTAGTACTTGCATACAAGACAGTATGGGTATGCTGGTGAGATTTGATAGGGAGATATAATCACAATAAATTGTACATTGATCTGGTGCAGTGATTATTAAAAATGTCCTGCAAAACAAGGTAGTTGCTTTTTAAAGGTGTAAGTTTAACAGATTCTTATTCATCTCCATGACAGCAAACTAATTGTCTGAATTTGCTGGATAGCTGTCTCAGGATGATGCTTTAACAGTATTGTACATTGTTCCTAAGACTTGTATATGCATTTTGCCAGTGATACTTCAAAAAATATAAAGCTAAGTACTTCCTTGAGTGGAGTTTTATCTGTGGGAGAGAAGGAGGTGAACATCATCAATCGCTACTGCTGATGTTACTTCCTGTCAAGGCTGGAGATTTCTGCAACATCAGCCTAGGGGCCAGCATTCATCTTGTGAACTATGTCTTCTACTTTATTTAATCTGTTAAAAAAACATAATCTCATAAGTCCAACAAAGGAACAGCTTTGTAATTTCCACAGAGTGATAGGTTTCCTTTGGACACAGGGTACTGTTGATTTTACCCATACACTGCTGAAGAATGCATATGAGATGCCTCATTTTCATCAAGAGAAGATAACACTTGCCAAACAATTTCCAACAATGAATCCTGAACTTCACAAAAGCTAAAGTGTTAATGTCTATAGCCTTTGTGAGAGTGGCCTATTGCCAGAAGCAGGGTTATTATTCACTATCTCTAACAGACATCAGGAGCTTCCAAACAGGGGATGTACTCTTTATTGCAGACTGACATGTGCTTATATGGCTGAGTGATGAAAAGTTCTTTCACCTACAAGTGTAACTTATCTGCACATATACACAAATATATAACTCACTACTTTCCCTCTGTAAAAAGTGTTTCACGTATCTGCAAATTCATATAACTGCAAATTCAGTTTGTAACTGGCTGTCTCAGGTGCTTGGATTTTCTTACTGTATTTGACACTGTGGTTATTCCTTGATCTGACAAATGTGTAACATCTTGTCTCAGTTTGTTTTTGACTTCTGTCTCTTCAGTAGTTGGTTCTATATCATATAGAGTATTTTTCAGTATCTTCTGATGTGTGTCTTGCTGAAATCATTTGGTCAAAGTGAACACTTCTGACTGCTCTTCTCAATAGTAAGGAACAGAATTAGTCTGCTCTGTCATCATAGCTGATTTATTATCCCTTTCAACCCATTCTACTGCCTTCTCCCTTTGACCTTTGATGCCCTTATTAATCAAGAGACCATCAACTTCCACTTTAACTATACCCAATGACTTGGCCTCCACAGCAATCTGTGGCAATGAATTTCCAGATTCACCACCCTCTGGCTAAAGAGGTTCCTCCTCATCTCTGTTCTAAAGGGACATCCTTGTACTCTGAGGCTGTGCCCTCTAGTCCTAGCCAGCTCCATTATAGGAACCATCCTCACCACATGCACTCTGTCTAGACCTTTCTATAGTCATAGTCATACTTTATTGATCTTGAGGGAAATTGGTTTTCCTTACAGTTGCCCCAACCAAGAATAGAGTATAAATACATTTATACTCAACAGATTTCAGTGAGATCACCCCTCATTCTTCTAAACTCCAGCAGGTATAGGCACAGAGCCATCAAACATGCCTCATATATTAACCCTTTCATTCCCGAGATCGTGCTTGGAACCTCCTCTGGATCCTTTCCAATGTCAACACATCCTTTCCTGGATAAGAGGTACAAGACTACTCACAATACTCAAAGTGTGGTCTGACCAATGTCTTATAAAGCCTCAGCATCACATCCTTGATTTTATATTCTAGTCGTCGTCGTGGCTATCCCTCGAGGTCGAGGATGATGGTCTTCGTTCTGTTGATCTACTTACGGGCTCTCCAGTGGTTTATGAGTCCAATCTCGGCTTTGAAAGTTCTTCCACATTCAGGACAGGTAGTTCCAGATGGCTCATCGGGCTTTGGTTGTTGCTGCCTCTCTTTCCATTTTCTTCTCTTTTCTTCAAATTCTGCACATCTGTTGGCTTTGAAAGTTGCTGTTCCTTCTCAGATGATGGCTTGCTAGAGTCTCCTGTCCTTGGCATTGGTTTCCCAATTGTTGATGTCGATGTTACATTTCTTCATGTTGGCTTTTGAGATGTCTTTGAATCTCTTCTGTTGTCTGCCTCTTTTACGTTTGCCTTCTTTAAGCTGGGAGTAGAAGATTTGTTTCGGCCGACGTTCATCTTTCATCCGAACAACATGACCGCTCCATCTTAGTTTGTTCTTGATGATGCAGGCTTCAATGCTTGTTGTTTTTGCTTCATTTAGCACACTGACATTGGTTCTTCTATCTTCCCAGCTGATATTTAAGATGTTTCGAAGACAGCGTTGATGGAACCTTTCAAGTGCCTTCAGATGTCGTCGGTATATTGTCCAAGTTTCTGATGCGTACAGGAGCGTTGGGATTACCACTGCTTTGTATACTAAGCTCTAGAAATAAATGCTAACATTCTATTTTGCCTTCCTTATCAGTAACTCAACCTGCAAGTTAATCATTGGAGAATCTTGTATGAGGAATCCCAAGTCTCTTTGCACCTCTGAATTTGCTCCCTGTTCAGAAAGTAGTCCATGTCTTTATTAGTAAAGTGCATGACTGTACACATCTTTAGCTCCCCACCCCCGCTTTTCACAGGGGTCACTCCCTCCATAATTCCTTTGTCTATTCGACCCTCTCCATTAATTTCCCTCCTGGCACATATTCCTACATGTGACAGATATGCTACAATGCCCATTCACCTCCTTCCTTACCTCCACTTATGGCCCCAAATAATCCTTCCAGGTGAGGTAACACTTCACCTGTGAATCTGTTGAGATTGTCTATTGTATCCAGTGCATTGGTCCACTCCTCTGCATTGGTCAGATCCAACATAAATTAGGGGACTGCATTTTTGAACACCTCTGCTCAATCTGTCAAAACCAGAATTTCCCAGTGCCAGCTTTTTTAATTCCTATCCCTATTCTGGTTCTAGATGTGTCAATCATGGCGTCCTCTTTTGCCATGATGACGCCACTCTCAGTGTGGAAGAGCAACACCTCATATTCCATCTAGGTAGCTTCTAAGCTGATGGCATGAACATCGATTTCTTTTTCTAGTAATTTTCTCCCTCTTCACCTTTACTCTACTTCTATTCTTCACTCTGGTCTCTTACCTCTTCTCCTCATCTACCTATCACCTCGCCCTGTTTTCCTCCTTACTCCTTTTCTTCCATGGTCTACTCTCCTCCCCTATCAGATTCCCTCTTCTCCAGCCCTTTACTTTTCCCACCCACCTGGCATCACCTGTCACTTTCTAGCTATCCTCCTTCCCCTCTCCCTGCCTTTTTATTCCATCCTCTTCCCCTTTCCTTTCCAGTGCTGAAGAAGGGTCTCAGCATAAAACATTGACTGTTTATTCATTTTCGTAGATACTGCCTAACCTGCTGAGTTCCTCCAGCATTTTGTGTGTGCTGGTCTGGATTTCCAGCATCTGCAGAATCGCTTGTGTTCAATTCATTTAGAAAGTGTTGAAAATGGTGAGGAAGTTATTGTTACCATTCTGATAAAAATCATCATGGACTCTCCAAAATGGTTGTGCCATCCACTCCATGTTTGCAGCAGTTTCTTGTGGTGGTTTTGTTCTTCACCCATAACAAACTGTAGAAGACTAAGTCTTGTAGGTTTTTGTCAGAAGCAGCCCATTAGATGAATCTTCTGGATTTATATTGCCATGCTGAAATGTAAGCAATGGCTTATTTTGAACTTGAAGTGACTAATAGTAGCATGACATTTCCGACAGAAACTGGTGAAACCTCTTTAATCTATTATTTAGTCAATGTCTGTGCTATTCCCAATACAATCACATTCTCCTGGTCACATTGGCATTGGTTAAAGTCTTGCAGGATCTTATCAATTGTAGATGGGAAATCTTCACCGATTCACTTTAAGAGTACAGACCCTCTGCTCTTTACTGGAGAGGTATAGTGGGCTCTTTCTGTTTACATTCAGTTTACATTACATCTAACTCAGTGAACAGTGTGACTACTCACAATTGCATGGAAAAATCTTGCACTGTTGGCAAGAGTTACTGCTCACTACCATCTGTCTGGTAGAGGGTCACTTAGGACATTGCCCCATAATTTAACCACCTTGAGTACCACATAATTGGCATTGTCCTTTCATTTACAGTTGTTCTGATTAACTTTTCACTCATCTCTGGCTTATCTAGATCTTCCTGATCCAGTGCTTAGTGAATGTAATGCTGCTTCAAGTATACAATAGACTGGTTTGTTTATGTGTGTGTTGTGTATATAATATTTCAGTAATACTTTGAGTAATATTGTAAATATATTGTTTCATTAAGCATTCTTTGTAGTTTAAATAATTAAAGATTATATATATATAAAAATAAGTGAATTGCATATGTCATGATACTACCATGCTTGCTTAAAATAAACAGATTTGCACTTCGGATTTGCAAAGTTTTCCTTTGTTTTCCTTTCAATTAAGTTTATATTTTGGGGTTACAAAACGTAACAGTGGTGACAACGTATCTTAAAAATGAGCTCAGGACAACTACCTACCTGCGGAAGTGGTATGAGACATTCAAGTTAAAAACAAAATGGCAAAGCACTTGTTCTTCAGAAGGGAAGACATGATTGAATTAAAAATGCAAAAATTGAAAGAATTCACAGTTTCATAAACAGTGAATACTAGCCGATAATAATCATAAAAAAGAACAGAAATGACTGGCTACATTGGAAAGATTCATGCACTTCATTGCACAACAGATAACTGGATATTATGTATGGAAGAGACTGAATAGTATTTTAAAGCAAATAGAATAGCCATTGAAAAACAAGTACCAGTTTTGTTGATTGCATTAGGTTTTAAGGCATACAGTATGCTTCAAAGTTTAACTGCTCCAATCAAACCAGCTGCAATGAGCTTTGCTGACATTGTGAAAGTAATGCAGGAACATTTAGAACTGAAAACATTGTTGATTGAAGAACACTTTAGGTTTCATAAATGGAATCTAAAAGAGGGGGAATCCATTGCAGTGTATGTGGCTGAACTGAAGAGAAAGGCATGAAAGAGAAAAGGAATGTGAGAAAGAAAAAGAATGGGATAAAGAGTGAGATGGAAGCTAGGACTGGGAGAGAAGCAAGGATTAAAGTTGATCCCGAGAGAAAAGCTGAGAAAAGGAGAAGAGAGCTATCCTGAGCTGTCAGAACTACTTCCTGCAGTCTGTGAGTTAACTCCTACAGCCACCACAGGTGAGGGCCCAGAACCTGAGCTGGTTGCCAGCCACAAATCTCTCCTGCCAAGCAGAGTGACCTCCTTTGTCAGGAAAAATGTTATCCCACAAGAGTAAGAAATCCTGCACAGTTATTAAACCTTTAGGTCAGAATGGGACAATTTAAAAATTTATTATGCTGTCAATGTTTATATAGTAGTTATATAGTATACTGTGTATAGTTGAGATACATTCTATTTTGAGTTGAGTTTCTAGCTAAACTTGGAGGAGTGCTGTGCATTTAATAATTTAGAAATATTTGAGTAATATTGTAAATATATTGTTTGATTGTGTATCCTTTGTTGTTTAAATAATCCATTCCACATTATGTATGTAAAAATAAGTGAATTGCATATGTCATGACACTACCACATGATATGTGTGCTTCTTGCTTAAAGTAAACACGGAGTTAGACTTGCATTTTGGACTTCTTTGTTTGCCTTTTAATTAATTTTATTTTTTTGAGTTACAAAATATAACAGCATGCTTTGAAGCCAGTAACGGCAGTATATGCATCCTTAAGAATTTTTTCATAATTTGTGTAATAACATTTTCAGGTAGGTTGTCGCAATAATGCAAGGATACTTAAAACTTATTTCCACCTAACCTTTAATGTGTTTAACCAACATTTGCCCAGAAAAATAGAGGGCTATGGGTAACCCTAGGTAGTTCTAAGGTAAGGACATGTTCGGCACAGCATTGTGGGCCGAAAGGCCTGTATTGTGCTGCAGGTTTTCTATGTTTCTGAGTAGAGCTGACCTTACCACGGGCAGGTAAACTGCCCATGGAGAAAAGCATGAGGGTTGTGACTTCAGGAGCAAGAGAGTAGATGCTGGAACAAATATTGACAAATACCAAAATTGAACAATCAATCAGAAAGTATGCTGTCTATATCAATGAGAGAAGCCAGTTGTAGCAATTGAAAATCTTGTGGTTACTTAAGGTTCTTAATTTTGTGATACATTATTGTGGAGGGTATGTGAGGCTAAGGGGGAAAGTTGTCCAGTACTGACCAGAGATAGTTGTGCTAATCTGTTTAATGAATGACCATACCTTTACCAAAAGATCAGAGTGCTGATGGTCGAACACAGCTCATAGGTCTATACAGAACTCCCGAGGATATGAAGACATCCTTATGAAGGAGGATCTGGTCATACGGTAATAAATCCTACATAATTAATAAAAATGGTGTAATCAAATACTAGAAATTAACCTGGACCACCCACATGAATATTGCAGTTACTGAAGCAGGGTATTTTGCAGTAAATTACTCACCTCCTGACTTCAAAAAACCTCTCCACCATTAACAAGGCATACATTAAGATTATGCCTGGATAACCTTGACATTATCCTGAACAAAGCAAGTTCATGGATCGGTTCTTTATTCACTGATTTGAGATATCTCCAGTATTATATAAGTCCTTTAAAAACAATAAAACTTTTATAAATAGTGTAATTTTCAATAACGCATTTAAGATAAAAATAAGTTCATAATGATAAAGATTAATGATACAACAATGAACATGTCCATATCATTACAAATCTAAATTGCAGTATTTGATATCAGTATGATATCCTAGCCATTATCTCACCATATCAACCTGTCACATAGGACAAGTACCATAGTATCTCTGGAGCTTTATTGTTCTGGTGGATGATTGACCTCTTTTAAACAGGTAATACCACCATCTTTCTTTGCATCCTTCCGGATGCTATAGATTAATTTGCCCTGAAGCGAGATGATGGACAATAGGAAGGTGCTGTGTGAGAAAAGCAGCTGGTTATTTGACAGAATTTATCAAAAATTGCAATCTTTGTTTTCAGCACAGCCTTAACAATCAAGTTCAGCAGCTGCCTATCCTGTAACATTTGGCTCTTGGGACCATTAAAGTTCTTGACTTTGGGTTATGCCTGAAGGAAATAGAAAATAAAACTCACTTTCATACAAAATGAACACCTCTTATTTACCAAGTCACATTTGAAAATACAATTCAGTCCCAGCACTTGCTTTTTTTAAAGGAGCTTGCTACAGAACCAGTCAACTTCTGAGAATGGAGACGAAAAAGACCACTGACGCTGGAAACTGGTGCAACAAACAATATGGTGGAGGAACTCAGTAGGTCAGTCAGCATCTGTGGGAGGAATGAAATTGTTGATGTTTCAAGAACCTGAATCTCAATGTAGGTTTTGACTCAAAACCTTTACAATGTTTTTCCTCCACAGACACTGCATGGCCTGCTGAATTCCACCAGCACATTGTATGTAACTTCTGAGAATGCTTTTTATCTATCCATGTACACATTTGCTTTGCTCCCTTCACCCCTCCCCCTTCTCTACAAATCAAAATCTACTATTTTCTCTTTCTTTCAGTTCAGGTGGAAACTTATTGACCTGAAATAATAGATCTGTTTTCTCTCCTCAGATGCTGCCTAACCTGCTGAGTATGTCCAATATTTTCAGATTTAAAGCATCAGTACTTTTTTTTTCACGTGTAAATTTGGCCATTTAATGACCAGATACAATTAGAACCAATGAACTACTTTGCTAATTCACAGGATAGAGCAGAACTGCTGGCAGAACCTAACCAGCCCTATAAAAGCACAGTTAGTCAATCAATGAGTCATTCTCAATTCAAGCATGGAAACATCAATGCTCACTGTGTCTTGCTGTTCTGCTGAGCAATGTGCTCTGGCTATCAGACACTACAGCAATGAGCTTTAGTGGGGGGAAAAAACTGATGGGATGTGTGTTTTGAAGCTGATTTTCTTCAGCTATGTAGTTTCGCCTGCTAAGTAGGTAGAATAAGCCCACTGACTTCTAGTATTGAGTATAATAGGACTGCATAACTACAACATCAAGTTATATCATGCTGGTTTTAATATGGATTCCAATTCATAAAGAGTCTGACAGTGCTTCTTATCTTGGCTTCTCGCTCCTCATTATTCATTTTTTAAAATTTATTGAGATCCAGCATGGAGTAGGCCCTTCTACTCCTTTGAGCCACGCCACCCAGCAATCCCCTGATTTAACGCTAACCTGATCACAGGACAATTTATCATGACTAATTAACCTACCAACTGCTATGTCTTTGGACTGTGGGAGGAAACCGGAGCACCCGGAGGAAATCCTTGTGGGGAGAATGTACAAACTTCTTAAAGGCAGTGTCGGGAAATGAACCCAGGTTGCTGGTACTGTAAACTGTTGTGCTAACCACTGTGCTACTGTGCCACCCCATTGTTGTTCAACACAACTATATTTAAAGTGCTGAATTATATTCAGCTCACGGTCTCATATACGAATGACTCTATTAATTAAAGGAGGTTGCAGAAACAAGAAAGGGCAAAGTGAAAGGGAGATATTGTAATATTATCAGATCATGAACAAAGATAATCAAGCACAGGATGATAGAAGATTGGGACAGGATATGGACTGCAAATCTTCACATGAACTAAGGCTTGCGAAATAGTAAAATCCAGGAAATAAGGTAATAGTTGTTTCTGATGCTAAAGAGTCAATATGGAAGCCACCCAGGAAGTCTACAATGTTCAGAAAAAGGCTGAGCAGAACTAGAGCATCCTACAAAAAAGCAGATACAAGTAGAGCCCACAGAACTATTCATAGTGACACATTTTATTTGGAGCAATAGAAATGAGCTAAATGAGACCACTCATCCAGACGGACAAAGGTAATGGTTGTTGGAGGCGAGTTGGGCCTTTCTTCATGGGGGTCTTCCTACTGAGCATGGGAGGTGTATACAGAATTGTATGTCCATGGTGAAAATGAGACTGTGCTAGGAAACTGGAAATGGTTAATGTGGAGGAGGCTATTGGAAGAAATGGAATCAGAATAAAATATTATATTCTCATTGGTAAATGTTTGAATGTGGGCTTTTGCTTTGCATGCCTTACGTTGAATATGTTCCAGATACACTTGAGATCAGATGTTTGATCTCAGGCCTAGTGGAATCATTTTGAAGCTACTTACATATGTTTGATTAAGTAAAAAGAAGATACATTTAAGTATAAGACTTTTATAATTAGATTAAATAAAATATTAGAAAAAATGGGAATTTACTCCTTGTTATTGAAAAATATATATACATACTAATTTCTTGAAAAATGAAAATAGATTGAATGGTTGTATAAATAAAGACACTTGGCAGTCCATATATCTACTCAGGCTTTTCTGTAATAGTGTTTTCTTTTCAATTTGCTGATCATTCCCTTGCTAATGTTTTTAGACCCAGATCTATGCTCGAACTGCTTCTTGTTTTCTTTCAACTTAGATGTTGAAGATTCAACTTGTCCTTCAGCCAGCATGATCATTCTGCTTGCATTTACTGCCATAAAGATTCCTTCTGAATTCACTGTTTCCCAGTTAATATACAGACAGACTATATAGTGATTTTTTTAATAAACATACTGACTCTAACAGATACCTTGACTATACCTCCTCCCACCCTTTCACTTATACAAATGCTATTTCCTTTTTGCAGTTACTCTGTCTCTGCTGCATCTGTCTCAGGACGAGGCTTTCCATTCCAGAGAATCTGAGGTGTCCTCCTTCTTCAAAGAATAGGGTTTTCTTCTACTGCCATTCATGCTGTCCTCACCTGCATCTTCTCCATTTCCCAGATTTCTGCCCTCACCACATCACCCCACTGCCATAACAAGGATAGGGTTCCCCTTGTCGTCACCTTCCACCCCATGAGCCTCTGTATTCAGCACATGATTATCTGTAAATTCTGCCATCCTCAATGGGAACCTACCACTAAGCACATTTCAATATCCCATATGGGTAGCCTCCAACTTAATAGCATGAACATTGATTGGTCTAACTTCCCCTCCACCTTCTCTCATTTTCTATTCCCTGTTTGGTTCCTCCATCACTCCTTCTCTTCTCCCTATCTGCCCATCACCTTCACCTGATGCCCTTCCTTCTTCTCTTTCCTCTGTCCAGTGTCCTTTCCTATCATATTCCTTCTTCAGCCCTTTGCCTCTTCTGCCTCCCAATTTCTTACTTCAATCTTTATCCCCCACCCTCCCACTTTCCACTCACCTGATTTCACCTATCACCTACCAGCTTGTACTTCCTCCCCTCCCCCCACCTTCTTATTCTGACTTCTTCCTTCTTCCTTTCCAGTCCCGATGAAGGATCTCAGCCTAAAGAGTCAAGTATTTATTCCTCTCCAGAGATGCTGTCTGACCTGCGGAGTTCATCCAGTGTTTTGTGTATGTTTCTCTGGAATTTCAGCATCTGTAGAATCTCTTGTATTTATAATATATTGTGGATTCTATTTTTTTTAGAAATAATTGCTGCAAAGGAAGTAATACTACACACAGCTTAAAAAGCATTTGCTACTTTATACTAGAATATTGTCCCCATGTCCAAATAGTCCAGATTTGATATCAGCTTGAGGATATCAATTTAATTGTTCTTGGTCAGGTCTGGCCTGCAACCATTATTCGACCTTAGTTTTCTCAGAAAAAATTGTCACTTCCGGAAGGTAAAAATAACTCGTGCTTCTTTCTACCACTGTGAACCATTTATTTTAGGTCAGGTCCCTTCACAATCCTCCCTTGCTACAACCATCAAATAATAAATACAGTTCTGATGAAGGGTCTCAACAAAAAGTGTCAATTGTTTATTCCTCTCCATAGATGCTGCCTGACCTGCTGAGTTCTTCCAATATTTTATGTTTGTTGCCGCACAACTAACAAATCTTTGGACCTTCCTCAAAAATAATGCCCCGTCCAAGCGATTGTCTGTCCTTGTTTTTTTTTTAATTATGCTTCTCTGAAGTGCTTTGTGATGTTAAGTACATTAAAGTCACCAACTAATGCAGTTTGATATTATGTTTATTATTCATTTTGCCATTAGAAATTACCTTTTGATCAGGAATGATTACTCGATAATGTCTCTCAGATTTAAATAAGGTACAGACATAAACAAATGAAGCAGATAATAAGAGGCTTGGATTAAACATGCACAATTTATTTTGTGCAAACATGTCCTAATGGCCAAAGATAGTACAGGTAATCTGCTTTGAATTTTCCATGGTCAGATCAGCCATGATCTTATTGAATGGCGGAGTAGGCTGGACGGGCCAGATGGTCTACTCCTGCTCCTATTTCTTATGTTCTTATGTAAATGCATATTGTGTCATAAAGTGTCTTTTTAGAGCCTATAAAACACTTCAAGAATAATAACAGGCAGAAATACCTATGTTGAGAATATTACATTTAAATACAAGTTCTAAGTCATTTATGCTTTGTAAAAATGAAATTAAATCTCTTTACAATTGTCCCTCAATTAAAGTATCCTAATCCTGGCAGGAAATAAAAAATAGAAGAAAATGCGATATCTTAAACAGCAAGGACATTATAATAGCAAAGTATCTTTGCCAATAACATATGTTTATGCAATAATCTTAGTCCAAACAAAATGCTAAATAATAATAACACCACTTAAAATTACAAAAACAGATGTTTGAAATAAAGTTATAAACTACCAGTTTGATACTATAATTGTCAGTGTCTCAAATGACTTTCAGGCCAGGGATACTTTATATCAATGAAAGAATGCTGGCATATGAAGGATATCTTTTCAGCTAAAATAAACAGTTTATTGCTTCAAAGTGTGCCTGAATTTGGTTTTATTCAATGCAACTACTTGAGGACTGGGCATGATATAGCTAGGGAGACTGTAAGAGAGCAGTTTTCAAAAAATCTGTATTATGTTGTTTAAATGTAATTCAGACACCATAAAATTCTGAGATCACCCTGATTTTGTGTCTTAGGGGAGAAATAAACATTGTGACTGTCCGTTTTATGCCCAAGAAATGAGTGATCAGCAGTTGACATGGGATAATTGCCTTTCCTTGACACCTGACAGACAGTTTCCATACTATAGCTATTATTTACTTCTAGTATTCCATACTACAAGTAAATAATTCCATTTACTTGAAGCAAATAAATTAGTGTTTAAATGAAAGTGGTGAACTTCAGTAATATTGGAAGATTTGAGAGGTTTAAAGTTCTTGTACTTACATTGACGATATACGTAGAAAAACAGAACATGGGAGGTAGAAAGTTACATTATAGCCATTCTAAGCCTTGATTAATTCACATCTGGAGCACTGTGGAAAGTTCTGGGTAGTATACCTTACAAAGGATATACAGGCTATCCCGGGTTACAAGTGAGTTCTGTGTTCACAGATGTTCATAAATTGATTTTATGCATAAGTCAGAGCATGCACAAAAACACTTAATGTAGTATAATCATAGCTTCACATTATTGTAATGAATGATGTCAAAAGCATGAAGTCTGATGAAGAAAAACTACTACTTCTGGGAAAGTAGTTCTGTCATTTGTAGGGACAGATATGTGTAGTTATATCAGATTTTTGAACTTAATCACATAATGGGAGCTCACTTGTATGACAAAGTCAAAGTTAAAATTGATTTTGTTGTCATATGCACAGTTGTAATGAAAAGACTTACTTGCAGCAGCATTGCAGGCACATAACATCATCTCAGTCTCATTCACAAGAAAAACATAGATTATCCATAAATGATACATATTTTATAAGAAAATAGAATTAGAACAAATAAAAAGCCTATTTTAGTACAATGTTGTCAGTGTTCATGGTGTTGCTAAACTATTGTGTTTAGGGTTTTGCTGGTTGGTTCAAGAACCAATTGGTTGAAGGGAATTAGCTGTTCTTGAAGGTGGCAGTGTAGGACTTCTGGCTTCTGTCCAATGGTAGCAACCGATGTTGAGGAAAGATATGCCTGTGATGTATTGGTCAGAGTCTACACTCTCTGAGGCTTCTTACATTCATGCACATTTGAATTTTTCAGACCAAACCATGATGCAACCAGTTAGGATACCTTCAACAGTATGTCTGTAGAGGTTTGTTAGAATGTTTGTTGACAAGCTGAACCGCCTTAGCCTTAGGTTGAGTCATTTGATATGTTAATGTTCTGGAATTTAAAACTGTTGGCTTTCTCCGCTGCCAATCCCCGATGTAGAATGGTACATGTTCACCCTCCTTCCTCATCCTGAAGTCAGCAGTTGGCTCTTTCATTTGTCTGGTGCTGAATAAGAGATTTTTGCAGCACCACTCAAGCAGGTGAGCTATGTCACTCTAATAGGATGATGATTACTAACTGATTCATCCAACAACAGTTGTGTCATCAGCGAATCTGAAGACTGTTTTGGAGCTGTGCTTAGCCAATAGTCATATGTGGACTGAGCGTAGAGTAGGGCTAAGCACGCATCCTTGATGTGAACCTGTGTTGATGGTGTTACGTACCCCGTAACTGGGTTGCCAAACCAGCAGAAATGGATCACTCAGTTGGAGTCTGGAGTACTAGAACTAAGAAAGTTTTATTAAAGAAACAAGCAACACAGTAATCGAAAGGATAATAAATGCAACAGTTCAGTGATGATAAACACACATGTGCACAGAATTAAGATAACAGCATCAATCAAGCTCTATCGTTGTCTAGGGGTAAATGACCAATTTCAAAATGACTCAAAGTTCAGTCCAGTTTAGTAGTTCAGTTCGCAGTAATCGTTGCCATGGCGGTGGACAACGTGGGGGAAGAGAGAGATAGAATAGGAACAACTCATCATTCAGAACGGCTTCACTCACAGACCAGCAAGATGGCTCACAAACAGCTTTTGGGCGGGTCCTTGGTGATGTCACCTGAGGTCACCGACTGTGACCCCTCCTCCAGATGCGGTCGATCCTCTGCAGTGAACCCGGCACCCAGGCAAGGGCGGACACACACCGGGTTCCCGCTGATCGTACCTTTCCACCCTGTGCATTGTCCGATACTTCTCACCACTCGTGAGAGGCGCACCGCTTCCAGGGTCTCGTTACCTCGGGTGGCGTGTGTGTCTGTCTTAGCGAACCTGTCCCTTTTTATCCCCCTGCTGGGGTATCGCCTGTCCATCACTTCAAACAGTTCAGGGTT
Organism: Mobula hypostoma; assembly: GCF_963921235.1. Lineage (NCBI taxonomy): Eukaryota > Metazoa > Chordata > Chondrichthyes > Myliobatiformes > Myliobatidae > Mobula > Mobula hypostoma. The sequence continues at coordinate 43,424,021 of NC_086104.1, forward strand.
CAAAGGGGGGAGCCGCTCCAGACAGCTCTTCCTCCCACATCCCTTCATTACACATCTCCAGACGCTGCTCCATTGTTCCTTATCTCTCCTTCCCCTGAGGGCAGGTGGCAGACCAACTGCTGATGCCACTGATGCTAGCCCAGGCCAGCAAACATCTTAATTTTATGTGTGTTCTCGTAACAATGGTGAGTGAGGAGGAGATGTTGTTAACGGATCCTCACTGATAAAGATCAGTTGATAAGGAAGATGAATATCCAGTTGCAAAGTGGGTCCATAAGTTGGGTATTCATCACCCAAGGATGGCCTGTATTATTCCTGCATTTACTAGACTGTGGCTGAGGGATGATTATAGCTAAGAACTTAATATCCAAGGATACACATTTTATCAAAGAGACAGGCAAGTAGGTTGAGGGGTTGGTGGGGCTCTGTTAGTAAAAAATGAGATTGAATTCTTAGAAAGTGGTGACATAGAATCAGAATGTGTAGAATCCTTGTGGATAGAGCTAAGAAACTGCAAAGGTAAAAAGACCCTGATGGGAGTTATGTACAGATCTCCAGAGAGTAGCAAAGATGTGGGACAGTAATTACACCAAGTGATAGAAAACATATGTCAAAAGGGCAGTGTTATACTAGGGGGTTTCAATGTGTAAGTACATTGGGGAAATCAAATTGGTGCTGGATACCAAGAGAAGGAATTTGTTGAATGCCTACAAGATGGCTTAGGTGTATTGTAATGAACTGGAATTGATTAGAGAGCTTAAGGTAAAGGAACTTTAAGGAGACAGTGATCATAATATGATAGAATTCACCCCGCAATTTGAAAAGGAGAAGATAAAGCAGGTTCATCCGTATTACAGAGGAGTAAAGGTAATTACAGAGGCATGGAAGAGGAGCTGGCCAAAGTTGTTTGGAAGGGGACACAAGCAGGGATGATGGAAGAGCAACAAAAGCTGTAATTTCTGGAAGCAATTTGGAAGGTACAGGATAGATACATCCCAAGAAGAAGAAGTGTTCTAAAGGCAAGATTACATAACCATGGTTGATGAGAGAAGTCAAAGCCAGCATAAAAGCAAAAGCAAGGGCATATAATAGAGCAAAAATTATTGGGAAGTTAGAGGATTGGGAAGCTTTTAATAACCAACAGAAGGCAACTAAAAATCTCAAAAAAGAGGAAAAACTTGGAATACGAAGGCAAAATAGCCAATAATAATAAAGAGGATACCTAAAGTTACAAAGAATAAAAGAGAGGTGAGAGTAGATATCAGACTGCTGGAAAATTATGCTGTGGAGGTACAAGGAAATGACAGACAAACTAATAAAGTATTTTGCAAGCAGCACACATAGTACTTTGCATCAGTCTTCATTGTAGAAAACACGAGCAGTTCGCCAGAAGTTTGAGAATGTCAGGGACAAGAAGTGAGTGAAGTTGCCATTACGAGGGAGAAGGTGCTTAAGAAACTGAAAGACCTGAAGGTAGGCAAGTCACCTGGACTTGATGGTCTACACTGCAGCGTTCTGAAAGAAGTGGCTGGAGAGATTATGGATGCATTAGTAGTGATATTTCAAGAATCAATTGACTCTGGCATGGTTCCAGAGGACTGGAAAATTGCAAAAGTCACTCCACTTTTCAAGAAGGGAGCGAGGCAGAAGAAAGAAAATTGTAGGTCAGTTTGGTTGATCTCAGTGGTTGGGCTGGTGTTGGTGTCGATTGTTAAAGATGTGGTTTTTGAGGCATATGATAAAAATAGGCCGAAGTCAGCATGGTGTCCTTAAGGGAAAGTATTGCCTAACAAAACTGTCTGAACTCTTTGAAGAAATAACAAGCAGGATTGATAAAGAAGAATAGGTGGATGTTGTGTACTTAGATTTTCAGAAGGCTTTTGACAAGGTGCCACACACAAGGCAGCTTAACAAGTTATGCACCCAGGGTATGACAGGAAATGTACTAGCATGGATAGAGCATTGGCTAATTGGCAGGAGGCAAAGAGTGGGAATAAAATGAGCCTTTTCTGGTTGGCTGCTGGTGACTAGTGGTGTTCCACAGGGGTCTGTGTTGGGACTGCTTCTTTTTATGTTATATTTCAATGATTGAGATGATGAAATTGATAACTTTGTGGCCAGGTTTGCCAGCAATACAAGGTAGGTGTAACATTGAGGAAGCAGGGAGGCTATAGAAGGATTAATCCAGACTTGAAGAATGGGCAAAGAAGTGTTAGATGGAATACAGTGTTGGATAACGTCTGGTCATGCACTTTGGTAGAAGAAATAAAAGCATGGACAATTTTCTAAATGGAGAGAAAATTCAAAAATCCAAGGTGCGAAGGGACTTGGGAGTCCTCGTGCAAGATTTCTTAAAGTTTAATTTGCAGGTTGAGTTGGTGGTGAGGAAGGCAAATGCAATGTGAGCATTCATGCACGGATGTAACGTTGAGGCTTCACTTTGGGTGCCTTATCTGAGAAAAGATGTGCTGACATTGGAGAGGGTTGAAAAGAGGTTTATGAGAATGATGATTCAGGGAATAAAAGGGACTGAATAAATGAGGACTGATGTGATAGCTCTGGGCCTGTACTGGAAGTCAGAAGAATGGGGGGGGGGGTTGCAATCCCATTGAAATCCATCAAATGTTGAAAGGCCTTGATTGAATGTATTTGAAGAGGATGTTTCCAATGGTAAGGGAGTCTAGGACTAGAGGGCACACCTCAGGATAGAGAGAAGTCCATTTAGAAAAGAGTTGAGAGAGGAATGTCTTTAATCAGAGTGTGGTGAATCTGTGAATTTCATTGCCACATGCAGCTGTGGAGTCCAAATCACTGCGTATATATTTAAGTCAGGGGTTGACAGGTTCCGGCTTAGTCAGGACATGATGGATTACGAAGAGAAAACAGGAGATTGGGGCTGAGAGGGAAATGGATCAGCCATGATGAAATGGCAGAGCAGACTCGATGGGCCAAATGGCCTAAATCTGCTCCTTTATCTTATGGTCTTATGGTGTTTTTTTGTATCAGGTGTTGAGGTGCCTACTCTTTAAAGAGACTGTCAATTACAAATCAAAAATAGTCTGGAAACTTTGGGTTTGAATGCTCCCAGTAACTGCTGGCTACTGAATCCTTCTCTTACCACTATTTGCTGCTGACTGATTCATCATTGAAGCTGAGTTCACATAACTGGCAACTTGCAATGGGACATCTGTTTGGGTCCTCTAGTTCTTTGGCAGTATTTAAATTACTCTAAACATAAATTTTCTTCTAAGATACACTCCCTTAAAGAGTAGGTGTGGTGCCTGCTTCTCCAATTTGGTGTCTGTTTTCTGCAGGCGTCATATTTCTCAACCCTTGATTTTTACAGAGGTTATATTGTCCCCATGATGAGTACACACTTGGTAACTAGGCTTCTGATAAGTCAATACAGGGCATAGCATCTTAAGTAATCCACAGCCATATTTTATAATGTTTTAGAACTTTCACTGCATTAAAAGAAAAGATTTTAAATATCTAAAATACTTGAGTCACCTGCATTAACTTTTTGTTATTTTTAAGTGAGGCATAAAAATGATTAATTTCACTTCCTGCTTTGTCCTGTACAGTATTTCATCATTACATTTAGAGCTGCTCTTCTAAACAGCAGTGGCAGTGAAGAAAGATGTCGACACTGGAAATGATTGTAACAATAACGTTAATCATCAGTCATTTCAGCATTCCACCAAGTACAAAGAAGTCTGGTTTATCCCACACCTGAGATGTGAAGAACTTTAGGTAATTGGTTTATTGTTGGCAAAAGATACAGTGAAAAGCTTTTGCTTAGATGCGATGCAGACAGATCATTCCATACATGAATACATTGTGGTATACAAAAGAAAAAAGAAAACAGAAAAAAAAACATTTACATAGAAAGTACAGGGCAGGTCCATAATGAGGTAGAGTGAGAACCCAAGAGTTCATCTTTAATGTATGAGAGGTCCATTGAAAGAGGCAGGAGGGTTGTAGACTCAGCCAGCTCCATCACAGGCACAATCCTCCTCCCATCGATGGCATCCATCTTTAAGTACCCTCACCATCTGGGACATGCATTCTTCTTGTTCCTACACTATAGCTTTAAATATGGTATAGCCAGCAACTGAACTGTGAAATAAAAATGTGAGATGAAGGGATTTCTAGTGTATGCATCGCCTGATATCAGAGGTGGCTGACATAAGAAATTCCTACCAATGGCAGGGCTGGGGGACAGAACAGAGGCGCTGAGCACAAGAGTAATAGAAGCAGGGGTCTATCACGCCACACAAGCCCCAAGATGCAGACTGTGTAAAGAATCTACTGAAACCATCCAGCACATAGCAGCAGGGTGCAAGGTGCAGGCAGGGACAGCATACACTAAACAGCACAACCAAGTTGCAGGAATTGTGTACAAGAATATCTGTGCTGAGTATAGATTGGACACTCTCAAGTCCAAACGGGAAACACCCTAGAAAGTAGTGAAAAATGACAAAACTAAGACTTGATGCGCCAAATGGCCTAATTCTGCTTCTGTGCCTTACGGTCTTAAACTTTATAGCAGCCAGTAACTAACATACTGTACATCATTTCGCTCAATGGACAGGCACTCCTGCATTTTGTGCGAGTTTTCAACCGTGAGATCATCTGCATTTAGGAAAAAGGTTTCTGCTCTGCCTGGGCTTTCAAAAAGGAGTTACTTCTGACAACACTTTGTTCTGTGCAAGGAAGCATCTTTTAGTCCTTGGGTTACATAACAATAAAACATTTTTTTCACCTCCTCTCTGATCTTAAGACATCAGCATCGAGAAAAAGTTTGACATTCAAAAATTTGCAAATGCTGTAACGTAGATCAAGTGACATGCTTCTCTCATTGCAATTTCTTTCAATCATGCTTTCACATCCTCCACGTCCCCATCTGAGAGATTGATGGTACAATTTAAGGCATGTTGCTCGGTTGCACATAAATAATTTTCTGGGCAAGGAAATTTAAATTACTACATAACAGACCACCCCAGTGCACAGTGGCCCCTCTTGGGATCTGTAGTACATTCATATTTGCCTATAAAAGTCAAAATAGCTGACAAATACATCCAAAAACATTAACATGTACCTAAAAGAACTGACAGACAAAATGAGAAATTGAGAACCACAAGAGATTCTGCCAGTGCTGGGACCATGAGTCCCAGCTCTGCCTACTTTTTTACTGGCTACATAGAACAGTTCACATTCCATGCCTTCCCTCGTAATACTCCACAACTTTTTCTGTGCTACATTGTAACTGCATTGGTCCTGCTTCATTCACCCATGCTGAGCTCATCACTTTAATCAACTTTGCCTCCAACTTTAACCCTACCCTTAAATTTATTTAATCCATTTCTGACACCTCTCTTGTCTTTCTGTCTCCATCTCTGGAGACAAACTGTCAACCGACATCTTTTATAAACCTACCGATTTCCATGGCTATCTTCACAATACCTCTTCCTACCCTGTCTCCTGTAAAAACGCGATTCCCTTTTCTCAGTTCCTTTGTCTCCGCTGCTTTCACTTCCAGGACATCAGAGATATTCCCCTTCTTCAAAGAATGAGTTTTTCCTTCATCCACCATTGAAGCCACTTTCACCTGCATCTTGTCCGTTTCTCGGACATATGCACTCACGCCATCTTTCCGTTGCCTTAACAGAGATTGAGTTCCTTTTGTCCTCACCTACTACCCTCCACATCCAACAAGTCATTCTCTGCAACGTCTACTGTCTTCAAAGGGATCCTACCACCAAATACATCTTTACCTCCCACCACTCTCTGCTTTCCACAGAGATCATTCACCCCATGATTCCCTTTTCCATTCATCCTTCACCACTAATCTTCCTCCTGCAAATACCCCTGTAAGCGACATAAATGCTACACCTTCCCATTCACCTTCACATTTGTGACATTAACCTTACTCATTTTATCTGTTGCTAACTTTCATATTATCTGTGTTAATAACAAAGACTTTCAAGTTCACGTTCAAGTTCAGTTTATTGTCATTCAATTGTACACATACATACTGACAAATGAAACAACGTTCCTCTGGACTAAGGTTCACACACAGTACATATAACTCACACATATAACATATTAAGTAATATTACCACAAATAAATTAACACATATTAAGGTGTATATACAATGCAGGTTAAAAAAGTAAACAGTATAATGCTACTGGCACTTCATAGGTGATGAGACCATAGTATGAGATTTATACTATGGTGGCAGGAGTTGAATAGCCTTATTGCTTAGGCTTAAATGTTGTTTCCCACCTTAACAGTTCTTCTCCAAATGCTACTGTACCTCCTACTTGATGGCAGGGGGTCAGAAAGATTATTGGATGAATGGGAAGGATCATTGACAATGCTAAGGGCCCTGTGTACACAATGCTCCTGATAAATATCTCCGATGGGTGGAAGACAGACCCTGATGATTGTCTCAGTAATCCTCACAATCCTTTGCAGGGACTTGAAATCAGATGTCTTGCAGTCCCCTTACCAGGCAGTGATGCAGTTATCACTGGGGGAAAAAAATTGGTTAAAATACGTTGGGGGAGCCTCACTTGCTTCAATCAGCCGGCTGGTGGTATAGAAGCATCAGCACTGGCAAATTGTCCCGAGTTCAAGTCCAGCCGGCTCCTTGCATACTTTCCATCTGTGCTGGGTTGAGCTTCGAGTTAGCCAGCTGGCCTTGTAAAAAACAATCAAATGCTATGGAAATGGCAAAAATGGCATCCAATGTGCTACCAGTCGTGGAAAGGAGCAACAACTCGTCTCAATCTCCTCAGGAGATAGAGATGCTGCTGTGCGCTCTTGACCAAAGAGATGCTTTTGAGGGACCAGGTGCACTCCCAGAAACTCCCAAGTGCTTCTAACTTTATGCACCGTGGAGCCATGTATGGTCAAAGTTAAAAGTTCAAGTTAAATTTATTATCAAATGGCATATATGTCACCATATACGACCCTAAGATTCATTTTTGTGGGCATTAACAGTAAATACAAGAAATGTAACAGGATCACTGAAAGACTACTATATATATACACACACACACATATATATATATATATAGAGAGAGAGAGAGAGACAGAGAGAGAGAGAATGAGAATGAAAATGAATGAAATTTAGAGTCCTTGACAGTGAATCCATTGGTTGTGTGAACAGTTCACTGATGGGGTGAATGACATTGAGTGAAGTTATCTACTCTGGTTCAAGAGCCTGTTGGTTGAGGGGTAATAACTGGTAATAACTTTTCCTGAACCTAGTGCTATGGGACCAGAGGCCCGGGTACCTTCTTCCTGAAGGCAGCAGTGAGAAGAGAGCATGGTCTGCTTTGTGGAGTCTTTGATGATGGATGCTGCTTTCCTGTGTCAGCACTCTAAGTAGGTGTGCTCAATGGTGGGGAGGGTTTTACCCGTGATGGCTTGGACCTGCCCGGCTTTGTAGGCTTTTCCTTCATGTACAGTGAGGAGTGATCAGCCTGTACCTTCCTAAAGTCCTCAATCATCTCTTTGGTCTTGTCTGCAATGAGACTCAAGTTGTTGTACTCGCACCATTCTACAAGCCACTCTACCCCCTCTATGTATGCCTCGCCATCGTTGCTGATGAGGCCAACCACTTCTTTGTGTCATCAGTGGACTTTATAATATGGTTTGAACTGAATCTAACAATGCAGTCATGTGCCAGCAGCATGAACAGTGGCGGGCCAAGCACGGAGTCCTGGGGAGTGCTGGTGCTCAGCGTGATGAAGCTGGAGAGTTTTCTGTCAATGCATGCTGTCTGTGGCCTATAAATGAATGTATCATAAATGCATGAGCTCTAACCGTTTGATGAATATCCAAATGCTAATTGTTGATTTACAAATGTGAAGGTGGAGTTGTATGTAACCCATTTGAATACCCATAAATCAATAAATTGGTATATTTAAATGTTATGTACAAATCATCTTTTAAAAATTATACTTGGGAATAGTCCTCAAGAAATGTAAGGGACATTTCATCCTGTTTTCAGTTTAATTCTAACAGTATGTTTTGATTTTCCTTAACTTCAACAAAAATTATCACTATGTTCCATCAGTTTACTGTAGTAGCACATTCCACACCAAAAATGCATGTCAGAATGGCATACTCCACACAGTTTTCCAACTGTTCATGGTAAAGCTACTTTAAATAAAAAGATATTTGATGTTTTCCTTACCTATAGATGTATCAACAGGACAAGAAATAATGGTCTTTCAAAAATCAGACTTAAATACCTTTTGTGATCTAATAGTTATTGATATTTGATGTTCGTTGATATAAAAATGTCATTGTCAACAAGCATGGTACTCATCTCTCCTTCACTAAAAGTTGCTTTATATCTAATATGCTGATAAAACAGTATAATGGACTTCTTTTGTTCCAGCAATATCAGCAGTGTATTACAACTAATTTATTTGTCAGACTACCAGCCAGGGAACTGGGCTAAATAAGTCAGGATTTCTAAAAATAAAAAAAAATTCATCTGCTGTAACATTTGAAAAGGTGGCATCCTTTTTCACAACTGAAGGAATGAATGCAGAAGTTGCTTTCACAAAAAAAAATTAAAAGTTCAATGAAGGGGGCAGAATGACTTGAAGGTGGTGTTCTTAAGTTTTTAAATAATCGCAACCAAACATAATTGTTAACTGTCATGTTACAATTTAAAAGTTCAGGGGTTGAACTTACTGTCAGGAAAGTCACTTGATTATTATGATTTTTTGGGACTGATCACTGCCTCCTTGTGTAGGAAACATAACAGTTTTTAAATAGTCCATGAGTGATTCCCTAAGCCTACTTCCTACAAATTAAGAGGTTTATCATTTACATTCCTGAAATCAGAGTAATGTGAGAATTCATTTCAAATTTCAGATAATCTAAAATAACAGTGATTGAAACTTTAAGCTGCCTGAAGCTGTTAGGAACATTTTATTAAATCATAAAAAGCTACTAAAGAGCAACTGTCCATTATAAAACTGTAACCATCAGAAATTTCTTGGTAGATTCCCTTGCCATCTTTCTGCACTCTGAAACAATGATTTAACCTCGTGTGACCATCTTGGATGCAAACTATTTATAATTTAACCATCTGAAGTAACACATATGAGACATCTGATCTACAAACATGGCTCTTCAAAGTCAATTTGAATGCTCTGAAATCTTTGTAGGCTAGTCCCAGCAGGCCAATCGTTCAAGAGGTTCAAATCCAACATTCCTCAACATACTGTGCATTTTCAGCTTTTGATAACATCTTGATGTTAGACAAATATCAAATAATCATACACAGCAGATAAACATTTTGTATTTTTTGTCTTTAGCTGCAAAACATTTTCAGTTTTGTTTGTACTACCTTAAGACCTACCTGATTCTCAAGTGCCGCCAGTATTCTGTGTCATCACTTATCTCATTTGCATTATGATTCAAATTTCCAAGTACAAATTCCACAGATTTTATGATGGGAAGAGATGAGATATTTATGAAAAGTCGAATTAAAATACTATGTATAATTGAAGGGGAATGCCTCAAAATTTAAGAAGCATTGGTTAAAGAGGAATAGAATTAAAATGAGACAGAGCAAGAAACAAGTGTAAAAGGTTCAAAGCGTCAGAAACAAGAGACACTACTAGCCAACATATGGCATCCTTGTTAAGGATGTTGTTGAGTTGCTGCTTTCCTTCATGCTCTTTTATACTTACATCCTGCAGGTCAAAGTTCAGCATACCTGCAAGAATATGCAGTCAAGTTTGAATGGTGTTGCTATGGTGCAGTATCTATACAAAGCCCAAGATGAAAGATAGTTACTGATAATCTTGCAATGCCCTGCTGGAGGGGCTTTTATTAAGACTTCCCCTCTGCCAATACAGAAAGGGAGCAGGCACCTTACAACATTCATTCTCCCTTGGCTATTAATCATCGTTGCACACTTTATCTGTTACATTACAATATATGTAGTATGCAGCAGATATTTAGGGAGTACCCGAAGCACTTTCCTGCATGGAAATCAGAAAGAGGATTTTACTGTATCTCATCATGATGTCAGTAGAAGGTATGCTGCTTTGGTTATCATTGTGACACGAAGCTTCTACCATCACTGTCTGTCAAAGTGATGCAGGTGTCAGAATGGAGATAATAATTAGCCAAGAGCCCTTGGGGCAGCTTGACCTGCTTGCTGTTCTTTTTCCTGTTCCCTTTTCCACTTACAGGCCATTAAACCTTCTCTTATCACCAAGGGAAGTTTAGGGCAAAGTAAGTACCTATCAGAGAGTGCTGATAAAATAAGTACAGGCAGAGCTCTTAAAAAGTTTCAATGCACGAATCTCAAAACTATGCCTATCTTCTAAATACTTTCCCGTTCCCCACTTTAGCTGGGAGCTTCTCACTGCCCAGCTTTTTAGTACTAGCGATCAGCTGCTACCATGTATCTGGGCCAAAGGTGAGGGCTCTGATTTATACCAACTGGAGCTTCAGACTCCATCCTTAGGCTCAACACCAACATAATGTGACAGTGAGAATGCAAAATGAGGTAGTTGGAAAACAAAATTCCTGCTTCCCTACCTCCACTAATATATCCTATTTCATTAGTAACGAGTTGGGGTTTCTGAAAGTGATTGCTCATCTACTGACAATCGGATTTCAGTACCAGAGGTGGATAGAAGGACACGTAAAATTAAATGTATTTGATCAAAGTGCGACAGAGTGCACTTGGTAAACGCACTCCTCACACACGTGCATTCATTCATACACAAACATTGACTTCTTATTCTGCTGTCATTGAGAGAGTGTATGCTCTTCAATGTCTTCCTGTTATTTCTATCATTTTCCCTCTGCATTGCTACATACATTCAGAGTCAGTCACCAAAGTTTAGTTTAATTCTAAAATGAACTGATGTGCTCGGGTTGGCTTTATGGTACCTTTCCTGCCATACACAGCAGAATATTCCATTTCTTTAGTAATGGGGACATGTAAATGTGTATACTGTATGTTGTTTCTGTAAGACCATATGACATAGGGGCTGAATTAGGCCATCTGGCCCATCGAGTCTGCTCTGCCGTTCAATTATGGTTGATCCTTTTTTATTTCTCCCGTTCAACCCCAATTTCCTGACTTCTCCCCGTAACCTTTGATGCCGTGTCCAATCAAGAACCTATCAATCTCTGCCTTACATACATCTAATCAACTGGCCTCCACAGCTGCATGTGGCAACAAATTCCACAAATTCACCACCCTTTGGCGAAAGAAGTTTCTCCACATCTCTGTTATGAAAGGCGCCCCTCTATCCTGAGGCTGTTCCCTCTTGTCCTAGACTCTCCCACCATAGGAAACATCCTTTCCACATCTACTCTGTCTAGGCCTTTCAACATTCAGAAAGTTTCATTGAGATCCCCCCTCATCGTTTTGAATTCCAGCATACAGTCTCAGAGCCATCAAACATTCCTCGTATGATAACCCTTTCATTCCTGGAAACATCTTTGTGAACCTCCTTTGGACCCTCTCCAATGCCAGCACATCTTTTCTAAAATGAGGGGCCCAAATCTGTTCGCAATACTCAAGGCGAGGCCTCACCAGGGCCTTATAAAGCCTCAGCATTACATCCCTGCTCTTGTATTCTGAACCTCTTGAAATGAATACTAACATGGCATTTGCCTTCCTCACCAGCGACTCATTCTGCAAGTTTACATTCAGGGTGTTCTGCACAAGGACTCCCAAGTCCCTTTGCATCTCAGATTGCTGGATTTTCTCCCCATTAAGAAAATAGTCCGCACATTTATTTCTACTACCAAAGTGCTTGACCATGCATTTTCCAACATTCTATTTCATTTGCCACTTTCTTGCTCATTCTCCTAATAAGTCTAAGTTCTTCTGCATCCTACCTGTTTCCTCAACACTACTTGCCCCTCCACCAATCTTTGTATCATCTGCAAACTTGGCAACAAAGCCATCTATTCTATCATCTAAATCATTGATATACGGCATAAAAAGAAGCGGTCCCAACACCGACCCCTGGGGAACACGACTAGTCACTGGCAGCCAACCAGACAAGGATCGTTTTACTCGCACTTGCTATCTACTACCAATCAGCCAATGCTCTAACCATGTTAGTAACTTTCCTGTAATGCCATGGGCTCTTAACTTGGTCAGCAACCCCATGTGTGGCACCTTGTCAAAGGCCTTCTAAAAGTTCAAATATACAATATCCACTGCATCCCCTTTATCTATCCTACTTGTAATCTCCTCAAAGAGTTCGAACAGGTTCGTCAGGCAGGATTTTCCCTGAAGGAAACCATGCTGACTTAGTACTATCTTGTCCTGTGTTACCAAGTACTCCATCACCTCATCCTTAACAATTAACTCTAACATCTTCCCAAACAATGAGGTCAGGCTAACTGGCCTATAATTTCCTTTCTGCTGCCTTCCAACTTTCTTAAAGAGTGGAATGACATTTGCTGTTTTCAGTCCTCTGGCACAATGCCAGAGTCCAATGATTTCTGAAAGATCATTTCTAATGCCACCACAATCTCTAACGCTGCCTTTTTCAGAACCCTAGGATGCAGTTCATCTGGTCCGGGTGACTTATGTACATTTATGTCTTTCAGCTTTTTGAGCACCTTCTCTCTTGTAATAGTAACTGCACCCACTTCTCTTCCTTCACACTCTACAACATCAGGCATACTGCTCGTGTCCTCCGCAGTGAAGACTGACCCAAAATACTCATTTAGTTCATCAGCCATCTCCTTGTCCCCCATTATTATTTCTCTTGCCTCATTTTCTAGTGGTCCTATACCCACTCTCATTTCTCTTTTAAACATACTTGGAAAAAAAATTTTACTATCCACAGTTTCTAAGGTAGATACTAATGTTTATTTTGTAATGTGATTGTAACTGCATAGTGGGGTACATCATATTCTAATTCATGTGTAGTCTTAAGTTAAATTTGTTGGTAATTGAAGATGGTATGTTTTGTAAATAAAGGAGCTGATCGCCCTCAGTAGGAGAGAGAGATAAGGCCACTGCCAGGGGTTCACACTAGACAAGAATAAATATGGAGCTATTATTGTACTTTGTACTTTATACTTTATTGTCGCCGAACAATTGATACTAGAATGTACAATCATCACAGTGATATTTGATTCTGCACTTCCTGCTCCCTGGAGTACAAATCGATAGTAAATATTAAAAATTTAAATTATAACTCATAAATAGAAAATAGAAAAATGGTAAGTAAGGTAGTGCAAAAAAACCGAGAGGCAGGTCCGGATATTTGGAGGATACGGCCCAGATCTGCGTCAGGATCCATTCAGCAGTCTTATCACAGTTGGAAAGAAGCAGTTCCCAAATCTGGCCGTATGAGTCTTTAAGCTCCTGAGCCTTCTCCCGGAGGGAAGAGGGACGAAAAGTGTGTTGGCTGGGTGGGTCGTGTCCTTGATTATCCTGGCAGCACTGCTCCGACAGCATGTGGTGTAAAGTGAGTCCAAGGACGGAAGATTGGTTTGTGTGATGTGCTGTGCCGTGTTCACAATCTTCACAATCTTCTGCAGCTTCTTCCAGTCTTGGACAGGACAACTTCCATACCAGGTTGAGATGCACCCTAGAAGAATGCTTTCTACGGTGCATCTATAAAAATTAGTGAGGGTTTTAGGGGATAGGCCAAATTTCTTTAGTTTTCTCAGGAAGTAAAGGCGCTGATACTTTCTGGTAGATAACATTTTGTAAATATTGCCAATTTTCTTTTCACTATTTTCACTAATTTTAGTAAATTTGGTTTCTGGTGCACCTAATAAGCACCCTTGCAATAACGTGCTAAGCAACTTCAGCCAATTTCCCTTTGGTCATAACCCACTTAGGTGACATATGGTGGAAGCAGTGGGATGGCCAGTTGCAAAGGGGTGCATTTGCTTTGGGGAGAGTGGGATTGTGGTCTAAAGACAGGAAATCCTGCAGAGGCCATAAATAAAACAGATGCAGGGACCTCAGAGGAGGAACTTCAGATCAGGGTCATACTTAGGCCAGAAGCAGAGGGCCTTAAAGTGGCACCACCTCTAAACCATCCGAGAAAATCTGTTCAGAGATTTTTTTGTCTGCCCAGCAGGGAAGAGATGATGCTTTTAGAAAGGAACTCCAAAGCCTGCAGAAGGGTTCCAAAGTGCCTTCTTATCAACATGATGACGATATTGGGAACTATCTCCTCAGGTTTGAGAGGATGGCCCAGATATGGCAATGGCCAGATGAGGAATGGGCCTGCTAGCTAGTGCCAATATTGAGGGGTAAAGCTCTCGAAGCCTACACTGCAATGGATGAAGAGAGGTCCAAGAGCTATCCTGACCTGAAGAAGGTGCTGTTGGCTAAACATAATAGCTCAGCAGAAAACTATCAACAATGCTTCCGTTCCAGTTCTCTACCACCAGGGGAGTCAGCCACTGAGTCACATCATCATCTGAGTGGTCTCTGATGCTGATGGATGTGACCAGAGTAGAGGTCCAAAGAGGAGATTAGTGAGGCCATTGTTCTTGAGTAGTTACTGCCATTTCTTCCTCCAGACACCAGAAATGGGTCTAAAAGCTTGAACCAGTGGATGGACTCACTGTGGCCTGACTTTCCCTGCAGTACCTCGATGTCTGCAAGGGGGAGCCATCACAACCATGATTCTAAAGCAACAGAAACTCTAACCCTCCAAGGGACTGTCAGAGTAACTCTGTGGAATTGGGGAGTGGAAGAAAATAGGACAAAGAACCTTTGGTGGTTTCTTCAAAGTCTTTTAGTTTCTACTATTATCAGCAGCCAGGTCATAATTCCTCTAAATAAACCCTAAATTGTTAGGTGTGTGCTACATACCAAGAGTGGGAGAATGTGATGATGATGATTATGACTGTAATGTTTGAGAGTATGATAATGCGAAACAAGCAGAATGTGAAGAGAAAGAGCCTATGTTTATCGTAGTCAAAGTTAATGAAAAACCTGTTAAAGCTCTTTAAGATTCTGGTAGCTCATTGTCATTTCTTACAAAAAAAATCATGCCCTGCCTTTGTTGTTGACTACAGTCACCAAACACCCATCCAATCTGTCCTTGACTGGAAGTGACTGGAAGTCTGAGCCACTGGCAGAACTCGCTGTTCAGCTGGATGACCACAAGTATTTGGTGCAAGTGGAGGTTCTGGAGAAACTACCCAGTTGACATGATTCTGGGTAGAGATATTGCCTGTGTTACATAAGTTATTGAGGAAAGAAGATAGCCAACCATCTCCATTTGTTATGCCAGGAGTAGATAGTTCTGTTTCTTATTTTGGCTCATGCTAAAACCAAAGCAATGACCAGGTTACAATCCCTGACCTTGGGTGCTAGTCAGTGTGATGGAGAAACCAAAACCCCAGAAGGTCACATCGGCAACGGTGCTTTGAGAAATATGCTGGTTCTTCTGCTTCTGTTAATATTTGTGCAGATGATATATCCATTGAAGATGACTCAGAAGGGAACAAGGAGGTCTAGAAGGGGCGTGGGAAGGTTGACCTCTCCCATCTTGATGGCTGCCAACCAGTGGAACCGCAGAGGGTGTTTGCTGATTTTTGATTTTTAACAGCTGTTCCAGTGGACACCAAGGCTGACACAAGTCCTAAAAAATTCCTAAAGGCTTGGACCTGACCGGTATTCAGTATGCCATCACTGCTGCAGAGCGCCAGAGTGACTTGTGAGAACCCTGAAGGATGAGATTCAGACCATGCTAGAGCTGGGAGTCATTGAGCTTGCGAATAGTGAGTGGTGCAGTCCTATTGTTATTGTCTCAAGAAGGACAGCTCTCTGAGAGTATGCATTGATTTCCAGAAGTTGAATGCCACTTGTCTTTTTGATGCTTATTATGGGCCCCGCATTGATGGCCAACTAGAAAGGATTGGACAGGAAGACTACATTACTGCGCTGGACCCTGTCAAAAGCTACTGGCAGGTTCCTCAGTATGACCAATAGTCACTGCCTTCCGCACACCCCTGGCTGTGTTTCAGTTCACTGTAATGCCCTTCGGTCTTCATGGTGCACCATCTTCCAGCAGCTGATGGTTGTGAGGACAGCAGTGTAGCCTACCTAAATGACGTGGTCATCTACAGCCAGATGTGCTCAGAGCACCTGGATCATCTGCGCAGGGGAGTATTCATGCTGCTGGTCTCTCCCTCAACCTACAAAAATGTGAGTGGGCATAAAGGGAAACCAGATACCCTGGCTACCGGCTGAGACATGGAGAGGTTCAAACACAGGTGGACAAAGTGGAAGTGATCCGCAACAGTTCTCAATCTCACACCAGGAAGGAAGTGAAGTCCCCCTGGGTCTAGTGGGATGGTATTGCAGGGTCATTCCCCAATTTGCCACTTCTGACTAATCTTACAGGGAAGCTTGTAAGCAATCTAGTGACATGAACAGGTGAGTGTGAAAACGCTTTTCAGGCCCCTGTGTTCTTCACCTGGCCTTCAGAGCCCATACTTTGACAAGCAGTTCCTTGTCCAGGTGGATGCCTCAGGAGCAGGCATTGGAGCAGTGTGGGCAAAAGGAGATCCTGGAGAAGAGCGGCCTGTCCTTTACCTGAGCCGAAAGCTCCTCCCAAGGGAAACCAGGTATTCCACCATTGAAAAGGAGTGTCTGGCCAGTAAGTGGGCCCTTGGCAGCCTCCGGTACTACCTCCTTGGCAGGGAGTTTGAACTTTACTTGGACCACAGAGTAATGGCCTGGATTCAGACAATGAAGGACTGTAATGCCTGAGTCCTGGAGCACCAACCCTTCAAATTCTGTGTCCACCATAAGGCATTAAAAGGAAATGTTACTGCAGTCTACCTGTTTCTGCTGCTGAGTATCGTCGCCACAGGAGAAGGTGGTAATGTGAGGGAGAGCACACACACGGTAAACGCACTCCTCAGACACGTGCCTTCACTCACACACAAACATTGACTTGTCATTCTGCTGTCATTGTGGTGAGTGTATGTACTTCAATGTCTTCACCAGTACACCCACCGTTTTCCATCCACATTGCTATATACATTCAGAGTCAGCCACCAAATTTAGTTTAATTCTAAACCAAGCTGATGTGCTCGGGTTGGCTTTATGGTACCTTTCCTGCCATACTCGGCAGAATATTCCATTTCATTCCTAATGGGGATATATAAATGTGTATATGATGTTTGTATGCTGTATTTAATGTGGATACTTCTGTTTATTTTGTAATATGATTGTAACTACGTTGTGGGGTGCATCATATTCTAATTCATGTGTAGTCTTAAGTTAACTTTGTTGGTAATTCAAGATGGTATGTCTTCTTGTAAAAAGGGAACTGATTACCGTCAATAGAAGAGAGCGATAGAGGCTGCTAGGAGTTCACACTGGAAAAGAATCAAGTCAAGTCACTTCTTATTGTCATTTCAACCATAACTGCTGGTACAGAACATAGTAAAAATGAGACAACATTTTCCAGGACCATGAAACAATACAAAAACAACACTGAACTACATAAGAAAAAACACAAAAACTACACTAGACTACAGACCTATCCAGGACTGCATAAAGTGCACAAAACAGTGCAGGCACTACAATAAATAATAAACAAGACAATAGGCACAGTAGAGGCTACGGTAGGTTGGTGTCAAGCCAGGCTCTGGGTATTGAGGAGTCTGATGGCTTGGGAGAAGAAACTGTTACATGGTCTGGTCATGAGAGCCTGAATGATTCGGTGCCTTTTTCCAGATGGCAGAAGGGAGAAGAGTTTATATGAGGGGTGCGTGGGGTCCTTCATAATGCTGTTTGCTTTGCAGATGCAGCATGTGGTGTAAATGTCTGTGATGGCGGGAATAAGTGTGGAGCTATTATAATGTTTTGGTAGATAGCATTTTTTAAGTACTGGCAGTTTTCTTTTCATTATTTTCACTAATTTTTGTAAGTTCGATTTTTGACGCACCTAATAAACACCCTTGTACTAAAGTGCTAAGTGACTCCAACCATTTTTTTTCCTTTGGTCACGTATGTTTGGTCATTTTCCTACTACACGTATATGACACTTAAAACCCTTAGCTAAGTTACCAACTCAGTGAGGTTTGTCCCTGTGTGCAAATATGCAAGGCAGAAAACAACAGGAAAAATAAAACTGATGGAAGAGAAAAAATTTGGCCTTGGCTTAGTAAAGCAAAAGCTGCTGCAACTTTGGTATCATTCTTGTACTTCTGTATTCAGAAACTGGCTTCTGCTGAAAGATTATTTCTCTTTTATTTAGAGGACTTTATTCTCCATTGCAAAAAGCAATAGACCTATAATATTTAAGTCATCAGCAGAATCAGGTTATTTATTTTAGTAATTATAAATTTGACCCTAGCTTTACATGATTGTTTGTAACTGATTCAGTGTTACCAAGGAGACTGCTTGCCTGCCCATATGTTTTAGTCACTGATGTAGAAATTATTAAACAAACAAATGAATTGATGTGATGTATATCAAGCCAAGGTATTCTGAGGATTTTAGTATAGCAGTCCCTTAGGTACAGAGTCCTGTATTGACAGAAAATAAATCTTTAGCCAGGCAGGGCTATCAAAACCTTCTCTGGTTAACTGTTGACTTTCAATTTTGAACACTGTTTTTATCATATTGGAAAGTCTGACTATTTTAAAAGAAAACTATGACTGCATCAATTTTTACTCTGCCAGTTTTGACAGTATGAACTCACTAGTAGGAATCCCTGGAGACAATCACTACACAGCCCGATCTGTTCAGGCTTTACCATGATAAAAGTCTTTATTTTTGCATGCATTTTGCAAGAGGCAACAGTTGGTGTAGTGTGCCTAGGCACTCTAGACACTTTACCATTATCCAACCATCACTCTTACATGAGCTAATTTCACTGGTTCCTTTCACACATTCTCAGATCTATACTTTGTGA
The DNA here is from genome assembly GCF_963921235.1 of Mobula hypostoma. Classification (NCBI taxonomy): domain Eukaryota; kingdom Metazoa; phylum Chordata; class Chondrichthyes; order Myliobatiformes; family Myliobatidae; genus Mobula; species Mobula hypostoma. The sequence goes on from NC_086104.1 coordinate 43,442,948, forward strand.
CAGAATAATTGTTAATATATAGTAGTAAGAAATCTATCATCATAAAGCTAGATGTAAGTAATTGAACATCTTGCATTAAATGCTTCTGGGTAGTAATTTGATCCAATTTAAAGTTTTATTACATTTATTAGTAGGTACGAGTTCAAAAATAACCAGAAACTTGCAGAAACTATGAATTATAGATTAGAAACATTATTATTTATAAAAAAAGAACTTCTTGACATTTAACTTAGTAATATTCATGTAAAAAGGTGAAATTCATAAGAGATAGAAAGTAATGATTTTGGTTATCCACGATGTAAATTGGATGGAAATTTGTTAGTTCTTCCTGTCTGTATTATAAGAAAGATAATGCTTATGGTGGAAAAACTGTTTAAATATACTGATTAATAGGTAAAATAAATCCATTTAATGAACTTATTTTAAATATCTTGGTGCAGGAGAGATGTTCATCTTTGAACAAGTAAATAAATCACATGTTTAAAGAAACTGGCAAGGTGTAGGCAACAGAAAGATAGAATTCTATTTCACAAGCCATGAAATTTTACTTGTGAAGGTAATTATCAAGGTAAGATTACCTACGTTTGGACACTCTATAATTATAAATTCATAGTCCTGATGGAACATGTTTTGAAACATAGTACAGTATACCCTTAGGAAGGTAGCATGTTTTCATGCTTTTCAATGTGTTTGCATGGTGATTAATCAAGACCTGCTTTCTCATTGCTTGGGACAAAAATGTTCTGCAATGGATAACGAAAACCAGCAGTTCAGAAAATGTTTGTGTTTTTGAATTAACAGTTTTTTGCTATTTGCTGTTACTGGCAAGGCTACTATTCACTGCTAACCTGCAGGTGCACAAGATATTGAGTTCTCAGATCACTTTAGAACATAGAACAGTACAACATATTCTGGATCCTTTGGCTCATTGTGCCCAAATAAGAGTTCATTAAATGCCCCTATTGTTTCGATCTCTGCCACCATCCCTGTCAGTGCATTCTGGGCACATACCACTCTCTGTGTAATAAATGTACCTCTGACGTCTCCCCTAAACTTTTAAAATTTCCTCCACTCACCTTAAACAGATCACCTCTGGTATTGGTCAACGCCCCTGGGGAAAAAAGGTGTTGGCTGTCTCCTCTGTCTATTCCTCTCATAATCTTTACAACTCTGTCAAGTTTTCCTTCACTCAAAAGCTCAAAGCTCTCTCAACCTTTCCTCATACAGCATGCTCTCCAATCCATGCAGCGTTTGGGTAAATGCCCTCTGCATCCTCTATAAAACTTCGATATGAGGTGACCAGAACTGAACAGAATGCTCTACTTTCTCCTGCTCCATTAGAGTAAGCTGGTTGAAAATCCTCAGTCTTTACATTCTCAGAGCCTGCTCGGATGCTCTCTGTTCCTGAATCCAGTAGGAATCAGAATCAGAGCCAGGTTTGATATCAAAGGTTTCAAAGGATTCAAAGGTACATTCAATGTCAGAGAAATGTATACAATATACATCCTGAAATTCTTTTCCTTTTCAACCATCCATGAAAACAGAAGAATGTTCCAAAGAATGAATGACAGTTAAACATTAGAACCCCAACTGCCCCCTCACACACAGAAGCAGCATCAAGGGAATGATCTCCGCCCCCCACAGCAAAAAAAAGCATCAGCACCATCCCACTCAGCACTCAAGCATGCAACAAAGCATCAATAAAGACACAGACTTGTAGTACCCCAAAGACTACTCGTTCATCTGGTATTCAACATACCACAGGCTCTCTCTCTCCCTAATAAGATAAAAAGAGGTGTCCCTGTTTCACAGCGAGAGGGGAGAGATAACAAACAACTCATTGACTTACGATGCTAGAAGTCTGTTGCATCGCTGTTTCTGAGCTCTGTGCTCAAAGAACTCGGGTCTCTGGGCACACAGCCAGCAGCCAGTTTGCTGCTTTTGATATTCTGTCTCCCACGACACACCGATTTCCTATGGAGGCACCGACCACAAGTCCGCCCGCCTCCAGAGCCATGAAATCCCATAACGCTGAAGGCGTGCAAGACTTCTAGGCTGCGTCCTTCGTATATCAAAACCATAGAAACCAGAGAAGGTTTACAAGGATGTTGCCGGGACTTGAGAAACTCAGTTACAGAGAAAGGTTGAATAGGTTAGGACTTTATTCCCTGGAGCGTAGAAGAATGAGGGGAGATTTGATAGAGGTATATAAAATTATGATGGGTATAGAGAGAGTGACTGCAAGCAGGCTTTTTCCACTGAGGCAAGGGGAGAAAAAAATCAGAGGACATGGGTTAAGGGTGAGGGGGGAAAAGTTTAAAGGGAACATTGGGGGGGCTTCTTCACACAGAGAGTGGTGGGAGTATGGAATGAGCTGCCAGACAAGGTGGTAAATGCGGGTTCTTTTTCAACATTTAAGAATAAATTGGACAGATACATGGATGGGAGGTGTATGGAGGGATATGGTCCGTGTGCAGGTCAGTGGGACTAGGCAGAAAATGGTTCGGCACAGCCAAGAAGGGCCAAAGGGCCTGTTTCTGTGCTGTAGTTTCTATGGTTTCTATGGTTTCTAATATTACTGGCATATGTCGTGGAATTTGTTGTTTTGAGGCAGCAGTACATTGTAATACATAGCCCATAAGCTCTATTTTTCTCATATCAGTATAAAACTATAAATTACAATAAAAAGTAGATGTAAAAAATAAATAAGTAGTACCAGAAGAAAGGGAAAATATTAAGAAATTGTTGATGAGTTCATTGTCCATTCAGAAATCTGATGGAGGAGGGGAAGACAGTGACTGTGCCTTCAGGCTCTTGCATCTCCTCCTTGATGGTAGCAATGAGAAGAGGGCATGTACTGAGTGATGAGAGTCTTTAATGGTGGATGCCCGCCTTTTTGAGGCAGCACCTTTTGAAGGTGTCCCGGATGCTCGGGAGGCTAATGCCTATGATGGAACTGGCTGAGTTTACATCTTTCTGCAGTTTATTACAATTCTATATAGTGGCCTCTCCATACTGGAAAGTGATACAACCAGTTAGAATGCTTTGTACAGTATATCTGCAGAAATTTGCGAGTGTCTTTGGTGACATACCAATTATCCTCAAACTCCTAAGGAAATATAGCCGCTGTCATGCCTTCTTTGTCATTTGCATCAATATGTTGGAACCAAGATAGATCTTTGGAGATGTTGACACACCGGAACTTGAAACTGCTCAGCCCTTCTCCTACTATTCCCTCGATAAGGACTGGTAGATGTTCCCTCAACTTCCACTTCCTGAAGTCCACAATCAATTCCTTGGTTTTAATGACATTGAGTGTAAGGTTGTTGCTGCGATAGCACTCAACCAGGTGATCCATTTTGTTCCCGTACGCCTCCTTGTCACCATCCAAAAATCGGCAGCAGAAGTATTGTTGGCAAATTTATACTATAGATGGCGTTTGAGCTGTGCCTAGTCACGCAGTGTAGAGACCAAAGAGCAGTGGGCCAAACATACATCCTTGAGGTTCGGCAGTGTTGATTGTCAGTGAGGAGGAGACGTTATTTCCTATGTGGAAAGATACGTGGTCTCCCAGTCAAGAATACAAGGATCCAGTGAGTTACAGAGACACAGGTTTTGGAGTTTTTTGCTTAGAACTGAGATAATCAATAAACAGCAGCCTGACATAAGTATTACTATTGTACAGATGATCCAAAGTCGAGTGGAGAGCCAGTGAGATTGCATCTGCTGTAGACCTATTGTGGAGACAGGCAAATTGCAGTGGGTTCAGGTCCTGTTTAGCCTAGAGTTGATTCTAACCATAACCAACATCTCAAGGAATTTTGTCATAGTAGATGTGAGTGCCGTTGGATGATAGTTGTTTAGGCAGCTCACCCTGCTGTTCTTGGGGACTGGTATGATTGTTGCCCTTTTGAAGCAGGTGGGAGCCACTGAGTGCAGCAGAGAGAGGTTGAAGATGTCCTTGAACACACCCGCCAGTTGGTTAGCACAGGTTTTCAGAGCCCTATCGGGTACACTATCAGGGCCTGATGCTTTGCGAGGGTTCACCCTCTTGAAAAATGTTCTGAGGTCATTCTCTGAGCCAGAGATCGCATGGTCACTGGATGCTGCAGGGATTCACAGAGATGTAGTTTTAGTCTCCCTTTCAAAGCGTGCATAAAAGTTGAGCTCATCTGGGTGCGAAGCATCACTGCCATTCATGATGTTCGGTTTCACTTTGTAGGAAGTAATGGCCTGCAAAACCTGCCAGAGCTGACGTGCATCCGATTCCATCTCTAGCCTCAATCAGAATTGTTTTTACGCTCTTAAGATAGCATTCCGGAGTACACCGGAAGCAGGTGCCTCCAATACAACAGGCTTATCCTGGATATCAGCCAGACATTAATTAAACCAAAGCAGGCTGCAGGGTGCCACGGAATATGCATTTGTTTAAAAAGATAACATGGCCTCATTTTCACTGGGTGAAATGCATGGGTGAAATTCTGGATGAATTTGGCAAGCTGGATTTCAGCTTGAAATCCATAATTACCAAGCCCTCTGAACCTGATCAGTGCCCTGAGGTACTGTTAGGTTGAAGGAATGCAGACCCACCTTTGCTTAGCATATAGGAATCCATCTCAGAACAGGAGGTTCGGTGTAATAGCAATGGTACTAAGCACAGGGAATTGGCTGTGATTGTTATCCTTCAATATTTAGTTGACATGGAAGCTGTCAACCATAGTTAACTTGTTGGGAATGCATTATTAGCTTACAATGCATGGAGAGTCATGATGAAGGGTCTTGGCCCGAAACATTATCTCTTTATTTCATTCCATAGATGCTGCCTGATCTGCTGAGTTCTTCCAGCATTTTGTGTGTTCTGGATTTCCAGCATCTGTAGAATCTCTTGTGTTAGTTTGCCCAATCAAACAAAAAGACGAAATTGAAGAGGAATGTAGTTCTAGAGATAGTTTGGATAAAGAGATTTGGAGTTGATAATTTAATGGAATGATCTGAGTTTCATCAAAGATAAAGGACAAAGGACATTTTTAGAGTGAACAAATCAATTTTAAATGTTAGTTCTGGTGGATCATCAAGTGATGGATTCATTTGGGGGAGGAGTGAAGCACTTCCCTACACTACAACAGTGAACACGTTTCAAAAGTACTTGATTAGCCAAGGCATGCTATGTGCCATGCTTGAGGATGTGAAATCATTGTTCATTCTTATTTCTTTAAGTCTGCATGTCTCCCCATAACCTTTAAAACTTGTTTATTTCAAACATTCCACAAAGCACTCAACTTTTGCTTCTTAAATCTGCACAGTTTGAATTTCAGTGATCAAAAATACTTTGATACACTTTGCTAATTTAATTTGCTACAGTAGTGTTAGGTTGTTCATTGTGAAAAAAAATTTTAAGTGATAATAAACATTCCTAATGAGCTTTAAATTGGGTAAGGAGCATACAATTACTCTTATTCATTCCTAGTGTTAGAGTTAACTTCCAGAGCAACAAACACTTTGCAGGAGGGTCCTGATGCAGGATTCTAAGCTGAGATATTGACGATTCCTTTCCTCCCACAAATTCCGAGTTCCTCCAGGAGAATGTTGCTCCACATTCCAGTATTTGCATCCCCTCGTGTCTCATCTGTTTAATTTCCAAACTGCCTTATCCTTTTTACACCGATTACTTTGCTTGCGAAATATGTTCTGGTTGTCTTGTTCTCCAAGGTATCTGGAACTGTTTCGGAAATCATCTTGTTAGTGAGACATACAAAATGTGGACATGTAGGAATGGATAATTTCTAGTAAGCTATGTAAATGAATATTATGGGATCAAGGTTGGCTAATTAACTCATATTACAGTATAAAAATCAAATGTTGTGTCTTTGTAGTTGAAGTCACCAAAAAAAGTGTATATTCAGGGACAAAAAAAACCCTGAGCTTCTATTCAGGGGTTGGTTGCTGAATTGATTCCATGTGTTGCAGAGTTGACCTCATAGAGACTACTGGTCTGGAAACCATGGGCCTGCAGCTTCAACTTTTCATCTACTGAATTAATCAAATGGAACATCAGAAAGTAAGGGCCTGATATTTTCCAGCCTGCACTGCCTACCAACATTTCTCTGGGCTGGAAACCCTGAATCAAACATTGAATAAAAAGATTGAAATTTTAAAATAACACTTGGATTTGACTGCATTTTAAAAGTATAAACTTGAGATTTCCAAAGCATGAATAAAGCAATTTTATAAAATTACACTTTTAAAATTTGTTCATTCAAATCAAAAGCATTAATAAAATGCTGGCTAATGAATTATTTACAGCAAATAAGTTACAAGATTGCTAAATTGTTAGATTGGTTTATTATGTCACATGTACTGAGGTAGAGTGAAAAATCATGCCTTTCATACTGTTCATACAGATCAATTGATTACAACAGAATTTATCTCATAGATCAGAAACCAATGATTTTCCTGGTACACTTTGTACCTTACAATCAATCGCTTTTACTTGCTGCAGTCACTATAGGGTTAATTGTTTAGTATAAAATCCTCATCAGAGGATCAGAGGTGGAAAGCATCAGCAACTTTCAGTTCCTCGGTGTTATTATTTTGGGCCCAGCAAAGTACAATTATGAAGAAAGTACAGCAGTATCTCTACTTCCTTAGGAGTTTTGAGGATTTGGTATGATATCAAAAATTTCTATAGCTGCTTAGTGGAGAGTATATTGACTGGCTGCTTCACAGTTTGGTATAGAAACACCAATGTCCTTGAACAGAAAATCCTACAGAAAAGATTAGTAGATATGGCCCAATCCATCATGGGTAAAGCCCGCCCCACCACTGAGCACATCAACACGAAGAGTTCACAGCAAAGCAGTATCCATCACTAGAAACTCCACCAGGACATGTTCTCTTCTCACCGCTGTGATCAGGAAGAAGATGCAGGAGCCTCAGGACTCACATCACCAGGTCCTAGAACAGTTACCCTTCAACCATCTGGCTCTTGAACCAGAGGTGATAACTTCACCCACCCTATCACTGAACTGTTCCCAAAAACTATGGACTTGCTTGGAAGGACTTTTCAACTCATGTTCTTGATATTTATTGTTTATTTATTTGTTTATTTTCATTTGTATTTGCGCATTTGGTTGTCTTTCCCACATTGCTTGTTTGTCAGTCCTGCTCTGTAGTGTCTTTCATTGATTTTATTGTGTTTCTTGCATTTACTGCAAGAAAACGGGTTGTATACGGTGGCATATACAGGATGTAGTTTGATAGTAAATTTATTTTGAACTGCCTCATGAGATTATTGCTCCATGTGAAACTGGGTGAGAATCCGACAGTCTTTCCACACAATATGTTTGAGGAGGCACAATGAGCGAGTGTGCAATTGGAGATGACAAAATGCATCTTTCAGAGTGCAGCAGTTCGCTGATGCCATTTCAAACTGTGGCATTCTCATGAAAGAGTGCCATCTTTATACTTACTTTTCCTTTCATGATTGATAAGAAGTAAATATAACTCAAACGTGACAAGCAAGGTCTTTGACTGAATAATAGAAGTTGGTCTACTGTTCGCCTCTGTTTTCCAAAATACCTGTTTTAATGTCTCACCCAGGCAGAAAAAAAAGGACATGAAGAAGGAAACACAAAACCAAAGAAGTCTGGATAAAAGAGGAGCTGTTTTACAGGCCAATTGTAGGATTTTGCAGCTGTATCTCCAACATTCAACACACTGCTGGTGTGTGTGTGTGGAATATTGTTCTTCCTTTAAATAGGTGTATTTCCCTAGTCTGCAATAATTAACATTAACGTTTAAAATCTGCTTATTTAGTAGAAGTGATCCACTCCCTAATGGGAATGGAAATTCTGTAATACATCGGCTGAGTGTATTGCTGTCTAGTTGCCAAGTGTAATGTTATACAAATATCCAATGGAGCTATTGTCCAAAACTGGTAGGCATCAACATTTTCCCCTTGTAAACTGAGCGTTATTATAAATTGAGTAATATGGTAACTGTTATTTGTGGTAGCGAGGGAATAATAACTTAAACACACTAAATTATTGCGATATGTGAAAAGAAGCCAAAAATTTGATCATGCTCTTGGTTTTCCACATAAAACTGCAATTTTTGACCAGAATTTTTTTAAAGTCAGTAATAGAAGCTTGTTGGAGGTCTTCAGTGGGATTGCCTAAGTAAATGTAATTGAAAGCTGAAGATATATTGGCAAAATTTAAGCTAAACGTAAGCCTGCAGCAGGAATGCCCAGTAATACATTAACAATGCATAAGAAACAGGACAGAACTGAATATCCAGATTTAAAAGATGTTGAGTTGTGGACAGAAAAGAAACATGTTGTAACCTGGATGATCACTTGGCCTTATGTTCGTCAGATTAAGGGGGTAACTCCCCTTTGTGTTGTAGATCACTTACTCACATGATGCAATTTCCAGTGGGAATCATGCCAGGATTATAAACGTGAACACATCCCCTGTAGAGTGGTTGCACTCCCCAAGATGTACCAGTGGAAGTGCGTAAGTTTCACAGTGACCTACAAGAGATGTCAAGCAGGCTCGGAGTACCAACCATGAAAACTGGAATTAACACTTTATTCTTATTCAGGAAATGTCCATCAGTCTCATTATGAAACTGTTCCAAGCGGTAAGCAGCAGGTATGTTAGCCAGAGGATGTGCATGCAACACTGGAGAAGAGGCTAGGGTATCACGTGATCAAGAAAGGTAAATAAATGCAGCTTTCCTTCATCCTATGCTTGTAGTCTACCTACTTACAGTCCCAAGCAAAATTACTCTAACATTCTCACCAGCTGGTATAATTTCCCACACCTCCAGACACATTTATATAGAGTACCAGTGTAATCTCCAAAAGTGAGGCATTCTCACTATTTGGTTCCCTTTTCCATGTATCTTTTCAGACTAGCCTCTTCAATAAGCTATCATTCAGCATATCCTCTCATAATCGCTTCCCGATGAACACACAAGCTTAAACTTTATTCTCAGCCAATTTCAATCAACAAACTGTCATAGTTTTCCATTTCTGGTTGTCCATAATGCTATTTCCAAACAGAACAGGGAAGATTGGGTTGAGTTATCATATTCCGTCTTTCTGTGTCCACCTTTAGCGAACTATGCAGAAATATAACATCTGCACATCTCATAGAACACAAAGTGGTACACCCGATGCACAGGCCTTTTGGCCCACAATACAGTATCTGTGCTGAATACGATGCCAAATTAAATTTAATCTTGTCTTTCTGCCCATGATTCATTTCCTCCATTGTCTGGATGATCATGTGTCTATCTAAAAGCATCTTAAATGTCACTATTGTATCTGCTCCACCCACTACCCTGGCAGTCCATTGCAGCCACCAACCATTCTTGGTGTTAAAAAAAGAGCTTGCTTCATATCTCCTTTGAAATTGTTGGTTGTGTCCTGCTGTAATAGATGTGGAATAGCATCTGCTTCGTGAGACTCTGAAGGAAACACACTGTAGGGAATGATGAACCATTATCAAAGCTTGGGTTTCTTTATAGCCAACTGGGTGATGTATTTCATGCTGGCATTGTTTTCGCTATAACTGCACAGCTGCACATGTTTAACATGCTGTTGTAAACATATTCAGTTTTAAATTGCTGCACATGCCTTTATGACAGAAGAATTAACCAATCATCTCTGCATTGGTTGGGAATAGCATTAAATGGATCCAAAAATTAAAGCCCCGTGACTGCTTCCTGATTGAAGCCAATGTAAGTTTTCCTCACTATTCCAGATAAGCAGAACAGTGACTGATGCTGGTCATGACAAGCATTAATGATTATGTTTGCAGTCAATCATTCCAGTACTCGGTGAAAGCTAACCAGAGCAACAAAACTGGTTTCAAAGAAGGCATCCTCATTGAGATTGTCTTTCTCTGTCTTAAAAGAGATATACAGTATATGATGTGTTATGATATATTGTACTGTATATGGTGTGTTAAAAGAGATGTATATAATGTGTTAAGTGCCTGATGCAACTGATACATTTGATTGATATGCTTGTTGGCTTGGAAATCCTGACCACAATACCATAAGACAGAGGAGCAAAATTAGACCATTTAGCCAATCGAGTTTACTCTGCCATTTCATCATGGCTGATGTATTTTCCCTTTCATCCCCATTCTCCTGCCTCCACTCCATAAACCTTGATATCCTAACTAATCACAAACCTTTCAAGCCCTGCTTTAAATACACTCCACAGGTGTCTGTGGCAGTGAATTCCACAGATTCACCATCTCTAGCTAAAGAAATTCCTCCTCATTTCTTTTCTAAAGGTGTGTCCTTGTACACTGAGACAGTTTCTATTGGTCTTAAGTTCTCCCACTATTGGAAGCATCCTTTCCACATCCACCCTATCTAGGCCTTTCAGTATTTGGTAGGTTTCAATGTGATTCCCCCCTCATTCTTCTGAACTCCAGTGAGTACAGGCCCAGAACCAACAAACATGCATTAATGCTTTTATTCCTGGGATCATTCTCGTGAGCCTCCTCTGGACCTTTTCTAATGCCAGCACATGCTTTCTTAGATATAGAGCCCAAAACTGCCCACAAGATTACAATTGTGGTGTAACCAATGTCTTAAAAATCTTCAGCATTACATCCTTGCTTTTACATTCTAGTCCTCTTGAAATGAATGCTAATATTGAATTTCCCTTCCTTGTTACCAACTCAACCTACAAGTTAACCTTTAGAAATTCCTGCTCAAGGATTCTGAAATTCCTTTGCACCTCTGATTTCTGAATTCTGTCTTATTTAGAAGATAGTCTATGCCTTTATTCCTTCTACCAAAGTGCATGAGCATGTATTTCTCTACATCTGCCTAATCTTTCCAGTTTGTTCTGCTGTAAAGTAATGACATAAATGTATATTTAAAAATATATACAAAAATTTAAAAACATATATTAAAAAAAGTAATGACAGTGGTCCTCAGACCTACAAGCAACAGGTCTTCACTCAGTTGGCTGAGGAAATCAGTGATGATTAGTTTAAATGTCCTCAGCCTTCTAAAGGTGACACTGCTCTGGCATGTCATAAGGTGGTCCTTGGTCTGTGTACCCAATGCAGAGCACCCAACTACTACCTTCACTGAACCTCTACAGAGATGATGGTCTCCCTGTTGCTGCACTTGCTGCTCATCTTTCTTTCTCTCCTCCTCTCTGGACAGCAGACCCTTGTTTTGGATTTTCTTTTTGCAGGCTAGGTATGCTGAAGGTAAAGAAGAAATCCATTAAAATTTACAGGCACACCAAACTCAGAGACATGTTTATTTTGTGAATTATGCCGCCTTCCCCACCATCAGGCCAGCAGCTGTTTGGAATTATCAAAGTAATCATTGATGCAGATTTCTTCTTCTGTTTTAGGTAACTTGCAGTAAAGTACAGCTGAGTTGCCCAAATCTGTGCCAAGATGTGAATAACCTAACTTGGTACACTATTGGCATCATCATAGCAACTCTAGGCAGAGTAAATAGACCACCAGGAGAAGAAAGTGGTCAAAATAATACCTAGTGACCCATATGAATATTGTTATTAACCACTGAAATTAAATCCCCTCTGTTCAAGATCAAGTTTATTTGTCATTTGACCATACATGAGTACCTACTGATACAGTCATATGAAACAGTGCTCCTCTGGGGCCAAGGTACAAAACACAGTACCAACAGTCATACACAGCACAAGAAATATATTGGATAGCAGTAAACATACAGTTACACAAAAAGCAAAAGAAAAAAAATAATATAAGCCCAAGTCTCTGAATGTCATGTCCTGTTGGCCAGCCCCACAATCCAGCATGGACGCAGCACCACGCCGCCTCCAGCGTCTCTTCCTCTGGGCAGCTGCAATAGGCGACTCCGCGGCATGAGGCCCTGGTCAGCGCTACAACTGAGGCCATGCAACTCGGCCGCCATCAGGCTCACCAGTGAACTAGTGAACTGAACTTGCAGTATCCCACATTACCAATTGCAAGAAGGGTTTTCTTGCAATTTACAAGAAAGATGTCCAAGACAATCACTCATACTGTTTGATGAATGGCACACTACTTCTGCACACCGCCTCTGGTGCCTTCGTCCCTGAAGCAGGCTGCAACAGACTGCACAACAAATCCAACTCCACTGCAATCAAGCAACTCGCTAGCTGGGTAAACATGCAATACTTGATGTTCTTAATAATCAGCAGTATCTTACAATGGTAAAAAAAAATGTAAAGGATGGACAATTTCATTTTTAAAGAGGAACCTGTCACTACCGCCCATCTTCCCTGTATTTCCACGGTTTCTGGAAGGAACACCAGGATCCTGAAGAAATGCTGGTTTAATACCAATCACAGACCCGTAAGGAAACTCAAATCACAGCTTACGTGGGTGAAAGATGACCTGGGACTCAGGTCTGCTGGCACTTACAAGAGTCCCTGTGAATGCGGTGCAGCATATCTCGGCCAGACAGGATGCACAGTGGAAACCTACGTCAAGGAACACAGGTGGTGTATCCGTTTTGGTTACCCAGAGAAATCAGCAGTAGCGGAACATTGCATTCACAGGATTGACTTTGATGGCACAAAGCTACTTTTGGGACAGCCTGGAAGCCTTTGAAATAAAACTAGAGGAAAAGAATTTTAACAAAGATGAAGATCTCGCTCTAAGTAAGAACTGGAATTCCATTGTAAACGAGGTGGGAGAGTGGAAACCTGATTGGATGAGGACTAACCAATCAGGAGGGAAGGACTACGGGGGTATAAATCATTGGACTAGACATGCCCTGGCATCATCCCTGATGAAGATGGCAGAGTTTGTCATTGAAACATCGGTTATAATTGATACCAGTATCCAACTAGACATAGGCTTTTAACTTTTTTATCTAAGGACTTACATTCTATAGGATTTGCTTTCCTTCATCTCCCTTCTTCCATTAGATTTTAGATTTCATCTGTCATCCATTTATTCTTTGTGCTTTTTTCTTTTTTAGGAATCACTGACTTTGCTGATACTACCAAAGCATCCTTTAGAGAGTTAAATTTCATTTCTACATGATTGCTATCATCTTCAACAGATTCTATTTCTAAACTTTGAAATCTATTCCTTACTTCAATTGTAAATTTTTGGCTTAAGTTTTCTTCTTTAATGAACTTCAAGTAGCCAAGGAATTGTTCAGGTTTTTGCTTCTTTAGTTTTTTAAGTTTTAAGGATGGTACCATTATCATGGAAAAGATGAGATTATGAACAGATGGACTGAGTATATTCAGGAATTATTTGAAGACGATTGAGGCGAAAAACCAGAAATTAAGAAAAACATTGAAGGTCCAAGTATTTTAAAATCTGAAGTTCGTAATGCAATAAATAAGATGAAGAAAGGAAAGGCAGCAGGTCCTGATGAATTACTAATGCAGGTGTCCCCCACTTTTCGAACGTTCGCTTTACGAAACCTCAATGTTACAAAGACCTACGTTAGTTCCCTGTTTTCGCTAACAGGTGTTTTCACTGTTACGAACAAAGGCAGCGCACGAAAAAAAGCAGCGCGCACCCCAAGCAGCCGCTCCTCCCCCAGATTCGGAACGGCATTCTAGCCAGCATTGCTTAAACACATGCCTGTGAGCAGCCGTTTGCAAGATGGGTTCTAAGGTATCGGAAAAGCCTAAAAGAGCCTCAATTTTCTATCGGTCCTATATCTACTCTCACCTGTCTTTTACTCTTTATATACTTGGAAAAAGCTTTTAGTATCCTCTTTGATATTATTTGCTAGCTTCCTTTCATAGTTAACCTTTTCCCTCTTAATGACCTTCTTAGTTTCCTTTTGTAAGCTTTTAAAAACTTCCCAATCCTCTGTCTTCCCACTAATTTTTGCTTCTTTATATGCCCTCTCCTTTGCTTTAACTTTGGCTTTGACTTCTCTTGTCAACCACGGTTGCATCCTTTTTCCATTCAAAAATTTCTTCGTTTTTGGAATATACCTGTCTTGCACCTTCCTCACTTCTCACATAAACTCCAGCCACTGCTGCTCTGCCGTCCTTCCTGCCAGTGTCCTTTTCCAGTCAACTTTGGCCAGTTCCTCTCTCATGCCACTATAATTTCCTTTACTCCACTGAAATACCGACACATCAGATTTCGGCTTCTCTTTTTCAAATTTTACAGTGAACTCAATCATGTTATGATCACTACCTCCAAAGGGTTCCTTCACCTCAATCTCTCTAATCACCTCCGGTTCATTACACAATACCCAATCCAGTACAGCCGATCCCCTAGTGGGCTCAACAACAAGCTGTTCTAAAAAGCCATCTCGCAGACATTCTACAAATTCTCTCTCTTGAGATCCAGTGCCAACCTGATTTTCCCAATCCACTCGCATGTTAAAATTCCCCACAACTATCATAGCACTGCCCTTCTGACAAGCCTTTTCTATTTCCTGTTGTAATTTGTAGTCCACATCACTGCAGCTGTTTGGAGGCCTATAAATAACTGCCTTCAGGCCCCTTTTACCCCTGTGATTTCTTAGCTCAACCCATAAAGATTCTGCAATCCTATATCACCTCTTTCTAATGATTTAATATCATTTCTTACCAATAAAGCCATGTCTCCCCCTCTGCCTACCTTCCTATCTTTCCGATACACCGTGTATCCTTGGACGTTCAGCTCCCAGAGACATGCATCCTTTAGCCACGTCTCAGTGATGGCCACAATATCATACCTGCCAATCTGTAGCTGTATGATAAGATCCTTATTCCATCCACCGTATTCCTTATGCTGCGTGCATTTAAGTATAACACCTTAAGACCAGTATTTGGTACTTTTCGCTTTGATTTCACTGCAACTTTATTGCACTGCAACTCATCCGCTCTATCATTCCGGTTCCCATCCCCCTGCCAAATTAGTTTAAACACTCCCTAACAGCTCTATTAAACCTTCCCGCCAGGATATTGGTCCCCTTCAGGTTCAGGTGTATCCTGTCCATTTTGAACAGGTCATACTTCCCCCAGAAGAGATCCCAATTATCCAAGAATCCAAGAATCTGAAGCCCTGGCCCCTGCACCAGTCTCTCAGCCACACATTCATCTGCCTGATCCTACTATTCTTGCCCTCGCTAGCACGTGGCACAGGTGGCAATCCCGAGATTACTACCCTGGAGGTCCTGCTTCTCAGCTTCCTTCCTAACTCCTGGAAATCTCTCTTCAGGACCTCCTCCCTTGTCCTATCTATGTCATTGGTACCAACATGTACCAAGACAACTGGCTGCTCGCCCTCCCCCTTCAGAATATTCTGGACCCGATCCGAGACATCCCATACCCTGGCACCTGGGAGGCAACACACCATGCGGGTACCTCTATCAGGCTCACAGAATCTTCTGTCCATTCTCCTGAATATGGAATCTCCTATGAGTCATTTCATCAAGATACTTCTAAGAATTTTGATGACAAGAGCTAAAAGTAAGATACAAGCTCAAATAGGTAAAGAACAATGTGGTTTTGTGAAAGACAAAGGTACAAGAAATGCAATATTGATGTTAAGGACACTATCAGAACGAGCTATTCAAGTGCAAAAAGATTTGCTTGTTTGTTTTATCGACTACACAAAAGCATTTGATAAAGTGAAGCACAATAAGTTATTTGAAATATTACAGAAAACTATAGATCTAGATTTGAAAGACCGCCGCCTAATCAGAAATCTGTACTGGGAACAAACTGCCGCTGTAAGAATAGATGGAGAAGTGAGTCAGTTTACGAAAATCAAGAGAGGCGTTTGACAAGGGTGTGTTTTCTCCCCTGATTTATTTAATGTGTACAGTGAAACAATATTACAAAAAATAAGAAACATCTTGGGAATCAAAGTTGGCGGTGAAAACATCAATAATTTCATTTGTGCAGATGACACTGTGTTAATTGCAAGTATGGAAGAAGAACTACAAAACTTAATTGATATAATTGTTGAAGAAAGTGCAAAAATGGGTCTATCTATCAATTGCAAAAAGACAGAATGTATGGTGATATCTAAAAAGAAGGAGAATCCTATCTGCAGGCTGAGAATAAACAGGGAAGACATAAAACAAGTACAGAACTTTTGCTACTTAGGAAGCTGGGTGACATCAGATGGCAGGTGCGACATGGACATCAAAAGAAGAATAGGGATGGCAAAAGACACCTTCACAAGAATGAAGAGTATACTGACCAATACTAAACTAGGCATGACAACCTGCCTCAGAGTACTGAGATGTTACATTTATCCAGTTACATTATATAGCTCAGAATGTTGGACAATATCTAGTAATGTGAGGAAACGAATTGTAGCAGCAGAGATGTGGTTTTTGAGGAGGATGCAAAGAATATCATGAATGAAACAAATATCTAATGAGGATGTCATGAACAGAGCAAACACAAAAAGAGAAATAATGTATGAGATCATGAAAAGGCAAGGTAACTTCATTGGACATGTGATTAGGAAAGAAGAATTAGAATGCACGGTAATTATGGGAAAGATTGAAGGGAAGAAAGCAAGAGGAAGACAAAGGCAAATGATGATGGAGACAGCAGCCAGAGAACTGGAAATGAATATCAATGAATTGATCCACTTGACCTGAAACAGGAGTGCATGGTCTCAAATTGGGCATGGCACCTGATGATGATGATGATGATGATGACCCACCTGGAAGCACAAGAAGAGTTTATTCATCATATGTGGCAGGAAAGCACTAGATCCTTTTTCCAGTTTTATCTTTGTTGGACCTAGTGAGGCTGCTGTGTCGAAGCACCTTACCAAAAAAAAACTTTACAAGTGTTGCCCCTTTTTTACACATCTTTCATTTGTGATCTCATTACCTAATTTTAAAGTTTCACTGAACACTGGCAAGAATCTTTTCTCCTTTAGCGTGACTGAATATTTAAATGTATCTTACTGGGGAACATCACACTTTATTGCCCAAGATGGCTCCTTTGACTATATGACATTCTCTTTGGATTAAATTGGCCTTTACGTCCTGGTGACTGGGATATGCTGTAAACCAGCTCCAGACTCTGCCGCTGACACCATTGCATGGCTCCACGTGTTTTCTGGTAGCTTGCCAGAGGCTCAGAAGTAAACTGCCCAGGCATAAAGCAGTATCCTCCTCACCCTATCCAGTCATCACACCAGGCACAGCAAGTTTTGCTAAAATGCTCCATAGTCATGCAACCACTTGCAGTCCCATGTTTTGGAACGTGTATGATCACAGCATAACTGCTTGGGTCTCAGCCGCTGCACATTTGGTTCCTTAAAGTTTAAATTCACACATGAAGAGAGGCCATTTGGAGATCACTGCCCAAAACACTCACCACATCTGGAAATAAAGGTGTCGAAAAGTGCCTGTTGAGTGGTGAGCTACCTGACCTTGTTGGTCACTAGGGAAATATGACATCCTATCTCATTTTTTAAAGAGTTTTGTATTTTTTTGGGCTTGCTATAAAATTCAGATTAAATATTGAAATTAATGCACAATGAAACATTGAATGTATGCCTTCAAATGGGATACCAGGTTTCATTACACCAGTGATCTAATTTCAATGTATATTAAGCACATTTTACCTCCTGCCAAAGTGTGCAGATTTTTCTGTTGCCCCAAACTAGAGTGTTCCCAGCTTGCTAGCTCTATTTAAATGAAACCCATATCTCAGGCCTCCGTCCTGAAGCATGGAAGTGACTGGTATATTTAGCCAAGCTGAGCCACAGCGGCTGGTGGATACACACCACCAGTACATTAAAGACAATTAAAGTACTTCACAGTTCTTGGATAGCAATGGCCTGTCAAAAAACCGTCAAGATGGTCCAAAGAAGGGTTTTAGAGTTTGACATATAATATCTATTCATCACTGTTCGGGCTTGCTATAAAGTGCAGATTAAATATTGAAATTAATGCACAATGAAACATTGAAGGGATACCTTGAAATGAGATACCAGAACTGTTTTGCTTTGTAGGAGCAATGGCTGGATAAGTTTCTAACTGTTGAGCCTCCAAAGGTAATATGGCTACAGGGACAACACACAAAGCAGATGTGATGAACAGGCTAGATTAAGTGTGACTCTCCCAGTATTTTGATGATATGCAGTATTATACTTAAATTTTCCTTAATTAGCTTGTGAAGCGATTAAATAATTTCTGACATTGCACACATGCTATGGAGGTGCTAACTACTTACATCCCTGATGTTGTGCTGCCTTGGAAATTGCAAGAGTAGTGAGGGTACATTTGAAACTGTTATTCCTTTAAAATGACAGCAACTTTTGAAATCTGTAAATGTGCACTTAATTGTAACCATTGTGGCATTCCTGTCAGTGATAACCTACTTCTCCACTGATGCAACAGACACTGAATTAATATGAAACACTAATTTCATATTAACTTGTATGTGCTACTC
Organism: Mobula hypostoma; assembly: GCF_963921235.1. NCBI lineage: Eukaryota > Metazoa > Chordata > Chondrichthyes > Myliobatiformes > Myliobatidae > Mobula > Mobula hypostoma. The sequence continues at coordinate 43,461,354 of NC_086104.1, forward strand.
TTGGTGTACAATGCTGTAAAAATGTGCTAAGAACAGAAAATGTTAGAAATGCTCAGCATGCTAGGCAGCATCTGTGGAAAGAGAAGCACAACTAACATTTAGGCTGGAGACCTTTCATCGGATGATAGAAATAGAACCTGTTTGACATTGCAGAGAAGAAGAGAGGTGGAGGGAAAAATGCATTCAGTGATTAGCCGATTTGACTGAACACCACAAACATTGGTAGTGCTTGCTGAGAGTGGTGAAAGCTTGTTGATCACAGCTTCTCTGTCTAGAGCTGTGAATAAAAGGAAAAAAATGTTAAGACTTGTGAAATTGAATGTAGCTGACATCTTGAAAATTTGCTTTTTAAGATGTCAGTTAGCAGAACTTTCAAAGATTCAAGTAATAGAATACAACTACCAAGTTGACAATTGCCTCAATATCAAGAAACTCGGGTTGTGCACATTTAATATCCATTTCTGGTGATCCTGTGCCTAAACTAGATTTTCTTTTAATGTTTTTTGTAGCAGGTTATACAATATCTTCTGATTTGTCTTCACATCTTCTTGCTTAAGTTATGCTCAAGTGGAAGTTAGATACTTTCTTTGGGGTAACATTCTGAGGGACAAAATCACGCAACATGCAGAAGTGTATCCTTATCTGTGACCCCTTAGAATGGCTCCAAACTAAATCCTACCTAAAACTCTGTTTAATGCTCTACTTTTAATTGCTCTACTTTTTCTCTGATCTATCACATGTGTCCTTCTATGGCATAAAATTAACAGGAATTTAAGCTACAGATTCTTAGAAGTTCCTCATCTTTGTGGATGGGATAAATTATTTATTAACGAGAGACAGAAGTTTACAATATATAGCTTCTACGATAGTATGTATAGGTGAATAAATGAAAAAATTCCTGTAGAAGAAATAGAAGCAAGGGTAAGGCATTCAGCCCTTCTGTCATTCAGTAAGATTAATCATTGTTTAAAGTAGTGAGAAGCAATTAATTTCATAATTTTAGTTTAATGCCTTAAATCTGAATTTTTACTGATAACACTAGAGTTTTTCTAATTTATAATTGCATATACATGCAGCTCACTAACAAAAAAATCTCCAAGTACTTTGTTTTCTCCAATCTTATAAAAATATAGAAAATTAAATATAGAAGTAAAACATCTGAACAGTTACAGAATTGAATTTTCTAATGAAACGTATGAATGTACAGAATGTAAAAGCAAATGGAGTTCTTCAAACGCTGACTTCATTAATGACATCATTCATATTGACAAAAAACTGGTACCATTGCCATCTGCTGTGACTAAATCTGCATCAAAATGGAATAAAAACCAGTTTGCTTTCCACAATCCTGGTATTAAACAGATCTTTTTTAATGATGCTTAAGTCACTGTTTTAAAAGCCTTAATAATTTTTCTTCTTCGACATTTTGAAACTAAGTGGATTTATCACTGCTCCAAGAATTATCCAAGAAACAGCTTAATGTCTTCTTATAACTAAATCCTACCTTCTAAGCTTAGATTTGTAGATTAATTGGATATACAAGGTAGAAATAAAATAACTATGAGCAATAAACTCATTTATTTAAAACACATTTAATGGAAAAGTAATGTCAATGACTTCACAGAGATGGAACTGGCCATAGGGAAAAGAAGGAGAGACTAGGGAGACTGCCCAAAGCTTGGTTAATGAGCTATCATGGAAGGGTTTGGGGCAGATAAAGAGTGTGCTGTTGATAAAATGACTCTCAAGAATGGAGATGAGCAACAAGCCAAAGCAGAAAATTTTGAAGGGAGGTCTTGGCACCATGGAAGGTTAAAAAGGGTGCTGGAATTCAGAATTTTCTCCCCAAAATACAGTGGAAGCTTTTGGAATTGAACTTAACAGTTTTATTTTGTACCTTGAAGCACAGAGAATTTGGGTGGTTAATGAAGTCCTTGTATAAAGAATAGAAACAAAGGTGAGTTATTCAGCCATTTCTGTCATTCAGTTTGATTATTGCTGTTTTTTACCTCAATGCCAAATTCTGGTACTATTACCATACCCCTTGATTCTCTTAACATCCAAAAATCTTTTGACCTCTACCTTGAAAGTACTCAGCAAATGCGTCTCCACAGGTCCTCTTAAAATATGGGCCAACATACCATTCACCTTAAACAAAAATACTAAATGTTGGAAACACACAGCAGGTCAAGCGGCGTTTATGGAAAGAGCAACTGAACTAACTTTTCAGGTCAAAGGCCCTTTGTTGCCTTCCTAATTGCTCGCAGTACTTGTATGTCAATTTGCAATGAATTTTTCTTCCTGGGCATCTGGATTCCTCGGAAGACAAACATCGTTCAACCTCTCACCATTTCAAAAACTACTTAGTTTTTCCTAACAAGGTGAATGAGATCATGTTTTTCCACAGTATATTCCAGCTGCCATGTCTGTGCCCATTCACAGCCTGCCTATACCTCTCAGAAGCCTCTCTGTGTCCCCTCAAAACTCCCACTGCTTATATCATCATGGATATATTACACTCAGTGCTTTCATTCAAATCATTGACATAAATTGTGAACAGCTGGGCCCTATCGTCAATCCCCACAGAACCCCACTGGTCACAACGTCCCAATCTGAAAATGACCCATTTGTTCATACTCTCTAGTCTGCGTTCCTTAATTAATCCTGAATCTTATATACTCCAGTTTTGTTCAATACCTTCTTCTGTGCACTTTCTTGAAGGGGTTAGGAAGGGACAAGACCATGGGGAACACATTTATGGAGTAGTCTCAGGGACTACTGCCCAGTAGCCCTAACATTGACCATGATGAAGTACCTTGAGAGATTGGTAATGGCCCACATTAGCACTAGCCTCCCTGATCATCTAGACATCTTCTCAAAATGTGCATATAGGAAAATAGGTCTGTGGAAGACTTCTTGCTCTTCAATCAGTTATGGATTACCTCAGCAGCCAGAATACGTGTCACAATGCTATTCAATGGTTATAACTCAACCTTCAACAACACAATGCCTAACAAGCTCATCGCTAAACTCTTGGCCCTTCTGCAAATGCTTCTAAGCTTTCTGACTGTCAGACCTCAGTTAGAGTTGGACATATATCTCATTGACACTGACACACCACAGGTTTGTGTATTCAGTCCTCTCCTCTACTCCCTGTATACCCAAGGCTGTAAACACAACTCTGTTCTCATCAACAGAGCTGCTGTAGGATGGTCAACAGCTTCAGCTTCCTTGGTATCCATTCCATATCACCAGCAACCTCAGTATCCATATCGATGTGCTGATCAAGAAAGTGCTCCAGTGTACAGTACATACATTCTTAGACATCTAGGAAGATTCAGATTGGCATGGAATTCTATCAAACTTCAACATGGGTTTCATCTCAATCTATAATGGCAACTACTCTGCTCTGAACTGACAGAACGTTTAAAGAGTGATAAACACAGGTTAGTCTATCAAAGGACTTCATAGGCTAAGGCACCATGCACAAAGTTTTGGACATGTGTTACAATTGTACAAAACATTGGTTAGGCTTCACAGGGAGTAATGAGTTCTACTTCTGCCTCCGTCAACTTCTCCAGTTGCTCATTCTAAATACTAAATATCATTTTGTCTTGAGAAAAATTACCCCTCAGACCCCCCTTAACCATCTTCCTTCTCAACTTAAGCGTATCCCTCGCGTGCTACCATAGAGAACTGACTCTGGATATCTACGCCATCTATGCTTTTCATAATTTTATATACCTCTATCGTGTGGGCATGTGGCCAAGTGGTTAAGGCATTGGACTAGCGACTTGAAGGTCGTGAGTTCAAGCCCCAGCTGAGGGAATGTGTTGTGTCCTTGAGCAAGGCACTTAATCACACGTTGCTCTGCAACAACACTGGTGCCAAGCTGTATGGGTCCTAATGCCCTTCCCTTGGACAACATTGGTGTCGTGGAGAGGGGAGACTTGCAGCATGGGCAACTGCTGGTCTTCCATACAACCTTGCCCAGGTCTGCGCCCTGGAGAGTGAAGACTTTTCAGGCGCAGATCCATGGTCTCGCAAGACTAACAGATGCCTTTACTTATACCTCTATCATATCATGTTTCAGACTTCTTTGTTCCTGGGAAAACAGACCCAGCTTATCCAATTTCTCCTTATAATTCAAGCCCTTCAATCCAGGCAAAATCTTTGTGAATATTTTCTGCACCCTTTTCCGAGTTTAATCAGATCTTTTTTGTAGTGTGAACTCTACACAATGCTTCAAGTGAGGCCTAACCAATGTTTTGCACAACTGTAATATGCTGTCCCATCTTTTGTACTCAATACTTCAGCCAATGAAGCCACATATGCCATAGAGCTTCACCACCCTGTCTACCTACATTGTCACTTTCAAGGAGTTCTCTACTTCTATCCCAGGGTGCTTCTGTTTAACAGAACTCCCCTGGGCTATGCCATTCACGGTGTATGTTCTTTCCTTGTTTAACTTCCCAAACTGCATCACTTTGCACTTGTCTGAGTATTTATTTATTTAGAGGTACAGTATGGTAACAGGCCCATCCAGTCAACAAGCCTGCACCACCCAGTTACACCCAACCTGCTAAAGTCTGCATCTTTGGAACATTGGGGGAAACTGCTTGCTGTTTGTTTGCCCACTTGAACAATTCCTATTGCAATTGTATGATATATTTTAATTATTATATTCCAGTTCAAGTTCTGATCATGGGATATAGTGTTTGAAATGGAACAACTGGTCCTTGTGTCATATTTACATCCAGTTAATAATATGAGATATTTTAAATGCATTGACTGAAATGGTCCAATCCAAGATCCTCAAACTGAACAATCAATACAGTCACTTCATGGAACGATGAGTATTTAAGTAGCCCTCGGTATTTTACTTCAGCATGCGTTTAGTTCCACTTCTTTAAAACAGCTAGAGAAAGCATGAATATTATACAGTAGACTTCAGAGCCAAACGATTGTCTTCTGCACAAATATATGTGTCTTTGCCTGTGGCTTCAGTGTTCAATGTGTAAGGTTTCAATGTTTATTACTTAGCTGCATATTCAGAATGGATTCTTCTAACAGTAAGAGAAACCGTAGTTCTGGGAAACCACACATTGCCCAAGGCACCATAAAATGGAACATGCATTAAGATTTCAATAGTTTTCCGCAGGGAAAGAATCATAATTCACCCCCTCTGGCCCATCTGAGCCATCTAAAGGAAACAATAAAAACATGATTTTCAATTTTAAAGTTTCATAGAATATTTTATGTAACAAGCCATACCGGTAGTGATTTGCTATTGCCTAAAACTTCAGTACCATGAAATTTAAAACCTCCTTCAGACTTTCCCTCCAACAACCTTCATGTTTTTTTTCAAACTTTTAGCATACCAACGCTTTATCGTTACTCAATGACTTATCACATCTTTTGCTCTCACCGAATATAAAACCCCCCATTGTTATTCTATGAAACTATAATTTTGTAATTCAATGATCTCCTCTCAGTAAGTGGATATTTGACATATTATGAAATATTGTATTGGGTGATGCACCATATCTATGTTCTGTATGCTTTCATTTACTGGCTAGAACACAGCAACCATTTTTTTTGACGGATCACTAAAGGTGTATTATAAAATGACAAACTGCATTGCTCTCTGTGAGCCATTCTTTGAAAACTAGAATCTCAAATGAGACCAGTGGTGCAAATCTCAAACAAGAGAAAATCTGCAGACGCTGGAAATCTGAGCAACACACAGGGTTTCAGCCCAAAACGTCGACTGTAATTTTTTCCATAGATGCTGCCTGATCTGCTGAGTTTCTCCAGCATTTTGTGTGTGTTGTGTGGTGCAAATCTGTTTTTATTTTGGTTTAATTATCAAAATACTGCTTACATATATTTGAGAGAAACTTCTGAAATGTTATGGCCATTATCCTTAATTAAGAAAAATGGATCTCTATATGAAAATCAATGACATATCCCTGGTGGTAGCATTCTCTGAGAAAGCATTTAATTCACTATTTGATTATGATTTAAACAACACTTATAAACATCTAATCAATTTTACTTCAGTGTGTAAAATGGATCCATCACCAGTGAAGAAGGTTATTGCTTTGATTCTCAAACTTATTTATATTTTTTTGTGTTGTTGGAATATTTGAAAGAGTTAAAGCAACTTAAGTCATTTTTTTTTTGCCTTTTTTTTGCAGACACCTGTAAAATGTTTCTGAGTGCTAGATTTCAGTGGGGCTGTCAAAGTAGTTTATGTGTAACTGTACTGAATTCAGCTGCCTCAGTTAACTGTCATCATTGCTAAGCACTTATGAGAAGCAGACACAAAATATACAACTCAATTTATACTATGTTGTGAAACTACCTGCACATCATCATACATCTTCATTCAATTACAGTAGGAATGTGTTACATATTTAAAATTTCAATAGTATTTGAGTAATATTGTAAATATATTGTTTGCTTAAGCATTTTTGTATGTTTAAATAATTTATTACAGGTTATATGTAAAAATAAGTGAATCGCATACGTCATGACACTTTACCAAGTGATACATGTGTGCCTTGCTTAAGTAAACATGAAGATAGAATCATATTTCAGACTCCTATCTTTTCCTTTAATTAGATTAATGGTATGAAGTTACAAAACATAACAGTGGTGATGAGGTACTTTTTAAAGCGAAACCAAGCTTGTTACCTACCAGTTAAAGCTCAGCAAGACACTAGAGTTTTAAAAAGGCACAGGGAGATATGGTTGAGTTTAATAAAAAAAAAAGCAGTGTAGCACATGCTCATTAAAAAAAAGCAGAAAATGAAAGAATTCACGGTTCATAAACAGTGAGTACTGGGTGATACGATCATAAAAAAAGAGCTGGAATGGCTGATTGCATTGGAAGTATTGATGTGTTCAGTTACCCAATAGATAACTGGATTTTATATACTAAATAGATTGAGCAGTATTTTAAAACAAATGGATTAGTCAATGAGAAACAAGGGTCGACTTTGCTGAGTGCATTGAGTTTGAAGCACACAGTTTGGTTAGGAGTTTGACTGTTCCAACCAAACCAGCCAAAATGAGCTTTGCTGATATTTTGTGGAAGAAATGCAGGAACATTTAGATCCAAACTTTTGTTGGTTACAGAATACTTTAGGTTTCATAAGCAGAATTAAAAGGAAAGGGAGTTCATTTCAGCGTACATGGCTGAACTGAAGAAGTTGCGTGATTATTGTCATGGGCTTAATGATGCGCTGAGATATCATTTAGTTTGTTGAATCTTACAAAGAAACATTCAAAAACAACTCCTAACTGAAGCAGTTGAAATCACTAATTTAATGGAAACTGCAATTGAGTTGAAGTCAAGAATGAAAGTGAGCATGAAAAAAATTGTAATGTCTGAACAGAAACCAGCAGGCTGAACAAATTCTGTTACTGTTGTGGCAGGGGCTCACATACACCAGATGAATGCAGATGAATTCAGGTGAAACTTGCAGAAAATGCAAGGAATTAGGACACACATACAAAGAGCATGTCAAGAAGACAATAACAAAAGGTCTGGGCAGGGAAGAAAAAAAAGTCAAGTTGAAGTTTAAAAGTCTGCACTAATCTACATGCTGTTGATGAAAACTCTGATAATGATGAGAGTGACACAGGACTATGTAGCCTTGAGATTTAAAATATGAAAATTAACAATAAACAACCAAATGCTCACACCAAAATTGAACGGAAGTTAATTAAAATGGAATTAGACACAGGCTCAATTGTTTCTGTCCTTCCACAAAATGAGTTTGAATCACATTTCGAAGAGACTAAACTGAAGTTTGCAGATATCCAACTATGAATTTATACTGGAGAAAGGGTAATACCTATGAGAATGTAACAGTGAAATGTAACAACCAACAAGGTACAGTGAGCTCGCAGTGGTAAAAACAGGAGGGTCAGCATTGTGGGGATGTGATTGGCTGAGACAACTACAACTTGGTTGGAGATCCAACCACAATTTGCATGCCATTGTGCACTGAAATAGAATCAACTGAAAGCAAATTAGGAAAGATACTAGATGATGGCCCAACCGTCTCCATCAACCATTGCCCAACAGAGGACAAACAGGCAATGGTGCTAACCTCTGTCCTTCTGTTTGGTAAGCACATTCGACCAAGGAAGCAGCATGCTTCTCAGAGGGATCATGAAAGTGATGAAAGCAGTGGTCCGACTACAATGGTTTTTGTAGGCAGCATATCTGAGAAAGCTTCTGTTATTTTAATTAGGCAGTTAGTTGTGAAATGTGGCATGATTTTAAGGTGAAGAGAGTTCAAGGAGCTTCAGGAACATTTCAGGTATTTGGCTTTTGTGAGTATAATGAACCAAAATCTACCCTGTATGCATTAAGGTTATTGCATGAACTTCAGGTGGGAGAAATAAAAACTGCTTGTAAAAGTGCGTGCAAAGACCAAAACCCAGCTAGATCAATGGAAAGCCAAAAAGAAAAGAGTCAATGGAGATATGAAAACAGAGGATTCATCGGAAGATGTTGTGAATGGTGAAGCCAAGAGGAAAGATCAGATCATAAAGGAAGCAATAGAAGGATTAGTAAGAGAATACTCCAGTGAACTAAATGCACCTTCCTAAGATCAAGATGCACGTCCTAACAAGAATAAAAAGGAAAAGAAAGAGGATGATATAAGTGTTCTGGAAATTGGAGAAGATAAATGGGACCTAATTTCTCCAGAAATTAACAAATTCAGAGATACTCACAAGAAACTAGAAAAGGAAGGTGAGAGAAAAGGAGAGAAGCAATGATTGAAGTATTGTAGATCCAGAGAGAGAAATTGAGAAAAGGAGAAGAAAGATGTCCAGAGCTGTCAGAACCACGTCCTGCAGTCTCAGAGTCAACTCCTACAACCATCACGGAGGACGCCTCAGAACCTGAGATTGTTTCCAAAGCCACAAGTTTCACTGGTGAGCAAAATGACCTCCCTTGTCAGGAAAGACATTATCCCACAAGAGTAAGAAATCCTCCACAGTGATGAAATCTTTAGGCTTGAATGGGACAATTTAAAATTTACAATGCTGGGGGTGTCTGTATATAGTGGCTGTATGATATAGTGTACTGTAAATAGCTCACATGCATTCACTGTTGAGTTGAAGTTCATAGCTAAGCAGGGAGGAATGTTGTGTATTTAATATTCCAGTAGTATTTGAGTAACATTATAAATATATTGTGTGATTAAACATTCTTGTTTGTTTAAATAATTCATTACGTGTGATATGTAAAAATCAATGAATTGCGTATCTCATGACGCTACCACGAGATATGTGCACACCTCACTCAAAGTAAAAGGTAAAGTTAGACTCACATCTCTGGGCTTCTAGTTTATTAGAATCATAGATTCATAGAGTGCAGCTCAGAAACAGGCCTTTCGGCCTATCTAGACCATGCCAAAACCTCTTAAACTTCCTACTTCCATTGACCTGCACCAGGACCATAGCCCTCCATACCCCTATTCATGTACATATCCAATCTTTGCTTAAACATCGAAATCAAGCTCACATGCACCACTTGTGCTGGCAGCTCATTCTACAGTCTTGTGACCTGACCCTCTGAGTGAAGAAGTTTCCCCTCATGTTCCCCTTAAACTTCTTACCTTTCACCCTTAACCCTAACCTCTGGTTGTAGTCGCATCCAACCTCAGTGGGGGAAAAACCTGCTCACATTTACCCTTTCTATACCCCTCATATGTTGTATACCTCTAACCAATCTCCTCTTAATCCTTTGTGTCCTATGGAATAAAGTCCGAACCTATTCAATATTTCCTTATAACTCAGGTCATCCATATCTGGTAACATCTTTGTAAATTTTCTCAGTACTCTTTCAATTTTATTTAGATCTTTCCTGTAAGTAGGTGAACAAAACTGCAGACAATACTCCAAATTAAGCCTCAGCAACATCGAATACAACTTCAACATAGCATCCCACCTCTTGCACTCAATACTTTGATTTATGAAGGCCAAGGTGCCTAACTTAAAGCTTTCTTTCTGATCCTATCTGTCTGTAACACCACTTTCACAAATTATGGACCCGTATCCTCAAATCCCTTTGTTCTACAATGCTTCTCAGTGCCTTATCTTTCATTGTGTAAGACCTATCCTGGTTGGTCCTTCCGAAGTGCATCATCTCATACTTGTCTGCATTAAATACATTTGCCATTTCTCAGCCCATTTTTTCCAGCTTCCTCTGCAAGCCATGATAGTCTTCTTTGCTGACCACTACACCCTCAGTCTTGGTGTCATCCATATTTGTTGATCCAGTTCACCACATGATCATCCAGATCATTGATATAGATAACAAACAACAATGGACCCAACACCAATTCCAATAGTCACAGCCCTCCAGTCAGAGAGGCAACTGTGTACTACCTCAAACACGAGGAAATCTACAGATGTTGGAATTTCAAGCAACACATGTAAAGATTGCTGGTGAGCACAGCAGGCCAGGCAGCATCTACAGGAAGAGGTACAGTCCACGTTTTGGGCCGAGATCCTTCGTCAGGACTAACTGAAAGAAGAAATCTCTTACGATCTCTTCATTCAGTTAGTCCTGACGAAGGGTCTCGGCCCGAAACGTTGACTGTACCTCTTCCTATAGACGCTGCTTGGCCTGCAGCGTTCCACCAGCAATTTTTATGTGTATTGTCTACTACCTCAATTTGGTTTCTCCCACAAAGCCAATGTCTAATCCAATTTACCACATCATCTTGAAAGCTGAGCAACTGAACCCTCTTGACCAACCTCCCATGAGGGTCATGTTAAATGCCTTGCTAAAGTCCACGTAGACAACATCCATCACTTTACCTTCATCCACTTCCTTGGTAACTTCCATGAAAATTTTTTTCTTCCAATTACTTTCATGTTTTGAAGTTACAGAACATAACAGAGTGGGGGGGGGGGTGCCTTGGGACATCTAAACCTTATTCTAAGCAACCACTTTAGCTCTGACGTTATTAAATAGAAAGCTGATATTAAAAAATTCTTCCTCACATGTAACAACTGTAAGAGTCTCAGAAGGCTTGTCAGCAAGTCAGCAGCGAACTCTCAAAAGTTTTATAGTCAGTGACATAGGTGGTTGAAATTTTGCCAGATCTTACTTTATGCATGCAAATATCCAAGAAGTTGCACACATGTGCAGCTGGTGACAATGTGCGCATAAATGTAATTCTGCAAGCGCATAAGCCAGCGGTATTTGTGCAAGTACAAAAATTAGTGCAGTTGTGTGACAGGGAAAGCCAGATGGGTCATGCACTGACTTGCCAGCAAGTTAGAAATGGCTCATTTCATTATGGTTCTCACTGGACAACAGCTGGGAGTTGTTCTGTTAGAGCCTAGCACATATAGTCATTATGCTGTTACCAAAATCCGCCATGCAATTGATAACTGAAATTGCCTTTTTCAATCTAAAAAAATCTAAATGTAGATTCAATGTGATAAACATTCTAGTAGAGCTAATTATCATAAAGCATGCAATACTTTAGGTTTATCTTTGCTATAGCAACATTGGTGTGGTTTAGAACAAGATATCTTGCCCTGACTACTATAGAAATGAATCACATTTCAGGAGACTTATTTCTGCCTGATAATACTAGAAATACATACAGAGCAGAACAGAATCTGGATTACATCAAGATTGAATAGTCTTCCATTATGTACATATCCTCATGATATTAATCCTCAGTTTATGGTGCCATTTTATTTGAATAAAAAAGGAAATTATTTTTACCAAAGAACATGGATGAAATCTAAAAAAAATTTTTATATCTTCTGTACCAGATGTTACATTTTGTGTTTTTCAGTCTGATTTTCAATTCTGCCTGAATGGATCCTTTCTCTTGTTTTCAGAGGAAAGAACTACTTAGTCAAAGTATGAAGTAATCCAACTGCAAACAGATCACATTCAATGCCAACAGATTGCCCCCTGGCCTCCCTCCTTAAATCATCTGTCAAAGTCCATGCTCACATCGCATCCAGTTCACCTATCACTCAATGCCTGCTGATCTAAAGTAGCTCTCATTTAAGGGATACTGAGTTTAAAATGCTAAATTTGCCTTCCATATAAATTTCTCCCCTGTGGTTCTAGTTTCTTCATTAGTTTCAGGTTTAATTGCTCTGCAGCAATATTTTGCTATACATGTTCACTAGTTTTGTGTAAGTTTCTAAATCAAAGTCATTTTGACTGCTCTGCAGTAGAATTGATATACGTTCATGCTTTCTGCCCATGCCCTGACAGGAGACCATATTGTCATTGTAACATTGAATGCAGACCTGGCTCTAAGCTGGCATTCAGTGCACACAAAGAATAGGAGAATATGAGCATCATTTTGAGTATCAGCAGGCTTCATCTTCATTCCCTTGCTGCTGAGCTTGACTTCTTTTGATTATCCAAAATAGAAAGGTAATAATGAATGGAGGCTTGTGTAGGGAGATGTCCATCATTGTCTACACCATCTGCAACTTATATTCAGGAGAAATATCAAGATAACTGGGAAATAAAATATGAGAGGAATTAGCTTTGAGTATTCTGTCATCTTCAATGGCCGAAGTAAAGTCCTTTGTAATACACTCTTAGACATACGGAATCATAAAATGATTACCGCACACAGAGGCTATTCCAGCATATTAATTTCATTTCATAAACTGTCTTGTAGCAGATCATTGTCAGTAAAGCTACTCATAATTATTAGACAACCATTCCACAATTTTGTCTCTTTTAATATACCTTTTCTATTCAAGTTACAAACATGGGCGCCACAGTAGCGCAGCGATCAATGCGACACTATTACAGCTTGGGGCAACGGAGATTGGAGTTCATATCTGGTATCATCTGTAAGGAGTCTGTACGTTCTTCCTGTGGAATGCGTGGGTTTCCCCCATGTGCTGTGGTTTCCAAAGGTGTCCACTGTTGGTTAATTAGTCATTGTAATTTGCCCCATGGCTAGGTTAGAGTTAATCAGGGTTGTCAGTGGTTCCTGGGACGGCATAGCTCGAAGTGCTGGAAGGGCCTTCTCTACACTGTCTCACTAAATAAATAAATAGATATTGCCCCTGAAATAGATATTATCTATTATCCCACAAAGAGACTGAATGCAAATGCATTTATGTATTTTAATAATTAAGTAAATTATCTGTGTTTACTTCTAGATTTTGTGCTCCCTAGTGCTAGGTACAAGGTTAGTCCAAATGTTTCTTGATGGTAGGATGATTAGTCCTGAAAGATTTGAGTGAGATTGCTCTGCATCTCTTGTTGAAAGCAACAAGGAACATCATTCAGACTCTTGATTGTAACAATTACGAGGGGGTTCTTCACATTTTATATAACAACTGTGTCATATTGCAAACCTGGGTGTGGGCTTCTTCATTTACAGTACCTACATCAAATGGGACAAAATCAAATTTCCTCATCATGTCCTAAAATTATTGAATCTTTGATTCATTGGAAGAAAATTATTATTTACTGTGCTATGGATAAAGAACATATGAATGAGATTAATGAAATAGTTTATGAAGAGTTGATATGGTCTAGATGGGCCTCCTTCTATACTTTAGTACCAGAGCAATTAATATCAGTCATAAAGTTGTACCATGCTAAGTGTGACCCATGGATTCTCTGTTCTATACTCCAGAGAGTTAGAGGCAGATATGTAGGTAGAATGCATCCAGTGGCATAGTCTTAAAGATCCCTGTTTACGAATTACAGGTTTCCCCCGCCATCCGAAGGTAGAGCGTTCCTATGAAATGGTTTGTAAGCCGGAATGTCGTAAAGTGAAAAAGCAATTACCATTTATTTATGTGGGAAAAATTTGTGAGCGTTCGCAGACCCAAAAAATAACCTACCAAATCATGCCAAATAACACATGAAATCTAAAATAACAGTAACATATAGTAAAAGCAGGAATGATATGATAAATACACAGCCTATATAAAGTAGAATTACTTTTCTGCAATTATTACAGCACTGTACACCGTAGCGAAAATCTCACGCAAGCGCTCTCGGCAGAAACACTCGGCACAAGCGTTCTTGGCAGAAACACTCTCTCCAGTAACCTTTAAGCTATGAAGCTGCCAAATCATACCAAATAACACATAAAAATATACAGCCTATATAATGTATGTACAGTGTAGTATCACTTACCGGAATCAGGAAGACAGCGAGCACACTGATGATGGTGTGTTAGGCTGAGTCATCAGAGGTTGGGGTGGTGGGACACTGGGGTGTCATCTCATCATTGACTGTTTCCATCAGGGCAGGCAGGTCATCTTCTTCTATGTCTGCCTGCCTCAATGTCGAAGGTCAAGGTTCGTCATCTGCTGTGGCTGAGCTTGACTGCTTAGCCTCGCGCATTTTTCTATCATACAGTTCTTTGTAAGCACTCAAACCATCCTGCAAATATGCCCTAAGCCTACGTACCCTTTCAAAATTAAAGTCGTACTTGTCTGCAATGATTGCAGCATTGTCAATTGCAGCGAAAATCTTATGCAGTTGCTTCATGTTCAGTTCCTGGACGACTTCACTTTTGGTCCGTTTGCTCCTGCATTCGGTTTCGATTGTTATCCTTTCCTCTTCCAATTGCATCAGCTCTTCATTTATCAGTTCTTGGTCATGGGATGCCAAAAGCTCTTCAACGTCATCTTTGTCAACTTCCACAAGCCAAACTCACTTTGTCCTTACTTCGTTCACCAGGATTGAAATGCTTTATTATGTCCAGTTTTACGCTAAGTGTAACACCCTTACGAGCTCTTTTAGGCTTTTCCGATACCTTAGAACTCATCTTGCTAACGGATGCTCAAAATCAATCGACATAAAGCACAGATGCTCACAGGCAAATGTTTAAGCAATGCTGGCTAGAATACAGTTCCGGGGGAGGAGCTTGGTTGCTCGGGGCGCGTGCTGCCTTTTTTCATGTGCTGCCTTTTTCGTGCGCTGCCTTTTTCGTGTGCTGTCATTTTTCGTAACAGTGAAAACACCTTCTGTTAGCGAAAACAGGTAAATAATGTAGGTCTTTCGTAACAGTGAGGTGTCGTAAAGCGAACATTCGAAAAACGGGGGACACCTGTATAGCATTTTTGTAGGTATCTGTGAAGACGTATTAGGTAATTCTACTTTCAATGCCTTTGAGCAAGTCAAACATGGTCTTAGAGTTATGACTAAGATCAGCCTGCAGCTCAAGTTTATTTTGTTCGGACTTCCACACAGTCAATATCATAAGTTTACTGCATATGAGGTAACAGTAAAAATATGTGTCTTCTTCTGTACCCTTTCAACTTCTTCATGCAAGCAGATGGGAGTAAGCATAGGTAGGCATCATGGTCAGCACGGATGAGTTGGGCCAAAGGGCCTGTTTAACTCTGAATTTTTATGAATCTATTGAATTCATGACATTTCAACAGCTTATCAACAAATTTTACATTATGCTATGCAATTTTCCAGATCTTCCAATTAAGTATCATCTCTTCCATCCCCAGACATTGGGATCGAGGATTTCACATGCAGCATTTACACTTAATACTGAGTTATTTCTTCATGGACCACAGAGGGTTCTAATCAGTGAACTGTACTAGAAAATCTCC
Source organism: Mobula hypostoma (assembly GCF_963921235.1). Lineage (NCBI taxonomy): Eukaryota > Metazoa > Chordata > Chondrichthyes > Myliobatiformes > Myliobatidae > Mobula > Mobula hypostoma. Next base: position 43,476,972 of record NC_086104.1, read on the forward strand.
AAAGAATTTTGTTTAGGGAATAAAGTCAAGAATTTAGGATACATTTTTTGGGCAAATTAGTCATGTTCTGAAGAATAAAATGCCTCTAATCTCACATTACATCATAAATAAATTTTGACTAAATTTGAAATCATTTGAGTAGAGAAAATAGGGCCAGTTCTACAGTTTGGGCTGAAATTGACCTGCACACCTGGTGTTCTTCACCATGATCACTCCAGCCAATACTTATGTCATTAGCATAAATTCAATAATTTCAGCATGATTTAATGATTACAGTGAAAATTGTTATACCTATTATGAATGGATCCTTTGTGGTGGAAGAATCAGAACTGACATCCGATTGTAGAAGGAGAACCCTGAGAAAATAGTACAATTTGAAACAGGAGAAAATAGTTCAACTGAGTTAGTTTACAAGAAGTACGGCAAGTAGAGGCTGATCATGTCAATGCTTTCTCCTTAGTGCATCAGTCATGCGACCAAATGAGAAAAAAAAAGTTCTCAGCGCTGCAGAAGAGTGCCAAGTCAGGGAACATTAATGGGGCCCATGAGGAGAAGCCTACAATAAGCAAACACCAAATACTCAACCCTGAATATGCTTCCACATCTGCAATGCAGCCTGCAAATCACTGGTCCTGCCTCACACTTCTTAAAGCTAAATATTTGTGGAAGCACTTCCAGCTGGACAGCTGCCAAAGGCATAAGCTTTCTTTCACTTGCACAACTCTGGCATGTTTTCTTCCACAGTTGCTGGAATCACTTGCATGCTGCCTGCTCATCTTTTTGCTGACCAGAGACAAAATAGTGTACTAATTAGATTGCCTTTTATGTTTCTCCCCAAAATATTGAGGTATTTCTCCTTCTCTGAAGCCTCAAATCATCCTGCTACGCCCCGCCCCCATCCCACCCAGCTGCTGCAAGGAACAGACCCTTGAATAATTGCTCTGTAGGACAAAGTGATAGGGACAAGACTGATAGTTTTGTGCTTGCTGACAAGGGTATACTTTGAATTCCTCACTGGTTAACAGGTAAAATCTCTAGAATTAATTTGAAGTGCGTACATAGCAGTATGGAAGTCAGATCTGTAATATCACCAACATCCACATTGTTACAATGGCAAGACTACTTATGTTTCTTCAATAGTGTGACTGACTCCATTTGAAAGGGCTTTTGAAGGGCCCACCTGCCTCCTTGATATCAAGTGTAATGACCCATGAATAGCACATTTTTAAGTCCAGATCAGTTGGAATTTGCTCTGATCAGTTCCACAGCTGATGGAACTGACCGGATCCATCAAAGATAATTTTGAATTATTGCTGAGCATCTTAAAGGAGCAGGCTTGAGTATGCACTCCATAACATGCTGAGTATGAGTTTTGGGAATGCTCTGCTTTTCTAGATTCATACCCATTGTAACTTTTGAAGTAATCACAGCAAGAATTCAAGTGGCTGCTCTAATATATGTGTTATATGTATTGTAGGTATGACATTAAGCAACTTTTCGATGTTGCAGGAATATAGTTTAGTGGAGAACCTACTGAAGATTAATCTCTCTCTTTGCAGGGAAAGTCACAGAAAGTAAAATGCTGTCCTGACACAATATGCTTTCCTTCATGGTTAGTATGGATGACTGCAGATTTTTCTAAATTCTCAGAGAGAATGGTACCAGCAGGTCCACGATCCCAAATAAAACCAGTGCCAGAGTAGGACATAGTTCAGAAGTCCTGTTTTCTTGAGCAGTTTTGGATACTTTCTGCATACATTAAGATATTGAGAGAAGAGTGTGGTCAAGGTCTTAAACAGAGATCACCATAGCTGAGGGCACCAAAACAAGAACTGTCAAGATGGTTTTGTAATGCCACAGAATTTTCAATAGCATAAAAAATTTGCTGAGCAAACTAAGGCTGCTAGCCCTGTCTCTACAGTGACTTTGTAGGTCATTGCTCCATATCACTGCCACAGGCCCATACAGTAAGCAGACTGTTTATCCTGTTGTTTTAGCGATCTCCGTATATGGATTACTCTTTACAAGTCTCACTTCTCAATTTGTCATTTTGACCAATTCAATCCATTACCCAAAAGTTAAAACTTGTTTTAATGATTTTATCTGTATTCCTGGAGCAGGCAGGATATTTCCTTTGCTGTTTCTTCTCCAAGTTTTCAATAATGAAGTTAATGGCAAAGTATTTGATTTAGTCAAATACTGTACCAAAGTCAACCAAGGGAAATTCAGTCCTGAAGAAGAGAAAATCTGCAGGTGCTGGAAATCAAAGCAACACACACAAAATGCTGGAGGAACTCAGCAGGCCAGGCAGCATCTATAGAGAAAAGTACAGTTGACATTTCGGGCCAAGACCCTTTGGCAGGACTGGAGAAAAAAAGATAAGTAGATTTAAAAGGTGGGAGGAGGGGAGAGAGAAAAACACAAGGTGATAGGTGAAACCAGGAGGGGGAGGGATGAAGTAAAGAGCTGGAAAGTTAATTGATGAAAGAGATACAGGGCTGGAGAAGGTGGGATCTGATAGGAGAGGACTGAAAGCCATGGAAAAAGAGAGGGAGAAGCACCAGCGGGAGGTGATGGGCAGGTAAGGAGATAAGGTGAGAGAGGAAAAAGGGGATGGGGAATAATGAAGGGGGTGCCCATTAACTGAAGCTCAAGAAATCGATGTTCATGCCATTAGGTTGGAGGCTACACTGACGGAATATAAGGTGTTGTTCCTCCAACCTGAGTGTGGCCTCATCACAATGGTAGAGGAGGGCACGGGTTGACATATCAGAATGGGAATGGGAAATGGAATTAAAATGAGTGGCCACTCGGAGATCTGTCTTCTTTTGGCCTGAACTTTTCAGTCCTGTGCTTTTTCGTGTATCTTCAATCGTGTGCATGGAGCGATGTCTTCTGAGTTACCTGATTACCGTCACATTTATTAGACCACTTCAATTTGCCCTTTCTTTACAGGGTTGAAATAAAGATTCTCATCCAACTGAGCAGTTCCATTGATGTTCATGACCTATAAAAAACTAATCTTGAAAAGAAAATCCAAATCTTCTGATGATTTTGTTTTAATTTCCTAGTCCCGGTAATTTGTATCAGCAGTAGCCAGGTAATGAGCAATTACACAACATGAAAAGAAACTTTAGAAGCTGAGCACATTTTTCTTTTGAACAAATAATAAAGTTGAAAAGATTTAACTCATTAAATAAAATAAAAGTCAGCAGGAAAATATATTGCTGGAGCCAATATTATTGCTTACTAACATGTGTGTTTAACTATTGCAGTTTTGAATCACATCCAGTTAGACCTGCTTTTAAGACTGGCTTCAAAACAACCATGCTAAGTTTGGTACAATGCTTAAAAACATATAAAAGAATATTCTCATAGCATAGATGTTAAAAACAAGGATCAATTCTCAATTGATTACTGGGCAATATTTAGCATAATTTACATTTAAAATCTTCAGTGAGAATGTGGATTGTAATTCAACACATTATTGAATATGAAAAATCATTGATTTACTTTTAAGAATCCAATATTTTTAAAAAATTCTTTTATTTCTCAATCTGTATGATTGACAATTCAGAAGTGGTCCTATAAATGTAATGGTGATCAGGTAACTCAGAAGACACCTCTCCATGCAGGCTATTGAAGGTACATAAAAAAGTACAGGTCCGAATTTCCTTTGGTTAACTTGGGTACAGCACTTGACTAAATCAATTACTTTGTTATTCAGAATAACATTTGCTTGTTTCATACATCTCAAGAAAGCAGCAGTCACACCCTGTAATAGATATGGAGGATAAAGTTTGGGTTTAAATGAAAAAAACGTGTAGACCATTACAGGAGAAAGTGCTATTCTTGAGAACAAACAGGGAAGCAATGATTATTTCTGCACTGTTACACTGCACTCACCAAACATACACACAATTCATTTAGTTCTACAATCCATGTATAATAAAACCATAAGATATAGGAGCAGAATTAGACCATTAAGCCCATCGAGTCTGCTCCACCATTTCATCATGGCTGATCCAATTTTCCTCCCAGCCCCAATCTCCTGCCTTCCTCCCGTATCCCTTCATGCCCTGACCATACAAGAATCTATCAACTTCTACCTTAAATATGCCCAAAGACTTGGCCTCCACAGCTATCTGTAGCAAATAATTCCACAGATTCACCACTCTGTGACTAAAGAAATTCCTCCTCATCTCCGTTCTAAAAGGATGCCCCCCTATTTAGAGGATGTGTCCTCTCATCTTAGACTCTCTCACCATAGGAAACATTCTCTCCACTTCCACTCTATCAAGGCCTTTCACCATTCAATAGGTTTCAATGAGGTCACTCCTGATTCTTATGAATTCTAGTGAATACAGGCCTAGAGCCATCAAACAAGCCATTCAATCTTGGACTCATTTTGATGAACCTCTTTTGAACCCTCTCCAGTATCAGCACATCCTTTCTAAGATATGGGGCCCAAAACTGCTCACCTTTAAGGAATCCTGCACGAGGACCCCTGTACCTTTGTGTCTCAGTTTTTGGTATTTTCTCTCCATTTAGAAAACAGTCAACCCTTTCATTTGTTCTACCAAATGCATGACCATACACTTCCTGACACTGTATTCCATCTGCCATTTCTTTGTCCATTCTCCTAATTTGTCAAGGATCTGCTGTAGCCTCTCTACTTCCTCAAAACTACCTGCCTTTCCACCTATCTTCATACGTCTGCAAATTTTGCAACAAAGCCATCAATTCCATCATCAAATCATTGACGTATAACATAAAGGGAATCGGTCCAAACACAGACCCCCATGCAACACCACTAGTCATCGGTAGCCAATCAGAAAAGGCTCCCTTTATTCCCACTCTTTGCCTCCTGCCAATCAGTCACTGCTTTATGCATACTAGAATCTCCCCTGTAATACCATGGGCTTATAACTTGTGATGCAGCCTCATGTGTGGCACCTTGTCAAAGGCCTTCTGAAAGTTCAAGTATACATCATTAACTGATTATCCTGTGTCTATCCTCCTTGTTATTTCTTCAAAGAATTCCAACAGTTTGTCAGACTTGAGGAAACCACGCTGACTGCAGCCTATTTTATCATGTACCTCCAAATACCTTAAGACCTCATTCTTAATAATCGACTCCAACATCTTCCCAACCACTGAGTTCAGACTAATTAGTCTATAGTATCCTTTCTTCTGCATCTCTTTTTTCTTGAGGAATGGAGAGACATTTGAAATTTTCCAGTCTTCCGAAACCATTCCAGAATCTAGTGATTCTTGAAAGGTCATTACTGATATCTCCACGATTTCTTCAGCCACCTCTTTCAGAAGCCTGATGTGTACACCATCTGGTCCAGGTGACTTATCTAGCTCCAGACCTTTCAGTTTCCCAAGAACCTTCTCTATATTTATGGTAGCTTCACGCACTTCATGACCCCGATACCTGAAACTTCCACCATACTGCTAGTGTATTCCACAGTGAAGATTGATGCAAAATACTTATTCAGTTCATCCACCATTTCATTGTCCCCCATCCCTACCTCTCCAGCATCGTATTCCAGCGGCCCAATATACACTTTTGCCTCTTTTTCACATTTTAGATATCTGAAGAAACTTTTAGTATTGTCTTTAATATTATTAGCCAGCTTACTCTCGTTTTCCATCTTTGCCTTCTTTATTACTTTTTTGGTTGCCTTCTGTTGGTTTTCAAAAGCTTCCCAATCCTCTAACTTCCCACTAATTTTTGCTCTATTATATGCCCTCTCTTTGGCTTTTATGTTGGCTTTAACTTCTCTGCTGCAACTTTCTCTAAGAAAAGTTTATGGAAGAGGAAAATGGAATGATACAGGTTTGATACTTAAGTTTCTGGACTTATGTAACACAATAGAGGCAGCAATGTAGAATGGCAAGAGTGATTGTGATTGTAACCCTAATACTCTAGCAGGACCTATACATGAGCAGGAGCAAACGGAGGAATTGGACAGGGACCCATTAATATTGACATTGTTTCTGAATAATTACCTGCCCTCTTTCTTGTGGACTGATTGCACTATATGAGAGGTAGGTAAGCAAAACAAATCTGATCTTACTACAGTCCGTGACTGCTCATTCCAGCACTAGCCACAGACTGTGCAAAAGCTGTCTATGTGAAAGGAGATGTTATAAGAAATCAATGTCCCCTTTGAGCTTTTTATAAAGTTTGCACTTCTCATTCGAAAAGTGTATTGATGCTGCCTGACAGAGTACTTGCAGCAATTTCTGTTCTTATTTACAATATATTTCTGGTATTTTACTTGCCAGGCTCAGAGGAGGTATGATCAAATGAAGAGCAGAAAACTATGCTGGACATAGGAATGGAGCTTTAGGGAAGCTCAATTGTTTAGGCATCAATAGAACGAACTATAAATAATATGCTGAAAGATTATTCTAAAATTGTTGAATTGCTTTACAGCCTTTCTTATCTTTCCATCTACTATATATGAAAGACTGCATTCCAACTATCATCACCATTTCTTACCACAGCTGTTATCCACCTTCAAATCCGTGAATTGGAACGTAAAACATCTTGCTAATTTATAGCTCAGATACGTCTATCTTATCAGAAATGAATTAATTTTCTCACTGCAGTGTTTGCCTTTAAAAGCGGTTGGTGCCCAGTGGATGAACCTGATTTTTCTTTGAGCTGGTCTCCCAGAGACAGAAACAAAATAAAAGAGTGGCAGCTGGTAGTTGTCAGCCTTTGGCCTTTGAAATCTGTGAACCAGGAGACCACATGGGACAGATTGTTCATCTTCCTCAATGCATAAAGGTGAACCAGGGAGACTGGGTCTTTTACTGAGTGCTAAATTATAAAAAAACGTTGTCTCACCAGGGTCTCAATCTTGTTACAATTTATATAATTGACCAATGGCACACGCATGGTCACTAAACCTATTGATATTACTGTATTAAGAAAGTAGGAAGTTAAGACCATAAGACACAGAACCAGAATTAGGCCATTCAGAACATCGAGTCTGCTTCACTGTTCCATCATGGCTCATTTATTAGCCCCATTCTCCTACCAGCTCTCTGTTTTAAATATACTCAATCACTTAGCCACCACACCAGTGGCAATGAATTCCACAGGTTCCCCATCCTCTGGCAAAAAAAAACCTTCTCTCCTCCATTCTAAATGGATGGCCCTCTTTTCTGAGGCTGTGCCGAATGGTCCCAGACTCACCCACTATAGGAAACATTCTCTCCACATTCACTCTACCTAGTCCTTTCAATATTCAATAGATTTTAATTAGATCGTCCCTCATTCTTCTAAACTGTAATGAGTACAGGTCCAGAATCATTAAAAGTACCTCATACATTAACCCTATTATTCTTGGGAACACCACCCACCCACCCCCCCCCCGGACCCTCTCCAATGCCTGCACATATTTCTTTGATAAGAGGCACAAAACTGCTCACAATACTCCAAGTGCGATCTGACCAATACCTTATAAAGCCTCAGTACTTCCTTGCTCTTATACACTAATTCTCTCGAAATGAATGCTAACATTGCATTTGCCTTCCTTACTACCAGCTCAACCTGCAAGTTAACCTTTAGCGAATCCTGCACAAGGAATCCCAAGTCTCTTTTCCTGATTTTTGAATTTTCTGTCTGTCTATAAAATAGTCTATGGCTTTATTCCTGCTACCAAATTGCCTGACCACACACTTCCCTACACTATATTCTATCTGCCACTTCTTTGCCCATTTTCACAATCTGGCTAAGTCCTTCTGCAGAGTCTGTGCTTCCTCAGCACTACCTGCCCCTCCACCTCTCTTTGTATTACCTGAAAACTTAGCCACAAAACCATCAATTTCATCATTGAAATTGTTGATGCATAATATGAAAAGAAGCAGTCCCAATTCCAACCCCTGCAGAACATCACTAGTCAATGTCAGCCAACCAGAAAAGACCCCTTTATTCCCACTCTTTGCCACCTGACAGTCAGCAAATCCCATGTAATAACTTTCCTGTAATAGCATGTGCTTTTATCTTGTTAAGCTGCCTCATGTGTGTCAGTCATAGATTCATAGAGAAGTACAGCACAGAAACAGGCCTTTATGACCATCTAGTCCATGACAAAACCTTTTAAGCTGCCTAGTCCCATTGACTAGCAATGGGAGCATAGCTGTCCATACACCTACTATCCATGTACCAATCCAAATTTAGCTTAAACATTGAAATCGAGCTCGCACGCACCACTTGTGCTGGCATCTCGTTCAACACTCTCACAACCCTCTGAATGAAGAAGTTTCCCTCACGTTCCCCTTAAACTTTTCACCTTTTACCCTTAACCCGTGACCTCTGGTTGTAGTCCCACCCAACCTTAGTGGAGAAAGCCTGCTTGCATTTACCCTTCCATACCCCTCATAATTTTGAATACCTCTACAAATCTCCTCTCAATCTTTTATGTTCTAAAGAATAAAATCCTAACTTATTCAGTCTTTCCTCATAACTCTAGTCCATCAGAACCAGCAACATCCTTGTAAATTTTTTCTGTACTCTTTCAACCTTATTTACATCTTTCCTGTTGGAAGGTGACCAAAACTGCACACAATACTCCAAATTAGGCTTCATCAATATCTTATAGAATTTCAACATAGCATCCCATCTTCTGTCCTCAAGACTTCGATTTATGAAGGCCAATGTGCCAAAAGCTTTCTTTACAACCCTATCTACCTGTGACACCACTGTTAAGAATTATGGACCTGTATTCCCAGCTTCCATTGTTATACCACACTCCTCAGTACCATACCATCCACTGTGTAAGACTTATCTTGGCTGGTCCTATTGAAGTGCAACACCTTGCACAGGTCTGCATTAAATTCCATCTGCCTTTTTTCTAGCTGATGCAGATCCCTCTGCAAGCCATGATAGCCTTCCTCACTGTCCACTGCATCCCCAATCCTGAAGTCATTTACATATTTGCTGATCCAGTTAACACATTATCATCCTGATGTTTATCTCGACAACAAACAACAATGGACCCAGCACACGATCCCTGCGGCACACCAGTACTCACAGGCCCGAACACGAGGAAATCTGCAGATGCTGGAAATTCAAGCAACACACATCAAAGTTGCTGGTGAACACAGCAGGCCAGGCAGCATCTCTAGGAAGAGGTACAATCGAGGTTTCGGGCCGAGACCCTTAGTCAGTACTCACAGGCCTCCACTCAGAGAAGTAACCATCTACTTCCACTCTCTGGCTTCTCCCACAAAGCCAATGTACTCCTTCATCTTGAATGCCAAGCAACTGAACTTTCTTGACCAAACTCCCATGTTGGACCTTGTCGAGTGCCTTCCTAAAATCCATGTAGATGACACCCACTGTCTTGTCTTCATCCACTTTCCCGGTAACTTCCTCAAAAAATTCTACAAAATTGGTAGACATGAACTACACACACAAAGCCATCCTAATCAGTCCTTGTTTGTCTAAATACTTATATATCCAACCTCTTAGAATACATTCCAATAACTTTCTCTCTACTAATGCCAGACTCACTGGCCTATAATTTCCTGGTTTATGAGCAGAGCCTTTCTTAAACTACGGAACAACATTGGCTGTCCTCCAATGCTCTGATATCTCTCCTGTCGCGAAGGATGATTTAAATATCTCTGCTAGGCCCCCTGGCACTTTCTACATTTACCTTCTGCAGGGTCTGAGGGAACACCTTATCAGACCCTGGGGATTTATCCCCCCTGACTTGCCTCAGGACAGCAAACACCTCCTCCTCTGCAATCTGTGTAGGGTCCATGAAGTTGATGCTGCTTTGCCTCACTTCTATAGACTCTGTATCTGTCTACAGATGCAAAGTATTTATTTAATATCTCCTCTGTCTGTCTTGGCTGCACACATGGATTACCATTCTGATCTTTCAGAGGGCCAATTTTGACTATTACAACCCTTTTGCTTTTAAAAGGCCTGTAGAATCCCTTAGTTTCTCCTTCACTTTGTCTGTTAGGGCAACCTCATGCATTCTTTAGGCTCTCTTGATTTCTTTGTTAAGTGTTTTCTTGCATTTTATTTTTCTCCATAAGCACCTCACTTGTTCCTACTTGCCTATACCTGCTATGCACCTCCTTTTTTCCCTTAATCAGGGCCTCAATATTTCTCGAAAACAAGGTTCCCTACACTTATTTTCTTTACCTTTTATTATGACAGGCTTTGTACTCTCAAAATTACACTTTTGAAGGCCTCCCACTTACCAAGTACGTGTTTGCCAGAAAGCAGGCAGCCCAGTCCACACCTGCCAGATCCTTTCCAATACCATCAAAATTGGCCTTCCTTCAATTTAGAATCTCAACACACAGACATGGACTATCTTTTTAGATCAACACACATCAAAGTTGCTGGTGAACGCAGCAGGCCAGGCAGCATCTGTAGGAAGAGGTGCAGTCGACGTTTCGGCCTGAAACGTCTCGGCCTGAAACGTCGACTGCACCTCTTCCTACAGATGCTGCCTGGCCTGCTGCGTTCACCAGCAACTTTGATGTGTGTTGCTTGAATTTCCAGCATCTGCAGAATTCCTGTTGTTTGCGTTCTATCTTTTTAGATACTTACTTTGAAATTTAAAGGCATTTTGATCACTAGATGCAAAGTGTTCCTCTACACGACCTTCTGTCACCTGCCCCGTCTCATTCCCTAGTAGCAGATCAAGTATCACACACTCTCTCGAAGGGACTTCTATGTGATGATTAAGGAAACTTTCCTGAACACATTTGACAAGTTCAGTCCATCTAGTCCTTTTACAGTATGGGAGTCCCAGTCAATATGTGGAAAGTCAAAATTATCTACTAGAAAAATCTTATATTTCTTGCAACAATCTGTGATCTCTCCACAAATATGTTCCTCTAATTCCCACAGCCTGTTGGGTGGTCTGTTATATAGCCCCATTATTGCAGTCATACTTCTCTTATTACTCAATGCTTCCCATAATTCCTCACTAGATGAGTTCTCCAGTGTGTCCTTACTAAGCACTGCTGTGACATTCTTCCCAACTAATAATGCTACCCCTTCTCCTTTAATCCCTTCCAATCTGTTGCTTCTAAAACAACTGAACCCCAGAATACAGAGCTGCCGATCCTGCTCCTCTTGCAACCAAATCTCACTAATGGCTACAATATGATGATTCCAGGTATTGATCCATGCCCTGAGCTCATCCATCTTTTCTATGATACTTCTTGCATTGAAATATCTGCAGCTCAGGACACTGTCTCCACAACCTCTCCACCAACTGTTCTGGCACTCTGCTTCCCATCCCCCTGCAACTCTTGTTTAAACCTCCCCCCCCCCCATGCAGCAATAATAAACCTTCCCACTGGGATATTAGTCCCCTTCCAGTTCAGGTGCAAGCCATACCTTCTGTACAGGTCCCACCTTCCCTGGAAGAGAGTCCAATGAGCCAAAAATCTTATGCTCTCCCTCCTACGCCAACTCCTTAGACACGTGAAAAACTGCATAATCTTCCTATTTCTGGCCTCACTAGCACATGGCACAGATAGCAATCCTGAGGTAATGATCCGGGAGGTCCAGCATTTTAACTCCCTGAACTCACTTTGCAGAACCTTGTCACTCTTCCTACCTATGTCATTGATACCTATATGGTCTCATCTTGTCAAAGGCCTTCTGAAAATCCAAGAACATGCACTGACTCTCCTTTGTCAATCCTGCCTGTTATTTTCTCGAAGAATTCCAACAGATTTGTTAGGCAAGACTTCATGGTAAGGAAAACATACTGACTTAGATCTTCTGTAATCACGTGTCTCTGAGTGCCCCGAAACCACGTCCTTAACAAGGATTTGATTTCATTTTTTACCAGAAGAGCCACCCCCCGCCTACCTGCCTGAACTTTCAATACAATATTGAGCTCCCAACTCTGATCTTCTTTCAGCCATGACTCAGTGACCCTGTGATGCCTACAACATGATACCTGCCAATCTCTAACTGTGCGACAATATCATCCACCTTATTACCTATACTGCATGCATTAAGTTGTAAAGTAAGTAAGTAAGAGGACACAAAAGGATAAAGATGGTTTAGTAATTGAGCAAAGATATGGTAAAAGCACTACAATGTCTGAAGATATGAAATTATCTATTTTCACAGAGAAAAGTAAAGAAGAAAAAAATTACTGAAGTAGTAAGAGACTGCAGAACTCTGATATCCAGAGGAATTTTGGCGTCCTTGTGGACGACACGCAGAATGCTAAGATGCAGGAGTAGCCAGTAGTTAGAAAACTCAGTAGATTGTTATTGTTTTTTTTTATTATTTATTGCAACACCAACAAATTACATTCAATACAACCAGTTGCCAATTACATTTTAGGGGATTATTATTGTTAATTACCAGTGGGAAATGAATATACAAGGAGGCTGTCATCATCATCAGGTGCCATGCCCAGTTTGAGCTTTGACTGCCATGGCCCACATACTCCTGTTTCGGGTCAAGTGGATCAATTCATTGATATTCATTTCCAGTTCTCTGGCTGCTGTCTCCATCATCATTTGTCTTTGTCTTCCTCTTGCTTTCTTCCCTTCAATCTTTCCCATAATTACCGTGTATTCTAACGCCTCTTTCCTAATCACATGTCCAATGAAATTACGTTGCCTTTTCATACATTATTTCTCTTTTTGTGTTTGCTCTGTTCATGACATCCTCATTAAATATTCATTTCGTCCATGATATTCTTTGTATCCTCCTCAAAAACCACATCTCTGCTGCTATAATTCATTTTCTCATGTTACTAGATATTGTCCAACATTCTGAGCCATATAACATAACTGAATAAACTTAACATTTCAGTACTCCGAGGCAGGTTGTCATGCCTAGTTTAGTACTGGTCAGTATACTCTTCATTCTCATAAAGGTGCCGTTTGCCATCCCTATTCTTCTTTTGATGTCCAAGTCGCACCTGCCATCTGATGTCACCCAGCTTCCTAAGTAGCAAAAGTTCTGTACTTTATTCATTTAGGGACGATAGGAATGGTTTCTTATTGGTTTCCTCATTTAAAGAAAGGTTCTACTGCAATGGGAGCAGTTCAGAGATGGTTAACTTGAGTAATACCTGAAAAGAATAAGTTGTTACAAGAGGAAAGGTTGGCCAGTCTAGGCTTATAGCGACTGGAATGAAGAATGAGAAGGGACATAGAAGATCTTGATGGGGCTTCACTATGTGGTTGTGGAGACGATATTTCTTCCTTTTGGGAGACTTTAGAACTAGAACTAATGGCTTAAAAATAAAGGATTGTCGATTTAAAATAGTAATTAGTTATTTTTTTCTAGCTTGGGAATTCTTGCCATTCCCGGATTTGAAATTTTTTTAGAATAAACTAAGGGGTTAGAGGTTAAAGTGTAATCAGCAATATGAGGCTGAGGTTACAATTAGATTTAAAAAAAGGTTCAAAGGTTTATTTATTTTCAAATTATGTAATCCGTATTCAACTCTGAGATCCGTGTTCTCCAGATAGCCACGAAACAAAGAAAACCGTGGAAGTCGGTTCAAAGAAAAACAGCAAACGCACCCCCCACACAAAAAAATGGCAACATGACCATCAACACCCCCTCCAATCCCCCTCCCCCGCAAAATGCAACAAGAACCTTTGGCCCCAAAATTCCCCTCCCCCGCTCAAAAAAGGCTAGCAAACACAAGAACATTGGCCCCCAAATCCCTCTCCCCCGGCACAAAACACAACAAGAACTTCAATCCCCAAACCCCGTTCCCCCATGCAAAAAAAATGAAAAAGTATGGGTGAAAACACAGAATATAAAAGTCATAAGACTGAAAAAGTCCATAGTCCACAGGCCAAATCTATAAATGCAGAACCTCGGTGACATCCTCTGACACCATTGAAAGAGAGAGGCATGATTCGAACGCTCTGGGTGCAGTGATAGGCCACATGAGCTCCTTCTCTGGCAGCAGGGGAATTCCATCAGTGGCCAAAAGGCAGGTAGTTGGCACTGGACCCTAAAGGTGAGGCGTAAGTGAACTACACCTACCATTTATAAATGAGCCGTTAAAATAAACAAATGTCTATTTCTTGATATTATTTATTATTAAGGAGTAATTCAGATTCAAAATTTGGAATACCCTACTCCTGGTGCTTGAGATTAATATGGCTGATTCTCTCAGTTTTCTGAAATTTCTGGTCATAAATTAAAATTGTTGAAAATTCAGTGCTGTGTAACAAGCTCTCTTAATATTTGGCTGACTTTTCATTTTACACTCCCATCTGTGAGATCCCGCTTTGGAAGCAGTTTTCTCAAAAAGTAGTTTAAAAATACTTAGGTTGCACATGTGTGTAAAAAAAATCAGGATTCTGGCTTTTCACGAGATGAGGGTAGGGAGGTGGGGGGGAGGAGGGAGACTGGGGAAGAAGGGGGAGGGAGACGGAAAGAAGGAGATGGGGACAAGAGGGAGACAGAGGTAGAGGGAAACTGGAGAAGAGGGAGATGGGCGGAAGAGGAAGATGGGGACAGGGAGACAGGGGGAAGAGGGAGATGGGGAGAAGTGGGAGGGGGAAGAGGAAGATGGGGAGAGGGAGACGGGGAGAGGGAGACAGGGAAGAGGGAGATGGGGGTAATAGGGAGATGGGGAAGAGGGAGATGGAGGGAGAAGAGGGAGGTGGAAGGAGAGGAGAAGAGTATGGAATTAGACATCCAAAAAATACTGTTGATTTCCCAGAAAATTCCATATATCTGTAAAGAGTAGCTGACATGGATTTAACTTTTGCTCAGTTCTGATGAGAACAAAGAGTAGTACGAGGCCATGTGGACCTCACTAAAGCTTTGGAAGCCCTCTCAGTGTGCAGATCCACTTATGGCACTGATACTCCACAACAGAACATCAACCCCCAAATACATAGTGGAATTCCTCACTGGAGCTTAATTGAATCTCAGGGTTGTAATCTATATACATACTTAGATGATAAATGTACTTTGAATCTCTGAAATCTTTGAAGCATTTTACTTTCTGCATACTTAGCAGAAGAATGAAATATTTGGCAATTTTGCCAATGTAAAACATGCAGCAGTACTGTTTATTTTGATTATGGTCTTAAGCTGCACACGGAACACCGACACATCTGCCCCTGTGGGCAAAGTGTTGACAGCCACTGTTGTGAGCACATTGATGGGCATTATTCCTAAACCTGTGATTTCATACATGGAAATGTCTTTCATACCATAATATCATTCACTGATGGTTGTTGTTTCTGGAATTTACTGCCATTGGCAGCTAATTATTCTGTCATTTGCTAACATTTGAGGTCAGATGCAAGACTTAGCCAGTGCATGTAATAATAATAAAAAAAACCATTAAAGCATTTTATTGCACAAAGTTCTAAAGAACTACAAAAGAATTTCAATGTGGGCACAATTTTTCATTAGTTAAAGTCAAATACTTGAATGATTTGTAAGCCTTTCCCTTTTTAAACAGGATAAAGTTATGTGTAATTTCAGTGCCTGTATTCTAAAATAAATCCCTTTAACCAATTTTCAGTAATGTGCAGAACCGTGAGAATGAGTTCATGATTGCCATGAATATGTAAAAGGAAAGATTTTGACTTTATTATATTAGTTATAAAGGATTGCACTGCCAATAGGCTTGATCAGTCAAGATGCTTGTCAAGTACACAGGTCTTCCCATGTAGATTGCTTCATGATCTGTGCTTAGATTAACTCCACGTTCCATGACAGGAAAATCAGTCCATTCCATGGCTTTTCTACAATTCATCTATTCAGTATGTGTCTGAATTGCTAATATATAATGAAGGTGATTGAGTGTGATGTAGGTCAATTATCCCATCCTGGGACATTACCGCACAAACTTTTCAGGGCAGAGTCATACAGCAGAGCAATACGCCCTTTGGCCCAGCATGTCCCTGCCAGACATCATGGCTTACAAGGAAATGGGAAGAAAAGAAATGGCATAGATGGGGTTGCTCTGCTGGGAGCCAGCAGTGACTAGATTGGCATCCTTGTATGCTGCAGCCAACTTCATCAATGATCTTCATCCAGGTTGTGATGTTTGTTGGCAATTGCACAACTTAAATGCCATCCATGATTTCTTTGCTAATGAAGCAGCCCATGCTTGAGGAAGAAAGACACAGACAACATTCAGGAATGAGTTAATAGATGGCAAGTAACATTTGTGCCACAACAATACCAGATAATGACTTTCTCCAACAAAGACCGTCTACACTTACAACTCAGTGATATTCCAAACAACATCCTGGGAATTTCATTTAACCACTCATTCTTTCCGTTACTGTCACAGAGTGAATCTGATGAGTATCATTAATAAAATTCAATGCAAGTTTTCATCCCATCTACCCTGGCAAGTACCTTATCTATCCACAAACTGAACCCTAGAAAAGGGCTTCGGGTGTAAGAGAACATGACCACCAACAGGCTCACCACTAATTCAACAGTCATCTTGATGTTGAAATATAGTGCAATTTCTTTGTTTACTGGGACTAAATTCTGGACAAACCCTCTTACGAAGGACTGCAATGGTTCAAGAAGGAGGTTCATCACTACTTCTCAGCAATGGCAAATAAAAATGGGCAAAAGAAGCTAGGGTCTTGACAGGAACACCAGATCTGAAAAATGAATGAATAAAAAGCATGTAAATTGTAATATTTTAACAAAAAAGAATTTAGAAAAAATCTGGTATATATTCCGAACTTACGCAATCAGTTTTCCTGATGAACTCAGCCTGTACTGGATTATGTGAGAAATAAATATCTATTCATCTCTGTCTGATAATGCTCAACACACAATATTTTAGTGTCTGTTATTCTGCACTGCCTTCAGAGCTTTGTACATTGATTCAATTGACCTAAGATGAATTTCTAGTTGCTGCATTCTTCTGGATAATTAAATATCTTGTTTGGAATATATTCACAACAAATGTTCCATCCTTAACCAACCCAATCTGCTGAATTTAAATCAGCAAAGAAGCTAATGTAACAGAAAAAACTTAAAACATTGAAATCTTAGTGACATCTGTGACCTTAGTAAGTGAAATCTTTGATTTTTATTGGCAAAAATAATCGCTGCTGCTTCCAAATGTCATTAGAGTCAGCAAACAGCAGCAGAATCTGTGATGTCAATTGTTAACTTGCAACACGGCTCTGAAATAAGCATGTATTGATTGTTTCTGAGACCTATCTGCAGAGTCCTTGGCCATCTCATCTACTTCTTTTGCACTTGCAATTCACAAGGGGTAATTCAGAATGAGAACCACCAGGCACAGCTGTTGGCAGGATCAGCTGAGACCAGTGTAAGTGAAGATTTTGAGACGAAAGATTGCTGAAAGTTTGAGTAATGACTACTGCAGCTGGGAATGACTTTTTAGAGCTACTTATTTTTCATTCATGCTAGACAGCCTTAGACAGGCTTTTAAATGCCTAGTGAAAGAATGAGATCACCTATTGATTACTACCACACCACGCCTCTATATGAAGAGAGAGCTTCTTGGCTGCAGGTATGGTGAGTAGTTCATGTCATTGTCATGATGCAACTGACACAAAGATGATTAAAGAAGGGATAGGGAGCTGCTGTGCCTTCATCTGGACTTTGTTGTCCATGTGTATGATCAAGACCTTACAGTAAAGCGACACTGTCTAACTCAGTTTTGCTCCAAGATGCTGCTATGCACTCTCTCCAAACATCACAGTTTGGCACGATTCAAATCTGCCGACCACTTCTCAAAGACTACCTGGAAGAAATGGAGTAACCCTGATGATTTGCTTTTTAAAAACAACAAGGAAAACAATAACCCTTCACTTCCTGCATGCTCCTATTGAATAAAAAGCTGTCAAACTATAGACAACTGTCACCCAAAGCCCACAACCCTAAAAGAGACACCTATTCTTCTGTTGTGCTTGCTCTTTACTCTTTTGTAGTCTTCAAAATTATTTTTGAATCCTGTGGTTCCCAGATCACTTGATAGATCAATTTCAAAGGCTACTTGTTCAAGTGCTTTTGATGTCTCAGCTGCTCCAGGTGTGTGCCAAGACAGTGCTGCCATCATGGCACTCTCTTGTGAATTCATGCTGAACCTGATTCTGCTGCCGTCATTGCCTTTGTTGTTTATCAAAAGATGAAAAAGCCATCTTCGACACAAAAGAAAATGATTAACCACGTGTTTAAACAAGAGGGGGAAGAAAGAAGGCAAAATAACTCTTGCAGCTAGTTAAGTGAGGAAGGGTGTGAGCAAACTGTTGGTACATGCTCTCTAATACAAGTCGACAAGCAGCTTTGGGCCTTAGACCAACTTTTCATCCATGTGGAAATTAAATAGCAGCACAAATTATTTGTACAAGCAATCTACTGTACAGTGGAAATGCAAACTAGGTCAACTGGTAAAGCAAATAAATTGTCATTTTAATTAGCTCAATTTGCCAATTTATTATTAGCAACAATGCTGCTTTAACTGGACCACATTCAGTTTATCTCATTGCAGCCTGATATACTGAGATTTCAGTTATGCACAGAGGGACTTAAAACAAATGGTGCATAAAGACTGAGAGGGAGAGGGAGTAAAGTGAAAGGAATTGCCCCATGGATAATAATAGAGTCAGACATACAAAGGTACACAGGAATCAAGAAATAATGGACATTTGTAGAGACAAAATCATGGACATCTCACAGGATCAGAGAAGGAATTAAAGTCTCATAATTAGTTCTTCAAGTATTTTCTCAGTTTCTTTTTATCCATCCTGTACTGGTTTTATCCACTTCGAGAAGAGGAACATGTCCTACATCTATATCGGTGGGTTGGGAATATTCCAGCGGTCTTTTGAGCTCCTCAGAGAATCAGCGCACAGGGCAACACTTATCAGAGTGCCAATATTTGTCTTCAATGTCAAATACCCACTACAGGATCCAAAATAAAATATTCTTTTAATGCCAGAGTGGAAATGCCTTTGTAATTCATATTTGTTAATCTTGGTGCATGTGTCAGCACATCATTGAGTTTTAGCTGATTTTGTACTAATCTTCCCAATCAAGAATTATTAAAATAAGTGCAGGCAGCTTCTGTGGCTGTTCTGTAGAATGAGATGATGCTGCACAAAGTAGTGGTACAACTATTCCAATCTAATAGCTTAAGCTTTGCTTTATTTCTACAGCCTTCAAGATTGTTCATAAATTGAATGGGATCAGACCCCAAATCTCTTCAGAGCTCTAGACACCAATCTTTCTTATACAAGATTTTAAAGATTGTTTTTTGTTTATGGTTTATTTTTTCCCGAATCAGTCTGCATGCGCTATATGTACACAAATAGAAGGAAAGCAAGAGACATGATATTGATTGAGCTGCCAGTGTGACTTTCTAATGCTGAGTTGGTTGTGACTCCGTTGTCTGTGATTTTGAAAAGTTTAGCCTCAAGTCTACTTCACAACACATGAATCTGAGACTTCAGTGCAGGTGTGTGCGTCCTTAATGACGAGAGTGGAATAAAAACATCTGCAGCAATATTTTGGAGAAAATCAGGGAAACTATGCATGTCCAATATTTATCACTCATCCAATGTTACTTAAGTAGATTATCTTGTGATTATAATGCTTCTATTTGTGAGATATTGCTATATCCAGACTAGCTACAGTGTTTTCCACATTACAATAACATGGACACTTCATTGATGTAAGGACATTTTTGTTTTACCTTTTAAGATGGTTTCTAGAAACATAGAAACATAGAAAACCTACAGCACAATACAGGCCCTTTGACCCACAAAGCTGTCCCGAACATGTCCTTACCTTAGAAATTACCTAGGGTTACCCATAGCCCTCTCTTTTTCTGAGCTCCATGTACCTATCCAGGAGTTTCTTAAAAGACCCTATCGTATCCACCTCCACCACAGTTGCCAGCAGCCCATTCCACGCACATACCAGTCTCTGCGTAAAAATCTGACCCCTGACATCTCCTCTGTACCTTAAAACTGTGCCCTCTCATGCTAGCCATCTCAGCCCTGGGGAAAGGCCTCTGACTATCCACAAGATCAATGCCTTTCATCATCTTATACACCTCTATCAGGTCACCTCTCATCCTCTGTCGCTCCAAGGAAAAAAGGCCGAGTTCACTCAACCTATTGTCATAAGGCATGCTCCCCAATTCAGGCAACATCCTTGTAAATCTCCTCTGTACCCTTTCTATGGTTTCCACACCCTTCCTGTAGTGAGGTGACCAGAACTGAGCACAGTACTCCAAGTGGGGTCTGACCAGGGTCCTATATAGCTGCAACATTACCTTTCGGCTCTTAAACCTTCGGTTTCTGGTTGTGCTTTAGTGGAAGCTGAGACATCAGTCATCATATTGTGCATCATAGTGACAGAGTCCACTTGTGTGCTGCTGATCTTGCTTACTAATTGGAGAGATGAGCTCCCAGTTCTTCACAAAGCTGTCTACATATTGAGACTCCTATAAGCGTTTTGACATTGCATTAAGTTTCCATCAGGCTTGTCAAAACACCAAGCATTTCATTACATGCTAATTTCAGGTAATTGTGTTCCACCTCATTCTGCAAATCTAGAAACTAATTCAGTGTAGGTCACTCAACAGATTTGGTGAAGTGGGCATTGTTATTCGTCTTTTTAATAAAGACAAACAGCATGGGTAAAAACACTCGCACATATTTATTCACAGGACACTCCCGTTAAGGCTTCACCTCGACACAAGCGCGTGTGACCTGCTGATAAAAACAGCGGAGGCATTTTATGTTAAAGAAAAACTGTTCAAGCACTGAACACAAAGTGTGGTAAAAACACTTTACATAATTACGTCATCACGTCAGACCAACCTCTTAAACTGAAACTCAACTCAGTGTTGGTGATTGTGAATTATGTACGTTTCTGCTAATTACGTTACCCTGCGCAGGTGCCCCCTCCCCCAGAATTCACTGAAACCGCCATTATGAGCCTGTCCGGAGTTCAGATGAGCCAGCTGGCTCGGGTCCTATGTTCCACGAGTGGAGGAACAGCAGAGGCCCTTGGATCATCCAGCAGTGTGTTGACACACTCATGGTCATGCCGTGAAGGCAGGGGCATGCTAGCAGGATCCTCCAAATCTAGGTGGGCCAGTTTAAGGATTGGTGTGCAATATGGCAGATGAGAAAAAAGGCGAAATGTAGGCCAACAAGCACCCAAGAGAGCTGTACACTACGATGGGCGGAAGGGATATGTGCAAAGGAATTGAATTTACTGAGCAGGGTGGAATGCTGTAGAGAGACCCCAGAGGTTCTTGGTGTCAGGAATAAAATCACCTGGCACTCGTAGCAGCTGCTGTTTACCAACTCTGCCGTGGACAACTGCAGGTGCGGTTTTGGAGCTGTTCTGAGGCTCAGCAGAACTCACAGTGGATGATCATGCCAACACTCATCCATTGGGAAGCCCTCCAAACAGCCTTTACGGAGCGGTGAAACCATTCACATAGGCCACTGGACTGTGAGTGATATGCCGTGGTGTGATGTAATCTAACACTGAGGTTCTGGGCCATCGCAGCCCGAGGTCTGAAATGAATTGGGGACTGCAGTCAGAGGAGATATCAGATGGGGTGCTAAACCGAGCAACCCAGGTGCTGATGAATGCGTGAGCCATGTCTACAGCTGTCATCGATGCTAAAGGGACAATCCACTCTGGTAAGGCTGTGTGTGAAACTGCAAGAGGGGAGAAGAGGACCAACATGGTCCACATTGACATGGTCAAACCGTTGCTCAGGGACCTCAAAAGGTGCCAATGGTGCCTGGACATGACGGTTAATTTTTGCCTGCTGGCATCCCACGCAGGCTGCAGTTCAATCATGCATGTCTTTGCTAAGGCCATGCCACATAAACTTTAGTGCAACTAATTTCTGTGAGGCCTTCCGACCTGGATGCAAGAGGCCATGTTTGGAATCAAAAACAGTACACCTCCAGTTTGCGGGCGATATGGGGCGAGGGCAACTGGTTGAGACATCACACAGGAGAAAAAGCCCAGCTTCCCCGAAGTTAATGTCAGCCAAGCAGAGGCTCGTGACTGCTGTTCGGTAGAGCCTGGACCTCTGGATCTGTAACTTGGTACTACTGGCTGCATAGTCAAACCTATGTGTGCGACCCCAACAGCTGGCCGAGACAGGCAATCAGCCATGGCAATATATTTTCCCTTGAAAGGTTGTAGATCAGTTGTGAACCAGTTATGTAGGCCAGTTGATGTTGCTGCCATGCAGATCAAGTGTGCAGAGCTGAGATACGTGTTTGGATTTGGATGCACTGATGACAAGTATGCTATCCAGGTAAACAAAAATAAAATCTAAGTCTTTTAATACAGAGTCCATGAGCCGTTGGAAAGTCTGTGATGCATTTTTTCAGCCCAAATGGCGTATGCAGAAACTCAAAGAGGCCAAGCGGGGTTATCACAGCTGTTTTGGGAATGTTCTCCAAGCACACAGGCATCTGATGATAGCCCCTAAATAGATAGACTTTGGAAAAAATTAACCTTCCAGCTAAACGAGCTAGGACTGGGAAATGATCGGTGGTGCTGGCATTGTTAGGGCATTGATGATCTCCACTTGGGCAGCAACCACCACTGGAGTTAGGACTTAGGACCATGTGGAGGGGCAAAGCCCAGGGACTATTTAACTGGTGTACAATGCCAAGTCTTTCCACGTTGGCAAACATAGTCATTCTTTGCCTTCTCATCAATAGTTGATGCTTGAGCACCTGTGTCACACAGGAAGTGTTGCCCTGAAAGGGTGTCTGTAATGAACAGTAGATGGCCCTGGCAACTGAAATCCATGGTGTGCACAGATGTCCCGATGTGCTAGCATTGTTGAGGCTGCAAGGTGGTTGGCACTTTCTAGCATTCGTACCAAAGCGAATGTCCGGCATCATCTGTTTCGCAGCCGTGGGCAATTTTATGTTGGGCCTTGGTGATGGGCTTATTGAAGTAGAGAAAGAAGATGGAATGATGCATTGATACCTAGCTGAGTGTACACTATCAGCCATTTTAGCAAGGGCTATGTGAACTTGATCAGGCATTTACTGCAAGAAGAGTTCTTTAGAAATAAAACAAGGATGATGATGTCCCAGGAGAGACAGCATGTGGTCCATTAGCTCTGACAGTTTAGCATCACTGAGGCCAGGCGAGTGGAGAGCAACTGTTTGGCGCGGTCAGACTCCGACGGTCCAAAGCCTGCAAAAGGTGAGTTTTCAGCAATTGGTGGTTAATGTGCTAGGAGGGTGTTCAAGTAGACTCACCACTCTTGCTCCTGTAGAGTTGCTGAGCAATGCTACCACGTGGAAATATTTGGTGTTGTCAGTGGAGATTTCTCGCAACGTGAATTTTGCCTTAGCTTATACAAAACAAGCAACAGCATCTTGTTCCCAAAGCTCCACCAGTTTCCAAGCGACTGCTTTGGCCAACATGTTCAATAACTCTGGAATCATCCTAGAGCTTCAGGCCGCCAATATAAATAGTCATAGAGTCATAGAGAAGTACAGCACAAAACAGGCCATTTGGCCCATCTAGTCCAGTGCTACTTTGTCTCAATGTAGACATCGCTGACATCATGACTGTAAGTAAAAACTGTAATTATAAAACAGTGACAAATGGTCTTATCATCAGTAACTAGAGGGAACCAGAAACGAGCTTTATTTAGGCTAAGGCTTTATAGAAAACATGTGCATTAGTTTGTACAAAGGAAATATAACACAGCTGAATCTTATTTAACTATATACCAGTTAAAGTGGTGGAGCCTGCAGATGGTAATACCCTGCTCAATATATCGAAATGTTATTTGCCAACAGGCACTCAAGTGTGAGAGTACATGTGGCTACTGTATCAGTTTCATGTTTATACATGGAGTGATCATTAATTATGACTATTTTCTTTATTCACAAAATGTTCATTCACTTCCCAGTGAATTACTGCTAAGAATATTCTGCTCTCATCATTTCTTGCTGTTTTAATTGTAATGGAATGCTTTACAAGCCATTCCTCTTCACATGTAACTGATCTTGCTACAGCTAGAGAGAGCGTAGAGAAAATTAGGCTTTATGTTTTTATCATCTGTGTTGTGTATGTGGCACTAACTACCTTTTTGGACTGAAAGAAAACCTCATGGCAGCCATTTGTGGGTTTGGTGCAACTTTCATCAGTGCCCTAATTGCTACCGAGCTGAGAATTTATTTTGTCCTTGGCATTATTGTTAAAATGTGTTCCTGTTCTAAATTGATTAGGGGTCCTGATGCTACACTGTCCATTTACCACTGGGGAGCAGCAGCTCATAATCCTAAAAAGTTTGAAGTTCTCTAGAACATGTTGAAAGCTCATTTTCCTAAGAAAAAGCTTTGGAATTACCTCAAGGCAACACTTCTGCCCACACACATGGCTTCTAGCATCAGTGTCTGTGGATTGTCTGATTGGGAACGTAAGTGAGATTTTAATGAAAATCCTGATTCTGGTTCACTTTCTACTGGTTGGAAGCTGGAGACGGTTCTACTGCTAATGCAGATCACTCAGGACAGAGAGGAATAAAAAAGGAACTGCATTTCAACATGACAATACACACAAAATGCTGGAGGAACTCAGCAGGTCAGGCAGCATCCATGGAAATGAATGAACAGTTTCGGCCTGAGACCCTTCTTCAGGACTGAGAAGGAAGGGGGAGATGCCAGAGGTGGAGGACAGCAGAGGGGGAAACAGAGAGAGGCGGCTTCACTGAATTCCTGTTGGAAGAGAAGATTTAAGCTTCTTCGTGGTAGGCTTCCCTCAAAGAGACTTCACAGTGGAGCAGCAAATCAGTTCAGTTCTACAATAGTATTGCTGATTGATATGAAAGAAGCAAGAGAAACATCCTCTTGAAGCCTGGAATCTGAAGTGAAATTGTAGGATAAGCAGGTAATTTGGGGAAGGGAATGTGATATTTGTTTGGAGGCTGAGGACAGTCATAATGAGTTCCATCACATGAACAACTATTGGCTTAAAATATTATAAGAAGATCTCCAGATTGGCTGAAGTAATGAAGATAACTTATCAAATCCTCATGACCCTCCTTCCATTTAGAGCAGCCGATTGATCTATCAGTCCACCATAGGGATGAGGGAAAAAATAGGAGCAACCTGCATAGTCACAGAGTGAATGCATTCTAAGTGAAGAATGAACCAGCAAGTGTGAGGAGAAAGATTTGGATCTCCTGGGCTAAGTCTGGGGGAAATGAAGAAACCGAAGTACACATTAGAAGTGGAATGCAATTTTTTCAATGTTGAACTTATGGCACCTTGACAGGCTTTCTGCGGTTACCCTGGAATAAATCCTGATTCACAATTTAATCTTCCTAAATGCCCTTCACAGGTACTTTCTATCTGCAAGAAGATTCGTCTATCAGAGAGACTGACACTGCCTCCACTCATTAAATATAAGGGCATTAGGCAATATAGGGGTTTCATGGAGCAACTACAGCTAACAATGAAGAAGAGAGGTAGCAAAATCTTTGAGGTTCAACCTTTAAAAGATGCATGACTTGGTTGCACATGTGGGCAGTGAAGACTGACTCCAGTCTGTATCGTAATGGTGGAGAAATTGGACACATCCATTTTGCAGTAACTATAAAGAAATACTTGACTTCAAATAACTGCTTCATCTCAATTAATAACATCTTCTTTGGCTATGTTTTCACCTTTGTCAGGTGGTGTAGGCATAATGATTCATGTTGATGCCTGTCTTTTATCAAAAGAAAAGATTATCATTCTTTGGCTATTTATCACCCAGTGGCCAGTACTAACAACTTGGCACAACTGCTGCTTGATGATTTTGATGAATTGGTGAATGGGTATACCATGGAAAAGATACAGAAGGGAAGTAAATCATGAAGTGTGGTAGAGTGGATATTTGAATCTTTCTTATTGAGATCTTGTATTCAGTAAGTTTTTTGTAAATGTACTGAGGATAAAGCATATCATTGGGCTGGAACAAATTTCTAATAATATGAGTCTCTGCCTTCTGAAACAAAAGCATTTATTACTTATTTTTGCTGTATGTGTCCTCATAGTTTTCTCACCTTTCTCTCCTTATATTTGCCTTACCTGAGCTTGACCTCACCATGTTATAATCCACCACGGTACAAATTTGAATACTGCTGTTCCAGACACTAGACAGATTAAGAAAATCCAGCAGTTACTTAAATACTAAATAATGATTGGAAAATGTTGTTAAGAAATCATTGGATTTCCATTTAAAATAGTAGAATACATTATTGTCAATGGGCAAAAATTGAAATGGGCTGTCTGTGAGAAACACCAATTTCAAATTGATCAACATTGCAGTCTGTTTCAGGGTGCTATTATATCGAGAATGCACTTTTAACAAAAGGGAAAATTTAAAATCATGTTAATCATAAAAATGCTGTAGTGTTTTTTAACCAGACTGCGCATTTTAGTTAGTCAATTAGATTCTATGAGATACATATGATTACAAATCAAATTCATCAATATATATCCATACACAGTTGCTGCTGCTTACTACTCATGAGATACAGAGGTTTCCAAATTAAGGTTCAATGTCCTGTCCTCTTTTTCCAACAAGTGTTGATGTTATTCTATGCTGCTGACTCATTGTATTCCCAAGGCTTCACAATTGTTCTCCTGTCCCTAATCCTGTTTTGTTCTTCATTTCCCTGGTATTGTTTACTCCTGTGCTCCTATGTTCATTTATTTACCTACCCACCCAGCTAATTACCTACCTATCTATCTATTTATTTCAATCTACCACACCCCACAACTTTCCAAAGCTCTCCTGCATTTCATTTTCTCACAGTCTGCTCTGTTCCCTGGTTTCCATTGCATTCTCCTCTCTTCCGTCTTCTAAGGCTCTCCACCCTAACCCCTCAGTGAACTCTGCTCATACACATTGTGGTTTACCACTTCCTGATTCCAAAAGACTATGTTCTTCAAACTGGAGAGGGACCATGACAGTTGTAGAATTGCATCCATGGTTTATATCAAAGATACAAGCCTACTGGAATTCAGTTATAATAGCTTGCATTCATTTATAGGATTTAATGTAAAATTTCCCAACTCCCTTTGGTTAATGTAAAGATGAAGGGATTAAGATATGGGTCAACAAATGAAGAGGCAATAGGTGAAAGGGGCTGGAGAATTTATTGTTTATGAAAGTCTGTGGATGGGTGAATGGCTGGCGAGGGGGAGCGGACAGTAGATTTCGGAGATAACAAAGGAATGGAGAAGGGTTATATTATTAGAGGTAGAGTGGTAGCTGGCTTTCCATTTGATGGTGATGAAGAAGACATGGCCTCGGAGGGTGCACCTGGGGCCAAATAAAATACTGACTATAAATTAAGTGGGTTTGCCTCAAGCAAGGGAAATAGAGGGAGATAGGGTGGAGGGATGACATGCTGGTAGGAGTCAGTGTTGGAAAGGGGTTATCTCTCCAAGAGAGCTACTCAAAAATCTCTTCTGTGTTTCAACCAAAATTCTGAAACATTTAGAGTGAAGATATTACTATGCAAAACAACTTAATAAAACAAACAATTCATAACAAGTCATAAGATTCTTCTCTTCACCTGTCCATCTTCTCCCTCTGGTTCCCTTATTTACATGGTCTACTGTTCTCTCCTATCAAATTCCTTCTTCTTTAGCCCTTTATCTCTTCCACCTATCCCCTCCAGGCTTCTTACTTCATCCCCCCACCCACCTTCCCCCTTACCTTGTCTCACCTATCACCTGCCAGCTTGTACTGCTTCCCCCTCCCCCGCTGCCTGATTCTGGCTTCTGCTCTTTTCCTTTCCTATCCTGATGAAGGGTCCCAGCCTAAAAACTTTGACTGTTTATTCACCTTTATAGACGCAGCTTGACTTGCTGAGTTCATTCAGCATTTTGAGCGTGTTGCTTTAAACTCCCAACATCTGTAGGATCTCATACAGTATGTACATGATTCATAAGTGTTTGTACATAATTCTGGTGGTGCTGATACAACTACTATGTAATAAAAGCAGGATGGAATTAAGATAAGTGGATTGTTTTCACAATCAGGTGTTACTTGGTTGTTACTTGTGACTCTGTCACTGCTGCATTGAGACTCAATGTGGCCTGGATCTGTGGTTTACCAACTTTTTTTCAGGAGACTGGTTTAAACGAAGAATTGACCCATGAAATCAAACAATAAAATCCCTGGTCTGTAGGCTACTGTTTATTTTAAGGAGTAGAGATTATGATCCATTTTTTAACACCTGTGACCCACCCAGGAAATGTGGACCCACTATGAAAACTAATTTGTCATTTATGCACAATAGAAGGACTCCGGGACCTTTGTTGGGGAACTACACCAAAATCAGGTTGGAAAATTGCAGCTGCTGACCTGTACAGAGAAACCAAGTTCGGAATTTGGGATCAATTTATTGGATGAAGTAATGTACTGGTAGCCATAGTGGGCACTTTAGTTTACCGCCTACATTGACAATTAAATGTTGAACACCAGGGCCTAACAGTCAACCGTAGTCATGGAGTCACAGAGCACTATAGCGCAGAAACAGGCTCTTTGGCCTATCAGGACCATGTTGACCTGTTTTTCTGCCTAGTCCCATTTAGTCATACCTGGGCCATAGCCCTTAATATCCCTTCTCATCCATTACCTATTCAAATTCCTTTTAAACGTTGCAGTCAAACCCACATCCACCATTTCTGCTGGCAGCTACTTCCACACTCTTACCACCCTCTGAGTGAAGAAGTCCCCTTAAATATTTCACCTTTTACCCTAAACTAATGACCTCTAGTTCTAGCCTCACCCAACCTCAGGTGAAGAAGTACTTACCCGATCTATACCTCTGATCGTGTCCAATATTTTACTAATTTAATACTGGAAATACATCAGAGGTTAGGAGCTCTTCATTTGATCTACGCATGCCTACTTACCGCACTATTGGATCTGGGTTCAGTAACTGGATGAGAAATAGGAAGCTAGCCCTCTAGTATGTATCTTGATCAAAATTGTGGTAGCAATGGGCTGAAATTTTCTTTTGTTAGCCTTTAATTTTCATGCACTTGATTGGAAAGGTTAAAAAAAATACACGCCTCCGAGCCCATATTACATCAAGATTTTGAACTTTTTTATAAAAAGAGAGGGGAAAAAACACTGTGGGGTTATCAATTTCTTTTTAGTTTAAAGTTGTTTTACATTTACAGATATTGCCTTGTAGATCTGATAATGTTACAGAGGTAGATAAAGAACAGCTCCCAGGAAATTTTGGCCTTTAATTTTAGTTGCACACTCTTTTATAGCAACATTTATACTTTCTTGAGTCCCTACTTGGGTGCATTCTGAAGGTAACTGCATGACTCCTGACCTCTGGCAAGAGACCCACTCCTCAGGGAGTGCCTTGTGGAAATTTAGGCACAATGCCATTATTTTCCACCAATTAAAATGCATGATTGAAAATTATGCACATTGCATATCTGAGTTTCAGATTTGCATTCCCAGTATGCAAAGGCCTCTGCTACAAGCACACATTCCCAAAATTACCCTGGCTGTGTAAACCACTGATAAATAATATTGTGCAGTGGAAGCATAGCCAAAGGCAGCAGATGCTATATTTTGGCAAAAGGACAAATTTTAGAGCGGATATTATTTCCTGCATGCTTTGTTTTTTTTTCTGTTTTATTTATATTTGAATATGGTTTCCAGTTGTTCTTTGGCCATAAATTAATCAACAATTGTGTCACTTGGGGTTTTGCAGATAAATGGATAATTTGCAGGATGAGCTTTAATCTTGGAGCTTGTATAAAGAGAAGGCAGAGCTGTTTGGTTGCATGTTTGTGTGTTTGAGACAGCATCAAGACTCACACAAGGTTGCAACTACAGATAAATTGAATAAATTCCAAGTAGTTCAATGTTCTCATTATCAAAACCATCCATTTTCTTTATTTCATGATACCCAGATAGATTTCAGAAGAACTAACATTTTGATTTTTTTTAAACTGGATTTTGTTTAGAATACTTTTGGTTTTACAACCTCACGTACAATACCGGCAAGTTTACAACCTTTGAGATTTTGACTATAAGCTGATGGGACTGCAGGGGTTTCTTCCAACTTAGTGGATCAGATTATACTAAAATTCCTCTTCTCTAACTTCACATTTGTAACTCTCTTTGGGTCTTATCTTTCTTCCCTTCTTCCAAATTTAATTATTTCCTTCTTTCATCTTCATTCTTTTGTTCGCTCCATTTCTATTAACAGTTGACAGCAATTCCCTGTGATCCAATAAACTTGAAACTAACCTCCCACTGGAACTTTTTTGTCTCTTTGAAATCAGACACTTTACTGATGTAATACTTTATGATACTCCATTTAGAATTTGTATTTGATTTATGAGTGTACACATGGCTTAAAACTACATGAACCCAGTGATGATTTTTTAATAAAATTTCATGAGAAGGAAACCTCTTGTGATGACAGCACTGAGCTGTCCCTAGGACATCAGAGTATGTTTTTATGTGCTGCAGTTTCTAAAGATTCCCACTATTAAACAATTATTTGTTTGTGATTAAAGCTGCAGGCGAGTATGGAGAGACTACTCAAATTCATTTATTTATCACACGTATATCAAAACATACAGTTTAATGCATTGCCTACATTCACAACTTAAGGATGTGCTGGGGATAGCTTGTAAGTGTCATCACACATTCCATTGCCAACATAGTATGTCCACAATGCCCGGCAGAACATCACAGAATACAACAAGCAAGAAAACAACACAAGTAAAAACTAGCTCCTTACCTCCCTCCAACCCACCACAGTTAGTCCTCCAACCCCAGGTCGCCGGGCCTCCAGCCTCCAGGAGACTCATAGACTCGCAGACCTAGGACTTTAGCCCTTGGGCTTTGACTTCCAGATGTCTGATTGACCTACAGGCTTTGATCTTCAGTATCGACTGCAAGAATAATTGATGATGCATCTCCAAACACCAGGCCTCAAACTCTGGATTCACTGCTGAGGAAAATGTGCAGCCAACTCCTGCTGCACACCATAATTCTACAAATAACAGTTGATAACTGGAGAAAGCTCACAGCAAATCTTCAGTCTTAAATTCTGAAGGAAATCCATAGATTTCAACAATGTGGGAAAGTTCAGAATCACCTTGTTCAGCTGGTGTAAGTCCTGCATGTGGTCTGCTTTCAACTCACTTAGGTCACCAAAGCAGTTCAAGGAGGGTTAAATGTGCTGTAAATTGCACTATGTCTCAGTTTTATTTTGCCTTGTGCATAGTGAGAATACATATTCAGATGAACGAGAGCCAGATATTGATGGTAAAATTACATTCTAGTAATGTCAATTGATATTCATGCCACTTTAACTGCAGGCCCAACCAAGAACCCATCTGCATCTGCATTACAAAGGCCCAACCCAATTCATTCTTCCAACATTTCAAAGCCTCATAAGAACACACATATTGTCTTTCACCATCCAAGTTGCAGTCTTTTCCATTATTCCCTTCATTCAGCTTGCTGGGAAATGCCCTCTGGGTTCATGGTAATAGTATTATTTCTATGAATGTATCATTGTGTGAATCATCAGCAAGATAATGTGACCTAGGCGTTAGAATCTCTAGGCTCTCATGTTCCAACAGCATAGTCCGGTAGTCACATGATTCAGCCCCATAACCCCTGATTCGCACCCGCAGTTATTGCTGAACTAATTTGACCAATGAAATCGTGAATTGAAACAGAGTGAGACCCCCCCTCCTCAAAGAATCATCATTTTATTAGACCCCACAAAAACCTGCACACCATTGGAACCAAAGTTCAAACACCACAGTCTAATAAATTTGAAACCAATGCAAATTATATTGTTACTGGGCCCTAATCTCCGATTCTCACTCTTACAACATTGTCAAGGCACCTTCACAACAACCATTGAGTTTAAGAAGGCAGTGAACCTGCATATTCTCAGGATCATTTTCCTCTGGGCAACAGTTAGAATTGATCTGATTCACTTTAAACAAGCACTTACAGCATAAATCAGATTCACAAGTGATAGCTTAGTTCAGTGTCAGTATAAAATAACCAAATATCACCACTCTAGTTGAACTTTTGTTTGGTTACTTCTAGGTTTCAATCCCTTCTCTGAATAAAGCATAGTGTACCAGCCTCTGTTGGAAGATAAATCTGTGTTCCTAGAATTGATGGAGCACGGCCAAGTTAATGTGTTCATGCTGTGTGGTGCCAATACTTGTCAAATGTATATTGTATTGTTCATCGTAAACAAAATCTGTTCCCAATGCTGAAAAAGCAAAGGTGATTCCTGAGCTTGTGAAATATGTATGTTTTCCCCATTTAATTGTGTCCCATTGCCTTCTGCTTGTTTCATAAATTGCTATTCAACTGTAGGACAATTTTATCTGCTCATTTCTTGTCTTTAAGGATCGATGCAGCTGCCGTGGTTAGTCAGGGTATTGTGGGCATTTTGGTTCTTGTTACTATGCTCCCCATCTATTGAAAGAGGAAAGTGTCATGGATGACTGATGTGACTGTGTGCAATCCGTGTCACCACAAATAACAAAAGGTTTTGTAGTCATCACCTGCAAAAGCAAAATGATTTCTGAATTATGTCATGGCAATTTGACATCTGTTTAATGAGAAAAAAACATACTTTAATGTATTTACTGACAAGAAGCACAAGGTTAAATAAGACAATATAAAATTATTTTGATAATTGTATGCAGTTGTGTTACTTCCCTCAGTTATATATTTTTATACGTATTCATTTGCTATTTCACTTTAGTTGGCACTCCAGGTTTTGTCTGGGACAGTTTTCTTTAATGTTCTAAGTCATTTTTTGTACAATAAATATTACATTTTCAGATATAGAAACATTATCTATGACATTTGTTTTAGCCAAGCATTGATACTGCTTGGTTGCAACAAACTACTTGCTGCTCCAAGGAGACATTGTGTCAGTGCATGCATACGGTTAAAGTTTACACCCAGTATTCAGAGAAAGGGTGGGCAGCATCTTGGTTCACATGAACATTAGGTCATACTGTGGAGTGAGCAGGAGTACAGTGGATATTTTTGTGCAGCTTTAAATCCATATTGGAAATAGACTCCCATCTGTGTGAAGCACAAACAGTATTATTTATATTGCCTAATTGAATCATTGTTTTTGAGGTGAGATAAAGCC
This sequence comes from Mobula hypostoma, assembly GCF_963921235.1. Taxonomy (NCBI): domain Eukaryota; kingdom Metazoa; phylum Chordata; class Chondrichthyes; order Myliobatiformes; family Myliobatidae; genus Mobula; species Mobula hypostoma. The sequence continues at coordinate 43,510,181 of NC_086104.1, forward strand.
CAGGCTCCATGCTATTGGTGTGAAGTGCCAAGAGAAGGGCATGAACTTTTGCATAAATGACTTAGACACTTTTCAATCTGCTCATCATAACTGATTTTTGCCATGAAGCGTGTGACTGTAGTTGAGTAACTTACTCTAGTATCTGTCTAAAATAATCTTTCTCCATGCAAACATTTGACAGTAAATGTTAAGCTTTTTCACAACAGATTTGAGCCCAGTTCTGTTTTCTCCTCATCAAAATTTTCTTTAATGGGATCTTTGTGTCCCCGTGTAAAATAAGCAGCAGTGACAGGTGCTCTCAATGTAATCACAGACTCAGTGAGTCACTCATGGTAGGATGTTGTAATGCTCAAAGTTGACTTGACAATGGTCATATCACAGTCAAATGATCCTCCTAATGGTCTCTCAGAGATGATATTCATTTGTTTGAGGATAAGAAGCAGGAAGCCACCCACCTGAAGTTCAAAGTAGATTTTATTATCAAAGTACATATATGTCACCGTATACAACCCTGAGTTTCATTTTCTTGTGGGCATACTCAATAAATCTATAGAATAATAACCATAACAGAATCAATGAAAGACCCCTACTAGGGCATTCGACCAAAGTGTAGAAGACAGCAAACTGTTCAAATACAAAAAGAGGAAATGATAATGATAAATAAATAAGCAATAAATGTCGAGAACATGAGAGGAAGAGTCCTTGAAAGTGAATCCATAGGTTGTGGGAACATTTTAATGATGGAGCAAGTGAATTTGAGTGAAGTTATTCCCTTTGGTTCAAGAGCTTGATAGTTGAGGGGTAATAACTGCTCCTGAACCTCGTGGTGTGAGTCCTGAGGCTCTTGTACCATCTTTCTGATTGCAGCAGTGAGAAGAGAGCATGTCCTGTGTGGTGGGGGTCGCTGATGATGGATACTGATTTCTTGCAACAGCATTTCATGTAGATGTGCTCAATGGTTGGGAGGCCATTACCCGTGATGGACAGGGCCGTATCCACTACTTTTTTTAGGGTTTTCTATTAAAGGGCGCTGGTGTTTCCATACCAGGCTGTGATGCACCCAGTCAATATACTCTCCACTACACATCTATAGAAGTTTGTCAAAGTTTTAGGTGTCCTGCTGAATCTTCACAAACTCCTAAGGAAATTGAGGTGCTTTCTTCATAATTTCACTTACATGCTGGGCCCAGGACAGGTCCTTGTGCTTTTTGAAGTAAGCACCAACTGTTTATTGGTTCACTATCCTGCAGATGCTGGAAATTTAAAACAGAAGCAGAAGGTGTTGGATGTATTCAGCAGGGCAGTCATCCTCTAAGGGAATCAAGTCAACATTTCCGGTCAAAGATCCTTTGTCAGAACTTGAGAATTGAGAAGCCAAGTGCAAAACTAAGTTGCAAAGAGGAGCAGATGAGGAAAGAACAGATGGAATATTTGTGATGGGATGCAGACCAAAGTCAGTTCATAGTTTGCTGAACAACATTGAGTAACATGATCTTGGAGCATTGCTCAATTCGTTTTTGGAACTTAATTCTGGTGGTGTAATTACATTCCCATTTCCCCCAACTTCCCTGTGAATTTCCAGAAATATTGTATACTCTTTGTAATTGAAATTTTGGGTGGTCTCTTGTGACCTTGAAATGCTGGGTAATTGCTGTGTTCCTGACACTATTTTGCATCAATGGAGCCTCACCTATAGACCCTGCACTCCCACACAACAAAGTTACTTTGATTTTAAATTTATTTCCAAAGATTTAGTGCACAGTTTTGCAATCCTACCCACCAGCAGAGATGACCTTGTTACTTAGCCTTTGTTTTGAACTTCTCAGTTAGGAATTAGCACATACACGATTCGCAAATTATTAATGTAATCTTAATATAATTTTGTATCTTGGCGCTAGATATTACATGTGGGAAATTGACTAATGGCTGCAGCTGGAGTGGAATAAGAACTCATGTGAAAGCATATGTACACAAATTCATACCTCCTCATTCTCCCTGTCAAATCCATCCACTTCTCACATCCCCACCCAACTCACACACATCCTCATAAACACAATTCCTGCACCCTGTGTAAGCAGTTGTCCTCCACAGTACCCCGCATACAGATCAAGCCTATAAAGCTATTTTTAAAGTAGTTATTTGCTTCAAACACCCCATGGAAGAAATTAACATGATTTAGAGGACATGCAGATTGAAAGGGAATTCTTCTGAATAGGTAGGTTTTGCTCCATTCATATCAATATTTTATCTTAACTGAATTGTTCTATTTTGTTCTACATTGTAACTTCCTGAGTCCTCCTACAAGTATGTGTTTTTGTTTAGTCTCTATGGTGCTGGGGGCAGAATAATGTGCAGCTGGTAATGTTGCTGCCTTGCAGCTCCAGTGCGCTATGTTTAATTCTGACCTTACTGTAGAGTCTACTTGCTCTTCCTGTGACTGCCAACTGGGTCTCCTCTGGGTGCCCCATTCCCTCTCAGAGGCAGAAGATGTATGGATTAGTAGGTGAATTGAACTGGCTACTGCAAAATTCTCTGACTGTAGTAAGAGAATCAGGAGGACCTAATGGACATATGTAGGCATCCGTTAGTCTCATGAGACCATGGATTTGGGCCTTGGCAGGCCTGGGCAAGGTTGTATGGAAGACCAGCAGTTGCCCATGCTGCAAGTCTCTCTTCTCCATGACACCAATGTTGTCCAAGGGAAGGGCATTAGGACCCATACAGCTTGGCACTGCTGTTGTCGCAGAGCAATGTGTGGTTAAGTGCCTTGCTCAAGGACACACACGCTGCCTCAGCCAAGGCTCCAACTAGCAACCTTCAAATCACGAGACGAATGCCTTAACCATTTGGCCACGCGCCAACACATATGAGAAAGGATAAATTACAGGAAAATATGTAGGGAGATGGATGTTGTGGGATCGGTCTGAGAGCTGGCAAAGATTCAGTCGAACAGATGGCTTCCTTCTACACCATAAGAAAATGTAATAAGATCATCCTGATTGCATGGATATCTCAACAGTGTCTTGTTCTGACAAAATGTCTTTGACTGAATTGATTGCCCTATTTTTTTACTTTCTCCAAAAAAGCTGCCGGGTCTGCTGAGTATTTGCAGATGTTCTTTTTCTTGTTAATTGGTATCCCATGCAGCATTTTATTCATAAGGTCTAGAAGATATTTGGAACTGACTTGGTGTAGGCAACAACACTGCCTACTATGACACTATCTGTCCATCTACAAGTTGCATGGCGACTTTTGTCTTTGCCATATGCTCACATAGTTTAGCCAACTTTGGGGGCCACCACAAATGGGATTGCCCATTCATTAAGTTGTACCTCCACCAACAGCCTGCTCTTTTCTAACTTGTGTAGTCTGCCTTCATCTGCATTTTAAGGACATAAGGAATCAACTCACCTGATATTCAGATTATGGTTGATTATGACCTCAGCTCCACTTTTTTTCACAAACTCCTTTTCCCTTTCTTCCCTTAATTTCTAAAAATCTCTTGGTTGCTGCCTGTCACTGAGCCTCCATAACCTCTAGGACAGAGATTTCCCCAGATTAACCACCCTCTGCATAATAAAAAAATATCCTTCTTATTTCTGTCAGCTTCTCTGTTTGAGATAGTGACTCTTGGTTTAAGACAAACCAGACGGGGAAATATTCCCACATCTACTCTGACAAACCTCATAAAACTTTAAGATCACTTTTTCATTCTTCTAAATGAATGCAAGCCTTACCTGCTTAACCTCTCTTTGTATGACCATTCTGCCATTTCAGGGTGACCCTTTGCTGCACTGCCTCTGTCATGGAGACCAGATCCTTTGGCAAGGAGACCAGATATGTACACATTATTTAAACTGAACACTAATGCATCAAGTTACTACCATGTGTTAACACAGTTCTTCAAGTACCCTTACACTATATGCATTGCATCTGTGACTTACTTCCCCGGGAATAGTTGAGCACAACGATTCTCTGCAGAACCACCATCCACAACTTGCTCAAATCAGCCCATAGTGTATCCTCAATGTGTACTTCCCCATTCTACCTCATATTTGGCTCCATAACTTTAAATTTGATGTAAGTATTCTGTAACTCTGCCCTTTCATGCTTTCAAAATAGGTCTGCTTTTGATGTGAATAATTATGGAAATAAACATATTGAATATAAACTGAGCAGTATTAACATTTCATGTTCAAGAAAGCATTTCACTTATTCCAAATCATTTGGAAATAACTTACTCCAGCCCAAGGCCAATTGTTAAATAAATTAATGAAGTCTCAGTTGTTCATGAAGTCTGAAAAAGAAGACCTGGCTGCTAACTTTGTGGAGTTTACACATCCTCCTCTGTGACTATGTTGGCTTCTTCTGGGTGGTCCAATATCTTCCCACATCCCAACATCAGAATCAGAATCGGGTTTATTATCATTGATATATGTCGTGACATTTGTTGTTTTGTGGCAGCACTGCAGTGCAGGGCATAAAAATTACTAGAAGTCACAATCAGTCAAACCCACTATTAAGGACAGGAGAAGAAAAGCAAACTAGTGAGCATGAGTTTATGGACAGTTCGGAAATCTGTTGGCAGATGAGAAGAAGCAGTTCCTAAGGCAATGAATGTGGGTCTTCAGGCTCTTGTACTTCCAGCCCAATGGTAGTGATAAGAAAAGCATGCCCCAAATGGTGAGGGTTTTTGATGATGGGCGCTTCTTCAAGCATTGTCTTCTGAAAGTATAGGTAGGTAGATAGATAAAAGTAGGTTAATAGACAATTATAAATTTCCCCCACAGTGTATACGAGTGGTAAAATCTGAAGAGAATATGTGGAGAGTAGAGCAAATGGGATTTATGGCAGAATAGTGTACAATGGGTGGTTGATGATCAGTGTAGATGTAGTGGACCAAAGAGCTTAACTGCACATTATATCTCTCTTTATGAGGTCATTCTAAGAAATACAGAATATGACATTATAATAACAGCTCAGGATTACTGCAGAATATCTCATTAGTTATTGAGGATCCTGGGGTTTATATTATCATCAGATTATTTGAAGGAAGGGGCTCCTTTCAGGTTGAGTTTAGCTATTGTTGTTGCACTTTTATGGTATGACAATGTAAAGTTAAAGAAGTGCAGAAGTACACAGAACTGAAATGAGCTCCTTCAGCCTATCTCATCCTTGCTGATAATGATGCCTATCTATGTGATTCCCATTTGGCAGCCTCAGCTCAGCAGTCCTCTGTGGCTTTCCTATCCAAGTAGCTTTCAAATTATGTAATTGTACCAGCCTACCTTCTAATTTCTTTGGCAGTTTGTTCCAGATATTCACCACCATCTGTGTGAAAAAATACCTTTAGATAAAAAGTGAATATTATGTTAGCAGGAAAGAACTGTTGGATGCACTAAGCTTGGTCTGTCATTAGCATTCATGTGTTTTCTTGGAAGCATCGTACCATAACACCAAATCACACAGACTCATCAGTGATAAGGAATTTTAAAATTCCAGATAACCAGATGGTTTGTTCGATTAGAGAAGGAAGCTGTCTTTGTCAAATAGTGTCATGCTGTAATTCAGCCTCAAATCTCAAACACATTGTAAAGGTCAAAGAGAAATGAGATAGCTGCAACTGCATGCTGAGAAGGCATTGATGTGGAAATTTATTGAGATTCTAAATTATAAGTGTTTGCTGCATTTGCAAAAACAACTTAGAGGGTGACTCCATTTCTGCTTGCGTTTTTGTTCAAGGAGTTACATTGTTCAGACACCACTCCACTGAACAATTAAAAGACTAGGAAAATCTTTCGGTGGAAATAAACCAGTCAGCTATTTGAATTTGCACTGCATGTTTTTGAATGGACTCCCCATTCCTGATTAAGTTACTGTGCAGTTGGAATATGCAGCTGAATTTTAATATCCATACCACTTTCCATATTCTGCAGCAGAGGAAAATTTCTGGAGCACATTTATGAATCATTAAAAGACTACTCATGGATATTGGGAGAAGCATGAGTTCTAAGTGGAAAGTTGGTGTAAGATGCATGATAAATGTGGATCAAGAAGTAAATCATAATGAACATTCCTCTCCTTTGAGTCATTGTAGAGACACTCTGAAAACTGATATGGTACATATTGGGAGCATGACATTATGTTATTCAATTCACATATTCTATTTGTTTGGCAACTTACTGGTCCACATTTTGGCAGGAATTTCGTTAAAGCTCACTATGAATAAGGATGTGAAGTTTGAGGCAAATATATCTCAAATTTTTCCTCTCGTTGAGTGTAACCCCACCTCTGACAGTGCAATCAAAGTATAAAAGCACTTCTTGGGCAGAGTGCATTAGCAAGGACACAATACAGCAAGGAATGAGGATCTAGTGAGCAGCAAACCATAAACACCAGAGATTCTGCAGATGCTGAAAACCCAGAGTACCCACATACAAAATGCTGGAGGAACTCAGCAGGTTGGGCAGCATCTAAGAAAATGAATAAACAGACGATGTTCTGAGCTGAGACCCTTCATCAGGACTGGAAAGGAAGGGGAAAGACACCAGAATGAAAAGGTGGGGGGAGTGAAAGGATGACTGATAGGTGAAACCAGGTGGGTGGAAAGGGTAAAGGGCTGGAGACGAAGGAATCTGGTAGAAGAGGAAAGTGGCCCATGGGAGAAAGGGAAGAAGGAGGAGCACTGGGAGAGGTGATAGGCAGGTGAGTAGAAGAGGCAAGAGATCAAAATCAGGAATAGAAGAAGAGGGAAGGGGAGGAGAAAAAGAAAATAATTACTGTAAGGAGAAATCAATATTCATGCTATTGGATATGAGGAACAGTTTTCAAATACCAGATGTTACCTACCAGTGGACATGATAGAGAGGGACGACTAGTCAGGGGAGCCCAAGGGACTGCCTTAATTTGGAGTGACAAATAATATTCTGGAGGAACTCAGGGATTGAGCAATTGAGCAGGGTGGGGTGGGGAATTAATTAGCAAAGCTTTATGTCTCTTTTTTCGAGATACTGTGTGGTACAGGTCATTCTGGCCCTTTGGGCTGTGTCATCCAGCAACCCACCAGTTTAAACGAACCTAATCAAGGAAAAATTTACAATGACTTATTAACCTACTGACTGGTACATTTTTAGACTGTGGGAGGAAACCCATGCGCACATGGAAAGGAACATACAAACTTGCTTGCGAAGTTCGGAATTGAACTTCTGAACTCTGACGCCCCAAGCTGTAATGCTACCATAGATCGTGAAAATAACAATCGCTTCCCTCTACAGATACTACTCAACCTGCTGAGTTCCTCCAACAGGTGCTTTCTGCTGCTAATGAGGGAGATTCACTGCCCCACAAACATTTTTAAGCAGCAATTAGGGAAGGAAAAGTCAGTGGGAATTTTAGTGGATGAGAGATGTATATGGAATTATGTTAATTTCATTATTGACTGTCCCTAATCAACTCAACCTGTGGAATAGAGGTACACAGCATGTTTCCGTGCTAGGCCATTCAAATGCTTGTCTAGACTCTTCTTAATTGTTATTCATGACTTTGCCTCATCCATCTCTCAGGCAGTGTTTTTCAGGTGTTTGCTATTATCTAGGTAAATAAAGACCCCCCTCAGGCCCCCTGTAAACTTTATACTCCTTTCCCTCTTGGATCCAATTTAAAAACTTGTCCCACATCTCATGTGCCCTAATCTCCTGCATCAATCTTCCGTACGGGATACTGTCAAAAGGCTTGCAGAAGTCTGTGATAGTCACAACTACTGCTATATGCTCATCAATGCATTTTGGAAAATACTTCAGAATTTCATTCTAGTTGGTCGATGAGGATCTGCCCTCAACAAAGCAATGCTGGTTATCTCTGATCAGCTCTTGGCTTTCAAAATGATCATTTCTCTACTATTGATGGTGCACTCATAGGTCTCTGATTCTCTGATTATCTGGCTGCTTTCCTGCTGCCTTTCTTGAAAAGGGGGGGGGGGCCAAATTTACCATCCAATAATAGATTAAAATGATGGCAAGTTGCTAGAAAACTGACATGATATTGTTGCATCCTTCTGAGCTATAGAGTCATAGACCATTACAGCACAGAAACAGACCCTATGGGCCCATTTAGTGCATGTCAAATTGTTATTCTGCCAAGTCCCATCAACCTGCGCCCGGACGATAGTCCTCCATACGATTAACATTTATATACTTATCCAAACTTCTCTTAAATATTGCAATCAAACCCATATCTACCACTTCTGCTAGCAGCTGATTCCACACTCAACCATCTTCTGACTGAAAAAGTTCCCTCTCAGATTCTTCTTAAATATTTCACCTTTCACCCTTAATCTGTAACCTCTAGTTCTAGTCTCACCCAATCTCAGTGAAAAATCCTGCTTGCATTTATCCCATCTATACCCCTCATAATTTTGTATACCTCTACCAAATCTCCCCTCATTCTCCTACGTTCCAGCGAATAAAGGCCTAACCTATTCAACTTTCCCCTGTAACCCAGCTCCTCAAGTCTTGGCAACATCCTAATAAATTTTCTCTGTACTCTGTCAGCCTTACTGATATTTTTCCTCTAGGTAGATAATCAGAATTGCATAAAATTTGGCAAATTTGGCCTCTTATTCAACCTTAACTTAACATCCCAACTCCTGTATTCAGTACTTTGCTTTATGAAAACTAATGTGCCAAAAGTTGGTGAACGCAGCAGGCCAGGCAGCATCTATAGGAAGAGGTACAGTTGACGTTTCGGGCCGAGACCCTTCGTCAGGACTAACTGAAAGAAGAGATAGTAAGAGATTTGAAAGTGGGAGGGGGAGGGGGAGATCCAAAATGATAGGAGAAGACAGGATGGGGAGGGATGGAGCTAAGAGCTGGACAGTTGATTGGCAAAAGGGATATGAGAGGATCATGGGACAGGAGGTCTCGGGAGAAATAAAGGGGGAGGGGGGAAGTGCAGAGGATGGGCAAGGAGTATAGTGAGAGGGACAGATGGAGAAAAAGGAGAGAGAGAGAGAGAGAGAGTGAGAGAGAATAAATAAATAAATAACGGATGGGGTACGATGGGGAGATGGGGCATTAATGGAAGTTAGAGAAGTCAATGTTCATGCCATCAGGTTGGAGGCTACCCAGGCGGAATATAAGGTGTTGTTCCTCCAACCTGAGTGTGGCTTCATCTTGACAGTAGAGGAGGCCCTGGATAGACATATCAGAATGGGAATGGGACGTGGAATTAAAATGTGTGGCCACTGGGAGATCCTGCTTTTTCTGGTGGACAGAGTGTAGGTGTTCAGCGAAACAATCTCCCAGTCTGTGTCGGGTCTCGCCAATATATAGAAGGCCACATTGGGAGCACCAGACGCAGTATATCACCCCAGCCGACTCACAGGTGAAGTGTCGCCTCACCTGGAAGGACTGTCTGGGGCCCTGAATGGTTGGAGGTTGGAGGAACAACACCTTATATTCCATCTGGGTAGCCTCCAACCTGATGGCATGAACATTGACTTCTCAAACTTCCGCTAATGCCCCACCTTCCCCTTGTACCCCCTCCGTTATTTATTTATATACACACATTCTTTCTCTCTCTCTCCTTTTTCTCCCTCTGTCCCTCTCACTATACCCCTTGCCCATCCTCTGGGTTTTCCCCGCCTCCCCCTTTTCTTTCTCCCTGGGCCTCCTGTCCCATGATCCTCTCGTATCCCCTTTTGCCAATCAACTGTCCAGCCCTTGGCTCTATCCCTCCCCCTCCTGTCTTCTCCTATCATTTTGGATCTCCCCCTCCCCCTCCCACTTTCAAATCTCTCACTAGCTCTTCTTTCAGTTAGTCCTGACGAAGGGTCTTGGCCTGAAACGTCGACTGTACCTCTTCCTAGAGATGCTGCCTGGCTTGTTGCATTCACCAGCAACTTTGATGTGTGTTGCTTGAATTCCCAGCATCTGCAGAATTCCTCGTGTTTGCGTAGTTTAAATAATGTTAGCTATGCTGATGTATGAGTAACACCTGTTAAATTGACCTCAACATGTCTTTTACAGTCTTAACCCACCATGGGCAATAGAAAAGTCACTGTTGCAAACAGTGCAGTGAGCAACACTGTCATTATTTTTGACCCCTATTAGGCAGGGGTACACTTTAGTGTAGTCTGGGGTGACGTACGTTTTATATTTTCTTTTTTTGGAACACTCTCCCATGGCCTGCTCTCGCTTGCTCTCTCACTTGCGCGCTCTCGCTCTCTTGTGGTCGCTCTCTCGTGCCCTCTCTCTCACGCTCGCGCGCTCTCAAAAAAATTGATTTCCGTGATATTGTATATAATTTGCGGGCATCAGGGAGCCACTATTTATATGCGGGAGACTCCCGGAACTTCTGAGAGAAGTGGGATGTCTGGAATAAACAGTCGACATTTCGGGCTGAGGCCCTTCACTAGGACTTGTCACGAGTAGTTTGGTTGTAAGCTAACAATAATACAGTCCATATCATTAGTCTGGGGAGGTGCAGGCAAACAAAAAATGACAAGGGTTTGGAATAGACTGCTTGATCACTTACGTACGAGTTGCCTGATACAGGTTGCTGAAGCAGTCAATCATAGGCTTTTCTGAAATGGTTAAATGGATGAAAGAGAAAAGTTCACAAGGGCAAGGGCAAGGGCAAGGGCATTCAAGTTAATGGGATTAACTAGAATGCCCTTCTAAAGGGCTGGAAGCTGAATGTGCTATACCGTTCCATGACTCAAGTTTAAATACAAAGACACTGGCACGAGGCTCATACTTTAGTGCTGCATTACAGGAGAAATCTCCTTTCTCCTGAATGTAAAAGATCCCATGCACCATTTAAAAACAAAACTACAGAGGTTCCCTCCAGTGTTCTGGTTTTTATTTCTCAATCCCCTGGATTAAATCTGATTATGTTAACCAGAAAAATCCTTCAAAACCTATAATGTGCTTTCTGATCTCTCTAAATTGTGAAACATCATTAAAAAATGCAAGATCTTCCTTGATGTAAACCTAGCATGAGAGAGTTTTGCTTTGTGAGATATGTTTAAATATTGGAGACTATGAATGTATAATCGTTGTACCTTATACAACAAAGGAAATACTTTTGAAAAGTTCCAACGTTCAGTTAAGTTGTCCAAGATACCTCATGACATATTTTAAATAAGCAGCTTCAGTAAATCCTTTAAGGTGTCTTGTCCTTCTGTACTTTCTTTTCTGAAACACATGCTAAAACATTTGAGAGTTCTGGACTGCTGAGGTGTCATTGATGCCTGAAAATTATGTCTAACTTTGTTGATGAGAAATTCCTGTTTATAACCATCCATCAAGAAAATAAATATACTGATTTTATCACAGGAAATGGGTAGGTGGCAACATGTGGGAAATTCAACTGCTACTCTAAACCACTGGCTCAGTTTCATCCCAGACATTGAGATAATCGTATTCAAAGTGAAAACACAGTTAATGCTGAACTTGCAATGAATAGTTTTGTATTGATCCCTGCTACATTCATTTGTTGCTACAAATCTGTGAGTTGGCTAACTGATTTTACGGCACATATTTCTCTTAAACACATTTTTGCGCTATTTTATATCAATGAATTATTTTATGTCATTTAGCTATTTGTATTAACTAGATTTCATCCCTGCACTCTGTTTCACTGCTGACCTTTATTAAATAAAGATATGATGTGAATGCTGCATTATTTCTTTCTTTAATAAAAGGGAGAGATCATGGAAAGTGACAAAATTACACTGAGTACAATTCGTGAAGGATGATAATGCTGGTGCTTTACAAGTTGCCTTCTTCATTAGTCTGGGGAGAATGGATTGAATGTTCTTCAGTGAGGGTAAGTGAGTTCAAGCACCAGCCGAGGCAGCCCAATTATCAATGGTTCATCTCCATGATAGTGGCTACCAGGCCACCCAGGAGTGTGTATCAAAGAAGTTAAACAAACCTTCTATACCAAAGAATGTTGTAATTTACAAATGTGGCACTGGACTACTTCCCACACGGGCGAAGTGTCTTATGCTCTTGCTTAATTAAACAGACATGGATACACAGGCTGTAGTCTGATGCAAATAATATTATGAATTATAAGCAGAAAATAAAAGTATTTTTAAACTTGAATTTAACAATTAGCTTTGAATGATTCTTTGGTATTTTTTATTAGTCATTTTACTTCAATGCAATAGCAAGCAGGTGCCAACGAGCAACGCTACCAATGGCAATGTCCTGCAAACAGTTCACAAAACGACTTCTTTTACTTCTTCTTTTTTCAGATATGATTCTGTTGCTAAGCTGTGTGCAATTAGAACCTGTGAGTTACATTTCGACGGTGTGTTTTTGAGCTGGCAGCTTGCTGTCTCCAAAAGGGTTCAGTGAGTTTGGGAGCAAAGTGTACGGCCTTGACACGGGGCATGAGCCCATTACTGCTCTCCGACTGAGGCATCAGGCAAGGTTGAAGTCAATGAAGATGAGAGTGGAAGGTGGGTGGTTGTTCGTCGTTGTCTGCCTGCATTTAACTGGCCTTTCTCTCCCTCTAGCTGCTGCTGTCGAAGGAACATGCAGGAGTCCTGGGATCCATGTTGCAAGGATTGATCAGTGTGGCTGTGGACTTGTTTTGGGGGATTTTGAGGTTCATGTTGCATGTGTTTCTGAATTCTGATTACTCTTTTTTTGCTGTTTTTGAGAGGTTTGATCGGGCCGTTCGATGCCAAATGGGACACTTTGGTGAAGAATTGCTTTGCGACCCATAGTCAGCTAGCGATGGGGTGCTAAACTGAACAAAACTGAATACTATGGGACTCCCGGTTTGATGTGTTGTTCACTCGCTTTTTGCCGTTTGTGCAATTTGTCTTTTTTTTACCTGTTGGACGTTTGATGATTTCTTGAATGGGTCCTGCAGGAGGATGAACCCCAGCATTGTATTCTGTGTACGTATTTTGATAATAAATGTACTTAGAAATTTTTAAACTTTTCTTTGCTCAGAAGCTGACAACGAAACCACTACACATCCCCACCACTCCCCCAGCCACTGTCACCAGACCCTGCTCACAAGGCTAATTTCATGACAAAATGTCATTCTACCTCATCCTTGAAACTTTTTTCATTGAAAACTGTGCCCCTCTAACCCACAGCTCCATGCTTCCATCCTCGTAATTTTAGTCCCCATCTAAACACTATTATGGCCACTATCTGTGTTGGAAACTACATCCTCAGTGTTGGTGATTTTGATGTAGGTTCCTTCTTGAACTTCCTTGGCTTATCTGTGTCAGCATCACATCCTGAATGAACCATGCATTCCTTATTGATGCAGCCAAAACTTTCTCTATTCAAAAATCACAAACAATTTTAATTATCATATAGGCTGCACAAATAAAATTCGCAAGAATAATCCTGAGTGGAAGAAAAATATGACTTTGTGACCATATACAGTACCAATTTGAACTTTGAATCTTTATGTTCTCTGAGTATAGGGTGAATAAACAAAAATGTTGAGGTGGAGCTCAGGAAAAAGATCACGAACATTGTGTTATGATATCAGAACAACAATCTAGCTCTTAACATCAGCAAGATGAAAGAACTAGTTATTGACCTAAGGAGCTGAGGTGAATACAACTCCATTTTCATCAGTAATGCTGGTGTAAAGCAAGTTGAAAGCTTCAGGTTCCTAGATATCCATATCACCAAAACCCCTACCTGATTTCACCTGAAAATGCACCTGTATAGAAATCTTGGATTCCTAAGCAGCGATTTGACATATGCATGAGGAGTCTCTCGAACTTTACAGTTGCTCTTTGGAAAGTATCCTGACAATTTGCTTCTCAACTTGATATGGTAAGTTCTCTGCTCTGAGTCGTTGGAGCTGTAGAGAGTAGTAAACACCGTCCAGTCCATCACAGGCTCGTTACTTCCATCTATCCTTTATGGTACATTGTTTAAGAAAGGCTCATAATAGGATGCCTACTACCCAAGCCGCTTCCATGTCTATCTTCTATCTTCTGAGAGAAGATAAAGGAACTTTTGAGCCCAAACAACCAGAGTAAACAACAGCATCTTCCCCACTTCTATGTCATTGTGCGGTCCGTGAAGTCCGCATTCTGGTTCACGGTCCAGTCCGTGGACCCAGGACTCCGGGTCTTCCAGCTGTCCCTCGTTTGATTGAGTTAAGCATAGGCACCTGATTCCCAACTTGGGGCTTGGAATATATGTAGCCTTGGGGTTGAGTGTGACCTCCTGGTTTGTCTTGTCAGTCCCCCTTGGAGCAACCTGCCGGTGGAAGGCTAGAGTGGCCACTGGTCACCTTTAGGCCGTGTTGGAGAACCATCGCTTCCTGGAGCCTTACTGTCGGTAGTTGGAGCTGTCTTTGTGGTATTGATTCGGCTGTTTCCTGGGCCAGCTGAGTGGCTGCCAGCCACTCCGAGCTAAGTAGGGATCCGGCTGTTTCCGTAGCCAGCTGAGGTTGCTGGCTGAACTGAGACTTGGAGCTTCCCTGGAGCAGAGATGGAACTGTCTGTCGTTCTTTGGTGTTTGTCTCTTCTTGTCCTCGCCTCTGTGGGGTAAGCCAGGCCGTTTTGCTGTTGCCCTGCTGGGGAATCTGTCTTGTCTTGTCCTCGCCTCTGTGGGGTAAGTCAGGCTGTTTTGCTGTTGCCCTGCGGAGGGTCCTGTCTTGTCTTGTCATGTCCTCGCCTCTGTTGGGTAAGTCTAGCCGTTCTGCCGTTACCTGATGGAGGGACCTGTATGCCTTGGTGTGGAGATAAAGTTGAATCCTGGCTTGTCTTAGGATAAGTCCTGGCTCTATGTCTATGTTCTGTCCTGTCTCATGTTAGTGTCGTGTTAAAAATGAGTCCTGGTTTGTTGAAGGATAAGTCCTGGCTCTGTGTTGATGTTCAGTTCCCAGTCTGTCTCTGAGCTCCAAGAACCCAAGCCTCAAAGATCCCGCAGCCAAGCTCCAAGTACCCAAACCTCGAGGATCCCACAGCCAAGCTCCAAGAACCCAAGCCTCGAGGATCCCACAGCCAAGCTCAGGACCCAAGACCCCAGCCTCAAGCCTCAAGAGCAAAGACCCCAGCCTGTCTCCCTCAGGCCTCTAGACCCCAGGCATGTCCTGTCCTGAAGCTATCTCATGTCCTTGCCTGGTTCCGGGGTCCAAGCCCGAGGTAAGACCCAGGTTCTGGGTCCTTGTCCAGTCTCGGGCTCGGAGTCCAAGCCTTGTCTCCTAGTCCATGGTTCCTAGTCCTGGTCCCGCTTTCCCTAGCCCAAGTCTGCATTCTTGTCCCTGCTCCTTGCCTGTATCCTGTCACGTCCCTATTCTAGTCAAGTCCTGTTCCTTGTACTTCAGTGTCTGTACCTCGCATTTGGGTCCATTCCGAACACCCCACTGTGACATTCTGAATCAATCACATCTTTTACATCTCCTTCTTGGTGTGCTGCCACATTCTCAATCCCTTAATTCTACTTCTGCTTATTCCTTTATGTTACTTCAGCATTTCTTTTTGCACTTCTTTAGATTTCACCATTTTTGCACCATTCTGTTTCACCTTGCATCATTTTGCTGTTTTCCATTATATACTGTTACATTTATTATTAACATTAATGCTGTTTACTCTGTGAGTCACAGATTTATAGAGAACTTCAGCACAGAAACATGCCCTTTGGCCCATCAAGTCTATGCTAGCCTGATCTTCTGCCTAGTTCCATCTGCCTGTTTCTGAACCATAGCCTCTATAACCCTCTGATCTATATGCCTATCCAAACTTCTCTTAAATGTTACAACTGAACTTGCATTTACCACTTCTGCTGGCAGCTCATTCCATACTCACATACCATCCTTTAAGTTAAGAAGTTTTCCCTCAGATTCCACTTAAATATTTCACTTTTCATCCAAAACCTATGACCTCTAATACTAATCTTATTCAACCTGAGCTATAAATGCTTGCAAGCAGTCACTGAACAAGAACAAGGAATTTCATTGCACCCTGGCGTATTTAACAATAGCATAATCAGAAACTGTGTGCAAATGATTTTATTAGACAACCTTGAGGAACTAACAAAGGGGACGGCTACTTTAAATCTAGTTTTGTGAGCTGATACAGGATCAATTAAGAACTTCATAGAATCTGCTCAGAAAGAGTAATCATTTCACAGTGAGATTTCAAATTCAGTTTCAGTAGATGCAATCTGGGTCCTAATCAGTTTTCTAAATTTAAATAAAGACAATTATAATGATATAAGAAAATCTGATAAAAAGAACTACAGATGCTGAAAAAGTGAACAGCAGAAAATGCCAGAAAAATCAAAGTTCAAGCTGCATTGGTGGAAAAGGGAAGAGGTAATATTTCAGATTCATGTCAGAATGGTCACCGATTGAAGGGCCCTGAACCTGAAATGTTGACTATTTTTCTTTCCACAGATGTCACATGACTAGCTGAGACCTTCTGATTTTATTATAGTGGTATGAGGACAGATTTGATGAAAATGGAATGGGAAAACAGACTTTAGATGATTTATTTTCAGACTAGAAACTCTGCATTCTTAGCACAACTGCATTCTATATCCTTTCTATAAGCTTGGTGTTACCTGTTTCTCCCACACTTTACAGTACATTAATGGAACGATCTTTCTTTACTCCTTTCGGTTAAGCAGTAGCAGACATAAACAGTTCTGGACAGAATTTACTGTTCTGTTTTTTATAGTTTCTCTTGCTGAGGACACAAAACTCTCTTTACTCTCTATTTGAAAAATGTTAAAATAATTATTGGGAAAAGGTTCTGTGGGAGTCATTTCTAGAGAAACAATCCTGCCTAAATCCATGCTTAGATGGACAGCTGGAATGAGTGGGAAGAATGGTCAGTAATCTGAAGTTAGGACGGTAAGTGGGAGTGGTGAATGGTCATTTTTAGTGATATCTGAGAAAGCCTCCAAATAAAGATAGCCGGGTGAAAACATTTGATTGACAACTGTGTTCAAAAAATCGCATGCCTGAGAAAACATCTCATCTTTCTTGACAGAAGTGTTTTATTTATTCATGGGCTTGGGTTGGGTGTCACCAGCAAGGGCAACATTTATTGCTCATCTCTAATTGTCCTTGAGGAGGTGACAGTGAGTCACACAGGGATGACTGGAGTGGAGTCCCAGAACTTTAACCAAACAATTTTGATTGAGCAATTAAAAACTTCATGTTTTTCTTTTGTTGATTGTAGATTGCTTAGTTGTTACTCACTTTGAATGGACTAGATAGAAGGCACAGTAGTCAACAGCTGTGGAATACTTAACTAACTTGATGACTGACTGAAGGACACAAAACTCACAGTTGCCAAAATATGAGTAATGGACTAAGCTCTTGCTGTTAAGTGCTAACCACTGTGAAGTTTCTTCTGCCTTAAAATAATAAAGAAGGAATCTAGTTTCTTATGTAGAGGTCTCCTCCACCCCCTCCATTTTTTAGTGGGTCATGTGAATTCAGCGTCTTTTATTCTCACTGCAGACGCAGGCAAATGGCTCACTGAGATCAAACAGAGACAGATTACACTGAGTGATGAGGTCAGTTGG
The DNA here is from genome assembly GCF_963921235.1 of Mobula hypostoma. Lineage (NCBI taxonomy): Eukaryota > Metazoa > Chordata > Chondrichthyes > Myliobatiformes > Myliobatidae > Mobula > Mobula hypostoma. The sequence continues at coordinate 43,527,715 of NC_086104.1, forward strand.
CAGGGTTCAGTCTAAGATGAAACTAGACAGTGTGGAGGAGTGGAATAAAGCTTCAGGTAAAGCTCACATGAGAGAGGGAAGATTCAGCAACAGAATGCACAGAGCCCAATGAAAACATCAAAAGAAACAATGAGGGTCGGATGAGAGGAATATCTTTCCAATAGTTAGAAAAGGGTTTGTTCAAACTTCCTCAGCATCAAAGTGCATGTTTTGTATCTTCATACCCAGCCAATGAAATGACCAGTTTCTGAATTCTGTTCATTAACTACTAACATCTCCTTCTCATGCTAGGTAGCAGTCCCGACAATAAAGTGCAATTAGAAATAACAGAGCTCCTTGCTTGGTACTGGACGGCATCTCATTTAATGTACAGAATTATGAGGTCACAGCGTGTGCAGCACCACCCACGATGAACTGACAGAGAACATGCTGCACTCCACTCATTATGTTTGATTTGCAATGGGGAAAGAATCAGTAAATCATGGATTGAGATTTATTACAAAATGCAGGTACATAAAGGAAATATATGTGTATATTTTAAAAAAGTCATAAATGGAAGGGATGGCGGGGGGACACCTCCCATATATTTTGCTGTGGATTATTTGGATATGTGTGCAGTTCTATTATAAAATTTTATTCTTGCTATGGATGACAGTAAATTATTATGCAGTTCCTTTAGGCCATTCACAGTCACTCACAAAGTCCAGCTGCAGAGAACCTAGAGAAAGCAGCAGAGATCAGTGCTGGACCATTCTAGTGGCTCAGACCCTCAGAGGGCTGGCTATGTTACTCACTCCTGTGTGCTGTCAGGGCTACGGAAATTAGTAGTGGCATTTTAGCAGTTACAGAATGTAGGTCAATGATCACCCTGCACTGTAGTGCAAAATACTCTATACTCGGTTTGATATTTGGGGGTATTCAGAGCTAGAGGGCTCAGCCTCAAAACTGAGGGGCAACCTTTTAGAACAGAGTTAAGGAAAATTTTTTTTTAGGCAGAGAATAGTGAATCTGTAGAATGCTCTGCCGCAGACTGCGGTGGAGGCCAGGTCTGTACATATGCTTAAGGTGGAAGTTGATAGTTTCCTGATCGGTCAGGGTATCAAAGGATATGGCGAGAAGGCAGGTGTATGGAGTTGATTGGGATCAGGGATCAGCCATGCTGGAATGACAGTGCAGGCTCAATGAGCTAAATGGCCTCATTCTGCTCCAGTCTTATGGTATTATGGTCTTATGGAAAAGTTCCAAAGTACTCTGCAGGACTTGGGTTTTACAAGTACTAATTGTAATATGATGTTTTTGACGAGATCTATGCTTCATTTGGGAAAATAAATTCCAGTAATTAAAAGTGAGAGTTTTACTCTAGTTAGAGACACTAAAGTGGGAGTGTTGTTACGTTATGGTGCTCCTCTCTTGAAGGCTGATCTGCCCTGCATAATTCTTCTAATCCTCTTTTCCTCTGGGCATGCCAACATGAAAAATGTTTGTGGCCAATACTCTCCTTTAGTAGGTGGTCCACCATGCTGCTTGGCTCCAGAGACCTGTGTTTGGTTCTGTCCTTGGGTGGCACCCATGCAGTATTTGAGAATGTGTAGGTTTTCCCAGGTGCTCTGGTTTCCTTTTACATGCCAAAGAGGAACTTATCAGTGGGTTCATTGGCTACCATAAATGACCTCTAGCGAATAGATGGATGGCAAGGGAATAGACAGGGAGAGTTGTCTGGGATTTGAGAAGTCATGCTGAATGCAGACGAGAACAAGTCCAGAGTTTAAGGCCCGTTGTGGGGGGCCCTGTCATCAGCGAATCCTAGTGTCAATACCAAAGTTCAAAGCCCAAAGGTCTTCTGGGGAGGTCAGAAGCCTGACATCTGCGCATCTACTGGAGGCTAGAGGGCCGAAGGTAGCCTGTCCTGGGGTCAGAGAACCGACTGTGTATGTGTAAGTGGGTGGGAAGGAGAAGAGGGTCTTATTTTGCTGCTCTTGTTTTGTTGTTGTTGTTTGTGTTGTTCTGCTAAACATTGCAGCCATGCTATGTTGGCACCGGAATATGTGACAATTCTTGCAGGCTGCCCCTGAACTTCCTTCGGTTGCATTGGTTGGTAATGCAAGTGACACATTTCACTGTACGTGTGTTTCAATGTACATTGTGATAAAAAGCTGAATCTGAATTTGAATTTGATAGATAGCACAGATGTGTTGAATTGTTCGTTTATGACATGTATGTGTTTATAACACAGTACCTACAGAATATGATGGCGATTTGATGGAGCAGAGGACTGGAAGACAGGAGATGGCCCCACTAGACAGGAGCAGTTTTCTTGTAACTGGCCCATCAATTTCAACCATAACTAACAGTCAGGAATAAATGCCATACAGTTAATACCACTGCTGTGATTTCCTCATTTGCATACTCCATACTTGATCCAACGCCTTCTCCTCCTTTGTCAGATTTGTCCTGGTGGGCTGCATCCACTCCCCTGATAGTTGTGGCTTCATGCCAGATTCTGGACGCTCAAAATCAAGACATTTAGGTTGCTACTCCAGTAAAGGATTGAGGGTATGCTGTGCTATCTTTTGAACAAGGTACTGAAGAACTGCTTCTTCTCGGACGAATAGAGGAGGTTCAAAGGTACTGTTTCAAACAAGAGCAAAGGAATTCTCCATAGTGTTGTGGACAATATTGGCATCTGTCAGCATTACTGAAATCCAGATTATCTGATTGGGATCTCATGGCTCTGGGAACTTGCTTAGCATATAAAGGTTGCTTTGTTAAGAAGTTTTGAACAATAATTACATTTAGAAAGTACATCTTTGTCTGAAGTTTGTTTATTTATTAAGCTACAGTGTGGAGTAGGTCCTTCCGACCCTTCGAGACATGCCGTACAGCAACCCATCAATTTAACCCTAACCTAATGGTGAGACAATTTATAATGACCAATTAACCTCCCAACCAGTACATCATTGGACTGTGGCAGGAAACTGGGGCACCCAGAGGAAACTCACACAGTCACGGGGAGAATGTACAAATTCCTTGCAGGCAGCGACGGGAATTGAACCTGGATCGTCTGTATTGTAAAGCATTGTGTTAACCACTATGCTGCCGTGCCTCCTCATTGAACATTGGGAATGTACTTATATTTATCTTTCCTTCTAAAGTGATATAATCCTTTATTCTTCACTATTTATTTCTCTCTTCAGCCAATGCCACTGAAACCTTCACATCTTTTCATGAGGCCACATGTTGGTTCCCACCCACCTTTTTGCAGGATTAGTTTGTGGATAACAGAAGCATAAGAGAGAGAACCACAATCAATCCATTCCAATGGAGGGAGTGTTATTTAATGCAATGGACTGCAGGGAAAATCCGCATGGAGATGGTGGGAGGAGTCCCATAAGCTTATGACTATCTTTCTTCTTTGTTTTTTTTTCTTCTTTCCACACTCAGAATTGCATTTAGTGGCTATCAGCCATCCATTCATTTTCAATTCTCTTCCAGTGTGCAGTGCTGACCCCAGGAAGAATGAGGGATTATCTTATTCAAACATATAAGATTTAACAGGGCTCAAGTGTGTAGGTGTGGAGATGTTTTCTCTACTGGGGAAAGTCACAAGAAGGGGGCATAGTTACAAAGTAAGGGGTCAGTTGTTGAAGACTGAAGTGTGGAGAAATTTCTTCACTCAGATAGTAGTTAATCTTTGTAATTCTATACTCATGAGAGTGATGGAGGCCAGAGCTAAGATATATTTAAGGTGGAAATATTAGATATTTGAAAGATCATGGAACTGAGGGCCATGGTGCAAAAGTGGAGTTGAAGCCAGCATCGATCAACCATGGCAGAATTAACTGGTGGGGCAGGCCTGAGGGACCTACTCTTGCTCCTGTGTTCTTATGTAGATAAGGATGTTGTGACTGGTTCATTCTGTGACCCCTCATGTTTCTTCCCAAGCAACAGCTGTCCATTTCCCTCCATAGATGCTGCCTGACTAGTTGAATTCCTCCAAGATTTCATGGGTTCCAGCAGTTGCAGCAGATTTCATGTATTTCAGCAGTTGCAGTCGCTTGTATCTCTATGTCTTTGGCATGTCTGACAACAGACTCTCGAAATAGAAACCCTACTCCGTGTTTTAGTAAAAGTTTACCAAGTGACTGGAAGGATTGATTCCAGAGCATTCTCATTGCCTCCCTGAAATGTGCAACATCCCACTGACTCATCAGAATTCATGGCCCATGGCCATTCAAAGTTGAAATGTGAACATTCATGTCAGCATTAAGAACTATGAGTCCATTCGTCATGAGCATGCAGAATCAGCACAGAAAGCTTACCGCCTCCCAAATGACTTCCATCCTGCCTGCCCCATCAAACAACCCCCTACTCCCAACCCTTGACGATGTCTATGGATCTCATATAGGCCAAATCAACCACAGATCTAAAGGGGAAGTAAGTCATCCTCAACCCAAAGAGTTGTACAATATAGAAAGGGAGAAGGGAGAGAGAAGAGAATAAAACAAAAGTTCAAAGTGTATTTATTATCTAAGTCCATATATATCACCGTATACAACCTTGATATTTGTTTTCTTGTGGGATTACACAGTAAGTCTAAGAAAACCAATAGAAACAATGAAAGACCATAGCCAAAGAATAGACCAATGCCCAATGTGCAGAAGACAACAAGTTGTGCAAAAACAAAAGTAATAATAATAAATAAGTAATAAATATCGAGATCATGAGATGAAGAATCCTCGAAAGTGAGTCCATAGGGTGTAGGAACAGTTCAATGATGGGGTGAGTGAAGCTGAGTGAAGTTATCCCCTTGGGTTCAAGAGCCTGATGGTTGAGGGGAAATAACTGTTCCAGAACCTGATGGTCTGGGTCTTGAGGCCCTAGACCTTCTTTCTGATGGCAGCAGCAAGAAGAGAGCATGTGCTTCTATATTTTTTGTGAGATTTTCCATTCAAGGGCATTAGTGTTTCCATACTAGGTTTTGATGCAACCAATCAATATACTCTCCACTACATATCTATAGAAGTTTGACAAAGTTTTAGAAGTCATGCCAAATCTTCACAAACTTCTAAGGAAGTAGAGGCGATACCATGCTTTCTTTGTAATGGCACTTCCGTGTTGGGTCCCGGACAGATCCTCTGATATGATAACACTGAGCAATTTAAAGTTACTGACCCTCTCCATCTTGCTTCTCTCGATGAGGATTGGCTTATGGATCTCCAGTTCTCTCCTCCTGGTCAATAATCAGCTCCTCGGCCTTGTTGACATTTAGTGAGAGGTTGTTGTTGTGGCACCATTCAGCCAGATTTTCCACCTCGCTTCCATATGCTGATTCAGCACCACATTTGATTTGACACAGATTCTAACAGTATCTCAAAGTCTGGTAACAACATGAAGGTATGTTTACAACCAAAGCATTAGTCCCCAAGTCAGTAACAACAGTGCTACACTGGCAAGTGCCTGTTGAAAGTTAACCCTATGATTCTTTATTAACTCCTTAAATCTGCCTCTGTGCCATATTGTCAACAGAAACTTTTGTGACTCGAGCTGTTTCTGTGAATTTCATTTGGAGAGCTGTTTGCATTTCTGAGTGGTATTTCTCCTTTAATGCAAATACAGCTTTCCACTTTATTTTCCATGGTCTGAAGTATATTTAAAGACCTTTGGCACTGATTACTAAGGAAGTGCAACCCAATGGATATTTCTCATTGAGCTTGTGCTCAGTTTAAACTCCTGCTTGCCAACAGAATGTGAATATTGAGGGGATTTTAGCACATGAGCTCAATCCCTTTGCACTGCAACCTGCCAATGACAACTCCCAAAAGAAGCCACAGGGAGCTTGCAGCTAACCAATTACAACATATTAGTATTGAAATGTCACTTCGGCGTGATTACAAAGCAGAACTTTGTTAGGTTGTGCAGAGAAAGAAGCTTATTTTCCCGTGAGTAAAGCAGGCTAATTGGAAGTCCGGGTGAAGGGTCAACTTGACCACTCCATTACGGCCAAGTGTTGCCTAATGGAGTTTGCAGGCAGTCATTGGGCAAACATCATATCCCTCTGAAGGCTTTCTTAATAAGGAAACACAAGCTGTAGAACTAAGTACAAAAAGTGCATATCTCGCTGGTCCAGTGCAGTTTTTATGTACTTCTGTCCCAGCTGCTCCAGATCTATAGCAATCTAACCAGTAGTCCTTGAAGGGTCTGGTAAAACCCCACAATAAAAATGCTCGGTGGTTTCTTTGGTGTATGAGCTGAGAAGGAGCATTAATTCTTTCTACATGCTGAAACGTACTCATATACTGGCTGAGTTACTAGATTAGCATCTAAAAACCTCAACTGAAAATGTGGGCTTGTGAGCAGTTGGAGAGTTTCAATAAAATAAATCTCAAAGTAAAATTGAGCAGCAGTGAACAGTGAAAAACAATCTGCTTCACTACTGTTTTTCAGAGTAGCGTAGCGGTTAGCATGAAGTTTTTACAGCTTGGGGTGTCAGAGTTTGCAGTTCAATCCTGGCGTCCTCTGTAAGGAGTTTGTATGTCCCCCATTTGGAATGTGTGAGTTTCCTCTCACAGTCCAAAGATGTACTGGTTAGTAGGTTAATTAGTCATTGCAAATTGTCCCGTGATTAGCCTTGGGTAAATTCGGTCGGCTGCTGGGAGTGCAGCCCCAAGGGCCGGAAGGGTTTATTCCATGCTGTATCTCTAAATAACTGAATAAATAAAAGAAGAGATGAAATCCTTGCATTATCTGATTCAAGTAATAAATCTCCAGCTCATGAATATTCATGGGCATTTATAATCAGATAAAAACTGCTATTCTTCAAGATTTAAGATTCAAATTGTTTGTTGTCATTCTTCAATACACAAGTGTAAAGGAGAACGAAATGATAGTTACTCCCGGTCTGATGCAGCATTAAAACAAAACATAAGTATAAAAAGAACACAATAAATAAGAGCAGCCCTATAAAGCACAAGGTACAATTAACTGTTGAATGTGGCCCTTTGTACATAAGATGGAATTCATTGGCCCTATATAAATACACTGATTGTATGTACATAAAGAGATGCTCAGAGCAGGAGTATCTGAACGTAAGGTGACTGACTCCAAGCATACACACAGTGGCCTCTTTTTTTAGGTACAGGAGCTACCTAATAATGCGGCCATGGAGTGTATATTTATTTGAATGGTGTAAAATCAGCATACAGATTTACTGTGTTGAAACATGGATGTTTTACATTTTTTCAAGTTTTCTGAAGGCTAATCTACAGGAATTATAGTTTTTATCCCATGTCCAAATCCCACCCAGTCCAACATACTGACATCCTGTTGTTTGACCAAATCAGCTTTTATTTCATTCCAGTTTTTCCACCTCTGATCCTGAGGAACTGGTGCACATTTTAAGTACAATTCAACATCATTTTGTTAAACTTTAAAGTTTCAGCCAATTTCTTTTATATATATGAGTCTCAGAAATTAGTGCTGACAAGCAATTTGCCCACAGGCTTATGATAGCCAAGCCAAGTCCACATATTTCGGCAGTAATCTATGAATAACAATTAGGAACAGGAGCCTGAGATCAGAATTGTTGGGCCAGTGGCAGCATTTCTTTCAACATCCTTATTGAGGTTGGTTAACACAACATTCACCAGGGATTAAGTCTTGCACATTAAGTCTTGCAATATTCATGGGATGCATTCATCCTCAGAAATATCAGGGGAGCAATTGAATGGTTTCCATTTTATCTCTTTTTTACATATTTTGTCGTATCATGTTCCATGTGAAACACTAATCTTTAATTTTACTTACAATCTTAGTCTGTTATTTGTGGAAAATCCTACAAGGAGTTGTGGGTATGGCCCAATCCTTCATGGTTAAAACCCTCCCCACAATTGAGCCCATCTACATGGAGCACTGTCACAGGAAAGCAGCATCCATCATCATGGACCCCCATTACACAGGCCATGCTCTTTTCTCACTGCTGCCATCAGGAGGAAGGTACAGGGGTCTTACATCCCACACCACCAGGTTCAGGAACAGTTATTACCCCTCAACCATCAGGCTCATGAACTCGTGGGGACAACTACACCTATCTTCATTCACCCCACCACTGTACTGTTCAACTTGTGTTCTGGTGCACAATAATGAGATACTGGCACCAATTTCATGTCTTTTGTGCTAGAAGCAAGAATTTAAGTGCTGAATTTTAAACGATTTGTTACCACAACATAAAAACTTCATGAAAAATCTTTTTTTTGTTCTACTCAGTAGGCTTTATTACGTTATATGAAGAATACCATTCAACAACATAGAGTACCAAGATAACTTTTCTTCTGAATATGGTTCCAGACTCTGTTAGTTGTTTTAATACTGACTTTTGGGCACAAAGATCAGGGTATAAGTGGATGAGGTAGGAAAGTGGTCCTGGCTGAGCAACAGCTATAGTCTCAGCAAATGTGAGGGATGTTTGCTGAGTTTGGGGTTAGCTCTCCACTGTACTGAGAGAGTACTGGTAAGGCTAACCAGAGTGAAAACTACAGGACGCAAGGCACCCTAATAGTTAGGACTTACATTATTTACATGTATGATGTCACCATTATGTTCCATAACACATGAATAATTTACATATCATACAAAAAACACACTGCTCTTTTTATCCCTCTTCAACCACAAGTGTGCGAGCATAATTCACACAAATACAATCATTGCAAATTCAGTCTGTGATCAGCTTCCTGAGTTTGAACCCCTTAATTGTTGCTATCATGCCATCAACTCTTTAAACAGGAGAAAATGTAGCCTCTGAACTTAACTCACTGCAGCTGCATGACTCTTCAACAGTAAATGATTCTATGTTAACTGCAGAAATGAAGTATCACCTCACATCTCCTCAATATCTTCAAGGATGTTTCATGCTGTGAATATCTGATCAACATGGGTATTTCCAAACTTAGTTCTAGCTACTAACCATCTAGAAGATCAGTATCATGCCATATGATTGATTTACTTTGGTAGTGGTTAACTGTCCATTCTCAAATAAATGCCTTAGCTGTTCTTTTGAATCCACCATGCTGAAAGTTTGCCACTGAATTAAACACTTCTCAGAAAATGTGACATGACGTTATCACCACAGATCAATCTTTAACAGCAAGAATCAAATTTTCCAAATGGCATTAAATCATAGCAAAATTACTGATAATTAAAAAAATAGCACCCCAGAAGTATTTCATCAGATTAGAAGGAAATTCAATTCTCCACCTTCGTCAGACATCACTCTATAAAAATCTTTCAAGGATTATTTTTAAAATATAAGCTCTTAATGCACTTAGAGGTCTCAGCTTCCAGTTTCTTTAGAAGATATTTATCCTGTGTGGATTTTTGCAATTAGTGGAACAGGATACAGTTGCATTGCTGCAGTTACAAACCATTTCTTTTCGTTAAATATTATCTTCCTGCCAGTTGTCAGTGGAATTGCAAGAAGAATTAGTGTCAGTGCAGAATAGATGCTTGTAATTTTGGATGCATACAGTACAACTTTGTTTTAAAACCTCTAATGGGCTATTCACTGATATCCTGTGGCTGTGTAATTGGATCTAGTAACAGGGAGCATTTGCAACCCTTGGTTTATCTTGATAATATAATCCTGGCTTATGTGCTCTGAAAAAAAAAGTGCACCCAAATGCTGTATGGTTTACATTGCTACTATATGTATTCAGACCAGATACAGGCATTTGATACTCAAACCTAGCCCCAACTCACTAGTAAAACAGGGAAATAGCACCTTCTGATATATGGTTCTGTCAGTGTTTCAGTTTGCAGAAATTCTATCTTAGTTTCTGTAAATGTAGTATAAAAAAACAATAATTATTAAATTGGCAATGCTTGATGCTCTTCTTGGTGACCCCATTAGGAATTATATTTGACTTTTAAAATTTATGCACATAAAATGTTAGAAATCTTATAAGGCTGCACATTCCTCTCAGCTTTTACTATTGAAATTCCAACACCCACCCTTAAAATGTTGATTTAAATTTATCCCAATTGATGCAGATAGGCAGATAACACAAGAGAAATGGGGTCCTCATATTCAATCACATCACTATGAACAGGTCAACTTCAGTGAGTTACACACATAAAAATTGCTGGTGAATGCAGCAGGCTAGGCAGCATCTCTAGGAAGAGGTACAGTCGACGTTTCGGGCCGAGACCCTTCGTCAGGACCAAATGAAAGAAGAGCTAGTAAGAGATTTGAAAGTGGGAGGGGGAGGGGGAGATCTGAAATGATGGGAGAAGACAGGAGGGGGAGGGATGGAGCCAAGAGCTGGACAGTTGATTGGCAAAAGGGATATGAGAGGATCATGGGACAGGAAGCCTAGGGAGAATCTTCAGTGAGTTTATTGTATTAGAATGCCACATGTGCTAGAGCAGGGGTTCCCATGGACCGCTTACTTAATGTTATTGGTCCATGGCATAAATAGGTTGGGAACCCCTGTGTTAGAGACTATGCCTTGGCTTGTTAACTCAGAACATGGAACTTTAGAGCAATACAGCACAGGGACAGACCCTTCTCCCTCAAATTTGTGCCAAACGTGTTAAATTAATAATCAAATGTCCAACTGAACTAATCCATTTCCTACACATTCAAGTGCCTATCTAAGAGCCTCTTGAATGCATCTATCATATTTGTCTCCAGCACTACTACTGGCTGGGCATTCATGACACCCTCCACTCTCTGTCTAAAAGGCTTGGCCCGCACATCTCATTTGTACTTACCATTTCACCTTAAATGCATGCCTTCTGCAATTAGACATTTCAACTCTAGGGGAAAAATTACTGACTGTCTATACTATTGATGCCTTTCATACTCTTATAAACCTCTATCAGATGTACCTTCAGCCACCACCACTCCAGAGGCATCAACGCAAGTTTGTCCAGCCGCTTCTTAGAGCACATGCCCTCTAAACCAGGCAGCGTTCTGGTAAACCTCTTCTGTACCCTTTCCAGAGCCTCAAAGTACTTCCTATAATGAGGCACACAGAACTGTGAGCAATACTCCAGATGTGGCCTCGTGAGCAAACTCCTACTCCTCGGTCTAAATGTGTCACTGCGCAACTGGGTGGTGGACTTCCTAACCAACAGACCTCAGATAGTCAGGATGCAAAACTGCTTCTCCCTCCCCTTCATCCTCAATAGTGTTGCCCCAGATCAGTGTGCTGAGCCCATCGCTGTACACTCTGCTCACACGCGAGTGCACAGCCAAACACCCCAGTAATCAGCGATGTCAAAACAGTGGTGGGGTCCATCACCAACAGCAGTGAGATGGCCTACAGAGAGCAGGTGGGAGAGCTCGAGGTCTGGTGCCAGGAAAATAACCTCTTCCTTAATGTCAACAAGACAAAGGAGATGTCAATTATTTCATCCTCCTTCACACTTATGTACTGGAAATGACATTAAACAATCTTGAATCTTAAATCTCACAAAACCACAATACATCTTCCTGACTCTTGAACTCAATTTCTTGACCAATAAAGGAAAGTATGATATAAGCTTTCTTTACCACCCTATCAAGCTGTGTCACCACTTTCAGGGAGCACCTAGTGGCAAGTCACAAGGGATAATGTGCAAACCACACACAGCCAGTACCAGAGGCCGGGATTGAGCTCGTGGTGCTGTGGAGCAGTAATAAGTATGCGTGAATGAGTTTATTCACATTTTAACTAAAAATGCCTTACAAGTAACTAAAAACATTAAAATCGCTCAAACACTGCAGCTTTTCCCACAGTATAATGCTGCTTATACACCATCCTTCCCTCATGTAAGCCTGTGAGGTACGACTGGTCCCCTCTTTCCAGCACAGCAGTGCTTTGCGGTTGGGCCTGGTGAACAGCTGACCTGTAGCTTGCCTTTGACTCCTGTGTCTGCTTGAGTGAGCTGAGCCAGGCATGGCTGACAGAAGGTGGTTCACTCCGATACTTCTATCACCTCACATCTGTCTCCTGCCAGGCTTCTTTGCCAGTAGCAAAGAATGGGAATAAAGGAGACCTTTTCTGGTTGGCTGCTAATGACTAGTGGTATTCTACAGGTTGGGACCGCTCCTTTTCACATTATATGCCAATAATCTGGATGATGGAGTTGATGGCTTTGTGGCCACGTTTGTGGATGATAGAAAGATAGGTACAAGGAATAAGTAATTGATCAAAAACCCACTTACAGTAGGAATTAATCCATTATTCTTGTACTTTTCTGTAAGAAAACACTAGACGGTGATTGATTTGGCATCACAAATTTAAGTCAGCTCATTTGAATGAAAATCAAAATTATACAGATGCTGTACATTTGAAATTAAAAATAGAAAATGCTGGAAATATGCATCAGGGCAGGCGGCATCTGTGAGCCATTAACCTGAAATGTTAACTGTTTCTCTTTCCGCAGATATCTCCTGACCTCATGCCATTTTCCAGCATTCCCTATTATTATTTCATCGGAAAGGAAACTGCAGGTGTCATATTGTCCTGATGTAATTTGCCATCCACAATCAATAATAAAGCTCCTATGTATGTTCTAAATACCCCTATAACTCTATCTATATGACTATCTCCTAATTTCTAGTCAACTTTAATCCTCTCCTCTGCTAACTGAACAGTACATGTTTTGCTGTTAAATATCAAAATAAGCATATGTGTGATTTTATAACAGGGATTAAATTGAACTTCACCATCCAGGTCGAGGTCTGCTGCTGACATTGGGTAAAGGTAGGAGAGCCTGAGGACTCGCACCACCAGGTTCAAGAACAGTTACTACTCCTCAACCATTAGGCTCTTGAATAACAGGGGATAACTATATCTACTTGCCCCACAACCAATGATCTCGATTTAAGACTCTTCATCTCATTATCTCATATTCTCACGCACAACACATTGGCGGAACTCAGCAGGTCGGGCAGCATCAGTTGAAACGTTGACTGTTCATTTCCTCGGATGCTGCCTGACCTGCCGAGTTCCTCCAGCGTGTTGTGCGTGTTGCTTTGACCCCAGTATCTGCAGAGTATTTTGTGTCTCATATTTTCACTCTGGTTGATCTTTCAATGATCCTGTTATAGTTACTATTCTATAGATTTCCTGAGAATGCCCGCAAGAAATAAACCTCTGGTCTGTATATGGTGACGTACTATATATACTTCGATAATAAATTTACTTTGAACTTTGCTCCAATTATTTTCCATTTTGTTCCTTTGTTCCACCTTGAGACTGTACCTTTCCTCACGTACAGCACCCCATGATGTTAACAATGTTTTCAAGGGGACCAGAAGTCTGAGGTATAACTTACATAGGTCAGATCGTAGGTGATTTTTTTTTTACCAATAACCTTGTAGAAGTTTGAGGCTGTTTGTTAGCTGTGACCTGCAGGTGTGCCCTGACACTGCATCTTTTCAAAGGCCAGTCTCAGATGCTTCTGTTACAAAAGAGGATTATAAGGATTAAAGAAAATACAGAGTACATGATTGACTGTGAAAAAGATCAGAGCTAACAGTTTGACAGTGTTTTGATAGAGTAATGAAGGAAAGGGGAGAAAAAGGCTGCAATCATTTGGGAGAGCTTGAAAAATATTTGCTGAACAAATAAGAAGTAACTGTGCTTTCACAACGACTTTAAGTTGGTGATGCTTGCTTGCAAGAAGATATACTGCTATATTAGGTACAACGCTCAAGAGGCTACTTTTCCCTTTCCGGAGACCAGCCACATGTTATAGAGCATAATGTTATCTTTTAAGATAAAAGTCATTTAGTAAGAGAACAAGATGAATGTAAGACTGGCCAGTGGGCTGAATTCATAATGGACATTTTTGCCAGGCTACATCCATACATCTTTCAAGGACAGCCTGGTGATAAATTCTAAATAGAGTGATTCTAATTGCAGTGCACTTCTCTTTATCTAATCCAGAAAATAGTGAGCAACTGATTGTTAAGATGCAGTTGTTTTCAGATGCGCAGTAAGGTGTGGATAGAATTCACAAACTCAACTGTTCATATTTATACAAATGTTCCACTTCATAGGACATGAAGGCCATGTGTTATTTTCTTCAAATGCCTAACCTGTTGAGTATTTTTTTCAACGTTCTTCTAGTATTCAGTTATTTTGTAGTTTTGGCTTCTGATACAGTTGCAAATTCATGAAGTCACTATTTTGAAAGGCTTTCTGCCAGCCCATATTTGTGTTTGATTATAAATTCCACTCAGGTTCAAGTATAAATCAAATTCCTTAGACAAAAAGAAGAAAAATAACTCCTGCTTTTAGTTCCAGAATCTATTATAGTGCAACATGTGGCCGCGAATGTAACAGGATACATATGGTTAACAGTTAATGCATTTTCTGATGTATTTGAAAACCATAATGAGTCTCTATTTACATTTAGGTTCTTATGTTGTTCTGAACGTCAAATGAACAGCTCAAAAATTATCAGTTTACATTAATTACTATTGCAATGTTCTTGTCTTCTTGGTTGATATCTGAGTCTGCTGCAAGGAATTCCTTCACTGCCTGACTAAGGTGTTACAGGGGCCCCTTACTAAAGGAAAATGGGCATTTTTCTCAACTGATGCTGCTCAAGACTGAAACAGATGTTAGAATCCATTCCATAGCTTTTAGTTGGGTAGTAGGTTGTGGGTTTGTGCTTGACAAAGACACTCACAGTGACTTGCCAGTGCACCGGTAATGGGAAGGT